>NC_059179.1:4319730-5519730 GCF_019923935.1 Bubalus bubalis | reverse complement strand
TTCACTCAAACTCACGTCCATCAAGTCGGTGATGCCATCTAGCCATCTCATCTCTGTTGTCCCCTTCTCCTCCTGCCCCCAATCCCTCCCAGCATAAGAGTCTTTCCCAGTGAGTCAACTCTTCGCATGAGGTGGAGTTTCAGCTTTAGCATCATTCAATCCAAAGAACACCCAGGACTGATCTCCTTTAGAATGGACTGGTTGGATCTCCTTGCAGTCCAAGGGACTCTCAAGAGTCTTCTCCAATACCACAGTTCAAAAGCATCAATTCTTCAGCACTCAGCTTTCTTCACAGTCCAACTCTCAGATCCATACATGACTACTGGAAAAACCATAGCCTTGACTAGACGGAACTTTGTTGGCAAAGTAATATCTCTGTTTTTCAATATGCTATCTAGGTTGGTCATAACTTTCCTTCCTGTATCCTTTACAGTTGCTGCTGCTGCTGCTGCCAAGTCTCTTCAGTCGTGTCTGACTCTGTGCGTCCCCATAGACTGCAGCCCACCAGGCTTCCCGTCCCTTGGATTCTCCAGGCAAGAACACTGGAGTGGGTTGCCATTTCCTTCTCCAATGCATGAAAGTGAAAAGTGAAAGTGAAGTTGCTAAGTCATGTCTGACTCTTAGCGACCCCATGGACTGCAGCCTACCAGGCTCCTCCGTCCATGGGATTCTCTAGGCAAAAGTACTGGAGTGGGGTGCCATTGCCTTCTCTGATCTTTTACAGTTAGCATATTAGTTTACTATTATATGATGGGGTTCCCCAGTGGCTCAGTTGTACAGAATCTGTCTACAATGGGGGAGTCACAATAGATGTGGATTTGATCCCTGGATTGGGAAGATCCCCTAAAGGAGGGCACAGCAACCCACTTCAGTATCTTGTCTGGAGAATCCCATGGACAGAGGAGCCTGGCATGCTACAGTCCATAGGTTCACAAAGAGTCCAACATGAATGAGGCAATTTAGCATGGCATATAATAGTTACTATTAACAGTGACTGGCTGTAAAGAATTCACTGCAATGCAGGAGATCCAGATACAATCCCTGGGTTGGGAAGATACCCTGGAAAAGGGAAAGGCCACCCACACTACTATTCTTGCCTGGAGAATTGATGAGGCTGAACTTATCCTATTGGATGTTGGTTTGGAAACCAAAATACCATATACTTTTGATTGGTTTCTTGTTATTAAAAATTAGGTGAAGAAAAAGAAGCATCTCTTGTTGCCAAAAATACCCATTGTCTCAACCGAAGGTCATTCTGTGTTACTTAACTCATAATGAGAGAAACTTCTAAAGATTCTGCAGGTCTCTTTCTTGACAAATAGAACAATAAAAAGAAATTTGGACAAAAAATGGAAATGTGCATCAGGATACACTAATATTAATACAAATCAAATGCCTTATGATTATACAGTGGAACTGAGAAATAGATTTAAAGCACTAGATCTGATAGATAGAGTGCCTGATGAACTATGGACTGAGGTTCATGATATTGTACAGGAGATAGGGATCAAGACCATTCCCATGGAAAAGAAATGCAAAAAAGCAAAATGGCTGTCTGGGGAGGCCTTACAAATAGCTGAGAAAAGAAGAGAAGTGAAAAGCAAAGGAAAAAAAGGAAAGATATAAGTATCTGAATGCAGAGTTCCAAAGGACAGCAAGAAGATTTAAGAAAGCCTTCTTCAGCAATCAATGCAAAGAAATAGAGGAAAACAACAGAATGGGAAAGACTAGAGATCTCTTCAAGAAAATTAGAGATACCAAGGGAACATTTCAGGCAAAGATGGGCTCAATAAAGGACAGAAATGGTACGGACCTAACAGAAGCAAAAGATGTTAAGAAGAGATGGCAAGAATATACAGAAGAACTGTACAAAAAAAGATCTTCACGACCCAGATAATCAAGATGGTATGATCACTGACCTAGAACCAGACATCCTGGAATGTGAAGTGGGCCTTAGAAAGCATCATTATGAACAAAGCTGGTGGAGGTGATGGAATTCCAGTTGAGCTATTTCAAATCCTGAAAGATGATGCTGTGAAAGTGCTGCACTCAATATGGCAGCAAATTTGGAAAACTCAGCAGTGGCCACAGGACTGGAAAAGGTCAGTTTTCACTCAAATCCCAAAGAAAGGCAATGCCAAAGAATGCTCAAACTACTGCACAACTGCACTCATCTCACACACTAGTAAAGTAATGCTCAAAATTCTCCAAGCCAGGCTTCAGCAATATGTGAACCATGAACTTCCAGATGTTCAAGCTGGTTTTAGAAAAGGCTGAAGAACCAGAGATCAAATCACCAACATCTGCTGCATCATGGAAAAAGAAAGAGAGTTCCATAAAAACATCTGTATCTGCTTTATTGACTATGCCAAAGCCTTTGGCTATGTGGATCACAATAACTGTGGAAAATTCTGAAAGAGATGGGAATACCAGACCACCTGACCTGCCTCTTGAGAAACCTATATGCAGGTCAGGAAGCAACACTTAGAACTGGACATGAAACAACAGAGTGGGTCCAAATAGGAAAAGGAGTACATCAAGGCTGTATATTGTCATCCTGCTTATTTAACTTATATGCAGAGCACATCATGAGAAACACTGGACTGCAAGAATCACAAACTTGAATCAAGATTGCTTGGAGAAATATCAATAATCTCAGATATGCAGATGATACCACCTTTATGGCAGAAAGTGAAAAGGAACTCAAAATCCTCTTGATGAAAGTGAAAGTGGAGAGTGAAAAAGTTGGCTTAAAGCTCAACATTCAGAAAATGAAGATCATGGCATCTGGTCCCATCACTTCATTGGAAATAGATGGGGAAACAGTGGAAAGAGTGTCAGACTTTATTTTTCTGGGCTCCAAAATCACTGCTGATGGTGACTGCAGCCATGAAATTAAAAGACGCTTACTCCTTGGAAGGAAAGTTATGACCAACCTAGACAGCATATTAAAAATAAGAGACATTGCTTTGCCAACAAAGGTCCGTCTAGTCAAGGCTATGGTTTTTCCAGTGGTCATGAATGGATGTAAGAGTCAGACTGTGAAGAAAGCTGAGCGCTGAAGAATTGATGCTTTTGAACTGTGGTGTTGAAGAAGACTCTTGAGAGTCCCTTGGACTGCAGGGAGATCCAACCACTCCATTCTAAAGGAGATCAGTCCTGGGTGTTCATTGGTAGGAATGATGCTAAAGCTGAAACTCCAGTACTTTGGCCACCTCATGCGAAGAGTGGACTCATTGGAAAAGAGTCTGATGCTGGGAGGGATTGAGGGCAGGAGGAGAAGGGGACGACAGAGGATGAGATGGCTGGATGGCATCACCAACTCGATGGACATGGGTTGGGTAGACTCTGGGAGTTTGTGATGGACAGGGAAGTCTGGCTTGCTGTGATTCATGTGGTTGCAAAGAGTCGGACACGACTGAGTGACTGAACTGAACTGAACTGAAGGTTCTGATGCTTTATAAAATTTCATGTTTTGATAGATAGGCTTGGTGGGCTTATGTCTGCCTCACTAAATAGTGCATGACACTTGGCAATGCATGCATAGCAACAGCCTAGATCATGGTTTCCCATGCATTCTTTCCCAGATCATACAGGTACTGCCTGAGTCACAAATAAAATGGGAGCTTCCCCACAAACTAAACCATTAGTGACATTTAAACCCACGGCATAGGAAGGACTCTGGAAGAATTTAGCTCTTTTTGTGGAAGCACGAAGTGAGACATTTAGTTTTAATGCTTGAAAAAGTATGACCCGGCCTGTTTTCAGACATCTGTTTTGTCCCTGCAGTAAAGACTACTACTTTAAACCACAACAGGGGAGCTGTTGATAACTCTGGATGTGGATGCCTGCAGGGCACTGATAGATACTTCATAAATCTTTTCCAAATGGTATTCTTGATATTTGCCCACACGGTCTCTGGAAGCATTCACAAAACTTTTCAATTTTTCTTCAGAAATTCAACATAATAGTTTTTTCTCTCCCATTCCTGCTTTAGTAGCAAGTATGTCTTCTACATAGAATGTACTTATTTTCCACTACTGACATTTTTAAATTATATTAATTTCAGATATTGATTAGACCTTTATTCTATATAAGGATATAAAAATAATTACTGCATTTTCCTGCATTTTTGAGCTTCCCTGGTAGGCTAAGACTCTGTGTCGCCAGGGCAGGGGGCCTGGGTTCAATCCCTGGCTGGCAACTAGGTCCCGCATGCCTCAGCTAACACCTGGCGCGGCCAAACAGATAAATATTTGGCTGCCACAGGAGGTGCAGTGGTAAAGAATCCTTTTGCCAATGCAGGAGATATGGATTCCTGGGTTAGGAAGATCCCCTGGAGTAGGAAATGACAATCCACTCCAGTATTCTTACCTAGAAAATTCCTTGGACAGAGGAGCTTGGGGCCCGGTGGGTTACAGTCCATGGGGTTGCAAAGAGTCAGACATGGCTGAGCATTTCCACTTGCAACTATTATAAAATCTGTCAAAAACCTTGAGAAGCAAGTGGTACAGTTTGAATAAAAATCTGACTCTAACTCCTTGCCTTTGGAGTTCTTTGATTTTATATCATTACGTGGATGAGTAAGGCCACTTTTCCTCACTTACTTGTCTGACTGTCCCCTCCACCACTATTTTTCTTGTTCCCTGAACTCTAGAACATCTGGCTTTATTCTTCTGATTTTTTTTTTTTACATTTTTTATTGACAAAATTTAATATATAATAATAAGAGTACTTTTTGGTAGTGTGATTCTAAGGAGAAGAATGGAATGCTTTTTAGGGAGAAGATAAGATTTTATTTAATTGGGGTTCAAAATGAGTGCTCTTTATCATCAAATAGATTGCAAATGTTTATCTGTTAAAAAAAAAAAAAAAGTCTTTTCTCATGAGCCTAACAAAAACAAACATCAGTCCAGATTTGATCTGTGGGTCATGGTTTGCAACCCATGGCTTGATTCCTGAAATCTATATTCTGAAGCTTGGAAGGCAAAGGTTTTTCAAAATGTGGCTACAGTTTACTTCTTTCCCTCCTGTTTCCCAGTACTTCCATTATATACTGCTCTAGCCAAACTAAAATGCTTATCATTCACTGTAAACCACCTGTATCTCCCCTGATCTAGCCCTTTATCCATGCTGTTCCCAACATGAGCTCTCAATATCAAAATAGTTCAAGGTTCTGCTCAAATGTCACCTTCTATTTTAAGTTTATTCCTGAATCTCCAGCTGGAATTGACCCTTTATTCCTTTGAAAACCCACAGGACGGGTGTTCCTATTTCAGATCACTTGTACATGTTTTATGACTCAGATTCTAGAGCATTAGTGCTGTGGTTCATTCATTTGGTGTTTCTCTCAGCATATAGCATGAACAGATGTTCATCAGATATTTGTAGAATTCAAGATTGAACACAGAGGGAGAATTATTCATGTTAGAAGCTTCCTGCTGTTTTTTCCATTCTGAGTTGCATCTCCTTCCCTTGTTTCACTTCCAATCCATTTGTGACTAGCTCTCTGTATTAAATTCCTTTAATTTAACCACAACATGAGCTCTGTTTCTCACTTTCTCATGAAAGTGAAAGTGAAGTCGCTCAGTCGTGTCCGACTCTTTGCGACACCATGGACTGCAGCCCACCAGGTTCCTCCATCCATGGGATTTTCCAGGCAATAGTACTGGAGTGGATTGCCATTTCCTTCTCCAGGGGATCTTCCCAACCCAGGGATCGAACCCAGGTCTCCCGCATTGCAGACAGATGCTTTACCGTCTGAGCCACCAGGGAAGTCCAATAATTAACATAAGTGCATAAAATAAATAATCTATCTATATGTCTGTGTGTGTGTGTGTATATATATATATATATATATATATATATATACCATGTGAATTGGGCTACTCTGGCATTTCAGTCAGTAAAGAATCTACCTGCAATGCAGGAGATCTAGGTTTATCACTGAGTCAGAAAGGTCCCTGGAGAAGGAAATAGCAATCCACTCCAGTATTCTTGCCTGGGAAATCTCCTGGATAGAGGAACCTGGTGGGCTACAGTCCATGGGACTGCAAAGAGTTGGACATATCTTAGGGACTAAACCACCACCAAACTGAGAATTAACGCCAAAGATTCATCAAAGTACAAGGAAGGAGAATACCGAAACTAAAATGTTCCTGAAGCAGTAAGTTAGATAGAGGTTTTCCATAGTGTTTCTCTTATAAAAATGTGCCAAACTTTTCTGTTTTCAGCTTTTTTATATTCGCAATTTCTTTAGCCTTCCATTTCATTACTCAGGTCTCAACTCAAATGACCTTCTTCAAAGAAGCCTTCCTTTGACTACTCTAGCCAACAAACCCCTTCATTCAATTGCGCTCATAGAACTCACTGTATGCTGTGTTCAGCATGTATGTATCAGTGCCTGAAATTATCTTATTTATGGAAATTTAAATTTTCTGTCTCTCTACACTAAAATGTATGTTCCTGGAAAATATATGATTCCAATGTCTATATTCCTAGTTCCCAAAACACTGTTGTAAAAATCTCCCCTTCAATCTTTGTTTATTTCTCTCTCTCATTCTGATGACAGATAGATAGATAGAATGTACTTATATATAATCAACCATCTGAATCTTTTTGGTGATAAAAAATAAGACAAGATTTTCCTTGTTAAGGAGCCTAAAATGCACTTGCAAGAAAAGATCAGTTACTATTTGTCTCAACTAATAATTAAAAGCAGTGCATACTTTGTGGAGCTTTCCACTAAACTTTTTGCAGAAAGCAGAGGTTGGGTGATATCTATAAACCTGAGGAATTTTAATATTACCTCTTGTTTTTTGCAGACTATTACTGACTTTGTGGATCACAATAAACTATGGAAAATTCTGAAAGAGATGGGAATACCAGGACCACCTGACCTGCCTCTAGAGAAACCTGTATGCAGGTCAGGAAGCAACAGTTAGAACTGGACATGGAACAACAGACGGTTTCCAAATAGGAAAAGGAGTATGTTAAAGCTGTATATTGCTACCCTGCTTATTTAACTTATATGCAGAGTACATCTCGCAAAATGCCAGGGTGGATGAAGCTAAAGCTGGAATCAAGATTGCCGGGAGAAATATCAATAATCTCAGATATGCAGATGATACCACCCTTATAGCAGAAAGCAAATAAGAACTAAAGAGCCTCTTGATGAAAGTGAAAGAGGAGAGTGAAAACATTGGCTTAAAGCTCAACATTCAGAAAACTAAGATCATGGCATCTGGTCCCATCATTTCCTGGCAAATAGATGACGAAAATGGAAACAGTGACATACTTTATTTTCTTGGGCTCCAAAATCACTACAAATGGTGACTGCATCTATGAAATTAAAAGAGAGCTGCTCCTTGGAAGAAAAGTTATGACAAACCTAGACAGCATATTAAAATGTAGAGACATTACTTTGCCAACAAAGGTCCATCTAGTCAAATCTATGGTTTTTCCAATAGTCATGTATGGATGTGAGTTGGACTATAAAGAAAGCTGAGTGCCAAAGAATGGATGCTTTTGAACTATGGTGTCGGAGAAGACTCTTGAGAGTCCCTTGGACAGCAAGAGGATCCAACAAGTCCATCCTAAAGGAAATCAGTCCTGAATATTCATTGGAAGGATTGATGCTGAAGTGGAAACTGCAATAAAATGGCCACCTGATGCAAAAAGTGACTCATTTGAAAAGACTCTGATGCTGGGAAAGATTGAAGGCAGGAGGAGAAGGGGATGACAGAGGATGAGATGGTTGGATGGCATCACTGGCTTGATGGACATGAGTTTGCGTGGGCTCTGAGAGTTGGTGATGGACAGGGAAGCCTGGCGTGCTTCAGTCCATGAGGTTGCAAGGAGTTGGACATGACTGAGTGACTGAACTGAACTTGAAGAAGATAGAACTTGTGGAAAATGATACTTTCTTTTGTTTATTTTTCAGAAATATAGAACTACTCTTAATTGGAGAAAGTAAGTCAAATGAGGAGTTAAAATAAAATACCTGTTACTATTAAAACATGTATGAAATTTTTTGATATATAGTTTGCTGAAAATAATATAGATTTATTTCCTAAAATAATAAATTTGTAGATTTATATTATAGGGGTTTATAGACATATACTCTCACTACATTCCAGTAAATCAATGGAATTAGAATATGATGTCATACAAATATATTTAGCCACTGGTTTCAAATAACATACAGTGTAAACATTTATTTTTAAGTAACATACTTGTGAAATTGACATTACATGGAAGGCATTCACTTTCGCTCCTTTTATATGTACAATCAGTTAAAAGGTGTTGAAGAACAAACAGCTTCTGTTACTATATGCATTGTTCTGTGCATGAGACCTGGCCCAGAACTGAATTATCAGATGACTTCTGTTCAGTATTAAAAGAGCCTAGGTATAAAAAGAATCTCAGATATTTCACATGTAAAAGATATTTGGTAAATTGGTAAATTCACAACCTCTCAGTGATTCTTTTCCTTTTTGGGGGGACACCCTCCTGTGGTGTAATTTTTACCCAATATTCCAGAGCTATCTCTGCCAGTGATGAAAAACTAGAGATGGGGTTGCTTAGATACAGTAAACCCTGCATAGCCAAGGGGAATTTGAAGGTCAAAGTGTGAATTAGATTGATATCTTGTTCTTGTTTGAAAATGGAATTTATTTGTTTTGCTGACAAAGTAGGAATATATGGACAGTAAAGAAAATATGGACTGTATTTTTCTATGGAATTAAATTCACCAAAAAATAATAGATATCAGGAAAATACATAGTGAATATCATTGTCGTAACAATCCACTTAGAATTGAGAGGCTATGAGCCAAAACCTTCACTCTTTCTTCTGCCAAAATAGGTCGAGTGATAGTTTCAACTGAGGAAAAATCCCACACTAATATAAAATATAAATAACTGCTAAAGGGCAAACAGAATGACATCCTAACACTGGCTTAGGGGCAAAGCTAGAAATGCAATGGAGCTAAACCCTGAGTTGACTACATAAAAACAACCTTGGTATAAAAATGTCTCCTTAAATCTAGTTTTGAAACACCTGTTTATGTACTTAATTTTTTCTAACAAAATAAAATAATTTGATAATAAGAAATAAATATAATACAATAATAACAAATCTGAATAAATTCTCATATGGAAAATATTTTTCAATGACTCTGACAGCCATACTTCTTCAAAATCTTGCCTAAAAATACCATTATGAAGCACTAATTATAACTATAACTCACAATACAAAATCTTGATATAAAACTAAAACTTTAAACAATTTTCCATGTAGCATTTGTGTTTTTGTTTTGTTTATAAATTTCAACTTGAAATAAGATACGTGGGAAGCCTAACAGGAGCAAATTAAAATGACACTTTTTCTTTTGCCATGCATTCTGTAAAACTTTCTTATTCACTCTCAATCTTACAAAAAGTATGTATCATAGAAAAGATTCTTGAAAAAATTATACAACTCCAGCATTTGAGGAGACAGTGACCTAGAATTACTTTAAAAGTAATCTTCACCATAATGGAATGCTGCAGGAGGGCTGAAAGTTTCACTTTTAGAAAATAACAAATTGCATGGCATTTAATAGGCCTTGACTAAATAGGCTACAGCCTTGGAAAGAAAATCACTTTCAGCATTGGCTTTCTTGCTAATGTATTGAATTCTTCTATAATACTTGACCCTGCCAGAGGTTGCCTAAGGTTTAGCTGGAGCTGTGTCCTGAGGGCCTGGAATGAGTTTAGAATCATAATGTACCTTGTTTTTGGTGGCACCATAAGGAAATGAGAAGAAATATCATGAATGGTATAGGAGAGTCAAATAAAACTAAGGATATAGTGCGTATAAGCAATATGAACTAGGCTAGATCAGAAGAATAGCAGTCAAAGTCAGATGAGATAGAGACAGAGAGGAGATGAGAAGGGACATAGTAAAAAGAAAGCAGAGTAGAAAAAAGTAGAAAGTTGCATAGTAGAAAGCTGCATAGCAGAAAGCAGCAATGTGGAGTAATCCCTGAGTAAATTTCAGGAATGTTTAATTATAATTCTTATAACTTTCCATTACTAGGGTGGGCTATTTAAATAAGCCAAAGTGAACTGGACAAGGACATTGGTGAAGATGTTTCTTCTTTGGGTGTTTCTTGAACCCTAGAGAAATCTGTAGGAAATAGCCTCAATTTAGTCCTGGAAACTCACTCTGTATGTTATATTCTTGAAATCCCTGGAATACAGGGCAATGAACATAACCCACACACATACAAAAAGCCTCAGGCATTCCAAAGAGAAAACAAGAAAATAGAAATGATGATTATTTTGATATAAAATATGACTTCAATCTAAATTAAAATTAAAAAAAAATCTTTCCTAAGAATGGATTAAGATAGATTTTTAATGATAGTGTCATAAACATGGCATCTCATTTCATGCACTAGAAGCAAGGAAAATCATAGGAAAGAAAGAAATTATGAACGTGAATTCATTTTGAAGAATCATTACTATGTAGTGACAGTAATGATATTTATACATAACATAAAATCACAATATGCTTTTAAACAAATACTGATGATTATCAGATTATCATATATCATATTAACTATGTTAAAATTAATTATAGTTCTGTGATTATTATGCTTTATATACATCTCCCTTCCTAGGAGAGACAGTTGCTGTTTAGTTGCTAAGTAATGTCCAACTCTTTTTTGACCCCATAGACTATAGCCCACCAGGCTCCTCTCTCCATGGGATTTCCCAGGCAAAAATATTAGAGTGGGTTGCCATTTCCTTCTCCAGGGGATCTTCCCAATTCAGGAATCAAACCCACATCTCCTACATTGACAGGCAGATTCTTTACCACTGAGCCACCAGGGAAGCCTGGAGAGACAGTACAAATCATATTAATCTTTTACTATTTAATTTTTATGCAGTGAAGGGTTATGAAAATAAAGTCAATACACTCATTAATTTGGGAGTTTTTTTAATTTAATATAATCTTTTGGATATTCAAATATATCACCATAGCACTGGCGAGATTTGTCTCTCTATCCTTAATGTTTAGAAGAATTATTTTGATTTTTTTATCTTAGAAAATTCATAGGAACTTCTGAAACATTCTTAACAATTTTTTTAATGGGCAGCTTTGTGTTGATTATCATGTTCTTGCCTTTTTAAATGATCTCAGATTTTATTGTTTGCAGTGATTTCTACTATTGGTTTTGACAGATAACTCTTAATAATATTTAAATTGCTACTTTACTTATGAGCATTCTTTCTACGTAAATGTTGACTGTTATAGTCGTAAGCTTTTAGAGACAAACAGCTACAAAATATTTGTGAACAATTTATAAAAATGAAATTTTATAAGGGAATGTAGATCATTATATGTAGATTATAAAATCTATGAGATCTTACTTATATTAGGATAACTATTAGCTATCACAAACGTAAAGAGATTTTTAATTACATAACATTTTAAGCATGTGAATAAAAAGTATATCATTAATACAATCAGTGAATAATTTATAGATCATGGAACTGTACTGCTATCTATCAAAATAAAGCCTGATACATAAAATAATACTAATATAATCTTAATAATAATACTATTTCTTCAAATAGATAAGAAAAAAAAAAGATTCAATGGAAAAATTATCAAAATTAGGAATAGACAAATCACAGGTGAGTTAATCATATGAGCTACAACATTTGAAAATTTCAGATTCATTAGATTTTGGGATATAATGAATGAAAATATTTTTAAAATTGCTTTAGATCTGCACCTCAGGATCTTTAAATACTTCCATCAAGCATTTTTTAAAATGAAAAAGCAAAGTACCTAAAAATGTGTATATAGTATTTCTATTCTGAATAAACACATACATACACATAATAAACTTTCTTTTAAATGAAAGGAAATGAATTATATAAGGGTATTGAGAACTGAATGTTACAGTACATATCAGTCAGTGTTGGGCGAAGACAAGAAAGAAGGAGGAAATAAAGCAAAGAGTGAAAATAAGCACAATGAAAGATTTCCACAAAGTAAATAGCAGGTGTGGGTATGTGAAAAATCATCTAACTTTATATGCATAAATAAATTTAAAATTAGCTATCGCTGTGTGGTATGATGTGAAGAAATTTTCATTTCCTTCCTTGTAACTGAATAAGTTACATTACAGTAAGTATAATTAATAATAACAAATAACACAATATTGAAATAGTTTCCAACCAGAAGAAGGACAATTTACTTCATGTTTCTTCTAATTTAAGCTAATTTCTTAAATAAATCAAAGTTATTTACCCACTGTCTTCTTCATGGATCTTAAGAACCCATATGCCAGTTTCTGGTCTTACGTTTAGATCTTTAATCCATTTTGAGTTTATTTTTGTGTATGGTGTTAGAAAGTGTTCTAGTTTCATTATTTTACAAGTGGTTGACCAGATTTCCCAGCACCACTTGTTAAAGAGATTGTCTTTAATCCATTGTATATTCTTGCCTCCTTTGTCAAAGATAAGGTGTCCATATGTGCGTGGATTTATCTCTGGGCTTTCTATTTTGTTCCATTGATCTATATTTCTGTCTTTGTGCCAGTACCATACTGTCTTGACAACTGTGGCTTTGTAGTAGAGCCTGAAGTCAGGTAGGTTGATTCCTCCAGTTCCATTCTTCTTTCTCAAGATTGCTTTGGCTATTCGAGGTTTTTTGTTTTTCCATACAAATTGTGAAATTATTTGTTCTAGCTCTGTGAAGAATGCTGTTGGTAGCTTGATAGGGATTGCATTGAGTCTATAGATTGCTTTGGGTAGTATACTCATTTTCACTATATTGATTCTTCCAATCCATGAACATGGTATATTTCTCCATCTGTTAGTGTCCTCTTTGATTTCTTTCACCAGTGTTTTATAGTTTTCTACATATAGGTCTTTAGATTCTTTAGGTAGATATATTCCTAAGTATTTTATTCTTTCCGTTGCAATGGTGAATGGAATTGTTTCCTTAATTTCTCTTTCTGTTTTCTCACTCCTAGAGGAGAACATAGGCAAAACACTCTCTGACATACATCACAGCAGGATCCTCTATGACCCACCTCCCAGAATATTGGAAATAAAAGCAAAAATAAACAAATGGGACCTAATTAACCTTAAAAGCTTCTGCACATCAAAGGAAACTATTAGCAAGGTGAAAAGACAGCCTTCAGAATGGGAGAAGATAATAGCAAATGAAGCAACTGACAAACAACTAATCTCGAGAATATACAAGCAACTCCTACAGCTCAACTCCAGAAAAATAAATGACCCAATCAAAAAATGGGCCAAAGAACTAAATAGACATTTCTCCAAAGAAGACATACAGATGGCTAACAAACATATGAAAAGATGCTCAACATCACTCATTATCAGAGAAATGCAAATCAAAACCACCATGAGGTACCATTTCACGCCAGTCAGAATGGCTGCGATCCAAAAGTCTACAAGTAATAAATGCTGGAGAGGGTGTGGAGAAAAGGGAACCCTCTTACACTGTTGGTGGGAATGCAAACTAGTACAGCCACTGTGGAGAACAGTGTGGAGATTCCTTAAAAAACTGGAAATAGACCTGCCTTATGATCCAGCAATCCCACTGCTGGGCATACACACTGAGGAAACCAGAAGGGAAAGAGACACGTGTACCCCAATGTTCATCGCAGCACTGTTTATAATAGCCAGGACATGGAAGCAACCTAGATGTCCATCAGCAGATGAATGGATAAGCAAGCTGTGGTACATATACACAATGGAGTATTATTCAGCCATTAAAAAGAATACATTTGAATCAGTTCTAATGAGGTGGATGAAACTGGAGCCTATTATACAGAGTGAAGTAAGCCAGAAAGAAAAACACCAATACAGTATACTAACGCATATATATGGAATTTAGAAAGATGGTAACAATAACCCTGTGTACGAGACAGCAAAAGAGACACTGATGTATAGAACAGTCTTATGGACTATGTGGGAGAGGGAGAGAGTGGGAAGATTTGGGAGAATGGCATTGAAACATGAAAAATATCATGTATGAAATGAGTTGCCAGTCCAGGTTCAATGCACGATACTGGATGCTTGGGGCTGGTGCACTGGGACGACCCAGAGGGATGGAATGGGGAGGGAGGAGGGAGGAGGGTTCAGGATGGGGAACACATGTATACCATACCTGTGGCGGATTCATTTTGATATTTGGCAAAACTAATACAGTTATGTAAAGTTTAAAAATAAAATAAAATTAAAAAAAAAAAGAACCCATATGCCAATGATGGTAAAGCATGTCACCCCCTTCTCATTACCCTGCCCTTTATCTAGCATCGTTAGGTAAGGGGGGTGGGGAGTTGAAAAGGTGATTCTTCTCTTATGGACAAGATAAGATGATAAGTACTTTGCATAGTCTGGGTCTTGGAAACAGACTGAGACCTTCCACATTGTTTATTGTTGTATTTAGCACGGTATTCAACTGATCAGAATGTTAATACTGACTAGAGAAAAGTTCCTCCATTTATCCTGTCAGGATGATAGGTGTTGAGAGTAAACCCCACTCAACTGAAGTATAAGCCAGGGAGTCCACTAACTTACATTTTTCAATTCTGTCAAGCTAGCGAAAATCAAAGAAGGTGGATGTGACATGGGAAAGTAGTGTCATTGATATATTTTTTTCTTTTTTCTTTTCTGTCAATCTAATGAATATCCCTTGTTGGTTAAGTTTACGTTCACTGCTGTAAAAGATTAATATCCAAATTCCTGTGGTCCAGAAAAGCTAATTTCTTACTCAGAGAAAGTGTAAGTTCTCATTCACTGACTCAGGCAGATGGAGGCTCTCTCATTTTCTATTCATGGTTTCCCAGATTATGCTAGGAAGAGAGTGGAATATTTTATAGGAGATTGTGCACAAGAGAGATAACTTAGTTCCTAACACTGAGTTTCTGATCCACTCACTGAATAAATATTTTGTTGGAATCCAGCATACTAATTACTGACCTGGAGGTTAGGCTACAAGAAAAATCTTTAACATATGTCCCAGCTGCTCATCACTCAGTTTTATTGATGAAAGATTTGGGAACCCACTGATTTTGTCTTGTGATCAAGGAACTCTTAACTGATTAAGCTACTCTTTGATCAATAGGATTTTCCAAAAACTAGCAGGGGTTTCCGTGGTGGCACAGACAATAAAGAATCCTCCTTCAGTGAAGCAGATCTGTGTTCAGTCCCTGGGTTGGGAAGATCCTCTAGAGAAGGGAAAGGCTACCCCCTCCAGTATTCTTGCCTGGAGACTTCCCTGGACTGAGGAGCCTGGCAGGCATGGGGTCCCAAAAAGTTGGACACAACTGAGCAACTTTTACTTTCACTTTCAGCAGGGGAAGATTATTTATACTTATTTTTAAAGAGTATTTCCCTACTTGCTTTGGATGCAATAAACACTTTTTCTATTCTCAAGATCCTTAGAACATATCCTGCACTAAATTTGAGTACCTTTCAGTAATTTTTCTTGTTCTAGCAAGTGCAGCTGCATTCCCTCAATACCATAATGATGAAAAGGTGAGCAACTTTTGGAGTATATGTAAGAAGCATTCAATTAGTTCAACTTATTGTTACACAGCATATGTTAAGCTTTCAGTGAAGGTGAACAAATGAAGATAAATGAGAAATTGAAAGAAAACAATTCAATATGTGTTCTTAAGAAACAGTATTATTAAAGAGCATGTGTTTTCTCATGAACAAAAGCAACCAATCTTTTTCGCAAATTGATAGTTAGTGAAGTGTATCAAAACAACTTTGTAAAGAACAATGAATACAGTTTAATGAATCCGAGTGAAGAGGGAATAACATACTTTATTCTGGCAATGACATTCTAAGCACTAAAAGTTGTTTAAAAAAGATGAAAAGAATTGCATATGTACCTGATCATGGTGGTTGTTAAATTGCTTTCTTTATATATGTCAAGCTTTACAGAATTGTCTCCAACAGAATAACTTTGGTGAAAGCCATATGAGATGCCTTATGAAATATTATTCTTCATTTGGTATTCAAGTATAATCTCATATGCAATTCCAGCAAAAGAAAGGAATTCAATTGAAAGTTCCATTTGTTACAATTTGATGATTATGATTAAAGAACCATAAAAATTTTCTCTTTGACATTTCATGTTTCCTTCACCAAAGCAGACAACTGCAATTTATATAATTTTCTTTCCTCTTAACTATGGGGTTACCTATCATTTATTTTTTCCTTAGGAATAAGAAACCTGCAATCAACCATTTCTGGAGAACCACTTAATCTTATCAACAGGACCCAGCAATATATTAAAAATTCAATATGTTCTATAAATATTTTTAAATTATATATATATATATATATACACACACACAAAATTTGGGAATGATCATTATTATGATCATGAATGTAATTCTAAAATACTTACCTAAATTGAATTATTGTACATTTTGTATTAGAAGTATTAATTCTATCTTTGAATTCTTTTAACACTTTGTATTGTGAGATTATAAAATTACCTGGTCTATTGGATAGTCATTTACCTTTGGTCTTTTATTTACTTACAAGTTTATTATTCTATTGAGAGAGGGAGGGCTTTCTCTCTATTACTGTATTCAGCCAATCAGCACATTGCCCAGAGCATAATAGGTGTTTTGTTATTGTGTACTGAATAAATGAACAGATTCAAAATTTTGACAGTCATCACTCTTGATATCCTTTTTCAAAAAGCACTTCTTGAGCGCGCCAATTATTTTCAGAGTAGCCCCAGGAATTCATTGGAAGAAGATGAGGATTAATGAGAGCCTGAAGCTATAAAGGCACTGTTTTCTCTCTCAAAACTTTGGAATACATTCATTGTTGTTTGTTTTTAAAGGAGCTGTAGCTATAGTATAATAAGAAATGTATGTTTGATTTTGCACAATGATTCTAACTTATGTAGTGCACAAAAATAATAATAGATTTCATTCTATTGCTTTGTAAGTAAAGCAGACACTATAAAGGCTATGACTTTGTTTTCTCCTTTCCTGCTAATAATCATCACTCAGTAAAGAATTACCTGGTGACTACTTAGTGCCAGGAAATGTCTCAGGTACTTGGGCTATACTAGTGAACAAAGTAGGCCCTGCACTAATAAAAAGGTCATTTCAATGAATTTTATAGGTAAAGTCAGAAAATAGCAAACAAACAAGCAAACAAAATAAACATATTATGCAATGTTAATGAGTGCTGTAGAAAAAAGGAAAAAAAAAAAGAAGTGGTGAAGGGCATCTTGGAGAGTGAAGGATTATTATTTTATACAGGTTGGTCATAAAAATACTTTTAATAAAGTTAATATTTGAGTAAGTTCTGCAGAAAGTGAGAGAACCAGCCATGTGGATACCCTGGGAAAAAGAGTACCAAATATCAGACAAAGGGCCGGGAAGAAAGAAAACATACATGTTATGCTGTGAGAACAGCAAGGAGTGTGGCTTGAGTAGAAAAACAGGAGAATCATAGGAGATGAGGTCAGAAGTGATGAACCAGGGGCAAACTCATGGAGGATCTGAGTTTAAGAACAGACAGCAAGCCTTTTTGTGGAGAAAAAATGATATTTCCTGGTCAAGCAGAATTACACTCCCTCTAGAAATGGTGTATGATTATAGTCTCCAACTGGTTGGCTCTTCAGTGACTCTTGTTTCCATGTAGATGGGCTAATACCTAAAACCTGCATATATATCACCAAGCATTAGCTAGCTAATGTTTTGACAAAAAACACAACAGCATCAACTACTTCCACAGTGTAATCACTATGTATTGATGTTTGCATACATCATGATATTTAATTCTCATCTAAAACCTGTATGGGGATTTCCTGGTTGCTCAGATGCTAAAGAATCCACCTGCAATGCAGGAGACCCAGGTTCAATCCCTGGGTCAGGAAGATCCCCTGGAGAAGGGAACAGCAACCCACTCCACTATTCTTGCCTGGAGAAATCTATGGACAGAGAAGTCTGGCAGTTTCAGTGATAGTATAATTTTAACAATACAGATGATAAATCTGTGAATTAGAATGGTTTTAAAAATTGCCTAAATTTACAGCTAAAAAGTGAAATAAGGATACAAATTATGTCTGGAAAGTGAAAGAGAGAGAGAGAGATGAAGAGAGGAAGGAGATACCATGAACATATCATTTACTGATGACATCCTATATGTCAGGTACCATGCTAGAATTTTATACGTACTCTCTCACCCACCTAGGCTTGAATCTTTGAGGACTGAGTTTTCAGTTGCTGAGTCATGTCCAACTCTTTGTGACTCCATGGACTGCAGGATGCCAGGATTCCCTGTCCATCACTGTTTCGTGGGGTCTGCTCAAACTCATGTCCATTGACTTGGTGATGCCATACAATCATCTTGTCCTCTGTTGTCCCCTTCTCCTCCTCCCTTCAATTCTTTCCCAAAATCAGGGTCTTTTCTAATGAGTTGGCTTCTCACATCAGGTAGCCAAAGTACTGGAGCTTCAGTTTAAGCATCAGACATTCCAATGAATATTAAGGATTGATTTCCTATAGGATTGATTGGTCTGATCTCCTTGCAGTCCAAGGGACTCTCAAGAGTCTTCTCCAACACCACAGTTCAAAAGCATCAATTCTTCAGCACTCAGCCTTCTATATAGTTCAACTTTCACATCCATACATGACTACTGGAAAAACCATAGCTTTGACTAAACAGATCTTTGTGGGCAAAATAATGTCTCTGCTTTTTAAAATGCTGTCTAGGTTTGTCATAGCTTTTCTTCCAAGGAGCAAGAATGTTTTAATTGCATGTTAGCAGTCACCATCTACAGTGATTTTGGAACCCAAGAAAATAAAGCTTCTCACTGTGTCCATTGTTTCTGCACCTGTTTGTCATGAAGTGATGGGAACCAGATGCCATGATCTTTACTTTTGAATGTTGAGTTTTAAGCCAGTTTTTTCAGTCATCTTTCACTTTCATCAAGAGGCTCTTTAGTTTCTCTTCGCTTTCTGCCATAACGTTGTTGTCATCGGCATATCTGAGGTTATAGATATTTCTCCCAGCAATCTTGATTCCAGTTTGTACTTCATCCAGTCCAGCATTTCACATGATGTACTCTGTATATAAGTTAAATAAGCAGAGTGACAATATACAACCTTGACATACTCCTTTCCCAATTTGGAACCAATCTGTTTTCCATACCTGGTTCTAACTGTTGCTTCTTGACATGCATAAAGATTGCTCAAAAGGCAGGTAAGATCGTTTGGTATTCCCATCTCTTTAAGAATTTTCCACATTTTTTTGTGATCCACACAGTCAACACCTTTAGCAAAGTCAATGAAGTTGAAGTAGATGTTCTTCCACAATTCTCTTGCTTTTTCTATGATCCAACCGATGTTGGCAATTTGATTTCTGGTTCCTCTGCCTTTTCTAAATCCAGCTTGAACATCTGGAACTTCTCGGTTCACATACTGCTGAAGCTGAGCTTAGAGAATTTTGAGCATTATTTTGCTAGCGTGTGAAATGAATGCAATTGTGTGGTAGTTTGAACACTCTTTGGCATTGCCCTACTTTGGGATTGAGGACTGAGAGTGTTAGTCTAAAGATCTGATCAGAAGCTACACACTGAATTTCCTATTAGCTCTCAGCCATCTAAGATTAATGGTCTACAACAGTGGTTTTCTAACTGTTCTCTGAGAAGTAATAAGATCTCTGCCAGTAGCCATAATGGTTGGAAAGAGGGGTACTCCCAATAACACAGGCCACTTCTGCTGCATCCACAGTAGTTTTATTTGATTCTGCTTTACATCCAAGGGTGCTTCAAAAGATTTAATTAACAATATTTTTAAACATCTGGCTTATAGATCTTTCAAGATCTTATAGAGTATCACGTATACCTGAATGACTAAGTCTTCTCTGTTGCGATGTACCTGGATGGAGTCCTCAATGCAAAAAACTCCACTCAAAGATGTGCATTTTGTCAGCACAGGCTGCCATGTACAAACACCATAGATTGAGTGGTTTAAAATACAGATACTGATTTCTCACAATTTGAGAGGTCGGAAAGCCCAGGATCAATGTGCCAGATTTGGTTCCTGGTGTAGGCCTTTGTTCTGGCTTGTAGATGTCCACCTTCTCACTGTGTCTTCACATAGCAGAAGAGAGAAAGACCTTTTGTCTCTCTTTTTCCTTGTATAAAATTTCTTAGTGCAACATACAGCCCCTACCCTCATGACCACATTCAAATCCAAGTACCTCTCAAAGGCCCCATCTCCAAACGCTATCAACTCGGGGGTTAGGATTTCAAGGTATGCATTTTGTGGGTGGACATGATTTGGTCCATAGTACATTTAAACTGAGTGCATGCCCTTTAAGATTATTAACAACTTCTGTGAATATTTCTTTTTTCTAATATTTCCATTGAATAATTAAAATTTCCATTTTCTTTTCTAACATTTTATTTCATAGTCTGTAATCTTTTTGGTTCATTTGAATATTCAAGTTGAATATAAATTCATTTTCAATGATCCCTAAAAGTTAATAGATGATACTAAAAGGAACACTATTTAGATGTAGTGTTTTATTTTGTTTATTTTTTTTCTTTTTTAAATAAAACTACAGGCATCTTAAGTTGGTTTAAGTGGTATCCAACTTTAGTGGTATCCAACTTTTTGCAGCCCCATGGACTGTAGCCTGCCAGGTTCCTCTGTCCATGGGATTCTCCAGGCAAGAATACTGGAGTGCATTGCTATGCCCTCCTCCATAGGATCTTCTTTAGTGCTTTAGTGGTATCCAACTTTTTGCAGCCCCATGGACTGTAGCCTGCCAGGTTCCTCTGTCCATGGGATTCTCCAGGCAAGAATACTGGAGTGGATTGCTATGCCCTCCTCCATAGGATCTTCCTGACCCAGGGACTGAACCCTTGACTCTTATGTCTCATGCACTGGCAGATGGGTTCTTTACCAATATCACCACCCGGGACACCCAAATAGAACTATAATTTGATATAATTTCTTTTATACTGATATTTTATTGATAATGCTAGTGCATATTTTTGGTTTCAATTACACTAACAATGACTATATAAATCAGTTGACATCTGTATATTTGGTTCTAGATCATTATATATGATTAAAATGCCCTCTATATTATGGAAAGAAATAAGAGTTTATGATATTTACCATTGAAGTCCATGCAAACAGCTAAGTTTTTCCATAAAGTGACATTTTGAGAAAAGAAGAGTCAGACAATGGATTTTAATTTGACCTTCTCTTAAAACTAGTTGTTTATTTAATATAGAAACTTTAATTGTTTATATTTCATTCAAATTAACACGTGCTGTTTTTATATACAATATAAGATATTGATCGGATTCACTTCTCCCCTCCATCAGCATGTATATTTTCCCATGGGTACAAGTCTTTATTTTTAATCAAGTATTAGAATTAGCAAGCATTACTTAGCAGTTCCTTGTCATTACCTACTTAACCAATAGAGGAAGTTGATCAGATATAAATAAATTAAACGTAATGCTTCTCACACTCTTTGTTCTCACATCTCAAATCACATGCATCATGCATCTTTATTGTAGAATATCATATATTTTAAGGGCACATGGCAACAGAAATAAAAATCCTTTCCTCTGACAGATGCCCACCACACAATCTAATTATCATTCTTAGGGCCAGATTGTACCATTCTTACTCCAAGGTTAGAAAGAAAACCTGCTACCATACTTCCTACCCAGTAGCAAAGAAATGTGAATCATCATTTAAAATCATGCCTGGTGGTCATCATAGCATTTAAAGCCCATGGAACACTGAGAATATAATTTTAATTTTATTTATAGATATCTATAGATATGTTTTCTATTTATAGTTCACTCAGATTCAATTAGGTAATCTATTATTTGATTAATTATATAGCTATCAAATCTTTCAGGGCTCTCACTGTTTCAACAACAGTGGGAAAGTGTCTTCTTTCATCACTTATATACACTACTGTTTGTGGTCTAATTTAATATTCTAGCAATTGATATTATAATCATTGTATCAGATATGATAAATTAATGATAATAATACATTCTTAAAGTAAAATCAATAGATAAAAAATGTTTAAAATATAATCCTTTAACTCTAAAAATATCATTTATGGATGAAAGTAGGGAGTAGGATTTTGTTGAATATTTTAAGACAACTTCCCATTTCCATGCTATTGGATTACCAATGCTTACAGAAATCAACTAAAGACATACAATATCTTTCTTGGAAGTTATCCTGGGGTATATTTCTTGGAAAATATTTTGGGGTATGTGCAATGAACCTGGTATGATTTCAAGTAACTTTCATTGACAGTGGCAAAGGTATGAGAGGAGAATATTTTGAGGAAAATAAGACAATTTTTTGTTAACTTAATGATTACTCAAGGATGTTATCAAGTAAATACAATGTAGACCTCTATAGGAGATAGAATCTAAAATTAAGTAATGCAGTAATATAATACTGTAATAAAGTAATGCAGTACTATAAATTATATCAGTTTAGTATTAAGGACATTAACCATACAAGAAATGAGACATACGGATCAGAAAGAAAATATAAAACATCATTATTTATAGGCAATAATGTTGTTGACATAGAGATTACAAAGAAATTACAAAGTACTGTGGTCAAGAAGAGACATCAGCATGTTTGGTGAAAACAAAATAGATGTAAAAATTGTCAGCATTTCTGACTCTGTAGTAACCATCAAAAATTAACATTGATGCAGACATAAAGAGAAGACTTGTGGACACAGTAGGGGAAGGAGAAGGTGGGACAAATTGAGAAAACAGCATGGAAACATATATCACCATATGTAAAATAGATAGCAAATGAAATTGCTGTGTGACACAGGAAGCTCAAGCCAGTGCTCTGTGACAACCTAGAAGGGTAGGAGATGGGAGGGAGGTTCAAGAGGGAAGTTGTATATAGATATGGTTGATTCATGTTGATGTATGACAGAGAGTAATTATCCTCCAATAAAATATTTTTAAAAAATAAAATTGATAACTAATAAGAACTTACTGTATAGAACAGGGAACTCTCCCCAATACTCTGTAATGAATAACATGGCAAAAGTATCTAAAAAGGAGTGGGTATTTGGATATGTATAACTGATTCACTTTGTTGTACAGCAAAAAGTAATGCAACGCTGTAAATCAACTATACTCCAATAAACATTTTTTAAAAAGGAAAACAAATTAACATTGAGAAAAAACATTTTTTTAATTGAAAACACACAAGGTAACAACAATAGGGGAAGCAGAGACGGAGATACTAGCCCTCACCTCCCCCACAAACCTTAATAGCCATCCACAAATGAAGACTGCTCTGGGAGAACTCACGGGAACAGTTTAGAGCCTACAGCAACACAGTGGTGCGAAATATCAAGAATGACCCGTGGAAAATAAGGCAGGGGAAACTGGCATGGCTGAGATGTCAGAACAGCAAGGACGAGTGAAGAAGAGTGGGAGCTGTGAGAGTCAGCCATGCGGCGGTGCCATCTCAGTCTCCAGTGGCCTGTTCCGTGGAGGATCCTGGTAGCCTTTGCTGCTGAGGACCCCAACAGCTTCCACAACAGTTATGGATATTTAACATTCAATATATAAAGGCAGCTTTCACAGAGAAGAACTCCCTAGCATTTATCCATAATGTTCATCAGCAGGGGCCCCTGGGTGTGCTCTCCAAAAGACACCAATAGCTTTGCCACTGAAGTAACCAAAGGCCAATGCTGCTGAAGCCCCCTGGGAAGGAGACATTTCTGCATCTCTCTCAGAGGGAGCTGCTGTTGTGATGCATCACAGGACCCTGCGTAAGTTTCAGTGCTGCTGAGGCAAGAAAGACAGGGCTGGCCTCAAGGCCTGCCAGCTCAGGTACAGGCATTAGGCAGAAGGCAAAACTGACTCCTTGTTTTGTACTTAATGAGGCCATGACACATGGAGCAATGGCATCTAAAACAGAAACTTTGTCTGTGGTCATACCACCACCCTGAACCACACTGTGATCTCATCTAAAATGGAAGCTTGTAGCATCTGAACAAGTAACTCTGATCATGAAAACTGTGGAGGATGCATAATAAAAACAGACACAGAGACCAGTGGAACAGAATGAGAGCCTAGATACAAACCCACACACACATGGTCAGTCTTTGCAAGGGAGTTAAGAATACTCATCTTCAATGAATGGTGTTGGGAAACCTGAATGGCCACGTTCAAAACAATGAAACTGGACCCATATCTCACACCACTCACAAAAATTAACTCAAAATGCATATAAAAACTTAAATATAAGACCTAAGACTGTAAAACTCCTAAAATAAAACCTAGAAGAAGAGAACATAAGGCACACCTTCACATTGGACTTCACAGTGATTTTTTAAAAAAAATTTTACTATAAATTTATTTATTTTAATTGGAGGCTAATTACAATATTGTATTGGTTTTGCCATACATTGACATGATTTAATATGACACTAAAGCATAGATAACAGAAGCAAAAATAGGTAAGTGAGGCATCAAACTTAAGTGCTTCTACAAAGTAAAGGAAACAATCCACAGCATAGAAAGACAACCTATAGGATGGGAGAATATACCTGCAAACCATATACCTAAGAGGTTAATATCTAAAATGGACTCTTAGAACTTAAGAGCAAAAAATCATAACTAAAAAAAAAATGGGTGAAGGATCTGAACAGACATTTTTTTTTTCAAATAAGATCTACAAATGAACATCAGCTACATTAATTAAAAGTTGTTCATGTGAGAATATGAGCAAAAGTGAACCCTTGTGCACTGCTGGTAGGAATGTAAGTTGGTGCAGTTGCTATGGAAAATACTTGGGATATATAGGAAATGCTATGCCATACTTGGAGGTTCCTCAAAATTTAAAAGTAAAACTAATGATCCACTAACCCCACTTGTGGGATTACATCCAAAGTTAAGTGAAATCAGAAACTAGAAGGGATCTGTGCATTCCCGTGATGTCATGTTCCGTGCTATGCTCAGTTTCTCAGTCATGTGCAACTATTTGCGACCCCATGGACTGTAGCCTGCAAAGCTCTTCTGTTCATGGGATTTTCCTAGCAAGAATACTAGAGTGGGTTGTTATTTCCTCCTCCAGGGGATCTTCCTAACCCAAGGATCGAAACTGCCTCTCTTATCTTTCCTGCACTGCAGATTCTTTACTGCTGAGCCACCCAAGGTACAAACAATAAGTGCTTATTAACCGTTAGCTATTATTACTGTTATTGCCAATGGCAACTATGATCACTATTATAATTTTATAATACTGCAACTACTCTGACTAGGAGGGATTACATTCCCATTGCTTAGTTGCTCAGCCAGGTTTGACTCTGTGCTCCTGTGAACCATAGCCCACCAGGCTTCTCTCTCCATGGGATTTTTCAGGTGAGATAACTGGAATGGGTTGTCATTTTCTACCCCAGGGGATCTTCCTCACCCAGGGATCAAACCTGGGTCTCCTGCCTCTCCTGCATTTCAGGGAGATTCTTTACCCACTGAGCCACTGGGGAAACTCCACTGTCCTATTACTACAGCATTATTTACATTAATCATGATATGTCAGCACCCTGTCACATCTGCCGATGGTTGCTTAGATTACAAGTTTTAACTCTAATTATTAATATATTCTATTATATATAATAGGATCACATTGATGGCTGCTTGAAAATAAAGAAGTTTCTGAATTTACAAGGCTATGGAAATAACACAGATGAGGATGGTGGCTTAGCTCTAGGTTACTTTCCTCATATTATTCTATTTGCTTAGAATGCTACAAGATCTCTTTTCTACTTCAAAAATTTTGCACTAAATTCTTTGTAGTTTGAGACTCATTTCAACATACCTCATTCATAGTTCTCTGCATTTACCTACTATATCTCAAGGATTGTAATACAGTGAGACACGACTTTGAATTTACTTCTAAGTCCTGTTTAAATATGTCCCTAGACTTTCTCTGCTACTAAAGTTAGTGAATGGCAAAACAAATGCAAATAACAAATTAAGATTAACATAAAATATTGATATTAGACATTAGGTTCACAATAAATATATTAATATAAATAGTACAAAATAAATGTATGTTAAAAATGGCCAGGCATCCTAAGTTGGGCAGCTTTTTGTGGACAAACTCTTATGATCTCAACTTTAAATTCCATTACACAGCAGCAGGTTCCATTGGTAAAATCATTCCTTTTGTTTGCATGACAAAATTAAGTATATTGGTAATAAGATGATTCTAACTTCTAAATATGTTTTTAAAGTATTTACTTTAAATTACTTCATCTCTGCCAATAAAGGTATGTAGTTTTATGCTACATTAAATAACTTTGTAAACTTACAACTTCAAAAAAAGGTTATAGTTGTGAGAAAATTCTGCAGTGGAGAAGGGTATTGACTACTATTAGTTTTAAATAATAAGAAAATTATTTTATTATTTTAAATCAATATTCTACTTATTTGCTATCCCAATATGGTACAGCATTAAAGACAGCTTTCATTTCTATTTCCAGATGAAGCACACATTTTTTAAAGAGGATGTGGTACTGTCTGCCTTCTCAAATCTCACTTAATTTCCCATTGTAATTAGCAGTAGTTTCTTTTAATTATCACTGCCCTTCTTAGAACAGTCTCAGATATATAAAAATTAATTACCTGGAACTCACATCTTTATAATTTTAACCTTTTTATGCTTCGCTTGTTCACAGTGACATTTATTTAAAACAGTTATCAGGCAACTGCATATAGTAGACATGTGATTTATCAAAAAAGGAAGGGAGAGAAAAAAGAAATATAGAACATTAAGCTTTCAATGGTATTTTGAGATTTTTCTAGAAATTATTAGTTCATCAAAACTTATTTTGACATGACTGAAAGACATATGTCATTACAATGATATTAATGCAAGATCACTGTTTCATTAAGCCATCACATCACTTATCACACATTTACATTGAAAATATGTTCAAAGTTCTCCTTCCCCTACTTTTTAATTGTGATAAGGAACTTTGCAGATTATAGCCATTTTAAATTCAAAATAATAAAATCAAGATCATCTACCTGGTCACAGGATTTGATATAGTCCTCAATTTGACTTCCTTCTAAATAGTTTTACAGAATGAATTAAGATTGTCTATTTATGTGGATTCTATATTTTTGTTAGAAATTAATTAACATGCCCCTAGTTGTTTTTTTTTTTTTTAACTTCTACAGCAGCTCAGTGAAATAGAAGACCTTTTCTAACCTATGCCTTTAACTATAACTAGCCATCTTAAAAGACAGTAATCCAGTCTCTATTCCACATATCCTCCTCCTTTATTTCTACTGTCTTTACCAAGTCCTTATTTCTGACCCATGACCTCAACCCTTGACCCTTGATTTTCAAATTTCTTTCTTTTACTGCTAAATGTTGGGATGAGTGGTCTAATATAATGCTGTTATCATTTCCACCTCTTGCTTTTTAGTGTCAAACCTATCTTTGCTTTGAAGCCATACATTACCATCATACTATGATATTTTTCTTCTTTTCTTACATTCCTTTTCAACTTCTATATTCATATTTTATATAGTATTCAACTCTATTGACCATTCCCTTATCCTCAAGGAAGTGTCATTGTCTGTTTTTATAGATGCTCCTGCAGGAAAGGGGTCTTGTACATCAGCATCTTAAGCTAAGTAATTGTCCTGTTTCTCAATTTTTGCTGGCCTATAGACATAACAAATATAATCATGGGATGTATAGTACATAGTCTGTGTATAAAAGCGTAGCGTTTGCCTAACTGAATTTTAATATGACCCCCAAAGTTAAGCAAAGTATTAAAAAGTTTTAAAAATGCCTTTGCTTAAAACAAGAGTGGATGGTTTTCTAACTTTTAAAATATATGTTTACAAATTATTGAATGCTTCATGTAGATTTTTACCTTGCTGTTATGTCAGGTTTCCCAAAACTTAATTTATGGTTAATTACATGTAAGAACACAAACTTGTCTATAATTGGGTAGAGGAAGTCTCAGCCTACTTAAGTAAATTGCTTTCAGTTTGTGAAGTAAGGCTAAATTTCTTATATTAACAACAGGCTTGCAACCTTCTTAAAGAAATTTGCTATAACCTCAACTTTCATATTTTGACAGCGTGAAAAATAAGACAACAAAAATTCCAGAAACACCCACAATTAAAAGCACCACCTGGAATCATGACTAAAAATATATAAAAGAAATGGTTTATGAGTCAGGCAGTGATTCTGTTTCCCAAACAATTTATACTCTTCATTTTAGCAAAACATAACTAAATGAAAATATAAAAATTGATTCTATGAATATCCTTTCTTGGGCATTTAACATACTATTTTAAAGTAAAATTAATATCTTTGAAATATTCTCTAGGAATGAATTCCATGTTGTCAGTAGCAACACTAATTCATAACTAAATGCGTTTAGGGTGCAAAATGGGAGTGGAATCTGCCTCTAGCAGATGTTGACCTTCTGTTCTACAATTTATTTTATAATATTCTTCAGTGTAGTATTTTAAAATTGTACTTAGCTATAATAAGTGCCAAGATAACTGTATACTGGGAAGGATAATTTTAGTACTACCATCTATAAAAGAGACCAATAAATTTGGAAGGATGTTGTTCTGTAATTTAACTCTCGCCATTGCCAACACATAACTATTATGTAATTGCAGGTAACTATCAGTTCCTTTTAGCTATTATTACTTTGCCAACAAAGGTTCGTCTAGTCAAGGCTATGGTTTTTCCTGTGGTCATATATTGATGTGAGAGTTCGACTGTGAAGAAGGCTGAGCACCGAAGAATTGATGCTTTTGAACCGTGGTGTTGGAGAAGACTCTTGAGAGTCCTTTGGACTGCAAGGAGATCCAACCAGTCCATTCTGAAGGAGATCAGCCCTGGGATTTCTTTGGAAGGAATGATGCTAAAGCTGAAACTCCAGTACTTGGGCCACCTCATGGGAAGAGTTGACTCATTGGAAAAGACTCTGATGCTGGGAGGGATTGGGGGCAAGAGGAGAAGGGGACAACAGAGGGTGAGATGGCTGGATGGCATCACTGACTCGATGGATGTGAGTCTGAGTGAACTCCAGGAGTTGGTGATGGACAGGGAGGCCTGGCGTGCTGCTATTCATGGGGTCTCAAAGAGTCAGACACGACTGAGCGACTGATCTAATCTGATCAGTTCCTTAATCAAAAGTAATATTTCAGGTGTTAAAGAAATAAATTACATAGTAACACACCAGAAATATTCTCTTGTAAGGTAATAAAAGCAATAGCATATTCCCATGTCAGTCAAAACAGAGTATAATTCAGTTTTCAAAGGTGTTAAATTCACATTGCCTTAACCCAGAAATAAATAAGCCTATGTATTTATGGCTAATTGATCTACAACAAAGGAGGCAGGGATACACAGTGGAGAAAAGACAGTCTCAATAAGTGGTGCTGAGAAAACTAGAAAATTACATGTAATAGTGTGAATTTAGAACATTCTCTAACACCATATTCAAAAATAAACTCAAAATTAAGACCTAAATGTAAGACTGGATACTATAAAGCTCCTAGAA
This sequence comes from Bubalus bubalis, assembly GCF_019923935.1. NCBI lineage: Eukaryota > Metazoa > Chordata > Mammalia > Artiodactyla > Bovidae > Bubalus > Bubalus bubalis. Next base: position 5,490,076 of record NC_059179.1, on the reverse strand, counting down.
GAAAACATAGGCAGAACACTCTTTGATGTAAATTGAAGAAATATTTGGGGGAATCTATCTCCTAAAGTAAAGGAAATAAAAGACAAAATAAACAAATGGGAGTGAATTAAACTTAAAATCTTTTGCACAGTGAAGGAAATTGTTGACAAAACAGAGGCAACCTATAGATGGGAGAAAATATTTGCAAATGATGTGATTGATAAGGAATTAATATCCATATATATAAACAGCTCATATTACTCAATATCAAAAAAAAAAAGTACAGAAGAACTGAATAGACATTTTTCCAAAGAGGAAATGCATATGTGTAAAAGGCACATGAAAATACACTCACTAATCTTTCAGTTCAGTTCACTCACTCAATCGTGTCCGACTCTTTGCGACCCCTTGAATCGCAGCACTCCAGGCCTCCCTGTCCATCACCAACTCCTGGAGTTCACTCAGACTCACGTCCATTGAGTCAGTGATGCCATCCAGCCATCTCATCCTCTGTCGTCCCCTTCTCCTCCTGCCCCCAATCCCTCCCAGCATCAGAGTCTTTTCCAATGAGTCAACTCTTCGCATGAGGTGGCCAAAGTACTGGAGTTTCAGCTTTAGCATCATTCCTTCCAAAGAAATCCCAGGGCTGATCTCTTTCAGAATGGACTGATTGGATCAACTTGCCATCCAAGGAACTCTCAAGAGTCTTCTCCAACACCACAGTTCAAAAGCATCAATTCTTCAGCACTCAGCATTCTTCAAAGTCCAACTCACATATCCATACATGACCACGGAAAAAACCATAGCCTTGACTAGACGGCCCTTTGTTGGCAAAGTAATGTCTCTGCTTTTCAATATGCTATCTAGGTTGGTCATAATTTTTCTTTCAAGGAGTAAGTCTTTTAATTTCATGGCTGCAGTCACTGTCTGCAGTGATTTTGGAGCCCAAAAAAATAAAAGTCTGACACTGTTTCCCCATCTATTTCCCATGAAGTGATGGGACCAGATGCCATGATCTTCGTTTTCTGAATGTTGGGCTTTAAGCCAACTTTTTCATTCTCCTCTTTCACCTTCATCAAGAGGCTTTTTAGTTCCTCTTCACTTTCTGCCATAAGGGTGGTGTCATCTGCATATCTGAGCTTATTGATATTTCTCCTGGCAATCTTGATTCCAGCTTGTGCTTCTTCCAGTCCAGTGTTTCTCATGATGTACTCTGCATATAAGTTAAATAATCAGGGTGACAATATACAGCCTTGATGTACTCCTTTTCCTATTTGGAACCAGTCTGTTGTTCCATGTCCAGTTCTAACTGTTGCTTCCTGATCTGCATACAAATTTCTCAAAAGGCAGGTCAGGTGGTCTGATATTCCCATCTCTTTCAGAATTTTCCGCAGTTTATTGTGATCCACACAGTCAAAGGCTTTGGCATAGTCAATAAAGCAGAAATAGATGATTTTCTGGAACTCTCTTGCTTTTTCCATGATCCAGCGGATGTTGGCAATTTGATCTCTGGTTCCTCTGCCTTTTCTAAAACCAGCTTGAACATCTGGAAGTTCACGGTTCACATATTGCTGAAGCCTGGCTTGGAGAATTTTGAGCATTACTTTACTAGCGTGTAAGATGAGTGCAATTGTGTGGTAGTTTGAGCATTCTTTGGCATTGCCTTTCTTTGGGATTGGAATGACAACTGACCTTTTGCAGTCCTGTGGCCAGTGCTGGGTTTTCCAAATTTGCTGGCATGTTGAGTGCAGCACTTTCACAGCATCATCTTCCAGGATTTGAAATAGCTCAACTGGAATTCCATCACCTCCACTAGCTTTGTTCATAGTGATGCTTCCTAAGGCCCACTTGACTTCACATTCCAGGATGTCTGGCTCTAGGTGAGTGACTAATCTTTAGGGAAATGCAAATCAAAACCACACTGAGACATCATCTCACACCAGTCAGAATGACTATTATCAAGAAGAAAACAAATAAATACCAGAAAGGATGTGGAGAAAAGACAAGTCTTGTATACTCTTGGTGGGAATGTAAATCCATGCAGCTACTAATAATATGGAGGTTTCTCAAAAAACTAAAAATGAAACTACTATACAAGCCAGCAATTTCACTCCTAGGCCTATATCTGAAAGAAGCAAAAATACTAATTTGAAAAATATATGGATCCTGATGTTCATTAGCAGTATTATTTACAATTGTCAAGATATGGAAGCAACCTAAGTGTCCATCAGCAGATGAATGAATAAAGATGTGGTACATTAATACAATGGAATAATGCTCAGTGATTAAAAAAAGAACATAATATTTCCATTTGTAGCAACATCGGTGGACTTAGAGGGTATTATGCTAAATGAAATAAGTCAGACAGAAAAAGCCAAATGCTATATGATATCACTTATATTTAGAATCAGTGAAATAGTGAACAGAAAAAAAAGCAGATTCAGAGATATAGAGAACAAACTAGGGGGTACAGGATAAGGGGAAATACAGAGATAGGGTAGTGAATGCTATAAGTTACTGGGTTTAGATTAGACTCAGGGCTGTATTGCTCAACACAGGGGACATAGACAATATTTTGTAATGACTATAAATGGGAAATAATCCTCCAAATGACATAATTTTTTTAATTCTCAACTTTAATTTCTTTTATAGCATTGTTATATTACCTATCACTTCAAGATATACATATTAACATATTTAGATAAAATTATGTAATATCTGAGATGCACATCAGATAATGTGAACAAACATGAGAGGAGATAGAGTTGAACCAAGCATGCTTATGAATGTATAACTGAGGAATGAGTTCATGGGCATTCATGATACTCTCCTATCTTTTTTATATTTTTGAAAAACTCTTGTATTAAACAAAATAAATGCAAATTGTTAGGCCTCATCCTGGACATATGAATCAAAAATCCCTAGGGTTGAAACCTCAAGTTCCCAGTTCTCATTCAAAGTATATGGGATCAGAATTGTAGGGGCTGGAAATGCATATTAACAATCTTATTACATGAGTCATAATCTGAAAGTCTTATCACACATGCTTTATAAGAAAGATATTTTGCAGTGTGCACAACAAAACACAATTTATAAGGACCTAATGTGAGTTGTCAATCTGATATACACACTTTAAACACTCTGCAATGTAAAATTGTTTCTGAACACAAAAATATTTATAAATTTAGTGCATAATCCATGATGTTCCTTCTTTCTGACACATCAGATCAAAGCAAACAGACTGAGAAATAAGCATTCTGATTAGAAACTAATGTTTAAAATAATTCTTGAACACGACACATATATGCCATGCTGATAGATACAAACTCTTTTATATGACCCTCAAACCACATTAAAGACATAATTCATGACAGAGACATGCTTAAATCATTCTGTATTTCCTCATTTTTCTGTCATGTGAAAATGTCACCTTAAGAGTAACTTTTTGGGAGTGTTTTTTTCATTCTATACATCTTCAGATAAGTTGACAGCCAAGATTTTTACTGATTGCAGACTGAGTGTTCTTTGGATGTTTAGTACAACTCTTGGACAATATAATATAAATGTTTAAAATGCATGTAATATTTTTTATTAACTAAATATCAATAGTTTTTTCAGTTTCATTAAAATGAAAAGTTATTTTGTGTATTATTTACTAACCTACATTATCATCTCAACTTAAATCATCAACATTGCCATAAATTAGCTGTAAGCTTTAAGGAAATATCACTGAAAATATAACAGAGCTATTATCAATTTTATTTGTCTTTCAATAGCAACTGAAAACAAATAAAATCCATCTATTAATCTATATGAATTTCTCATTGCTGCTTTTTGAAGATCAACCTTAGGAAGGGTTGTCAGGAAAAGTCTTTTTGAGGACATGCTATTTTTGCTGAAATTTGGATTTGGTTGATAAAAACGTTCCAGCCATTTGAAGAACTGAGACGAGTGTTTAAAACTGAGTAAACAGCAAAAACCTAGACTTGAGAAGAAACTCAGAAGTTCCAAGGAACAAGATCAAAGTCCTGACAATATAGGAGCAAACAGGTAGGAAGAATTAAATCATGAGTGGCCTTGTAAGCTATATTCTGTTATTGGGTTTTATTCTCACCATAATCAGAAGCCACTGGAGTATTTTAAGAAAGAAGCTAATTTGAACTGATTTATGCTTTTAAAAGATTATTCTGACTACTGCATGAAGAATGGACGGTAGGAAGCCAAAGCAGAAGCAGGGGCAGGAGTTGACCTTGGCTTATATAAGATTTCCTCCAAAGGTCTTGAAGGTATCTTGAACTGACATCATCTGGAAAGTAAATAAATTAGCTGTTTTGTCCATGGTCTATTTCTTTCTCTACTTTGTGTATCTTTGCAAATGATACTAATAAACAAAATAAAAATCACAGAGATTGTAACAGACATTCTACAAATCAAATTGGTATAAAGCTATTGTAGTAGAGAAATAATATGCTTTTAGAAGTTTCACCAAAAAGCCAATTCCACATACTTATAGTTTCTAAAGAATAAAGCTGATGTGAATAATCTTACAAGCTGTATTGATTGCTTTTCCTGCTATTATTTACTCAGCTATCGGTATTTTTGTGGTGACCTCACTGAGTTGTACTACCCATTTTATTATTATCTTTAGGCTACACATAAGTCTCAATATTGTTTAAAACTTAAAATGTGTTGTTATATACTTAATTATTCATTTCAATAAAGAGAAACAAAACTAAGAAATATATGATATAAAGTTGATTTTGCTAACAAGAAACCATATCAGATGAAAATATATTTCTTAACAGAAAAATAAATTTGATGTAGATCTTTTCTAAACATAAAAACATTTTTCAAGTAATACTTTACACAGTATTCCAAGATATAAAGCAGATTAAAAACTTAAGTACTTTTATACAAAGACATACTATGCAGCTAATATTTCTAGGCAGCTATTTATAAAGTAAGATACATAATCATGAAAAGGAAAATTTCAATTTATTTTAAATAAGTAAATATTTACTGGGTATCCTACCTTTGAGGAACTGTTCAAGGAGTTTGAGGTAAGAAAGGAAAAAAAGAGAGGCAAGGTTCCTATTCATATGGTATCTACATTTCTGAGGACAGATATTAGACAGATATTAATCAATGAAACAAACTCATGTACAATAAATTTTTAGGTAGCAAACCTGTCTGCAGAAAATCAAACAAGGTCATTTATTATCAAATTCATGGGAAAAACAGGCTATATTCTTACTGACTGTGTGATCAGGGGAGGCTTCTCTGAAAAGGTAACACTTGAACTGAAACCAAATAACTAGAATAGCTCAGGAAATTACCAGAAGAGAACATTCCCAAAAGAAGCAGAGGAGGCATTCAGTCTTGGCTGAAAGAAAGTGAAGTTACTCAGTTGAGTCTGACTCTTTGCGATCCCATGGACTGTAGCCTACCAGGATCCTCTGTCCGTGGGATTTTCCAGGCAAGAGTACTGGAGTGGGTTGCCATTTCCTTCTCCAGGGGATCTTCCCAACCCAGGGATCAAACCCAGGTCTCCCTCATTGTAGGCAGATGCTTTACTGTCTGAGCCACCTGGGAAGTCCATGCCCTTGGCTGAAAGGGAATGCCATATAAAGGACAGGAAATAGGACAGGAAAGCTTATAGATACCAGAAATTCATTTCTTACAGTTCTGGAGGCTGGAACATTTAAGAATAAGGTACTGGCCAAGTTATTGTCTAGTGAGAGACTACTTCCTCATTCATAGGTGCCTCTTCCCACTGTGTTCTCACTTGTAGAAAGGAGGATGGGTCTCTATGTGGTCTCTTTTTAAAGTGCACTAATCTCATTCAGGTGCCTCTTCCCTCATGACCTAATCACCTCCCAAAGGCTCCACACTTCCAGATACCATCACACTAGGGATTAGGTTTCCTCATATGAATGGGGGGTAGGGAAGTGTGGAACAAGCTTTCAGTCTATAGCAGTGGGTAAAGAAAGAAAAATGTGAAAATGGATAAGGCATTATAGGAAGACACTTAAAATCATTAAATGAGGTGCTATCAGAGCACTGAAGCAGAGAAACTGGATGATCTGGTATCTTCTTTTCAACACTATTTTGACTCAGTTTCAGGTAGACCTGATAGACAGCTATAGTAGGTCTCTAGATAAGAATTAGTGATGGCTTGATTACATATTTGCCTTATATATTTGGGTTTTCATTTGCCCAGAATACATTTCCCATTCTTAACAATACATCTGCTTTCTTAGAAAAATTACTTTTGCCAATTAAACACAGTTTCATTAGGGGCTCGGTACTGGGTTGTCCTAAAAAACAAAACCAGTATGATATGTGTGTATATTACCACTCATACTGAGAGTAAGAGAAAGACAGAGATTGGGGGATTATACAGGTTTGTTTATCTACCTATCTATCTCTTTATCTATCTCTCCATCTATAGTGACACGCAAAGATTGAGAGAGAGATTTATTTTAAGGAATTGATTCAGGCTGCGATAGTGGAGGCCGGCAAATCGAAAATCCGCTGGGCAAGTCATCAAACTGGAGACCCAGGGAAGAAATGATGTTAGAGTTTGAATCCAAAGGCCATCTGCTGGCAGGATTTCCTCTTTTTGAGGGGAAATCAATCTTTTTTCTTAAGACTTTCAACTGATAGAATGAGGACACCTCTTCCCATATTATGAAAAGTAATCTGTTTTATTCATAGTCCAATTAAAATGTATGTGTGCTCAGTCATGTCCAACTCTTTGTGACCCTGTGGACTGTAGCCCACCACACTCCTCTGCCCATGGAACTTTCCAGGCAAAAATACTGGGGAGAGTTACCATTTCCTACTCCAAGGGATCTTCCCAATCCAGGGATCAAAGCTATAAAGAATGCCTGCAAATGCAAGAGAGCCAGAGATATGGGTTCAATCCCTGGGTACCATGGCCTAGACTAGGAGCCACATAAAATTAACCATCACAAGTTCTATTCAACTTAGTTAAAGAGTAAGCATGTGACTCAAGAATACATCCTATCCCTATAATCACTTCCAGACCACATTATCTGCACCTACAACCACAACATGTAGTGATCTGTGTTTCCCAATTATGGATCCCTTTAAACAAGTCACCAGTAGATTCTGTGAGGCCCAGTGAACAACTAATGCTTCAGCTTTACATAGGACAGAGTAATTTGGTTTGTTTTAAATTAAAAAAACAAAAATGTGATTGCCTCAAACAAGATCCAGATATTTGGAAAAGCATGCATCAAATTAATAATGGTTTTCTTTCGGGACTTCCCTGGTGGTCCAGAGATTAAGAATTCACCTTCCAATGCATGGGATGCAGGTTCCATCCCTGGTCCAAAAAGCAAGATCCCACATGATGCAGATCAACTAAACCCACACACCACAACAACTGAGTCCACAACAAGCAACTAAGACCCAATGCAGTCAAATAAATATTTTTTAAAAAATTAATAACTGTTTTCCTGGAAATGGAGCTTCGAGGGTTGAAGGTTTCCAATTTTTAGTGTGCATAATTAAAATTTAATTCTCTGTATAATTTATGATTAGCAGCTAATCCTTTTTTAAAATCAGAGTAAACAACAATATTTTTTTTCTATATTAGTAAGTGGGAAAAAAGCAGAATTTTAAATATTATACAAAGCAGAAGTCCTATCTTTAACTGTAGAAGAAGTCTGAGAGATGCCTCTGTAGAACTACAGCTTTTATGGCACAATTTGAAAAACTTTATTGAAATCATTGTGGTTTTTTTTTAATTAATTAATTACTTTTAATTGGAGGCTAACTACTTTACAGTGTTGTAGTGGTTTTTGCCATACATTGACATGAACCAGCCATGGGTGTACATGTGTCCCCCATCCTGAATCCCCCTCCCACCTCCCTCCCCACCCAATCCCTCAGGGTCATTCCAGTGCACCTGCCCTGAGCACCCTGTCTCATGCATCAAAACTGGACTGGCAATCTTTTTCACATATGGTACTATACATGTTTCAATGCTATTCTCTCAAATCATCCCACCCTTACCTTCTCCCACAGAGTCCAAAAGTCTGTTCTTTACTTCTGTGTTTTGTTTGCTGTCTCACATATAGGGTCATAATTACCAATGTTCTAAATTCCATATATATGCATTAATATACTGTATTGGTGTTTTTCCTTCTGACTTATTTCACTCTGTATAATAGGCTCCAGTTTCATCCACCTCATTAGAACTGATTCAAATGCATTCTTTTTAATAGTTGAGTAATATTCCATTGTGTGTATGTACCACAGCCTTCTTATTCATTCATCAGCCGATGGACATCTAGGTTGCTTCCATGTCCTGGCTATTGTAAACAGTGCTGCGATGAACATTGGGGTACGCGTGTCTCTTTCAATTCTGGTTTCCTTGGTGTGTATGCCCAGCAGTGCAATTGCTGGGTCATATCACAGTTCTATTTCCAGGTTTTAAGGAATCTCCACACTGTTCTCTATAGTGGCTGTACTAGTTGACATTCCCATCAACAGTGTAAGAGGGTTCCCTTTCCTCTAGACCCTCTCCAGCATTTATTTTTTGTAGACTTTTTGATAGGAGTCATTCTGACTGGCGTGTGATGGTGCCTCATTGTGGTTTTGATTTGCATTCCTTTGATAATGAGTGATGTTGAGCATCTTTTCATGTGTTTGTTAGCCATCTGTATGTTCTCTTTGGAGAAATGTCTGTTTAGTTCTTTGGCCCATCTTTTGATTAGGTTGTTTATTTTTCTGGAATTGAGCTGCATGAGCTGCTTGTATATTTTTGAGATTAATTCTTTTTCGGTTGCTTCATTTGTTATTATTTTCCCCATTCTGAAGGTTGTCTTTTCACCTTGCTTATTGTTTCCGTTGTTGTGCAAAAGCTTTTAAGTTTAATTAGGTCCCATTTATTTATTTTGCATTTACTTCCATCACTCTGGGAAGTGGGTCATAGAGGATCCTGCTGTGATATATGTCAGAAAGTGTTTTGCCTATGTTTTCCTCTAGGAATTTTATAGTTTCTGGTCTTACGTTTAGATCTTTAATCCATTTTGAGTTTATTTTTGTGTATGATGTTAGAAAGTGTTCTAGTTTCATTCTTTTACAAGTGGTTGACCAGTTTTCCCAGCACCACTTGTTAAAGAGATTGTCTTTTCTCCATTATATATTCTTGCCTCTTTTGTCAAAGATAAGGTGTCCATAGGTGCGTGGATTTATCTCTGGGCTTTCTATTTTGTTCCATTGATCTATATTTCTGTTTTTGTGCCAGTACCATACTGTCTTGATTACTGTAGCTTTGTAGTAGAGCCTGAAGTCAGGCAGGTTGATTCCTCCAGTTCCATTCTTCTTTCTCAAGATTGCTTTGGCCATTCGAGGTTTTTTCTATTTCCATACAAATTGCAAAATTATTTGCTCTAGCTCTGTGAAAAATACTGTTGGTAGCTTCATAGGGATTATACTGAATCTATAGGTTGCTTTGGGTAGTATACTCATTTTTATTATATTGATTCTTCCGATACTTGAACATGTATATTTCTCCATCTATTTGTGTAATCTTTGATTTCTTTCATCAGTGTTTTATAGTTTTCTATATATAGGTCTTTTGTTTATTTAGGTAGATTTATTCCTAAGTATCTTATTCTTTTCATTGCAATGGTGAATGGAATTGTTTCCTTAATTTATCTTTCTGTTTTCTCATTGTTAGTGAATAGGAATACAAGGGATTTCTGTGTGTTAATTTTATATCCTTAAAACTTTACTATGTTCATTGGTTCAGTTCAGTTCAGTCGCTCAGTCATGTCCGACTCTTTGCGACCCCATGAATCGCAGCACGCCAGGCCTCCCTGTCCATCACCAACTCCCGGAGTTCACTCAGACTCATGTCCATCGAGTCAGTGATGCCATCCAGCCATCTCATCCTCTGTCGTCCCCTTCTCCTCCTGCCCCCAATCCCTCCCAGCATCAGAGTATTTTCCAATGAGTCAACACGTCGCATGAGGTGGCCAAAGTACTGGAGTTTCAGCTTTAGCATCATTCCTTCCAAAGAAATCCCAGGGTTAGCTCTAGTGATTTTCTGGTGGAATCTTTAGGGTTTTCTATGTACAAGATCATGTCCTCTGCAAACAGTGAGAGTTTTACTTCTTTTCCAATCTGGATTCCTTTTATTTCTTTTTCTTTTCTGATTGCTGTGGCTAAAACTTCCAAAACTATGTTGAATAGTAGTGGTGAGAGTGGGCACCCTTGTCTTGTTCCTGACTTTAGGGGAAATGCTTTCAATTTTTCACCATTGAGGATAATGTTTGCTGTGTGTTTATCACATATGCCTTTTATTATTTTGAGATATGTTCCTTCTATACCTGTTTTCTGTAGGGTTTTTATCATAAATGGATGTTGAATTTTGTCAAAGGCTTTCTCTGCATCTATTGAGATAATCATATATTTTTTATCTTTCAATTTGTTTTGTGGTGTATCACATGGATTAATTTGCGAATAATAAAGAATCCTTGCATCCCTGGGATAAAGCCCACTTGGTCATGATGTATGATCTTTTTAATATGTTGTTGGATTCTGTTTGATAGAATTTTGTTAAGCGTTTTTGCATGTATGTTCATCAGTGATATTGGCCTATAGTTTTCTTTTCTTTTTTTCTGTGTGGAATCTTTGTCAGGTTTTGATATTAGGGTGATGGTGGCCTCATAGAATGAATTTGGCAGTTTACCTTCCTCTGCATTTTTCTGAAAGAGTTTGAGTAGGATAGGTGTTAGCTCTTCTCTAAATTTTTGGTGGAATTCACCTGTGTAGCCATCTGGTCCTGTGCTTTTGTTTGTTGGAAGATTTTTTATTACAGTTTTGATTTCCATTCTTCTGATGGGTCTGTTAAGATTTTCTATTTTTTCCTGGTTCAGTTTTGGAAGGTTATATTTTTAAGAATTTATCAATTTCATCCAAGTTGTCCATTTTACTGGCATATAGTTGCTGATAGTAGTCTCTTATGATCCTTTGTATTTCTGTGTTGTCTGTTGTCATTTTTCCATTTTCATTCCTAGTTTTGTTGATTTGATTCTTCTCCCTTTTTTGCTTGATGAGTCTGGCTATTGGTTTGTCTATTTTATTTATCGTCTCAAAGAACCAGCTTTTAGCTTTACTGATGTTTGCTATGGTCTTCTTTGTTTCTTTTGTCTTTATTTCTGCCCTAATTTTTTTATGATTTCTTTCCTTCTACTAACCCCAGGGTTCTTCATTTCTTCTTTTTCTAGTTGCTTTGGGTGTAAAGTTAGGTTATTTATTTGATTTTTCTCTTGTTTCTTGGGGTAAGCTTGTATTGCTATGAACCTTCCCCTTAGCACTGCTTTTATGGAATCCCACAGGTTTTGGGTTATCATGTTTTCATTTTCATTGATTCTATGCATATTTTGGGGGGCTTCCCTGGTAGCTCAGAAGGTAAAAGCATCTGCCTACAATGTGGGAGACCCGGGTTCAATCCTTGGGTCAGGAAGATCCCCTGGAGAAGGAAATGGCAGCCCACTCTATTACTCTTGCCTGGAAAATCCCATGGACCTAGGAGCCTGGTAGGCTACAGTCCATGGGTAGCAAAGAGTCAGACATGACTGAGTGACTTCACTTCACTTATGCATATTTTGATTTCTTTTTTGATTTCTTCTGTGATTTGTTGGTTATTCAGAAGCGTGTTGTTTAGCCTCCGTATGCTTGCATTTTTAACAGTTTTTGTCCTGTGGTTGATGTCTAATCTTACTATATTGTGATCAGAAAAGATGCTTGAAATTATTTCAATTTTTTTGAGTTTGCCAAGGCTAGATTTATGATCCAGGATGTGATCTATCTTGGAGAATGTTCCGTGTGCACTTTAGAAAAAGGTGAAATTCATTGTTTTGGGATGAAATGTCCAATAGATATCAATTAGGTCTAACTGGTCCATTGCATCATTTAAAGTTTGTGTTTCCTTGCTAATTTTCTGTTCAGTTGACCTATCCATAGGTGTGAGTGGGGTATTAAAGTCTCTCACTCTTATTGTGTTACTGTTAATTTCCCCTTTCATACTTGTTAGCATTTGCCTTACATATTGTGGTGCTCCTATGTTGGGTGCATATATATTTATAATTGTTATATCTTCTTCTTGGATTGATCCTTTGATCATTATGTAGCATCCTTCTTTGTCTCTTTTCATGGCCTTTATTTCAAAGTCTATTTTATCTGATATGAATATTGCTATTCCTGCTTTCTTTTGGTCTCAATTTGCATGAAATATCTTTTTCCAGCCCTTCATTTTCAGTCTGTATGTGTCCCTGTTTTGAGGTGGGTCTCTTGTAGACAGCATATATAGGGATCTTGTTTACATATCCATTCTTTGTCTTTGTCTTTTAGTTGGGGCATTCAACCCATTTACATTTAAGGTAATTGCTGATAATTATGATCCCGTTGCCATTTACTTTGTTGTTTTGCGTTCAAGCTTATAAACCTTTTCTGTGTTTCCTGTCTAGAGAAGATCCTTTAGCATTTGTTGAAGAGCTGGTTTGGTGGTGCTGAACTCTCTCAGCTTTTGTTTGTCTGTAAAGCTTTTGATTTCTCCTTCATATTTGATAGAGATCCTTGCTGGGTATAGTAATCTGGGTTGTAGGTTTTTCTCTTTCATCACTTTAAGTATGTCCTGCCATTCCCTTCTGGCCTGAAGTTTTTATTGAAAGATCAGCTGTTATCCTTATGAGAATCCCCTTGTGTGCTATTTGTTATTTTTCCCTTGCTGTTTTAATATTTGCTCTTTGTGTTTCATCTTTGTTAATTTGATTAATATGTATCTTGGGGTGTTTCACCTTGGGTTTATCCTGTTTGGGACTCTCTGGGTTTCTTGGACATGGGTGGCTATTTCCTTCCCCATTTTAGGGAAGTTTTCAACTATTACCTCCTCAAGTATTTTCTCATGGCCTTTCTTTTTGTCTTCTTCTGGGACTCCTATGATTCGAATGTTGGGACATTTGACATTGTCTCAGAGGTCTCTGAGGTTGTCCTGATTTCTTTTAATTCTTTTTTCCTCTTTGCTTCATTTATTTCCACCATTTTATCTTTCACCTCACTTATCCTATCTTCTGCCTCAGTTATTCTACTGTTGGTTCCCTACAGAGTGCTTTTGATCTGAGTTATTGCATTATTCACTACTCCCTCCCCAGGATGGTCTCCAACCCTAACTCTTTTGTCTCTCTTTTCATCTTTTATATTTTGTTCTACCTCCTTTCGAAGAGAATGGGCTGCCTTTCTGGGTGCCTGGTGTCCTCTGCTAGTGTTCAGAAGTTGTTTTGTGGAAGTTGCTCAGCATTGAAATGATCTTTTGATGAATTTGTGGGGGAGAATGTGGTCTCCCCATCCTATTCCTCTGCCATCTTTGGACCGACCAAGAAATCATTGTTTTTATATTTATAAAAAGAAAAAATGAGAGAGAGAGGGAAAGGGAGCAGGACACTTACCTCCCCAGCAGACATTTAAAATTTGATGCATTGATATATTCTTGGCTCATGGTATTAGTTGTGGCATTTTGCATCAGCTACTGCTTCTTCCCAAAGCAATAATATATTGCATAATTAATTCAGCACAAGAAGCGAGTGTGCCAAATTTTTTTTGTTTGTTTGTTTGTTTTGTTTTTAATGATTCTATGTTTCTTCTCAGTAAAGGTATCACATTTTTTATTTTGTTTTCTCAGCAGTGCTGCACAGCTTGTGGGATCTTAGTTCCCAAACAGAGATTAAATCCAACACCACAGCAGTGAAAGTTGCTGTTGTTTAGTTACTGAGTTGTGTCCAACTCTTTATGACCCCATGAATTGAAGCATGCCAGTGCTTCCTTGTGCTTCACTATCTCTTGGAGTTTGCTCAAACTCATGTCCATTCAGTAAGTGATGGTATCCAACTATCTCATCCTCTGTCATCCCCTTCTCCTCCTGCCTTCACTTTTTCCCACCATCAGGGTCTTTTCCAATGAGTCAGCTCTTTGCATTAGGTGGTCAAAGTATTTGAAGTTCAGCTTCAGCACCAGTCCTTCCAATGAATATTCAGGATTGATTTCCTTTAGGATTGACTGTTTTGATCTTCTTGCAGTCCAAGGGACTCTCAGGAGTCTTCTCCAGCTCCATAGTTCAAAAGTGTCAATTCTTCAGCACTCAGCCTTCTTTTTGCTCCAACTCTCACATCCGTACATGACTGCTGGAAAAAGCATAGCTTTGACTAGATGGACATCTTTCAGCAAAGTGATGTTTCTGCTTTTAAATACACTGTCTAGGTTTGTCATAGTTTTTCTTCCAATGAGCAAGCATCTTTTAATTTCATGGCTGAAGTCACCACTTGCAGTGATTTTGAAGCCTAATGAAATAAAGTCTGTCACTGTTTCCATTTGTTCCCAATCTATTTGCCATGAAGTGATGAGACTGGATGCCATGACCTTAGTTTTTTTTTTTTTTTTTTTTTTTAAACTAAGCCAGCTTTTCCACTATCCTCTTTCATCTTCACCAAGAAGCTCTTTAGTTCCTCTTCACTTTCTGCCATAAGGATGGTGTCATCTGCATAACTGAGGTTATTGATATTTTTCTTGGCAATCTTGATTTCCGCTTATGCTTCATCCAGCCCAGCATTTCACGGGATGTACTCTGTATATACGTTAAATTATCAGGGTGACAAATTATAACCTTGATGTACTCCTTTCCCAACTTGGAACCAGTCCATAGTGTTGCTTCATGCCCTGCATACAGGTTTCTCAGGAGGTAGGTAATGTGGTTTGGTATTCCCATCTCTTTAAGAATTTTCCACAGTTTGTTGTGATCTGCACAGTCAAAGGCTTTGTGCTTAGCCCTAACCAGTGGACCACCAGAGAATTCCAGGTATTACATTTTTTTAAAGAACCAAAATTATGCTGAACTAATTAGGAGTAGCACAATCAGAACAAATTAGGACTATCAATGTATATAACAGTTTTTAAAGCTGGAATTTCAGTTAAAAAGTAATTCAGTTAAAAACAAATTTGAAACAGCCACTTCCTCCCATGACTTTCTGAGTAAATACTCAGCCAGATGATGAAGTTCCACAGGAAATGACAATAATAATAGAAATAGCTGAATATTACTAAATCCTTAGTATTTGCTTGGAACAATTTAAGTGTGCTTCACAAATCTTCTTTAGTAGTGTTCACAAAAATCCCATATATTAGATAGTATGATCCCCACTTTATAGATGAGAAACCTAAACTGTTTTGAGACAGTAAGCAACATTCTCATCACACAGGCTTTAACCTGTACTTTGTGTTCTTACAAATTTCCTTATATTGTTATGAGAAACAACTTTGCAAAGTGTTTCTGCATAATTTAGTAAACCATCAGATAGTTCAAGAATAAATGCTTATGCAGTTACCAACATCAAGTTCAAGTCAAATGACTTTGTGTCTTTTCTCTTTTTCTGTGTTTCATAGGAGAACATATCTCCTATGCTAATTTGAAATAATATTTTAAACAAATTTTTCGACAAGAAAAGTTAGACTTCTGTCTTATTACTGGAAAAAATCATGACTTTGTCCCTTTAATATTAATACACTCAATTCCTCTGATTATTTCTTATTTGTTAATTGTTCCACAATTAAACATATTTTCACATTGTCTATAAATGAAGTTATATATAGCTGAGTCTATTCACACATGAAGTTTGACCAAGGAATAAAAAAGTGAATGATTCTTTTTCTCTCTTATAATTGCACATAACCTTTCAGAATTACCGTAATACAATAATACACTTCTGCACTCTAGAATTCCAGTTTTTGTTTGTTTGGTGTTTAGCTATTGTTTCCCCAACTTAATTCTGAAGTTTCTTTGATAATTTGCTACTAGTGGCCAATAGGTGTGACTGTTGATGGGAGGAAATAAATTGGCAGAAAATGCAATGTTTTGACCAAGATATATTATTCA
This sequence comes from Bubalus bubalis, assembly GCF_019923935.1. Lineage (NCBI taxonomy): Eukaryota > Metazoa > Chordata > Mammalia > Artiodactyla > Bovidae > Bubalus > Bubalus bubalis. The sequence continues at coordinate 5,474,133 of NC_059179.1, read as the reverse complement.
TCATTTTCCCCTTCAATCTACTTTGACAGTCTTCTCATTAAAAGATTATAGGCAGTTTGAGAGTTGACAATTGTTTCCTTCCTTTTTCATCACTTTGCTGGCACTAAAAGAGCTCTGTAGGACTCAGCTTGAAAATAATTGGCCTAAAGGCCAAGAAGGATATAATTTAATATTTAAAACGTTACTGAAATGAAAAGGAAGCATTGCAAACAATGTGCTGGGACAACAACTGTAAACAACTGTAATACCTCTCTATGGTAATCGGGACATATGCTTACTTTATCCAGAACACCTATTAGACTCCTTCTTGACTAGATAATGGTCAAATATGATATGCTTGCAATTCTAATTGGAAAACATTAAAAGTGTATTAAAAGGTTATATATATACATATATATACACACATACATACATACACATATACACACACATGTATATACACCATGGTTAATAAGCTAATATTTGGATAAAAGGTATTTATATTAAATAATTATATATTATTTACATAGGCATGCTTATGATAAACTCTCATTGTGAGTGAGAAGGCAGAAGCCATAGTTATTCCTGTTTATATCCAGTATCTTCTTAGTGTACAATATGTGTTTCTTGAAATTTTAATTCAATTCAATAATTTCTCAACATTTACTATGAGAAAAGAATGGGTTATGTTTAAGATATAATAATAAGTAGGAAATTGAAGAGCTAATATACTAGTGAAAGAGAAGAGGGTGAATGACTGCAACACAATGGGGAGCTCAGTGCTTATGGTAGAAACACATGCAGATAACAGAAAAACTTAATTTTAAGGACATATTTATTATTGCATATTATTGATGAAGCTTTAATAAAAGCTATAGGCTTAATATATGAAACAAAGTGGAGAAAACAGAGGTTAATTTTCAGAGAAATCCAGGTTATATGCAGAACTCTATTTCTGGAGAAATTGCTTTATGCGATTTAGAAGAGAGTGAAAATGGTCAGATGTAAAGTTACTTTAAAGACTATACTCAAAGTTTTGAAACTCATTTGGCATATGATGGAAAATATTGAAACTTTATTTAAAGAGTGAAAGAACATACCAGAATGGTATTCTAATTTTATGGGCCCAGAGTTGAGGATATGACTTTAAGGGGTATTTTGGCAGTAAGCAGCAGTGGAGCAGTGTTAGTTGCTCAGTCGTGTCTGACTCTTTGTGATCCTATGAACTGTAGCCCTCCAGGCTCCTCTGTCCATTGGATTCTCCAGGCAAGAATACTGGTGTGGATTGTCATTCCCTTCTCCAGAGGATCTTCCTGACCCAGGGATCGAACCAAGGTCTCCTGCATTGCAGGCAGATTCTTCATCATCTGAGCTCCAGCAAAGATCCTTTTGGCAGTAAACTAGGCATCAAACATAATGAAGTAAAATTTCATAGAGAATGTCTTTGGAGATTGAGCTTGAGATGCAGGGGCCACTGAAGTCTAGGTCCAAATCAACCAAGACCCCACAAATACCATGAGAGTAGGTGTGGAGGCATCAGAATATACTAGACAGGATAATGAGGCATCTGTCGGGTGTACAGGAAAACTATCCAGAAAAACTGAGAAATGTAAACTTGGAAGTCAGGGGAGATTTCAGGTAAGAAAACATGTCTACAATATACAGATCGGAGAAAAAAGAACGCAGTCTTTGCTCAGAGAGTAAAGAACAGAATGGTGTAGGCTTAATGAATCTAGGTGAAAACTACAGTAAAAAAGGGGGGGGAAGCTTCGAAAGATAGAAATCTGGAATATTCTAAAGATTTTAGAATAAATAAATAAATCCAAGCACAGAGATATCTTTTAGGGTAAAAAAAAAATCCAAATATTTAAGAGGAGAAATCTATGGCCATCAAGAGGTGAAGAACCAGTAGTTTCATAAAAGACAAGAGAGGAGAGACTTCACAGGTTGTAACACATTTAATGAATATGAGCCAACAGGAAATTATAAATGTCATACATCACTGGAAATCAGGACCACTCTTGTAATAATTGAGAAAGCTTCCCTGGAAGGGGAGAGCAGCATAAATAAACTAGTAGAGCTCTCTTTGATGGTTACGTGAAAAACAGAGTTCTTTATGACAGGTTATAGTGGAAGCATTTGTGGTAGGATAGTCTTGGAACATTGGAGAAGGCAATGGCACCCCACTCCAGTATCTCTGCCTGGAAAATCCCATGGACAGAGGAGCCTGGTGGGCTACAATCCATGGAATCACTGAGGGTCGGACACGACTCAGTGACTTCACTTTCACTTTTCACTTTCGTGCGTTGGAGAAGGAAATGGCAACCCACTCCAGTGTTCTTGCTTGGAGAATCCCAGGGACGGGGGAGCCTGGTGGACTGCCGTCTATGGGGTCACACAGAGTTGGATACGACTGAAGTGACTTAGCAGCAGCAGCAGTCTTGGAACATAACCCAAGACTTTAAACAAGGATGGGGAAGAATTCATTAAAGTGTGGATTCTAGCTACTAGATGACTAAATCTGATAAGCAACTAATTCTAAAATGCTGAACTTTGCATGACACAATATATAAAAGAAAATATACATACTAAACACAAAGTTAATATGTCAATATTATCACATTAATATTATGGTATTTCTAACCATTTGGTATTTCTAAACCATATGGTATTTCTAACCATTTCTGATAAAACGTGGGCCACTGGGGAAGGGAAAGGAAAACCACTTCAGTATTCTTGCCTTGAGAACCCTATGAACAGTATGAAAAGGCAAAAAGATAGGACACTGAAAGAGGAACTCCCCTGGTCAGTAGGTGCCCAATATGCTGCTAGAAATAAGTGGAGTAATAACTCCAGAAAGAATGAAGAGACAGAGCCAAAGCAAAAATAACACACAGTTGTGGATGTGAGTGGTGATGGAAGTAGGGTTCAATGCTGTAAAGAGCAATATTGCATAGGAATCTGGAATGTTAGGTCTATGAATCAAGGCAAATTGGAAGTGGTCAAAAAGGAGATGGCAAGAGTGAACATCAACATTTTAGGAATCAGCGAACTAAAATGGACTGGAATGGGTGAATTTAACTCAGATGACCATTACATCTACTGCAGCAGGCAAGAATCCCTTAGAAAGAAATGGAGTAGCCATCACGGTCAACCAGAGTCCAAAATGCAGTAGTTGGATGCAATTTCAAAAAGGACAGAATGATCACTGTTTCCAAGGCAAATCATTCAGTATCACAGTAATCCAAGTCTATGCCACAACCAGCAATGCTGAAGAAGCTAAAGTTGAACAGTTCTATGAAGATCTACAAGACCTTCTAGAACTAACACTCAAAAACAGATGTCCTTTTCATTATAGGGGACTGGAGTGCAAAAGTATGAAGTCAAGAAACACCTGGACTAACAGGAAAATTTGGCCTTGGAGTACAGAATAAAGCAGGGCAAAGACTAATAGAGTTTTGCCAAGAGAACACACTGGTCACAACAATCACCCTAATCCAACAGCACAAGAGAAGACTCTACATATGGACATAACCAGATGGTCAATACTGAAAACAGATTGAGTCTATTTTTTGCAGCCAAAGCTGGAGAATGTCTACACAGTCAGCCAAAGCAAGACCAGAATAGAACTGTGGATCAGATCATGAACTCCTTATTACCAAATTCAGACTTAAATTGAAGAAAGTAGGGAAAACCACTAGACCATTCAGGTATAACCTAAATCCAACCCCTTATGATTATACAGTAGAAGTAACTAATAGATTCAAGGGATTTGATCTGACAGAGCGCCTGAAGAACTATGGATGGAGGTTCGTGACATTTCACAGGAGGCAGGGATCAAGACCATCCCCAAGAAAAAGAAATGCAAAATGGCAAAATGGCTCTCTGGGGAGGCCTTACAAGTAGCTATTAAAACAAGAGAAGTGAAAGGGAAAGGAGAAAAGGAAAAAATATACCCATTTGAATGCAGAGTTCCAAAGAATAGCAAGGAGAGATAAGAGAGCCTTCCTCAGCGATTAATGCAAAGAAATAAGGGGAAAAAATAGAATGGGAAAGACTAGAGATCTCTTCAAGAAAATCAGAGATACCAAGGGTACAGTTTATGCAAAGATGGGCACAATAAAGGACAGAGATGGTATGGACCTAACAGAAGCAGAAGATATTAAGAAGTAGCAAGAATACACAGAAGAATGATACAAAAAAGATCTTCATAACAGATAATCATGATAGTGTGATCACTCACCTAGAGCCAGACAACCTGGAATGAGAAGTCAAGTGGACCTTAGGAAGCATCACTACAAATTAGTGGAGGTGATAGAATTCCAGTTGACCTATTTCAAATCCTAAAAAATGATACTATGAAATAGCTGCATTCAATGTGCCAGCAAATTTGGAAAACTCATCAGTGGCCATAGGACTGGAAAAGGTCATTTTCATTCCAGTCCCAAAGAAAGGCAATGCAAAAGAATGCTCAACTACTGCACAATTGCACTCATCTCACGCTAGCAAAGCAATGCTCAAAATTCTTCAAGCAAGGCTTCAACAGTACATACCATGAACTTCCATATGTTCGAGATGGATTTAGAAAAGGCAGAGGAACCAGAGACCAAATTTCCAACATCTGTTGGATCATCAAAAAAGCAAGGGAGTTCCAGAAAATCATCTATTTCTGCTTTATTGACTACACCAAAACCTTTGACTGTGTGGATCACAACAAACTGTGGAAAATTCTGAAAGAGATGGGCATACCAGATCACTTGACTGATCTCCGAAGAAATCTGTATGCAGGTCAGAAAGCAACAGTTAGAACTGGACATGGAACAACAGACTGGTTCCAAATCGGGAAAGGAGTATGTCAAGACTGTATATTGTCACTCTGCTTATTTAACTTATATGCACAGTAGAGAAATGCTGGAATGGATGAAGCACAATCTGGAATCAAGATTGCTGGGAGAAATATCAATAACCTCAGATATGGAGATGACATTTATGGCATAAAGCAAAGAGGAACTAAAGAGCTTCCTGATGAGAGTGAAAAAGTTGGCTTAAAACTCAACATTCAGAAAACTAAGATCATGGCATCTGGTCCTATTCCTTCATGGCAAGTAGATGGTGGAACAATGGAAACAGTGACAGATTTTATTTTATACTGTAAAATCACTGCAGATGGTGACTGCAGCCATGAAATTAAAAGATTCTAGCTCCTTGGAAGAAATGTTATGACCAAGATAGACAGCATATTAAAAAGCAGAGACATTACATTGCCAACAAAGTTCATCTAGTCAAAGCTATGGTTTTTCCAGTAGTCATGTGGATGTGAGAGTTGGAGTATAAAGAAAGATGAGTGCCAAGAAAATGATACTTCTGAAATGTGGTATTGAAGAAGACTCTTGAGAGTCCCTTGGACTGCAAGGAGATCCAACCAGTCCATCCTAAAAGAAATCAGTCCTGAATATTCATTGGAAGGACTGATGCTGAAGCTGAAACTCCAATACTTTGACCACGTGATGCGAAGAACTGACTCATTTGAAAAGACCCTGATGCTGGGGAATATTGAAGGCAGGAGAAGAAGGGGACGACAGAGGATGAGATGGTTGGGTGGCATCACCGAGTCTATGGCCATGAGTTTGATTAAACTCCAGGATTTGGCACTGGTCATAACAAACACCTTCTTCCAACAACACAAGGGAAGACTTTATACATGGACATCACCAGATGGTCAACACTGGAATCAGATTGATTATATTCTTTGCAGCCAAAGATGGAGAAGCTCTATACAGTCAGCAAAAACAAGACCAGGAGCTGACTGTGGCTCAGATCATGAAATCCTTATTGCCAAATTCAGACTTAAACTGAAGAAAGTAGGGAAAACCACTAGACCATTCAGGTATGACCTAAATCAAATCCCTTATGATTATACAGTGGAAGTGAGAAATAGATTTAAGGGCTAGATCTGATAAATAGAGTGCCTGATGATCTATGGAATGAGGTTCATGACATTGTACAGGAGACAGGGATCAAGACCATCCCCATGGAAAAGAAATGCAAAAAAGCAAAATGGCTGTCTGGGGAGACCTTACAAATAGCTGTGAAAAGAAGAGAAGTGAAAAGCAAAGGAGAAAAGGAAAGATATAAGCATCTGAATGCAGAGTTCCAAAGAATAGCAAGAAGAGATAAGAAAGCCTTCTTCAGCGATCAATGCAAAGAAATAGAGGAAAACAACAGAATGGGAAAGACTAGAGATCTATTCAAGAAAATCAGAGATACCAAGGGAACATTTCATGCAAAGATGGGCTCGATAAAGGACAGAAATGGTATGGACTTAACAGAAGCAGAAGGTATGAAGAAGAGATGGTAAGAATACACAGAAGAACTGTACAAAAAAGATCTTCACTACCCAGATAATCACGATAGTGTGATCACTGACCTAGAGCCAGACATCCTGGAATGTGAAGTCAAGTGGGCCTTAGAAAGCATCACTATGAACAAAGCTAGTGGAGGTGATAGAATTCCAGTGGAGGTGATAGAATTCCAGTTGAGCTATTCCAAATCCTGAAAGGTGATGCTGTGAAAGTGCTGCACTCAATATGCCAGCAAATTTGGAAAACTCAGCAGTGGCCACAGGACTGGAAAAGGATAGTTTTCATTCAAATCCCAAAGAAAGGCAATACCAAAGAATGCTCAAACTACTGCACTATTGCACTCATCTCACATGCTAGTAAAGTAATGCTCAAAATTCTCCAAGACAGGCTTCAGCAGTATGTGAACTGTGAACTTCCTGATGTTCAAGCTGGTTTTAGAAAAGGCAGAGGAACCAGAGATCAAATTGCCAACATCTGCTGGATCATGGAAAAAGCAAGAGAGTTCCAGAAAATCATCTATTTCTGCTTTATTGACTATGCTAAAGCCTTTGACTGTGTGGATCACAATAAACTGTGGAAAATTCTGAAAGAGATGGGAATACCAGAACACATGATCTGCCTCTTGAGAAATTTGTATGCAGGTCAGGAAGCAACAGTTAGAACTGGACATGGAACAACACACTGTTTCCAAATAGGAAAAGGAGTACGTCAAGGCTGTATATTGTCACCCTGCTTATTTAACTTACATGCAGAGTACATCATGAGAAACACTGGACTGGAATAAACACAAGCTGGAATCAAGATTGCCGGGAGAAATATCAATAACCTCAGATATGCAGATGACACCACCCTTATGGCAGAAAGTGAAGAGGAACTAAAAAGCATCTTGATGAAGGTGAAAGTGGAGAGTGAAAAAGTTGGCTTAAAGTTCAACATTCAGAAAACGAAGATCATGGCATCCAGTCCCATCACTTCATGGGAAATAGATGGGGAAACAGTGGAAACAGTGTCAGACTTTACTTTTTTGGGCTCCAAAATCACTGTAGATGGTGATTGCAGCCATGAAATTAAAAGACGCTTACTGCTTGGAAGGAAAGTTATGACCAACCTAGATAGCATATTCAAAAGCAGAGACATTACTTTGCCAATAAAGGTCCGTCTAGTCAAGGCTATGGTTTTTCCTGTGGTCATGTATGGATGTGAGAGTTGGACTGTGAAGAAGGCTGAGCGCTGAAGAATTAATGCTTTTGAACTGTGGTGTTGGAGAAGACTCTCGAGAGTCCCTTGGACTGCAAGGAGATCCAACCAGTCCATTCTGAAGGAGATCAGCCCTGGGATTTCTTTGGAAGGAATGATGCTAAAGCTGAAACTCCAGTACTTTGGCCACCTCATGTGAAGAGTTGACTCATTGGAAAAGACTCTGATGCTGGGAGGGATTGGGGGCAGGAGGAGAAGGGGACGACAGAGGATGAGATGGCTGGATGGCATCACTCTCTGGATGGACATGAGTCTGGGTGAACTCCGGGAGTTGGTGATGGACAGGGAGGCCTGGCGTGCTGCGATTCATGGGGTCGCAAAGAGTCAGACATGTCTGAGCGACTGAACTGAACTGAGGGAGGCCTGGCATGCTGCAGTCCATGGGGTCGCAAAGAATCGGACACAACTGAGCGACCAAACTGATTGAACTGAACTGAACTAGGGACAATTTACTCAACAGTAAATCCAACTAGTCAAAATGTATGCAACTGTTCAGCACTGAAAAAAATTATGTGAGGATTTACTGTCTTTGTCTTTAATAGAAAATCAAGACAATTGAACCACAATCCTACACTCTCCAAATTCTGCAGTTTTCCATAATACTAGAAATCTTCAACCACATAGGCATAACAACTTTAAGAGAGTCAGAAAGTAAGAATAAATTTACACTATCAGAAGAATTTTATCTCATCCAAGTTTTTGTCTTGTCTATTAAAATAGAGTTTAGCATATACTAGGTCACCATCGTAAAGAATCTGCCTGCCAGTGCAGGCAACATGGGTTCAATCCCTGGGTCAGGAAGATCCTCTGGAGAAAGAAATAGCAACTCAGTCCAGTATTCTTACTTGAGAAGTCCTATAGACTGAGGAGCCTGGCAGGCTACAACCATGGAGTACCAAAAGAGTTGGGTACAACTTGGTGACTAAACAGAATAAGGTTCAGTGGCTATTTACCTAATTCATAAATATACCATAACTAACTGAGGGCTACAAATTGCTTTAGTGCCCCTGAGACATCAAATTCATATTATTTTTTTATTATATCTTTGTTCATGGGCTAAACACTGTACTAGACTACCTTTTAAATTTTTTTCTGAGCTGATAAAATATGCATTCATGGTGGTAGAACTAAGGATGGTTTCTCAAGTCAGGAATACCACTGAGGCAATTAGAAAATTTCACTCAACCCAGAAGGTGAGCAGGTGTCAGACCTTTCAAAATGTGAAGAATTAGCTCAGGAAAGGAACAGCAAGCATGCAATTAGAGCCATCATGTCCTGTTTAGCTGCCATAAATAGTTCTCTTGCTCTGTATATAAGATCTTATTTATTGAAATTCCAGAAATTTTAGCACAGCATGGAAATAGCAAAGGAAAATAGAAAAAAGAAAAAAAGAAGAAGAAGAAAGAAAAAATACAGACATAAACTCAGCAATTTGAATGTGAAACTTAAAAACTAGCTACACTTCTTAACCCTTGGGATCCAAAGTGGATCCAAAATGGTATATAAAAGAGCACATGAAAACCTGATGCAACTGCTATAGGTGCTATTGTTTTCCTACAATGGTGACAATAAAATGCCCTTGCCCTCATGTTCTTTGTACAGATGACCTCTACGCTGTTCCCATTAGAACACAGCATATACTTCTACTACCTGAATCTGGCAGAGCTTTGACTACAGCAGAAATGATACTGCAAATTACAAGTCTAGTTCATAAACATTCTGTCTAATTCTTTTGGGAAGCTTCTTCTTAGAAGCCAGCACCTTAATGTGAGGAAGCTCAAACAGCTCAGGGAAAACCTACATGGAGTGGAAATGAAGCCTCCAGCTCACAGCCCTCACTGAGCCAGAGCCCATAGCCAGAATCAACTTGTTAAGTTTACTATTTGGAAAGTGGTACCCAGCCCTTGGGCTTCCCAGATGGAGCTAGCAGTGAAGAACCTGACTACCAGTGTAGGAGACGTAAGAGATGTAAGAGCCAATCCCTGGCTCAGGATGAACCCCTGGAGGAGGGCATGATAACCCACTTCAGCAAACTTGCCTGGAGAATCCCATGGACAGATGAGCCTGGTGGCCTACAGTCCATAGTATAGCAAAGAATCAGACACGACTAAAATGATAGAACACGCACACACAGAGCCCTTAGCCAAAGTGTCCTAGCTGATGCTGTGCAGAGCAGGAATGAGGTGTTCCCTCAGGTCTGCCAGAATTGTGGTTTTAAGAACAAATTTAAAGATTGCAATTTGAAGCCACTAAATTTTGGTGCTTTGTTATGCAGTGATTGATAACCAGAATAAGTGCCTAATTTTGCAAGTAAACATATCTAATTTTTTCTACATGCCAATAAAAATATAATGTTTGATGAATAAATATTTGCTGTAAGTATTTAAATCTGTAAAATAAAAATTCTTGTTTCACAGAATGTTTACAAATGAATTGATCTGTTAAAAATGATGATGAAGAATAAACTTTGGTCATTCTGTGATTTATAGAATATACTTTAATGCAAGATATATGATTTCAAAAGAAAATACTGTTAATTTATTAGCTGTATAAGGATAAGTCACTTAAATTCTGTACCCCAGAGATCTCATTTATAAAATGACCATTACAGTGGTAACTATCTGAAAGGATTTAAGTTAATATGTTTGTAAAATTTAGCACAGTTCATGACAAACTGAACAATATAAATAGTCATTAGTCATTATTATCATTTACCACAAATCTAGAATACGGCTTTATCTCTAACACGAAATGGCATAGGAATTAGAGATGCTTGGTCTATAAGCTGGAGCAAGGAGGAAATTATGCTCAAAGATCCTTATAAAGTCAATACACTTTGCTTCTCAAGTGGTAACCTCTGTCTTTACTTCTCTCATTACATCAAGTACTGTTAAACATTCATCACACTGATTCATTGATTTTAGTCTTATTAGGTCAGTATTCCCCTTCTCTTGGGATCTCATTGATATACCAGCTACTTAAATTAGCTCAGAAAAATAGATTGAAACTAAAAATATTTTTGTCATGATTTCAATTAAGCCTTTCAAAGAAAAGTTCAATGTTCACATCATTAAGTCTTCTCACTAATATTCAACAAAATAATATCATGACCTACAACTTTAGGTAACCTATAAATATTTGTCTAGACAAACTCTCCATTAGCCTTTCTGTCTGCAAAATTACTCCATTTAGCTTAAAAATAATACTATTTTCTTCACTCAGCACACATCATAACATTTATCCATTTTTTAGGTTATTTTTTTTTTCATGCAAACCAACTAGACCAGTAATCATTTATTCCAGAAAACACAAAAGTGGTTTTCAACCATTTAAGAGCTATTGCTAGTAAAGCAAGTGGGTAAAATATTGCATAAAGTAATTGGTAAAATATTCGGCAAGAACTCTTTAAAGTGACTGGAATGCAATCTGATTTACACTTAGAAGTAATCTGTGTTCTATTCTTTTTAAAAAAAGAAAAAAAAGTTCAAACACAGAGAGGATTCTCCAAACTGCAGTTCTCAAATGTCAGAAATAAAATCAAATATCTCGCAACAAATTCTGACATCACTAGCCATATTACTAACCCAGAAGCCTAAATGCTTTTCATGGGAACAGCAAAAACTAATCAAATAGTTGACTCCTAGGAATTTGACTGCTCTAAAAGAGATTTTTTTTTTTTTTTTTAACATTTAAGGAAGAAACAGATATTTTAGCCTAAGCAGGATATCTATTGGGATTACCAGGTGGCACAGTGGTAAAAAATCTGCCTGCAAAGGCAGGAGACACAAGAGACAAAGGTTCATTCCCTGGATTGGGAAGATCCTATGGAGTAGGAAATGGCAACCCACTTCCTGACTAGAGAATTCTATGGACAGAGGAGCCTGGCAGGCTACAGTTCGTGGGGTCCCAAAGAGTGGGACATGACTGAGCACACATGTGTACACACACAGAATATCTATTAGCCTTATACTTTTATTCTTAGATATGTATATTTATCACGCAGGCAGGTCTATGGTGTGAATTTTAGGCTAACACCAATTTATAGATTTATTTGAAATTTTTAAAAAAAATTAAGAATTGAATGTAGAAAATATGTACACATGACTTAATTTTTGTTTCTTTAAAATACGTCTTTAATGAATAAATGTTTACATTCAGGATTCATTAGCTCCCTCCTCCAAACAGCCAAGCATAATATCCAATAATATATCAGGATTTTAAAAGACAAAAGGGCATCCTGTTAATATATGTGTCCTCTGACTTAGGGCTGAATGTTGAGAAGTGAATTTAAGAAAATCCTGGGGTTATTTCTGGGAGTTTCCAAGTATATGATGCCAACTGATCTTTGTTATGCTTTATACATGGGGGAAAAAAAGCAGAGTCAAATGGGCTGCTACTTCAGCTTGTTGTTGTTCGCTCGCTCAATTGTGTCTATTTGTGACCCCATGAACACTAGGCTTCTGTGTCCTTCACTATTTCCTGAAGTTTGTGCAAATTCATGTCCATTAAGTTGGTGATGCTATCTAACCATTTCATCTTCTGCCATGTTACTTCATGACATTCCTTCAATGATATAATTAGACATTATGAATAAAAATTTACCCATACTGTCTCAAAATGGTTTTGGACATAAACTATTTTCCAATATCCATTTAGAAAAGCATATTATTTTCACCACATATGTGTTCAAAATATTTGAACAGGATCTCACTGGGGGTCACAGAGGTAGAAGTGAAGAGGAAAAGATGAGAGTATGCTTACTGGAGTTCTCAGCTCAGGTATGGCAGCTTGATAGGTGAGCGGGCGACAGTCACGAGTGTTTGGCACGAGGACACATGGAAGAAACATTGGACCCAGGTCATCTCCATCCAGAATGTCCACTGTGAGGGTGGTGGTGGTGGTTCGCCGTTCATTTAGGTTTTGTGCACGGTCCTGTGAGAGAGGAAGAAAAGAAAAAGAACATAAGATGTACTCAATGTTCCCTCCAGCTTGATTACACCGTAGATACATTTCTTCCTGACTGTAGGCATCTGACCTCCCTTTTCTTCGAGCATTTACTTTAGAAAACTTGCATTTGTAAATACTTTCTCTGCCCCTTTGAGGTGTCAACCTTCTTCTAGCTCAAGCTTTTACCAGTTTTATACCCAGGACTCTTTCTCCAGGATCTAAGAATTATCCATTTGAAGTGTAATGATCAAGGAAAATAGAGCTTCTATTAATATCTCCCAGTCCCTGTAGGAGGGTAGGAGCCTAACTTCCATGAAGGTTTTCTCCAAGTTGTGAAACCATCTCCCATCATGAAGATACATAAATGTTTACTTTTCCTTTGAGAAGACAGTTAACAAACAAGTTAACAATCAAGATGACTCTTGATTTCTTCACTCCTGTCCCCACCCCAGTATTTTATTTTATTTTATTTATGATGCTTCAAGAAATTTAAGTTTATGAAATAAATGTTGCTCATTTTAAAAAAGTGGGGGGAGAGAGAGAGAGAGAGAAGAAAAAGAAGAAAAATTAAATGAAGAGGTGAATAAAGGAAGGAAAGAAGACCCACAAGATTTGCTATACTCATTGGAAAAATGTATTTGTATGTTTCATATAAGATTGCCTGTCACAAAGTATATTTTGAGAACCTTCCTTCTCTCCTTCTTCCTTCTCTCTTCTGGCATCACTAAAATAACTTGTTTCCAAGTTTATAAATGACAATTGTTTCATTTCTTCATTCCTTGAGACTCTAAAAAACTATAATTTCTGAGAAGAGTATCCTTGTATCAGAAATGGGAATTACGTTTCCATTTTTCATCTTTTCCACTAACCACAATATTGCCAGAGAACACAGATTTTATTTTATTTTATTGTCTGTTTTGTTTTTCCCATTTTTTGGGGTTGAAAAGTGTTCTTTGGTAAGATCTTGGGAAGCAGAAGCTCTATTGATGCAATTTTGCAAGGGCAACCTTTCTTGAATGCAATAACTTTATGACTCTGAAACCAACTAGGACCTTGTGGGGCCCTACCAGGTACAAATCCTGTTCGTGTTCCCCATTTCTTATTTGTAGGAAATAGATTTCATTCAGCTTCTTTGACCTTCCCTGATTTCCAAAGGGAGATTCAAACAATTGCTAATTAGAAGAGTGAGGGAATGCAGAAATAAAGGAAGTGCAATCAAGAAATAATCAGATCAGATCAGATCAGTCGCTCAGTCATGTCCAACTCTTTGCGACCCCATGAATCCCAGCATGCCAGGCCTCCCTGTCCATCACCAACTCCCGGAGTTCACTCAGACTCACGTCCATAGAGTCAGTGATGCCATGCAGCCATCTCATCCTCTGTCGTCCCCTTCTCCTCTTGCCCCCAATCCCTCCCAGCATCAGAGTCTTTTCCAATGAGTCAACTCTTCGCATGAGGTGGCCAAAGTATCAGAGTTTCAGCTTTAGCATCATTCCTTCCAAAGAAATCCCAGGGCTGATCTCCTTCAGAATGGACTGGTTGGATCTCCTTGCAGTCCAAGGGACTCTCAAGAGTCTTCTCCAACACCACACTTCAAAAGCATCAATTCTTCAGTGCTCAGCCTTCTTCACAGTCCAACTCTCACATCCATACATGACCACAGGAAAAACCATAGCCTTGACTAGATGGACCTTTGTTGGCAAAGTAATGTCTCTGCTTTTGAATATGCTATCTAGGTTGGTCATAACTTTCCTTCCAAGCAGTAAGCGTCTTTTAATTTCATGGCTGCAGTCACCATCTGTAGTGATTTTGGAGCCCAGAAAAATAAAGTCTGACACTATTTCCACTGTTTCCCCATCTATTTCCCATGAAGTGATGGGACTGGATGCCATGATCTTCGTTTCTGAATGTTGAGCTTTAAGCCAACTTTTTACCTCTCCACTTTCACCTTCATCAAGAGGCTTTTGAGTTCTTCTTCACTTTCTGCCATAAGGGTGGTGTCATCTGCATATCTGAGCTTATTGATATTTCTCCCGGCAATCTTGATTCCAGCTTGTGTTTCTTCCAGTCCAGCGTTTCTCATGATGTACTCTGCATAGAAGTTAAATAAACAGGGTGACAATATACAGCCTTGACGAACTCCTTTTCCTATTTGGAACCAGTCTGTTGTTCCATGTCCAGTTCTAACTGTTGCTTCCTGACCTGCATACAAATTTCTCAAGAGGCAGATCAGGTGGTCTGGTATTCCCATCTCTTTCAGAATTTTCCACAGTTTATTGTGATCCACACAGTCAAAGGCTTTGTCATAGTAAAGCAGAAATACATGTTTTTCTGGAACTCTCTATGATCCAGTGGATGTTGGCAATTTGATCTCTGGTTCCTCTGCCTTTTCTAAAACCAGCTTGAACATCTGGAAGTTCACAGTTCACATATTGCTGAAGCCTGGCTTGGAGAATTTTGAGCATTACTTTACTAGCGTGTGAGATGAGTGCAATTGTGTGGTAGTTTGAGCATTCTTTGGCATTGCCTTTCTTTGGGATTGGAATGAAAACTGACCTCTTCCAGTCCTGTGGCCACTGCTGAGTTTTCCAAATTTGCTGGCATATTGAGTGAAGCACTTTCACAGCATCATCTTTCAGGATTTGGAATAGTTCAACTGGAATTCCATCACCTCCACTAGCTTTGTTCGTAGTGATGCTTTCTAAGGCCCGCTTGACTTCACATTCCAAGATGTCTGGCTCTAGGTCAGTGATCACACCATCGTGATTATCTGGGTCATGAAGATCTTTTTTGTACAGTTCTTCTGTGTATTCTTGCCATCTCTTCTTAATATCTTATGCTTCTGTTAGGTCCATACCATTTCTGTCCTTTATCGAGCTCATCTTTGCATGAAATGTTCCTTTGGTATCTCTGATTTTCTTGAAGAGATCCCTAGTTTTTCCCATTCTATTGTTTTCCTCTATTTCTTTGCATTGATCGCTGAAGAAGGCTTTCTAATCTCTTCTTGCTATTCTTTGGAACTCTGCATTCAGATGCTTATATCTTTCCTTTTCTCCTTTGCTTTTTGCTTCTCTTCTTTTCACAGCTCTTTGTAATAGTGCAGTGATAAAGTAAAACCTGGTTCCCCCTCAAGTAATATGTATAACAATATCTTTGAGTTCTTCTCCAGGAACCAGGCCCCACTAGGTGGAGAATTGTAACTTCAGGTGAGTACAAGGTTCCTAGAATACCATCCTGTTATCTCAACACCAATCAATCAGAAAGAAGACTGCACAGAGTGGACAATAGCAAAGACTCTGATTCCTACACCAAATGATTATCTGTGATAAGTTTCCCCTTTCTCCCTTTAAAAAGTTTCATGATAGAGCAGAATATTTACTATTGGTTCCTGGACACAACTCTGTCTTCTTTCAGCTTTCCTGACTCCTGAATAAAGCAACCTTTCTTTTCCTACCAATAACTGTCTCTTGAGCATTACCTTTCAAGTGGCAAGCAGCAGAACATGAGTTTGGTAAAAACTCTTGTTTTCTTTGATGTTTAATTTATCAAATTATTATTTGCAAATTATTTTCAATTAAAGACATTAGAGATTGATCATACACAGAAAGAAGACTTTTTAGAGTTTCCCTTAACTTATTAAAAGCAGAAACATTTGCAAGTGAAGCTGCCATGAAAATGTTCTCTGGGGGAGTTTTGTAGCCATGAGAAAAGAAACAAAGAGAATAAAAACACTAGAATCTACATAAACAAACATCATCACAATCTTTCTTTAGCTCCTGCTTATTCCCTAGAAACCTACTCATTCTTTAGCTGCTTAGGAAGCAACTTTATTTGCTTGCTTTCTTACACATATAACAATACTTTATTCTTTTCACTTGTTAATCTGTTTGGGGGTTTTAAATAAATAAATAAATAAATATATATATATATATATATATATATATATATATATATATAGCTGTGATGGGTCTTCCTTGCAGATAGGGGGCTTCTCTAGTTGTGGAGCATGGGCTCTAGGGCACTCAGGCTTCAGTAGTTGCTGCATGTGGTCTCAGTAGTTGTGATCCCCAGGCTCTAGAGTACAGACTCAATTACTGTGGTGAGGTAGATGTCTAATACTTTGGCCACCTGATGCAAAGAACTGACTCATTGGAAAAGACCCTGATGCTGGGAAAGATTGAAGGAAGGAGAAGAAGGACATGATAGAGGATGAGATGGTTGGATGGCATCATCGACTCAATGGACATGAGTTTGAGCAAGCTCCAGGAGTTGGTGATAGACAGGGAAGGCTGGTGTGCTGCAGTCCATGGGGTTGAAAAGAGTCAAACATGACTGAGCCACTGAAATAACTGACTGAGAAATTGGAAGGCTTTCATTGTAGGGATGAGACTCCAGTTCTTTTTTAATTCCAACTCTTTCTATCATACAAACATCTTGCTCCATTAACCTAAAGCTATACCCTTTGTTCCAATTTCCTGACTTTTAGAGGAATGTGTCCTTGGTCTGGAAGGTCATAAAACATCCAGATGCAAGACAAAACATTCAGTAAATTGTTGACCAACTTGTCAAGACAGAAAACACAAGGTGGACCATTAACTTTTAGCCCATACATCTGGTCCCTATTTGGTCTTTGAAAAATGGCCTGCAGTCATGAGAAAGGGTCGTGGGATGATAACTCAATGTCTATGAAAACCCAAGCACAGGGGGATTAAAAAAAAAAAAAGCCATAAAAATGACAGACTGGAAATAGGGACTTTCAAACTAATTGGTCAGAAATTACGTATATCAGGGACGTGAGCCAATCAAAAATGAATAGATCAGTACTGGTAAAGATATAAACTGCTATAGTTCAGTTCAGTTCAGTTCAGTTCACTCACTCAGTCATGTCTGACTCATTGCAAATCCATGGACTGCAGCAAGCCAGGCTTCCCAGAGCTTGCTCAAACTCATGTCCATTGAGTCAGTGATGCCATCCAACCATCTCATCCTCTGTCATCCCCTTCTCTTCTTGCCTTCAGTCTTTGCAAGTATCAGAGTCTTGTCTAATGAGTTAACCCTTCACATCAGGTTGCCAAAGTATTAGAGCGTCAGCTTCAGCATCAGTCCTTCCAATGAACATTCAGGGTTGATTTCCTTTAGGACTGACTGGTTTGATCTCCTTGCAGTCAAAAAGACTCTCAAGAGTCCTCTTCAACACCACAGTTCAAAAGCATCAATTCTTCTGTGCTCAGCTTTCTTTATGGTCCAACTCTCACATCCATACATGACTACTGGAAAAGCCATAGCTTTGAATATATGGGCCTTTACTTTTTAATATGCTGTCTAGGTTTTGAGGTAGAAATTACTAGGCATTCAGTATAGAACTCTGAGACCTCAGTCTTGTTTTCAGTAAATATCCTGGTCCATTGTCCTAAATTCCTGGAATATGTCTTTAGTCTGATAGATTTTTAGCACTCAGATCCAGGAAAGAGCAGTAATTAAATTATATTCCATATGCTTGGGGGAAAAACAACTGGTGATCATTAATCTTAAGCCAATCAGTTCAATTCAGTTCAGTCATGGCAAAGTAATATCTCTGCTTTTTAATATGCTGTCTAGGTCGGTCATAGTTTTTCTTCCAAGAAGCAAGCATCTTTTAATTTCATAACTTCAGTCACCACCTGCAATGATTTTGGAGCCCAGGAGAATAAAGTCTGTCACTGTTTGCATTGTTTCCCCATCTATTTGCCATGAAGTGATGGAACTGGATGCCATGATCTTAGTTTTCTGAATGTTGAGTTATAAGCCAGCTTTTTCACTTTCCTCTTTCACTTTCATCAAGACGCTCTTTAGTTCTTCTTCACTTTCTGCCATAAGGTGATGTCATCTGTATATCTGAGGTTATTGATATTTCTCCCAGCAATATTGAGTCCAACCTGTGTTTTATCCAGCCTGGCATTTCACATGATGTACCCTGCACATAAGCTAAATAAGCAAGGTGACAATATACAGCGTTGACATACTCCTTTCCCTATTTGTAACGAGTCTGTTGTTCCATGTCCAGTTCTAACTGTTGCTTCTTGACCTGCAGATTTCTTGACCATACAGATTTCTCAGGAGACAGGTCAGGTGGTTGGACATTCCCATTTCTTTAAGAATTTTCCACAGTTTGTTTCAATCCACATAGTCAAAGTCTTTGGTGTAGTTTTTCTGGAACTCTCTTGTTTTTTCGATGATCCAATCCATTCAGTTCAATTCAGTTGCTCAGTCATGTCTGACTCTTTGTGACCCCATGGACTGCAGCTCACCAAGCTTCCCTGTCCATCACCAACTCCCAGAGTTTACTCAAACTCACGTCCATATAGTTTGTGATTCCATCCAACCATCTCATCCTCTGTCTTCCCCTTCTCATCCTGCCTTCAATCTTTCCCAACACCAGGATCTTTTCAAATGAGTTAGCTCTTCACATCCGGTGGCCAGGATATTGGAGTTTCGGCTTTAGCCTGAGTCCTTCCAATGAATAATCAGGGCTGATTTCCTTTAGGATGGACTGGTTGGAACTCCTTGCAGTTCAATGGACTCTCAAGAGTCTTTTCCAACACCACAGTTCAGAAACATCAATTCATTGGTGCTCAGCTTTATTTATAGTTCAACTCTCACATTCATATATGACTACTGGAAAAGCCGTTAGATGATCCAATGGATTTTGGCAATTTGATCTCTGGTTCATAAGTCCATACATCTGGTTTATTGTAAAATGGCCAGAGGGTATGAAAAAGGGTGGTAACTTAATCCAAGGATCAAGAGAAGGCATAAAGATGCTAAGTATCTTGATCTTTAAATTAATTGGTTAGAAATACTGTGATTTAAGGAAGAATATAAAAACTGCTCTAAGTCCCACCTTGGGGGGACTCTATACCCCCTCTCAGTATCTATGCTGAGAGCTTTGGACTTTCCTCTGCTTTAATAAATCCTATTTGCTTGCTACTGTGAATGTTGCCTGTTTATGGATTCCATTCTTCAGATAAGAACTCAGATTCCCATCTTAGTTTGTCATGGCTTTTCTTCCAAGGAGCAAGTGACTTTTAATTTCATGGCTTCAGTCACCATCTGCAGTTATTTTGGAGCCTGAGAAAATAAAGTCTGTCACTATTTCCATTGTTCCCCCATCTATTTGCTATGAAGTGATGGGACCGTATGCCATGATCTTTTTTTCTGAATGTTGAGTTTTAAGCCACCTTTTGGGGTCATGTCACCTCTTCTCAGTGTCTGTGCTGGGAGCTTTATACTTCTCTCTCCTTTAATATAAACTCTGCTTGGGTGAGGGTTTGCATGTTCGTGAGGTTCTCCATGAACAAGAACTTGGATTCCTGTTTCAGTGGTGCACAGGGTTAGTTGCTCTGAACCATATGAGATCTTCCTGGACCAGGAATTGAACCTGTGTCCCCTGCACTGCAAGGCAGTTTTTTAACCACTGGACCACCAGAAAAGCCCTTGGGTTTTGTTTTATTTTGGTTTTGGTCAGTCTAATACAAAAGTCTCTGATTAGTAAATCTAAGAGGACAGAGAAAAACATTTTTTTTTCTCAAGAACAGAATAAACATATTGAGATTATACTGATAATTATGATTGGTTACATTTTTATTTACTTCTTAAAATTTATTATTAACTTTTGGCCTCACTGCATGTCTTGTGGGATCTTAGTTCCCCAACTAGAGGTTGATTCCAGGCCCTTGGCAGTAAGGGAGCAGATTCCTAACCACTGGCTTGCCAGGGAATTCTCTTGATTGGTTAAATATATAAGTATATAATTTTATATAATTTTTTTAAGTCCTCCTTTAACTGTTTTGAATCCCTGGTGGCTCAGAGGTTAAAGCATCTGCCTGGAATGTGGGACACCGGGGTTCAATCCCTGGGTTGGGAAGATCCCCTGGAGAAGGAAATGGCAACCCACTCCAGTACTCTTGCCTGGGGAATCCCATGGAGAGAGGAGCCTGGTAGGCTACAGTCCATGGGATCGCAAAGAATCGAACATGACTGAGTGACTTCACTTTTACTTTTCACTTTCTTTAACTGTTTTAAATTTTCACGTTTGTTTATTATATCTAGTACAGTTCAACATATACTAGGGGTAGCAAATGACATGAGAGATCATTTTGGTCTACAAATTAGAATTTTAAATTATACTATAAACCTATGAACTGAGTATAAATAGAAAAGTCTTAATTTAACTTTCTTTCTTTCTTTCTTTTTTTTTTTTTAGAAAACACATCAAACCTACTATTTTAAATTATATAGGGGAGTAGAATTTGCCATCCCCAAATATGATTATTTGAGGCTGATTATTTTTAAGAAACTGAAGACACAAAGGAAGCTTTGAAAACTGAGAAATAGTCAGCATTTTGTAAGGGACATTTACATATACAAGGGAAATCTTTTGCAAAGATGTGTCCTTGGCTATACCTGGAAGAGGGAGATGATCTTATCACTAGCAACTTAAATATGCATATCAACTTTTGTTGTTGTTTACTAAGTTCTGTCTGATTCTTTTGCAACCCTATGGAATTAGGCCTCCAGGATCCATAAAATTTTACAGGCAAGAATGGAGTGTGTTGCCATTTCCTTCTCCAGAGGATCGACCCAGGGATCAAACTCATGTCTCCTGCAATGGTAGGCAGATTCTTTACCACTCTGCCACCTAACTTCCCTTAACTAAACTTCTACCCTCAATATCTTATGTGTTTAGCTAAAGCTGATACTTAAGGCGAGGGCTTCTGCCATACTGGGGAGGAGTTACCCTGTTTTCCTGAGTATTCCCCATATATATGTGTATGTGTATGTGTTATTCGCATCTGACTCTTTGAGGCCCCATGGACTGAAAAGCCCCCCAGGCTCCTCTGTCCATGGAATTCTCCAGATAAGAATACTGAAATGGGCAGCCATTCCCTTCTCCAAGGTATCCTAAGCCAGGGATTGAAACCAGGTCTTCTGCATTACAGATTCTTTACCATCCAGGCCACCGGGGAAGTCATATATGTGATACAACTTTGTCTTTTTTCCATTAATCTGTTTTATAGCCATGTGATTATTAGACCAACCAAAGAACCTAGAAGGGTAGAATGGAAAAATTTCCCACCTCTACAACTGTGTAGAATGCAGTTTGCAAAAAAGATAGTGTCAATTAAAATTTAAGAAAGATATTGAATTAATACCATTTTATGTGATATTGGATGTGCCACATTCCAATGGTGATTTCCTTGGTTCTAACCTTTCTCAAGGATAAGAATTCAGTCTCAAGGCATGGTGTTGTTCAGTTGTTAAGTCATGTCCATGTATGCAATACATGGAATGTAACAGGCCAGGCTTCCCTGACCTTCACTGTCTCTTGAGTTTTCTCAAATTCATGTTCACTGAGTCAGTGATCCTATCTCATCATCTCATTGAAGGCAGTCAGTGTAGTACTCTGAGAGCTGGTTTTCAATAAATATCTCCCTCCATTAACCTAAAGTTATACCCTTTGTTCCAAATTCCTGGAATGTATCCTTGGTCTGATAAACTATTAGCACTCAGATCCAGGGAGGGCAGTAATTAACTTCTGTTTCATATGCCTGAGGGAAAAACAACTGTTGATCATTAATCTTTTAGCCCATACATCAGGTCCATTGCAAAATGGCCAGGAGGCATGAAAAAGGGTGATGACTTAATCTGAGGATCAAGAGAAGCCATAAAGATTTTAAGCTAAACATTTTGACCTTTAAAATGATAGGTTAGAAATGATGTATTTTAAGGACAGGAGCCAATCAAAATGTACAGATTAATACTGGCAAGGATATAAACTGTTGTACGTCCCACTTTGGGGGGACTCTTTATCCCATGTCAGTGTCTATGCTGAGAGCTTTGTACATTTCTTCTCTTTAATAAATCATATTCAGTTGTCACTGTGAGTGTTCTTTCTCTACTGTGAAGTTCTTTCTTAGGCTCTGTTAACCAAACTTCTGATTCCCATTTCATCATCCTCCACCCTCTTTTCCTTTTGCCTTCATTCTTTCCAAGCATCAGGGTCTTTTTCAATGAGTCAGCTCTTCACGTCAGGTGGCCAAAGTATTGGAGTTTCAGCATCAGTCCTTCCAATGAATGTTCAGAGTTAATTTCCTTTAGGACTGACTGGTTTTGAAACTGTTTACCTCAGTTTGGGACTTTAACCCATGAGCCAGGACTCAAACCTAACCAAAACCTAGTTTGGTACTCAAACCCCCGTGGCTTGGACTTCAGCTCAGACAATACCCACAGTCTTCCAACTGAGATCACAGACCTGGTTTCAGGACCTAGTGAAGCTTAGGTTCTTGATGTTTCATCATAGAAATAGAAACAAAGGGGTAGGTAAGAAGTGGATTTATTCAGAGAGAAGCACACTCCATAGACAGAGTGTGGGCCATTACATGGCAGCTGCTTTGAGATATGGCATAGTTAGTTTTTAAGAGCTGGGTAATTTCATAGGCTAATGAGTGGGAAGATTATTCCAACCATTTGGGGGAAAGGGTAGAGAAAATTGAGCCACCACCTGTATTTTGGTCTTTTGGTGCCTTGACCTGTCATGGCTCCTCTGGATATGTCATTTAGCTTGTTGATTGAAGATCAAGGTCTAGTTGAAGGTGACTTGTATGCCATCTTGGACCCATTTGATTCTAATAGATTTATGCTTTGTCTTGGGGTATGAAATTCTTTCAAATGTTGTACCCTGTCCCCTTCCCTCTTGTTTCAGTTTGAACTCTTTGCAATCCATGGGACTCTTGAGAGTCTTCTCCAGAACAATTTAAAAACATCAATGTTTCAGCACTCAGCCTCCTTTATGGTCCAACTTTTACATCCATACATAACTATGGAAAAAACATAGATTTGATTAAACGGATCTTTGTTGGCAAAATGATGTCTCTGTTCTTAATACTGTCAAGATTTACTATATCTGTCAAGGCAAAGAGCAAGCATCTTTCAATTTCATGGCTGCAGTCACAGGTCCTGGTGATTTTGGAAACTAAGAAAATAAAATCTGTCACTGCTTCTACTATTTCCCCTTCTATTTGTCATGAAGTTTTGGAACTGGATGCCATGATCTTACTTTTTGAATAGTGATTTTTAAGTCAGCTTTTTCACTCTTATCTTTCACTTTTAAGAGACTCTTTAGTTCCTCTTCGTTTTCTGCCATTAGAGTGGTATCATCATGGCATGTAGTCCCATCACGTCATGGGAAATAGATGGGGAAACACTGGAAACAGTGTCAGACTTTATTTTTCTGGGCTCCAAAATCACTGAAGATGGTGACTGCAGCCATGAAATTAAAAGACGCTTACTCCTTGGAAGGAAAGTTATGACCAACCTAGATAGCATATTCAAAAGCAGAGACATTACTTTGCCAGCAAAGGTTCGTCCAGTCAAGGCTATGGTTTTTCCTGTGGTCATGTATGGATGTGAGAGTTGGACTCTGAAGAAGGCTGAGTGCCGAAGAATTGATGCTTTTGAACTGTGGTGTTGGAGAAGGCTCTTGAGAGTCCCTTGGACTGCAAGGAGATCCAACCAGTCCATTCTGAAGGAGATAAGCCCTGGGATTTCTTTGGAAGGAATGATGCTAAAGCTGAAACTCCAGTACTTTGGCCACCTCATGCGAAGAGTTGACTCATTGGAAAAGACTCTGATGCTGGGAGGGATTGGGGACAAGAGGAGAAGGGGACGACAGAGAATGAGATGGCTGGATGGCATCACTGACTCTATGGACGTGAGTCTGAGTGAACTCTGGGAGTTGGTGATGGACAGGGAGGCCTGGAGTGCTGCGATTCATGGGGTCACTAAGAGTCGGACATGACTGAGAGACTGATCTGATCTGATCTGATCTGCCTATCTGAGATTTTTGATATTTTTCCTAGCAATGTTGATTCCAGCTTTTGATTCATCCAGCCTGGTATTTCACATGATGTACTCTGCTTGTAAGTTAAATGAGCAGGGTGACAATATACAGCCTTGATATACTGCTTTCCTAATTTTGAATCTGTTCATTTTTCCATGTCGGGTTCTCACTGTTGCTTCTTGTCAGGAGGCAGGCAAGGTGGTCTGGTATTCCCATCTCTTTAAAAATTCTCTACAGTTTGTTGTGATCTACACAGTAAAAGGCTTTAGTGTAGTCAATGAAGAATAAGTAGATATTCTTCTGGAATTTCTTTGCTTTCTTTATGATCCAGTGACTGTTGGCAATTTGATCTCTGGTTCCTCTGCCTTTTCTAAATCCAGCTTGAACGTCTGGAAGTTCGTTCATGTTCGGTTGAAGCACAGCTTGAAGCATTAGCCTGCTAGCTTGTGAAATGAGTGCAACTGTATGGTAGTTTGAACATTCTTTGGCACTGCCCTTCTTTGGGACTGGAATGAAAACTGACCTTTTCTAGTCCTGCGATCACTGATGAATTTCCCAAATTTGCTGGCATATTGGGTACAGAACTTTCACAGCATCATCTTTTAGGATTTTAAATAGCTCAGCTGGAATTCCATTACCTCCACTAGCTTTATTCAGAAAAATGCTTCATAAGGTCCACTTGACTTCATACTCCAGGATGTCTGGCTCTAGATGAGTGACCACTCCATTGTGATTATCCTGGGTATTAGCACCTTTTTTGTACAGTTCTGTGTATTCTTGCATCTCTTTTAATCTCTTCTGTTTTTGTTAGGTTCTTGCCATTTTTGTCCTTTATTGTGTCTAAATTTTCATGAAATGTTCCCTTGGTATCTCCAATTTTCTTGAAGAGATCTCTAATCTTTTAAATTTTATTGTTTTCCTATATTCTTTGCATTGTTCATTGAAAAAGGCCTTCCATATCTCTCCTTGCTATTCTTTGGAACTCTGCATTCATATAGGTGTATCTTTCTTTTTCTCCTTTGCCTTTTGCTTCCCTTCTTTTCTCAACTTTTTGTAAGGCCCCCTCAGACAATTACTTTGTCTTCTTGAATTTCCTTTTCTTTGGGATAGTTTTGGTCACTACCTCTTGTTACAATGTTATGAATCTGTGTCCATAGTTCTTCAGGTACTCTGTCTATCAGATCTAATCTTTTGAATCTATTTGTCACTTCCACTGTATAATTATAAGAGATTTGATTTATCTTATACCTGAATGGCTCAGTGGTTCCCCTACTTTCTTCAATTTAAGTCTGAATTTTACAATAAAGAGTTCATGTTCTGAGCCACAGTCAGCTCCTGGTCTTATTTTTGCTGACTGTATAGAGCTTCTTCATCTTTGGCTGCAAAGAATATAATCAGTCTGATTTTGGTATTAACCATCTGATGATGTCTATGTATAGAGTTGTCTCTTGTGTTTTTGGAAGAGGGTATTTGCTATGACCAGTGTGTTCTCTTGTCAAAACTATGTTAGCCTTTGACCTGCTTCATTCAGTACCCCAAGGCCAAATTTGCATGTCATTCCAGGTATTGCTTGATTTCAATAGTTTTGAATTCCATTCCCCTATGATGAAAAGGACATCTTTTTCTAGTGTAAGCTCTAGAAATCCTGGGAGGTTGTCACGAACCGTTTGACTTCAGCTTCTTAGACATTAGTGGTTGGCACATAGACTTGGATTACTCTGATGTTGAAAGGTTTGCCTTGGAAAGGAACTGAGACATTTCTGAAGTTTTTAAGATAGCACCCATATACTGCATTTCAGACTCTTCTCTATGTTTGTTATACAGATTTAAATGCAAGCCTTCTCCACTGATAAGTTTCTAGAGATTTAGAATCATCCTTGCCTTCTAGGTACAGATAGAAAGACACCCTTTACAATTGGAGTTTTTACTTGTAAATGAAAATTCTTCTATTAGTTTTTAGAGCTTCTTTTCTGCCTGCTGTGTTTTTTGTTTATTACTCAGCCCAAAATAATTCTTATGCGTGCTGAAATAAAATTAATAATTTAGGGAAATGAGAAAATTTCTTCCCCTTTAGTGTGTACTGTACATGTATGTTAACCATACCTCCTTAGGAAATAATATTCTTTCTACTCTCATCAAGGGTCACAACTCCTTAGGAGAGAACCCTCCTTCTTAATCATGTAAGGAGTCATGAGGATCAATGGTCAATTACTCTTTGTACATGTAGATTGTGTAAATTGTCTATAATATATCATTTAATATATAGCCCTTTGTCCCAGAAACTTACATCTAACTGTGCTTTGACCTCTGATGGGCAGAATAGCTCCTCTGAGAGGCTGTCCCTGGGTTATAGTCCTCACTTTGGTAAATAAAATTTTCCATAACTTTCTTAGATTGACTGATTAATATTTTGTATATATGCTAAAGAGACACATTTTTGGCTGACACATTCTTCTCCTTTTCACTACTACAGGTGAAATACACTAAGAAAAACTACCAACTTGATTAATATATAGATAGACATTTTCCAGAATTTGTCACCAATAAATACAATATAAATAGAGATATGAAAATAGGCCTTGTGCACATTCCTAACTTGCAAGTCTCGGGAAGGTGTTTTTAATCATAATTCATTTTTTGCAGTTCAGAATTTGATCATAAAATATTGCCTAAAACAAAGCCCCCAACAATTATAATAAAAGCTAAAAAGAAAGGAATATTTTGCTCTTCTAGTAAAATGCTTGCTTTTTGTGACTCTTCTGAATAAAGGAAATAGCATTGTAAATTGGGAGTATATAAATAAAGCATAATTATTTCCATAAATATTTTATGTGATTTTATTAAGTTTATATTTTCATTTATTGCTATGTGTAAATCCAATACATATAAAAAACTACCCCCCCTCAAATCCTTCCTTCTATTCTATTATCTTTCCTTATTTCTTTCTCCCATTTTAAAAATAAGATAATACTTTAAAAGTTTAAACATTTAAAAATATCACTAATTTAGGAAACTGTGACTGTAACTGGCAAGCAAGGATACATCTCCTTTAAGAGTTAAGTTTGACTGTCTAACTTGTATTTCTCAGTGCACATTATTTCACATATCACTTATAAAGTTGCTAACATTCAACATTTAATTATATGAAACTGTTACCAGGTCCAAGCTCGATCTGTTCCCTATACTACAGGCCAGTGAATCTGAGACGAGGTTATGAGGCAAGGAAGATACTTTAATCGGAGTGCCGGCAGACAGAGAAGATGGCAGGATATTGCCTAAAAATAACCATCTTATTGGGGTCTGGATGCCAGGTTCTTTTATAGATTAGAGATGAGGGGAGGTGAGGAGGCAAAGTAAACAGGCCATTAATCTTGCAAAACATCTCCTAGAATGACTGTGGCACAGACCATGAACTCCTTATTGCCAAATTCAGACTTAAATTGAAGGAAGGAGGGAAAACCACTAGACCATTCAGGTGTGACCTAAATCAAATCCCTTATGATTATACAGTGGAAGTGACTAATAGATTCAAGGGATTAGATCTGATAGACAGAGTGCCAGAAGAACTATGTACGGAGGTTTGTGACTTTGTCCAGGAGACAGGGATCAAGACCATCCCCCAAAAAATGAAATGCAAAAAGGCAAAATGGTTGTTTGCGGAGGTCTTACAAATAGCTGTGAAAAGAACAGAAGCAAAAGGCAAAAGAGAAAAGAAAAGATATATGCATCTGAATGCAGAGTTCCAAAGAATAGCAAGGAAATATAAGAAAGCCTTCCTCAGTGATCAATGCAAAGAAATAGGGGAAAACAATAGAATGGGAAAGACTAGAGATCTGTTCAAGATAATTAGAGATACCAAGGGAACATTTCATGCAAAGATGGGCATAATAAAGGACAGAAATGGTATGGACCTAACAGAAGCAGAAGATATTAAGAGGTGGTAAGAATACATAGAACTATACAAAAATGATCTTCATGACCCAGATAACCATGATGGTGTGATCACTCACCTAGAGCCAGACATCCTGGAATGTGAAGTCAAGTGGGCCTTAGAAAGCATCACTACGAACAAAGCTAGTGGAGGTGATGGAATTCCAGTTGAGCTACGTTAAATCCAAAAAGATGATTCTGTGAAAGTGCTACACTCAATATGCCAGCAAAAATATGGAAAAAAATATGGAAAACTCAGCAGTGGCCACAGGACTGGAAAAGTTTAGTTTTCATTCCAAAGAAAGGCAATGTCAAGGAATGATCAAACTACTTACTGCACAATTGCACTCATCTCACATGCTAGTAAAGTAATGCTCAAAATTCTCCAAGCCAGGCTTCAACAGTACATGAACCATGAACTTCCAGATGTCCAAGCTGGATTTAGGAAAGGCAGTGGAACCAGAGACCAAATTGTCAACATCCGTTGGATCATCGAAAAAGCAAGAGAGCTCCAAAAAAGTATCTACTTCTGCCTTATTGACTATGCCAAAGCCTTTGACTGTGTGGAGCATAACAAACTATGGAAAATTCTTAAAGAGATAGGAATACCAGACCACCTGACCTACCGCCTGAGAAATCTGTATGGTCAAGAAATCTGCAGGTCAAGAAGCAACAGTTAGAACTGGATGTGGAACAACAGACTGGTTCCAGATACGGAAAGACTGTATATTGTCACGCTGCTTATTTAACTTATATGCAGAGTATATAAAAAAAAAATTAGGGTTAGGGTTAGGGCTGGATGAAGCACAAACTGGAATTAAGATTGCCGGGAGAAATATCAATAACCTCAGATATGCAGATGACACCACCTTTATGGCAGAAAGTGAAAAAGAACTAAAGAGCCTCTTGATGAAAGTGAAAGAGGAGAGTGAAAAAGTTGGCTTAAAGTTCAACATTCAGAAAACTAAGATCATGACATCCAGTCCCATCACTTCATGGCAACTAGATGGGGAAACAGTTGAAGAGTGCCAGACTTTATTTTCTTTGGCTCCAAAATCACTGCAGATGGTGACTGCAGCCATGAAATTAAAAGATGCTTACTCCTTGGAAGAAAAGTTATGACCAACCTAGACAGTATATTAAAAAGCAAAGACATTGCTTTGCCAACAAAGATTTGTCTAGTCAAAGCTATAGTTTTTCCAGTAGTCATGCATCAACGTGGGAGTTGGGCTATAGAGGAAGGTGAGCACTGAAGAATTGATGCTTTTGAACTGTGGTATTGCAGAAGACTCTTGAGAGTCCCTTGGACTGCAAGGAGGTCCAACCAGTCCATCCTAAAGGAAATCAGTCCTGAATATGCATTGGAAGGACTGATGCTGAAGTAAAACTCCAATACTTGGACCTACTGATGCGAAGAACTGACTCATTGGAAAAGACCCTGATGCTGGGAAAGATTGCAGGCAGGAGGAGAAGAGGATGACAGAGGATGAGATGGTTGGATGGCATCACCAACTCGATGGACATGAATTTGAGCAAGCTCTGGGAGTTAGCGATGGACAGGGAGGCCTTCTGTGGTGCAGTCCATGGGGTCGCAAGGAGTTGGACACAACTGAGCGACTGAACTGAACTGAACTAGAACGGCAAGCCTCAGTCAGGGTATGTGTTAATTTCTTCCTTCCTGTCATCCACAAGTGGACAGAGTTCTGAAGAAACATACTTTAACAGTCAGCCAGAGGGGCATGATTCTGTGAGGCAAACTTTTCTGTATGATTATAATAACAAAAGCAATGAAAGGCAAGTCAAATAATCAGTTCCTACTTGGAGTCAGATTTGGCTTCCTCCCTACAATAAAACCTTTGGTTAGCTTCCACAACTTTTGTGAGTGCAGTTATGCAAGAAATTGTGGGGGATACAAAGAATAATCCAACACAAAAACTGACATGGAGGAATTTAAAAGCATTAGATAACTACAACATAGAATCCAGAGAGCCACAAGTAATATTCATCAGAATGTGATGAATATTGACCTAGCTGGAACTTTCTGTCAGTGCCTCCTAAGAAGTTGTATTGACCTTGTCACTGAATACTTAGTGACAATCTTTATTCAAAGCCTCCAGTCCTCTGCTTCCACATAATCATAACACAATTTATTGTATCCCGATACCTGCATATCAAAGCCCCTCAATGTTTCTTAATTAATTATTTATTAAATAAGTAGAAAATTTCGTCAATGTATTGCAAGGAAGAACTGGTTTTTGTGTTTGTTTGACTCAAAAATAAGATCTATATGCCTAGTAGAACTTCAAAATAAATTTTATATTAAAAATAACTCACAGACACCTAACTCAGTCATAATCCATTCTTTCTTACAAAACACAATTTAATAAAACTGCAAATATTTCAACTATGATAATGTTCAGGCAATAAACACCTCTAACCATCAAATGATAAGTAAGACTTCAATTCCTTCAACTCATCTGAAAGGCTTTCTTGCTGTAAAATAGTTTAATTGCTCACTATTCTTTGATCAAACTAGAGATAAATGCTAATTTCTAATTCATTCAGTATCTGCTCTATTTTTAGAATTGTATTAAGTTAAATATTGGTTATGTGAAGTGGAGACAGGAAAAATGTGAACTCTAACAAATACTGTGAAATTATATGAAACCTGTTTTATTAAGAATATGAGACAAAAATGCTGATGTTTAAGACAGAGGAGAAATATTGTATGACATCCCCTATATGTGAACTCAAAAAAAAAAAAAAAAAAGATACAAATGAACTTATTTACATTACAAAACAGAAAGAGGCTCACAGACTTAGAAGACAAACTTATGTTGCCGGGGGGAAGGGATAGTTGGGGAGCTTGAGGTGGTCATGTACATACTAATGGATAACCAACAAGGAGCTATTGTATAGTACAATATTATGTGGTAGCCTGGATAGGGGAAGACCTTAGTGGAGAATGGGTACATGTATATGTATGGCTGAGTCCCTCTGCTGTTCACCTGAAATTATAACATCTAATTGGCTATGCTCCAATACAAAATAAAAATTTCAAAAAAAAAATAATGCTGATGTTTAGATATATTTTTGGCAATATCATAGGAGCCTTGGAATAAAGAGACTTTTAACACTTACATATTTAGTATTCAAGCAGTTTGAAGTTAATAAAAGGACTAGAGGCATCCACCAGACTCACTCATAGATATATATATTACATACTCTTTCATTACATTATCAGGTATTTGCAGTAGAGAAAGAAAATTTTGAAAAAGCAAAATAATTAGAGTTGTCCTGAGTCTTTTGACCCTAACTCAGTTATCTAAGACCTTGGAGGTGTCTGTCTTGCTTCCCTTCACTAATGAAAGATGGACTATCACCAACCGGAATTGTAAAACATATCCTAGTAACTTGACTCTGTTGAATTTCTTTATTCAACAATGAAAATAACAGCAACAAGTTTTCCTTGGTCTAAATCACTTTAGAAGTGTGTTCTTTCTTTTTTAAAACTGTCTTTTTTTTTTTTTCTTTTTTGAGACATTTACCTACATTTCCTTAAATTTTAAGTGTACTAATAAACAGAAATGGTATCATTACATGCCTTCATTACTTGAACATTTTGTAAATAGTTCTTAAACCTCTATCTTCCTCCATTTCAGTCCTACTCTCCAGAATATGCCCAAGAAACTGGCAGAAATAAAAACAATGGTTGTAAAATTAGCACTTAGTCCACATATCAGTGTGTGGTAGACATGAGGAAAGGTCAGGATACGGCTTATTCTGAAAAGTAATTTTTATATCCAAATCTATATAATTGAAATGTTTTGAAAAAGAGAAGGATATGTCACCTCATAATATGTCACATTGGCATACTGAGTATTTTACGTTAAAGTTTCTTAAGAAATAGGAGTGCAAGGAGGACATTCTGACAATACTTGTCTCCCTGAAAGCAAAGCAGGACATGAATCTTCCATGTGAAAAGAACTCTCCCTGTCCCAGGAGGATAGAAAGCATCATTATCACCAGAAATAGAGAACTTAGGGGCCAAGAGGCTGTGTAAAGCTACCACATTACTTACTCACTAATTTGATATTCTCAGCCCATGCCCCTTTGCTTCACAAATTCTTCACAGATTTGTAATTTTCTTTTTTAAATAACAGCTCGCTTTGGTCATTTCTTTCAGTCTCATTTTTTTTTTTAATAAGACTGCTTCACATATATTATTAAATTTGTTTTTTTTCTCCTGTTAATCTGTGTTGTGTTCATTTAATTTTTAGGTCAGCCAAAGAACTGCAAAAAATTCACCTCAATTAAGTAGTGAGGAGACCAGAAGGGGGCATTCTCACAGTCTGCAAGCACAGCATAGCTCATCACCTCTTCTATTCTGGCAACGACTCAACCGATGAAAAGCCATGGTCTCTTTATGTACTATAACTCTCTCAACTTTTTTTTCCCCCCTTCTCTCTTCCTTCCCTTGCTTTGTGGGGACTTGCATATGGCTCATCATGGGTTGTAGACCCCAAACTTCTTATCCAAAATAAACCTATTTTTGTTGAAGTATTTGGCAGTCTATTTTAGTTCAACAAATATGTATAATATAGTATCTTGTTACAAAAGATAGCTAATGTTCCTTCTCAAGATTTTTTGATGTGAAAATATGGAATAGCACTGATATTGATAGAATAATTCAAACAGTATTCTTGCTATCAGTCTTAATTAAATGTAAACATTTTCTTTCTGACAGTTATTTATGGGCTGTTGAGTGAAAAAAAAAAAAGAAAAGAGAAAAAGAATTGGCTTAAAACTATCTATGTATAGCAATGAGTCTGATTTTTTTGTTTGTTTGTTTTAGGGTAACATCAAAATTCTAGTACAGAGTGTATCAGAAGTTTCAACAAAAGGAAACCCCTGATTTTTGTACTTCTTTGAACTTCCTTTCCTAGATTTTTTTTCTCCTTTTCCCTAGAATTTATCATAGCCTCATTTTCTATTCATATTTAAAATAAATGGTGTGGGTATTAATGTTGCAAAATTTCTAAATAAAATAAGTGACAAGTTGTTTTTTTTTTTTAATGTGGGTCTCCCAAAACTCTTCCAATTTATTTAAGAATAATAACATGTTCATATGCATAAAAAGAAACTTCACAACTACATGAAATTTGAATGATTGCTTTTGCAAATCAATCAAAACTTTGTACTTTAAGCAAATCCAAGCCAATGCTGAGTAATGTTTAGTAATGTTTAGTAATTTATCATTAGACTTCTAGCCTCTTAGAAACCATCTACTTTGAAGTCCAAATTGATTGCTCATATTTCAACTCTCCTTATGACTCTAAGAGAATATATAGGGTTTTAATGGACACAGTTTACATTGTACATTAGTTAACATCAATACAATAATAAAAATATTATAAAAGAATAATTTTAAATATGTAAATATTATTCTACATAAATATAAGAATATAAGTTGCATACATATAGATAGATAGATCTATGATGTTGTTTTTGTTTTAGTCACAAAGTCATGTCCAACTCTGACTCTTTTGCAACCCCATGGACTATAGTCCCCCAGGCCCCACTGTCCATGAGATTTCCCAGGCAAGAATATTGGAGTGGGTTGCCATTTCCTTCTCCAGGGGATTTTCCCAACCAAGGGATCAAACCCATGTCTCATGCATTGGCAGGCAGATTCTTTACCACTGACTCACTAGGAAAGCAAATATATATATTTTTATATATTTGGCAATAACTGCTTAACAACCAGCTGAAACAAGAAGCCCTGAGGCAGGAGATAAATGGACTCCAGGTTATACATTTATAACTAGCCTCCTGTTTATACTTTGAGATAGAAATGACAACAGGATGAAAAGCCATACTTTGTCTCCTGTAGATACTGTAAGGTAATAGTAATGTCAGGGGCGAAGAGGGGCTGAGCCTTGCTCGGGTAAAAGATAAGGAAGTTACATATTTCTCATCCTTGGGGTCAGGGAGACTTCCCAAATTATACTTGCACAGAAAGTTTCCTTAGATGAGGAGAGTGCTAGGCAATTATCAGTTTTGCTAACTTCCCAGAGCCCCTCACACTGAGATCCATCTTGACTAAAAGCATGCTTGCACACATAGGGAGAGCCTTGAGACAAATCAGATATGGGGTCAAAGCAAGATGACTGGCCAGAGGAAAACAAAGTCCTGGAAGACTGCCCCCTTATAAATGATTTAAATTTCCCCTGAATACGACTTACTGAGCCTACCCACCTGTGTATCCACACATATTTCTCTTAATAAACACTTTATCTGTTTCACTGTTTTCCATCTCTTTGTTGAAATTCCTTTCCAGAGGGTATAAGAACCAGGGTAGTGGTGCAATCCAGGTTCAATCCCTGGTTGAGCAAGTGAGATCCTGCTCCAAGCTGCCACAGCCACGGTCCCCCCACAGGGCACCAAGAACATGACTTGAATCGTTTGTCACTTTCTATACTGTAAATATCTCCCACCACGGCCACAAATGAGGTCACTGAACTCAGCTTTGGAAAGAGAGGCTCAAAACTGACCCTCAAGTAAACATGAACCATCTTTCCAGCCCCAATAATCCACTGTATTAAATAAGTTACACATCTAAAATGTACAGGAAATGAGCTTTCTTTATAACTTGTGGGAGTGTGATGTGTTGCAACAATTTGGAAGATAATATGACATTATTTTCTAAGATGAAAAGTATATGTGCATATGTATTAATATATGTATATATGTATGGGCTTCCATGGTGGCTCATGCAGTAAAGAATCTGCCATATGTATATGCATATATACAATTTTTATCATAGTAATTTTATCTCTTAATTATCTCTTCATACACAACCAAGTACTGGTACTAAATAAGTTTATGTAATACTGTAATGATATCAGAATATATTCCAAGTATTAGTTTAAGCACATTTTTGTTTGCCAACTTGCTAATCCTCACAAGAACACTATGTGGTATGTTTCATTAATATCGCCCTTTTACTGCTTAGGAAACTGGCATACAGAGTATACACAAATTCACACAGCTAGGCAAGGGCAGAATTAGGATTTGAATTTGGACAATGTGGTTCTGAAGTTTATGGTTTTACCACTATACTACACTCCTTGCCTCTCATGAGAATCCTGAAATTAGCTCTCAATTCTATAGCAAAAAACAAACAAAAAAACCTAGGTACAGTTGAATCAATCATAACATACCTAAATTTTGATATATATTTTTGAAAGGATATAATCTGAAAACACAAAAAAATCATATAATTTCCTGTATTTAGTATTCACATTCTGTATTGCATAATTTAAATTTATACAAACATTGCTATTACAGATAAAAGGCTTCCCTGGTGGCTCAGATGGTAAAGAAATTGCCTGCAATGTGGGAGACCTGGGTTTGATCCTTGGGTCAGAGAGGTCCTCTGGAGAAGGAAATGGCAACTCACTCCAGTATTCTTGCCTGGAGAATTCGTATGGACAGAGGAGCCTGGCAGGCTACAGCCCATACGGTTATACTGACAGGACTAAGTGACTAACACTTTCACTTTCATTACAGATAAAATCAAATTGTCATTCAACGTCTCACCAATTCCATTCCTTCCTTTCAAAGCTCCATGTATATCCTGTTATTTCATAAGTTTATCCTTGAAATGCCAAAAATTCCTCAGCCTTTCCCAGTTATGAGTAGGCTAGCAAATTGGATTCAAATTGTCCCAGATGTCTTCATAAATAGTTTAAAGTAGACAGCAAGTCAGACGATTTATTTTACATTTCTTTTTAAAAACTCATTTTAAATAACACAATAACAATTAGTTTTCAAATACATTCCTTAGCAATCTGACTTTTCTATAAATTTTAGTAGAGATTTTGAGTCAGAAAGGAAAATTGTATCTTTTCTTCACATTTTCCTTTACATAGGAAAAAAAAAATGTTTCAATGTTTTTGAGGAATTCTGAGGGGTCTTCTTTAATAGATTTTACTTTTTCCTATATCTGCAGTTTCTACTCTATTCTCTGCTACTGAGCCCTAAGACAAACCACACTGAATTGGAAAACAAAGCAAAATAAAACAAAATGTTTTGAATGAAAGTCTAGAAAACTGTCATCAAGAACTGGTTCTCTAACTATAACTACCACCACAAGTATTCTATACACACACACACACACACACACACACACACACACACACATTTATGTTCTTTCTACTGAAATATCTCTAAAAAAGAGAAAACATGGCCACTTAGTGACACTTGGTTGCATATAAGCTTGTTAAGAACAACTGGTGGAGGATACTTTTTCTTTCCTTTCTAAAACACTGGAAAAACAACCAAGTTTCAAGAAGGATAGATTTTAAGGACAGAAGGAATTTGAGTCTTTGGTGATATACTTGAACTCTCACATCAACCCTCGATTCACATAAATTTAAGAATTTTATTAAAATAATGATGATAACATTATACAAGCAACCGCTCTTCAGGTTTTGTTATTGCTGCCCACATATAAAGACCATGTTGATAGTAACTTATACATCTTGAGCAACTAGAAATAAAAGATAAATGATTCAATAAGTGATTCAATAAATGATTCAACAGTTCTCTACCTTTACTGTACTTTGAAGTTCCCTGGGGAGCTAATAAAAATGCAAGTTTTCCACTTCTACCTTTTGAAATTTTTATTCAGAGGGTCTGAGGTTGGGTCTAGGAATCTGCAGTTTTAATGCACTCCCAAGGTGATTCTGGAGAAGAAAGTGTCAACCCACATCATTATTCTTGCCTGGAAAATTCCATGGACAGAGGACCCTGGTGGCTAAAGTCCATGGGGTCACAAAAAAGAGCCAGACACAACTGAGTGACTAACACTAAAGGTGATTCTGCTGCAGTTGTTCAGCCAATCATGATTTAAGAAATACTTCAGTATGAGCTAAAAAGAAATCATTGAAGTGTTTGAGTGAGTCCAAGACTGAAGAATACAGTGGGTGGGAATAATCTTCCCCATTCTATTCCACCCCATTCCTCATCCAGAAGAATATAATATACAAATTACATGGAGGGCTACCTTGTTGAGGCTGTAAATTTATAGTGAGCACATACATTCTAGGTGAGTTCTGTATTTCATAAATTCAGAGGGGAGAAATAACAGAAATTGATAACTCACATTAGCTTGGATGATGACAAAGTAGCGAGTCTTATCTTCATAGTTGAGCCTCTTCCTTAACACAACATTTCCAGTCAACATGAGGGGAATTTCAAAAGTGTCGTTGGAAGTCTGCAAATAAGATACACATCTGAGATCATTTGAACATAAGATAAATTAGAGAATCTGATATTTCAGCTTAGTCCCCTTGAAAGTTATAGACAACATGTGCATCATCTAAAAACAGAATGTGAATGTCAGCTTCAGGTTTAATGTTCTTATTTCTGAAAATTTGTCATTCTAATCAGTGGGTCTTACTTTGATAATGATATCGAGGAAACTTACTTCTTGTGATAGTTTTTCACATATTATTAGAGTTACACATAAACATCCCCAGACTATATCTAAAGCTAAGCCCAGATGTCTGAAGATCTTTCCTATTACCATATTATCTTTTCACAATTGTTTTAATCACCAAAGAGTTCAATGATTGCAATTTATGATTTATCATAATAGTCCTTTATGACATTGGAGTCCATTCTATACTCTCATATTTTCAAGCACTGTGTTAAAGATATATAACTATTAACTTGAAACTGTGCTTTTGTGAAAAAGAATGTGGTATAGGTTGTTTTTGTTTGTTTTTCCAAGCCTCAAATCTGCTGCCCTTACCCTAAGGGTAAGGTTTCTTCTTGGTAACATGCAGTTCATAAGCTGCTAAGTCACTTCAGTCGTGTCCGACTCTGTGAGACCCCATAGACGGCAGCCCATCAGGCTTCCCGTCCCTGGGATTCTCCAGGCAAGAACACTGGAGTGGGTTGCCATTTCCTTCTCCAATGCATGAAAGTGAAAAGTGAAAGTGAAGTCGCTCAGTGGTATCCGACCCTCAGTGACCCCATGGACTGCAGCCTTCCAGGCTCCTCCGTCCATGGGATTTTCCAGGCAAGAGTACTGGAGTGGGGTGTCATTGCCTCCAAAATGCCTCCAACCAGTGCTGCTCTGGTATTAGCAACCCTCAGAGTAAGACAATACAGTCATTCCTCAAGAGGATATAATTTATAAGATCTGTCTCTTATCCTTCAAAGGATTTTACATCACTTTTGTGTTTTAGTGCCATTTTGAAGACTGATAAACTAGTCTATCATTTACGACAACAAATCAGTTCTACGTTTAGCACTGGAAATTTTTTGGTTGACTGTGTAGTGGTAGGTGGGTGTGTGATTGTGGATACCACATGAAATACTCAGATACATATTTCAGAAAAAGGAGTGGTGGGAGGAGGCAAGACAAAACAGGAGGAAGAAAGTATAAGAAAGGAAGGAAGGAAAGAGAAAGAAAGTATATGCATCTGTGTGGGGAGGGAGGTGTTGGTGTGTCTGTGTGTCTTTAGATCCTCAGCTGACACAAGGGGAGTTACTTAGGAACTGAAATTTAATGTGAGAACAGTTGAGTCAAATCTAATCTCCCATCTCAAGTTCATTCAGGAGAATGTAGGCAAATTAACCTTCAATATCTAGAGTCATGCTCTCGCCCTCTCCATCTTTACCTCCCTCCCTCCCTGACTCCCTCTCTTTCTGGTACATACACACATTCAGCACACAATTGATACATATTTTTTAATCATTTACTCTTATGCTCATGCAATTGACTTTACAAGTCTTCTTGGATACAGTCATTTAAAGAAGTAACATTTTAAAATACAAATATAAAAAAAAAATGTACCAAGCGAGATATTTACAACTAAAAACAGACATTTGGCATTTCCCCTACATTTTTGCCTATTTAAACATTGTGTGTCTGTGCATTGTGTCTGACTTTTGCCACCCCATGACTGTAGAACACCAGGCTCCTCTGTACATGGAGTTTTCCAGGCAAGAATATTGGAGTGGGTAGTCATTTCCTACTCCAGAGGATCTTCCCAACCCAGGAATCAAACTCACATCTCTTGCATCTCCTGTATTGGCAGGTGGATTCTTTACCATTGTGCCACCTGGGGAGCCCTGTAGGACTCTAAGCCAGGGAGTGTAAAAATGGTTTAATCTAAATATCTAAGTTAGTTATGGGGGCACTTCAGTTAATAATTGCCATATACACTATGAAACACAACTCAGTGTGTTGTTACAGGGCTATTAACTGTCTAAGACAATTACTACAGAGCCATATATCAATTGTTAGTATAGTTATGAAACATATGGTGGGTTTCTTACCAAAAAGTCACCTCATTCTTGGTGTCAGAACTCCATGAGTTCACATAACTGGTAGCTTTGTGCTTTAGGGGAGGCTATGCGTCTAAGCAGGGATTCCCAGGTGGTTCAGTGGTAAAGAATCCGCCTGTCAATGCAGGAGACACAGGTTGGATCCCTGGGTCAGGAAGGTTGCCTGGAGAAGGAAAGGGCAATCCACTCCAGTATTCTTGACTGGGAAATCTCATGGACAGAGGAGCCTGGTGGGCTACAGTGCATGGGGTTGCAAAGAGTCAGACAGGACTGAGTGACTGAGCAGGGACACATATGCCCGTAAGTAGAGTGAGTTTTGACAAATCTACTCCAGCCATGGACATTCCACACCTTGCCAGTGACTGTTTTGGAATGTGCATGAGATCTATTTCTAGATAATCTGAAGCACTTTTCTTAATTGTAAACAGAGAGAGACACACAGGGAAATTTTTTTCCCCCTTTTCTGCTTATAGATGCTTCTATAAGGATATAAAACTAGGAAATGTCAGCAGTCATTTTGGAGCTACTGATACAGTTAATCTAGAAGTAAACAAAATGCTGAAAATGCAAGAGCAGAAAATAGATAAAAGTCATTTCTGTGATATCTCTGAGTTGCTTAACAAATCCTGATACCACCCCTTCTCTGAACAACCTGTTATGAGAGATAATCCATGACTTTGTTGGCAAAGTCACTTTAAGTTGTTTTCTGTTATTTGCAGCTGAAAGCACTTTGATACATGATTATCTCCTGTGCATGTGTCCTCATCTTGCAGTCCCCTCTCTTTTCCGTTTATGCCATGACTCTTTACAGGTGACATTTGCTTTTAATTTTCTCCTGCCTAAAGATCCTATCCCTCATTTCTCTGAGTTATAAATTCTATAAATCCTACTCAGTAAAATCTTCTTTGTCATCCAATTTAGGATTAAGTCTTTGATCTTATGATATATTGTTTTTTCCAAACAACATTTGTTATTTCTGTATTTTCTGTTTTCCCTTACATTCTCAAGGATCTCAGTCTATGATCTGGAGATACTTACCTTGATGTTTCTAGTCAAGTAATGTAATGGATGTTTGTGATTCTGTTTTAGTTGACAATCGTTATTAATAGAATTTTTATTAACATTACAGTTAGTAATTAGGGATTTTATTGCTAATTAGGGATTGTTGTTATTGTTCTTCAGAGCACTTTTTGGATGGAACATCCATCTTCACTGCAGCATGCAAAGTCTTTTTAGTTGAGACATATGGACTCTAGTTCTCTGATCAGGGATCAACCTTGGTACCTCTCCACTGGGAGTGTGAGTCTTAGTCACTGGGCCACCAGGGAAGTTCTTAAGCTCCTGTAACACATTTTTGATTAAACCTAATTCTTCTTTTCTAAATTACTCTTTTATAGACATCTGAGATTTTCCATGTGCTAGCACTTCCATCAATATTTATGTTCCAAGAAACTAAGGAGACTATCGGCTTTAAGATCAATGTTGTTTATAAATTATTGTATATGAAAAGCCTTTGTGTTAAAATTAGCTAACTTATTAATAAGCAATTATTTATGAAGTGTGCATTCTGTCTTAAAAAATAGAATAATAATCATGAGAAAAAGCAGAAGCAAAATGCAGGTAAATGCTTGGGATGCTTTTTATTTTTCCTCTAACAAAAAGAATATTGGGGAAAAAAAAAAAAGAATATTGGATTAGATCAATGCAAATAAATGCCCTGCTCTAATGACATTTCTAGAGTTCTACCTAAGGAGGAACAAAAATGAGCAAAATTTAGTAAGAAAATATAGTTTTTTTTTAATTGCTATATGATAAGGTGATGTGACAATGTTTATCAAAGTTTAGAGCATATAAGGGTCATAGAAATGTATCACTTAGATTCAGATTCTGAGTATCTATTCCTCCAAATTCCAGAATTCACAAACATTCTGTATTTCTAACAAAACTCTTGGGTAATTCTCAAGTAGAAGGTTTAGATTTTACTTTGAGAAAAAATAAACTAGAAGATAGAAAAGATCAAGTTAAGTATATAAGAGTTTTGTCATTTGTGAACTCAACTCAATAGTGAGCTCCTGTAATACATTTTTAAAATATTTATTTATTTGACCACACCAGGTCTTCATTGAGGTATGTAGAATCTTTTTAGTTGTATCACATGGGCTCTAGTTCTCTGATCAGGAATCAAACTTGGGCCCCTTGCATTGGGAGTGTGAGTCTTAGGCACTGGACAACCAGGGAAGTCCCTAAGCTCCTATAACACAATTTTAAGATGGACAATTATTTCATTTTTCTTTATATTGGAGTTAGTTATGTTAAATTGGGATGGACTTTTAAATATAATAATAATAAATAATAATATTTATTATTACTTAAAGTCTTTCTTTGTGTTAAACTTTGAACCCAGGTCTTTTCACTGAGTCTGCGACATTTTAAATTTACAACATATATGTACTTTTGAAGTCAAACAGAAACTTCTAAATGGAATTTCATAGGAAACTGGTTAGAACAAAGTGACACAAACTACATTATAATTTTTCCTGTGTCCCTAAATATGCATGTGCATATTTGTGTGTGTTTCTGTAGCAGGTAGGAATGAGTTTGTAGGAAACAGAGAAACAGTGATTAGAGAGCTGGTATTTTACTAGGAGCAAATTGCTGCTGCTGCTGCTGCTGCTGCGTCGCTTCAGTCGTGTCCGACTCTGTGCGACCCCATGGACTGCAGCCTACCAGGTTCCTCCGTCCATGGGATTTTCCAGGCAACAGTACTGGAGTGGGGTGCCATTGCCTTCTCCAGGAGCAAATTAGTGTTGCTGTATTTCCCAATGAAACATATCCATGGCTTGTTCCTGTCATTAGATCACCAGGAAATAGGATCCTATAACTTTTCAATAACTCTGATACAGATATATGTGTGTGTGATCATGCATATCAACAGTATCTCAGTCTTAGATTTTGTCAAAGAACTGTTTGAGTTGGGAGGGGAAGAAAAGTCTATACCCTCCTTCCCTCTACCATTCATTTGTCTCTCCTTTCATCCTTAGTGATTTATTTCATCAACAAAGGAGAGGAGTGTAGGAGCACTGCTGCTGCTAAGTCGCTTCAGTTGTGTCCGACTCTGTGCGACTCCAAAGACGGCAGCCCACCAGGCTCCCCAGTCCCTGGGATTCTCCAGGCAAGAACACTGGAGTGGGCTGCCATCTCCTTCTCCAATGCATGAAAGTGAAAAGTGAAAGTGAAGTCACTCAGTCGTGTCAGACTCCTAGCGACCTCATGGACTGCAGCCCACCAGGCTCCTCCGTCCATGGGAGTTTCCAGACCAGAGTACTGGAGTGGGTCACCGGTGCCTTGTCAGGTGTAGGAGCACAGTCACATCCTTTTCCTTAAGCCACCTACATATTTTGGAAGTAAGTCCCTGACCCACTTTCTGTTAATTTTGGACACTACTCTGTAAAGCACAAACTAGCACAGGTTTCCTTGGGTGATGAGAATTTAAATGCTGACCTCTACCTGCCTAGTGCTATTCAGTAGGTATTCCAATGATGACTAAGCCTCTTAGTATCCACAGGCCCCAAGCATCTGGTCTCCATTAGGAAAGGTCCACTCACAACTTCTGGGCAGTTTAGTATCTCAGTAACTGCCAGACAAGTGGCACATCTCCATTGAGTAAATGGGCATATATGGCAGTTTAAATTATTTTATCACTGCTGGAAGTATGAGAAAAAGTGTAGGAGGCATATATAATGCCCACCCTCAACACACATACTCACACTGACTTAAGCAAAGAAGGAGACAGAATGTTGACTCTATCAATTCCATGTTTCTCTAGAGCGCACTCCATTCCCCTCTGACCCTCTTTATTAACCTGTGGGAAACTGAATAAGTACCAATAGAGATAAAATAACACCTCTCCCCTAGCCATTTAAGGAGGTGTTGAGCTCCAGAGATGTAGATGATCTGGAAACAGAGAATGACATACTT
The DNA here is from genome assembly GCF_019923935.1 of Bubalus bubalis. Classification (NCBI taxonomy): domain Eukaryota; kingdom Metazoa; phylum Chordata; class Mammalia; order Artiodactyla; family Bovidae; genus Bubalus; species Bubalus bubalis. The sequence goes on along the minus strand of NC_059179.1, from coordinate 5,430,438 downwards.
TGAATTATCTGTTCTCAGCTGAGAACTCTGGTCATCCATCATTTTTTAATAATCAGGAAAGATTCTGTTTGGCTTCTCATATTCATGTTACATTTATAAATATTGCTTTTGATATTCTCCATTCAACTGTAAGGACTAGAAATTCAATTCGAAAGCAGAGAGATTTGGTTTTGAGACCTGCACACACAGAGACACATACACACATGTACGTATATATTTCCTGGTGATCTAATGACAAGACCAAGGCACAAATAAGTTTCACTGGGAAGTACAGCAACACTAATTTGCTCCTAGTAAAATACCAACACTCTGGTGATTGTTTCTCTGTTTCCTACAAACTCATTCCTTCCTGCTACAGAAACACACACAATTATGCATATGCATATTTCGTGATACAGGAAAAAATACAATATATTGTATTTCCTTGTCTTAGGAAATTGTATTTAAAAGTTTCTGTTTAATTTCAAAAGCACATCAAATCAGATCAGATCAGTCGCTCAGTCGTGTCCGACTCTTTGCGACCCCATGAATCCCAGCACGCCAGGCCTCCCTGTCCATCACCAACTCCCTGAGTTCACTCAGACTCACATCCATTGAGTAGGTGATGCCATCCAGCCATCTCATCCTCTGTCATCCCCTTCTCCTCCTGCCCCCAATCCCTCCCAGCATCAGAGTCTTTTCCAATGAATCAACTCTTCGCATGAGGTGGCCAAAGTACTGGAGTTTCAGCTTCAGCATCATTCCTTCCAAAGAAATCCCAGGGCTGATCTCCTTCAGAATGGACTGGTTGGATCTCCTTGCAGTCCAAGGGACTATCAAGAGTCTTCTCCAACACCACAGTTCAAAGGCATCAATTCTTCGGTGCTCAGCCTTCTTCACAGTCCAACTCTCACATCCATACATGACCACAGGAAAAACCATAGCCTTCACTAGATGGACCTTTTTTTGGCAAAGTAATGTCTCTGCTTTTGAATATGCTATCCTGGTTGGTCATAACTTTCCTTCCAAGGAGTAAGAGTCTTTTAATTTCATGGCTGCAGTCACCATCTGCAGCGATTTTGGAGCCCAGAAAAATAAAGTCTGACACTGTTTCCACTGTTTCCCCATCTATTTCCCATGAAGTGATGGGACTGGATGCCATGATCTTCGTTTTCTGAATGTTGAGCTTTAAGCCAACTTTTTCACTCTCCACTTTCACTTTCATCAGGAGACTTTTTAGTTCCTCTTCACTTTCTGCCATAAGGGTGGTGTCATCTGCATATCTGAGGTTATTGATATTTCTCCCGGCAATCTTGATTCCAGCTTGTGTTTCTTCCAGTCCAGCGTTTCTCATGATGTACTCTGCATAGAAGTTAAATAAGCAGGGTGACAATATACAGCCTTGACGTACTCCTTTTCCTATTTGGAACCAGTCTGTTGTTCCATGTCCAGTTCTAACTGTTGCTTTCTGACCTCCACATAGGTTTCTCAAGAGGCAAGTCAGGTGGTCTGGTATTCCCATCTCTTTCAGAATTTTCCAGTTTATTATGATTCACACAGTCAAAGGCTTTGGCATAGTCAATAAAGAAGAAATAGATGTTTTTCTGGAACCCTCTTGATTTTTCCATGATCCAGCAGATGTTAGCAATTTGATCTCTGGATAGTCTTCCTTTTCTAAAACCAGCTTGAACATCAGGAAGTTCATGGTTCACATATTGCTGAAGCCTGGCTTGGAAAATTTTGAGCATTACTTTACTAGCGTGTGAGGTGAGTGCAGTTGTGCAGTAGTTTGAGCATTCTTTGGCATTGCCTTTCTTTGGGATAAGAATGAAAAAGCACATGTATATTGTAAATTTAAAATGTCACAGACTCACAGTGAAAAGATCTGGGTTCAAATTTTAACACAAAGACTTTAAGCAATAACCTAATAGTGATTGCAGCCATGAAATTAAAAGACACTTACTCCTTGGAAGGAAAGTTATGACCAATATAGACAGTATATTAAAAAGCAGAGATATTACTTTGCCAACAAAGGTCCGTCTAGTCAAGGCTATGGTTTTTCCAGTGGTCATATATGGATGTGAGGGTTGGACTGTAAAGAAAGCTGAGTGCCGAAGAATTGATACTTTGAACTGAAGTGTTGGAGAAGACTCTTGATAGTCCCTTGGACTGCAAGGAGGTCCAACCAGTCCATCCTAAAGGAGATCAGTCCTGGGTGTTCATTGGAAGGACCGATGCTAAAGCTGAAACTCCAAACTTTGGCCACCTCATTCGAAGAGTTGACTCATTGGAAATGACCCTGATGCTGGGAGGGATTGGGGGCAGGAGGAGAAGGGGACGACAGAGGATGAGTGGCTGGATGGCATCACTGACTCAATGGACATGAGTTTGAGTGAACTCCGGGAGTTGGTGATGGACAGGGAGGCCTGGCGTGCTGCAATTCATGGGATCGCAAGAGTTGGCCATGACTGAGCGACTGAACTGAACTGAACTGAATTAAATATGAATGTTCATTATTTAAAAAAAAAGATATAACTATGGTGCCATGTGACTATCCCATATAATATATTCTGTAAAAAAATGTATCAAAGTGTAAGGTAATATATTTAGTAAACTATATAAGAGTAAGCAATATGTTTTTGCTTAGCCCAGATATTTTAGTAACATCTGAAATTTGGACTTTGACCTATATGCAAAACTACTTCGAGATAATGATTTGTTAAACATCTTTTGCATTTAAAATGTGATTTTATCTTCCTGATTCATGAAATTCAAAAGAATTACACCCCTTTACATTACAGAATAAATGATGACTCTTTTTTTTTTTTTCTATTCAGTGCCTTCAAAATTTAAAGAGAATCAAGCACATTACAAAAGGAGGACAATCTACTGAGGAGATGATGAAAGACCACTCTACTACCTTCAAGAAAGAAGTAGCCCAAGCATTTTACTTAAATGTCCTAAGTGCTTTTCTGAGTGGCAGTGGGATTTAATAAAAATGCTGTGCTGCTTTCAGTCCACTGGACACTGCTGTAAGGGATATGTCATCAGATCTCCCCTTACTACTTTTGGGAAAAGCACTTGAAATGCAGAATAAAGGTCACTTAATTCTGGCTTAAAATAATAAAAGATCAAGATAAGAAAACTTATAGGATAATCTATTATATGAACAGTCTTATCAATCTGTTAAGAATAAGACTTATCAATAAACTATCAGAATGATACCTAACATAATTGCATTTTTCTGAGTAAGATAAACTCTCTAAAATTAAAAATTCCATAGAACATTTGAAGACAAATTCTTCTCTTTTTTTTTCTGAATTTTTCTTTTCACTTTTTTAAAAATACAATTAGTTCAATAAGGTATCACTTCACATCAGTCAGAATAGTCATCATGAAAAAATCTACAAACAGTAAGTGCTGGAGAGAATATGGGAAAAAAAGGAACCCTCCTACACTGTTGGTGGGAATGTAAATTGGTGCAGGCACTATGGAGAGCAGTATGGAGGTTCCTTAAAAAACTAAAATAAATATGATCCAGCAATCCCACTCCTGGGCATATATATGGAGAAAACCATATTTTGAAAAGATACATGCACCCCAGTGTTCATTGAAGCACTATTTACAACAGCCAGGACATGAAAGCAACCTAAATGTCCAACAACAGAGTAATGGATAAAGAATATATGGTACCTATATACAGTGGAATATTGTTCAGCTATCAAAAGGAACCAAACTGTGTAATTTGCACAGACATGGATCAACCTACAGACTGTTATATACAGTGAAGTAAGTCATAAGAGAAAAACAAAAATTGTGTATTAATGCATATACTTAGAATCTATAAAAATGGTATGTACTGTGTTTAGTTGTGTCCGACTCTGTGCAACCCCATGGATTGTAGCTTGCCAGGTTCCTATGTCCATGGAGATTCTCCAGGCAAGAATAATGGAGTAGGTTGCCATGCCCTCCTCCAGGGATCTTCCCAACCTAGGGATCAAACCCAGAGATAGAACCCAAGTCTCCCACATTTCAGGCAGATTGTTTACCATCTGAGCCGCCATGGAAGCCCAAGAATACTGGAGTGGGTAGCATATCCCTTCTCTGGAGAATCTTCCCCACCCAGCTGAGCTACCAGGGAAGCCCAGAAAATGGTATGAGTGAGTGAGTGAAGTCACTCAGTTGTGTCTGACTCTTTGTGACCCCATAGACTGTAGCCTACCAGTCTCCTCTGTCCATGGGATTTTCCAGGCAGTAGTATTGGAGTGGATTGCCATTTCCTTCTCCAGAGGATCTACCCAACCCAGGGCTCGAACCCGGGTCTCCCGCATTGTAGACAGACGCTTTACTGTCTGAGCCACCAGGGAAGTCGTATTTACAAAACAGAAATAGAAATATAGATGGAGAGAACAAACATATGGATACCAAGGGGAGGGGAATGAATTAAGAGATTGGGATTGACATAAATACACTAGTATGTATAAAATGCATAACTAATGAGGAACCTATTGTACAGCAAAGTGAACTCCACTTGATGCTCTGTGGTGACCTAACTGGGAAGGAAATCTGAAAGAGAGGGGATGTATGTATACATCTGGCTGGGTCACTTTGCTATACAAGTACAAACTGACATAGCAGGGTAAAGCAACTATACACCAATAAAAATGCAAAAAAAAAAATACTTTGCATTATAGTAGAGCAGAAGTTACATTTGTAAATTTCTACAAGGATGTTTGGGTAATGCAAATGAGTGACACAATGGAGGTAAAGTGGATATACATATTTTGTCTGTATGATAGAAGTTTGTTTATGGGAAAACAATTCAACTCTAGCTGATTGTTAGCTTATTGGAAATCAGGACCAGGGTTGTCATATTTTTTTTTTTCTTAAGAGAGAAGACAAAACTAAATTTGAATGTGAAATTGGGCTTCCCTGGTGGCTCAGACAGTAAAGAATATGCCTGCAATGTAGGAGAACCAGGTTTGATCCCTGCATCAGGAAGATCCCCTGGAGAAGGGAATGGCAACCCACTCCAATATTCTTGCCTAGAGAATCCCATGGACAGAGGAGCCTGGTGAGCTATAGTCCATGGGGTCACAAAGAGTCAGGCACACTGAGCAACTAACATCTTCAATTTTAAATAACCTAGTTTTAATTATATAAAATTTACTTAAACAATTATATTGTGTTTGCAAAAGCCAGAAGGGTCCACATTTTAAGGTTACATATTTTCCCAGGTGGAACTAATGTTAAAGAATCTGCCTCCAATACAGGAGACATAAGAGATGTGGGTTCGATCCTTGGATTGGTAAGATCCCCTGGAGATGAGCATGGCAACCCACTCCCATTCTTGCCAGGAGAATCCCTTGGACAGAGGAGACTGGTGGGCCACAGTTGATTGACTTGCAGAGTCTGACTTGACCAAAGTGGCTTAGCATGCACACATTTGTAATACATACAAGTTTGGTTTGACACTAAGAAATAAGCTGGATAATATAATTATGCTATTAATTATAAGCAGAGTTTCTAGAGATTTAATAATTTAATAATATGAATATCATAAGATAGTGCTCAAGATATTTTACATGAGAAGAAACTGGTGTTGATCATTAAGTCTCTATGATGATTAAAGTTGGATTCACTCTATAAGAATGTGATTTGGTTAATGCTTACTCTTTCAACACACACACTCTCAGTTAAGTGCTGTCATGACGTCTTAATCTTTTGCCTCACCAATTAACCATGACCAGAGAATTTCTTTCTTTATTCCATAGTAGTGCTAGCTTCGGAGAAGGCAATGGCACCCCACTCCAGTACTCTTGCCTGGAAAATCCCATGGACGGAGGAGCCTGGTGAGCTGCAGTCCACGGGGTCGCTAGAGTCGGACATGACTGAGCCACTTCACTTTCACTTTTCACTTTCATGCATTGGAGAAGGAAATGGCAACCCACTCCAGTGTTTTTGCCTGGAGAATCCCAGGGACGGGGGAGCCTGGTGGGCTGCCGTCCATGGGGTCGCACAGAGCCGGACACGACTGAAGCGGCTCAGCAGCAGCAGCAGCGGCAGCAGTGCTAGCTTGCTAAAGAACATTATTTTCTTTTTTTCCAATTTGGAAACTGCATGTGACTGACTTATTCTATCTGTAGGTAGTAAAAGTATATGATATTATATTTCATGCTGAGCCCACAAATCCTTGAAAAGAGGAAGCATTCAGAAGGAATTATTGAATAGCTAACAAGGTATTTCAGCCTCACAAAAGTTCTAAGAGATGTCTTCCAAGTACTACATTTTTTTTTCTCACACTATATCAAACCTTGGATAAATTTCTTTCTTTTATGCAATATAATAAATATTTCCTTAAAATACATGACCTGATCATCCTCTACTTTGTGGGAGTTTCATTTTTACAAACTGAGGAGTAAAGATTAGAAAACGACCCTCATAAAATATAAGCGAAAAACATGACACATGCATACAATTGATTATTCTAAAAATCTAAATAGTAAGAAAATAAATGGTTTAGAAACATTCTGTATAGTCAGCTCCATGTTTCTATCCTTTAAAAAATGTTTCTCTTGCCCTCTTCTCTTCTGTTCCTTTTATCTTTTCCACTCTACTTCTGTGTAACACCCTATATCATTACTGTCCTTTTCTGTCACATTCTCATTATCTCTCCATCTCTTGGCTTCATTGTGCCTGTTTATAAACATGTGGAGGCATAGTTTTTAGGGGAAAAACAAAAACAAAATCCCCCTAAATTGTCCCTTTTCCCTGCTATACTCATGGGCTTTTTGTGTTTTGCTCTTGCTCTCCAATTTTTTTTTTTTTTTAATTTTAACACAAGTGCTGCAACTATTTTATTAGAGCACAACAGAGGAAGAGTGGCACACACACTACTCAGAAAGCAAGTCCTGACTCCAGCTTAGACATAGCTGTGTGTTAGATGGCATCACCGATTCAATGGATATGAACCTGGGCAAATTCCAGGAGATAGTGAGGGACAAGGGGGCCTGGGGTGCTGCAATCCATGAGGTTACAAAGAGATGGACGTGACTTGATGACTGAACAACAATAACAACCAGGCAAGTCATGTCACCTGTGAACCTGTGTTCTCTCCTATACAATAGAAATACTGTCACTAACTGATTTGTGATGATAAAATGAGAAACTGCATTCATAATTGACAATCGATTTGTGAGGCAGATCTTACTGAGACTTGTTAGTATCTGTAAGCTCAACAGTTTTTTTGTTTAGAGCTTTTATAAGAGATATATAATTTAAAAACAAAGACATGTTAATCTTACCACTTTTTATATTCCTAATATTAAACATAAAGGATAAACATTAATTAAACATCACTTAAGTAACTGTAAAACTACTTTGAGGAGCCCTTTGTGTTCTGAAAAGCTGCCTTGAGGAAAAGAGGAAGAGAAAGATAGCAGGCAGGACTTTCAGGTCTAGCTTCAAGAAAACAATTCTTTTTTTTTTTTGTATTATATATCCTATATCTTAGAAAGAACTTAGCCTAGAGAACAAAATAGAAGCCCCATTGTCTAAAGCAAAAAAAAAAACAAAAAGAACACAAAACAACACAAAACAAAAAAAGTTTTTTTTTTTAAAATTAGAGTCTTTGTCCTCTTTTCTATCTCAGGTTTCACTGGTGGAGAAGGGGTAGTGGTGGTATTAATTTGCAAGTTCCATAAAACATATGTATTACATTGGTAATAACACGTGAAGTGATTTATTTAGAATGCTTAGGAGTCAACTAATATAACAGAGATTTAATAAAAATGACTTATTATACCTATGAAGACATTTTAAAACTTTTACCATCAAAACCCATCCAAAACTAGCCTATAAATGTAGCAAAAGTATATCGTAAAATGTAATTTGGGATAGTTATTAATAATAGTACAATTACTAACATGGTTCTAGGAATTGAGCAATAGAAGAATATAATAAATATCAGCTTAAATAATTAATTTTACTCCTTATAGTGAAGTTACATTTCAAGTAGATATTTACATACTGGATCATCTGGATTATATTGAATAACATATTCTATCTGTCCATTTGGGCCATCATCTATGTCTGTAGCTCCATTGTCTCCTGAAAATCCTGAGAAGATTGTGGTGCCAACTGGAGTGAGCTGGAAAGAATACAAAAGACAAACTGTCAATTCTCACTTGATCAACAGCACACCAGAAATGTTCCAGCACAAAAAACACAATCATTAATCACACAAAGGAAAAAAGTAGGAAGCAGCCCACAAACACAGACTAGAAGTGTTTCAAAAGAACCCTTGGAAAACTTACTCAGGAGTTCCTAAGAGTCTGGAAATTTCCAACATTAGTCCTTGCTTTGCATAAAGAAACAGAAGCCCCTGATTCAGTTTGGACCAGTTTATAAACATTAGTATCTTAAACTTGTGGAGAAAATGCATCTGTTGTTCCTATTTAAAAACACTTCAGTGCATCAGATTATCTATAAGCTAGGATTTATATTGTATGAAGGAATTATCAAGAATCACTTTATTTTAAAATTAGAAAAGAAATCAGAAAGATCAATTAAATCCAGGTTGGTAATTACATGCAGGTTGCAAATTTGAGGAAGAAAGTTGGAAACTATGGATTCCTTGTCTATCAAAAGAGAGAGAAAGCTGGCATTTTCTTTAGTGATTGGTGTACTGGTTGAGTAGAAAGCCATTGTCTGATAGAATTGGAGAGATAGTAATATCTTTTCATTTTGAATTAAACCAACAATAAAGCATTATGTGTCATATAAGACCATGATTTCACAGTTGGCCTGAATATCTAGCTTTATCTCTTATTAATCTCCATCAGAGAACTACCGTTGTTTTCTCTTACTTGTAAGTCTTTTCACAATGTATTCCTACATCCAGAGTCTCCAGTTCTCAAGTTTTAGATGGAATCCTTCTCATTAGTTATTTTCCAAGTTAATTAGGTATCATCTTCTTCTAAACCATTCCTGACATAGCATTTCCCTACTCCACGTCAGTACATGGCACCTCTTTCATTACTCTTGCATTTTACACTTTACTTTCTTAATTATTGCACTATCACAATGAATAAATGAACTTAGTCAATAAACACAAGACCTGTGCCTCTAAAGAAAATAGATTTTTACATTTTGTTCTGAGATATGTTTTGTTAGCTTTTAAATAGGATTCTTTCATGGAGAAATGGCTTCATACAGGGAGAGAAAAGAAGAATCATCTCATTTACTTCCATTTTCAGGGATTACAAACCTAGATATCTAGGGATCCATCAGGCAATATAAAGGAGTGAAGCACATCTCATGGGAATGTGGCGACTAAAGAACACATCCTTCTCTAAAAGGGTATCTGCTACTCGGCCTCAGGAAATCCTCATAATGGAGCCAATGCTACTCGGTTGGCCAAAAAGTTCATTTAGATTTTTCCAATGATGTTGCAGATGTTGTGGAAAAGATGTTGTAGAAAAACCCTAAGGAACTTTTTGTCCAACCCAATAGTACATCTTTTAATATTCTGATTTTATAAGAAATCTCTTGGTTCTAAAGTTGACAATAGCTTTTAAAGAATTATATTATGAATTTAATGCCCCCCACACCCCCAGTACATGCAGTGGCACAGCACCCACAGTCGTTTGTGATCTCTGATTTAGAAAAAGGATACAATTGCAATTAAAAGGGATTTTAAAACTATGCTTTGGGGAACCCATGGTTTGGGGAACTGTAAGTACAAAGTAGTGTATTTATAAAGTCAGTCCTCCTGGCAAGGAGCTTTTAAAGGTAAACTTTTACTTTCTGCAGCTCAAAGAGAACTGAGTATTAAGTGAGACGAGATGGTTTGAATAGCACATATATGAACATGGACACCCCATTGGAAATAGTTAACTAAAAGGCTTCCAAGCCAACGTTTTAATATTTTTAATGTCCCTGTCCCCAAATATGTCACTGTTTTGTAAAAATTCACCCACTCTAATGTATTTGTGCCTTGATTTCTCTTACAAAAATTCACTCACTCTTGATATATTTAATTTTGAAAATTTAAAATTGAATGGCAAAATTTTGCTTCTTGATATTTAATAAAACAGAATATTTAAATATCTTTGTTGCCAAAGTAGATAACTGTGCCACAGAGTTGAATTAAAAAGTTACCCCCCACCCTGAAAACATACACACACACACACACACACACACACACACACACATAAAAGGAAAAAGCCAGAAAACTTGAACAGTAGGTGTCTGAAATTTTTGAAACTAGGCTGCGGTTCCCTGGAGGCTCAGATGATAAAGCGTCTGCCCGCAATGCGGGAGACCCGGGTTCGATCCCTGGGTTGGGAAGATCCCCTGGAGAAGGAAATGGCAGCCCACTCCACTACTCTTGCCTAGAAAATTCCATGGATGGAGGACCATGGTGGGCTACAGTCCATGGGGTCACGAAGAGTTGGACAAGACTGAACAACTTCACGAGACTTCTGACCCAACTTTGAAAAGGTGATATTTAGTTGTTGACAGCAAACGACAAGTAGTATGTCAAATTATTAGCTCAACATTTGCATAGACTAGTGAGTTTTACTTCCTTCCATGGTTGCATATTTAGACCAAACATATTAGCATAGATCATTCATTTTCACTACTGGAATAAGTAAACATCCACACACAGACATACACATGTAAAATATAATGTTAAAATGTATCAGTAATTGAACTACACACATTTATTCATGATCTACCACTCAGACATAAGCGAGGGTTTGGAATGTTTAAAGCTAATATAAGAGAAACAGCTAGGAAAAAAAGAGGATAAACATTTTGTTTCAATATGGAAAGTCTGGCAAAAGGCAAAGGGCTCCAATGAAATGGCCTATACTAGATGCAAACAAGCAAAAGAGAGTTAAAACATGCAATATCCTTTTAAATAAATATATATATATAGAAAATTAATAAGTATATTATAGAATACATTAATATATATACCCAACAAAAATATGTACGTATCTATGTACACACTTATATTAACATTATATAAATACACACATAATTCTAAATATTATGTGGAGAGTGAAAATCTTCACATGATAGGTTGTTTGTTATGTGTTTTCCTATACATTATTAAACAGAATTTTCAGGGCACATATGCTGTACAGATGGTCGTATTCCATGTCCTTTAACATTTCAACAAGTCTCAGAAATATAAATTTGGTTTTCTGAAGGGCATTCTATGTGTGGGCTGATTATCACCTTGGGCAGCTGCCTGAGTGTGTTACTTGTTTATTTAGTTCGTGTTTTTTTCCATAAATGATTTTATACAACTCTTAGGAAAATACAGAAAATGCACATGTAATAATTAAAGAAAATAAAGCAAGAAAATTTGATATTTCATTAAGATGTTTAACAGAAACTTGAATGTAAAATGTGAGTAGCTAACTGTTCAGTTATCTTGTGAGCCATTGCTGCTTGACCCAAGCTAAAAATCAGAAACAATGCTTCAAAAGGAGAAATTCCCTTACTAATCTTTTTTGCAATATTCCTCACCGAAGCATTGTATCCATGTTTTATATAAATATAGTTGATTTTCATCACCCATGGTAGTTCTATACTATAAAGTCACCATGAACACTGAATTAACAAATACTGAACCATTGCTCCTAGGGGGAATACAGGGTTATTACATTGCTGAGGGGAATACAGGATTAAGTTTTGCAAGCCTCTGGTTACAACATTTTTCATCAACAAATCAATACATAACCTTGTTTTATGTGTGTTTCTATTTAAAAACACTTTATTTAATATGTTTGGTCTATTCTAGAGTAGATGCTCTGTATTGCACTTTCCATTTTATTCAGCTCCAGAATTTGTTTGGTTCTTACGATTTCTATCTCTGTTAAATGTCTCATTTTATTCATATCTTGTTTTTCTGATTTCACTGAATTGTGTTTATGTGTTTTCTTGTAGTTCATTTAGTTTTTTCAGAACTGTTATTTTGAATTCTTTATCAGGTAAATTACCAAATTCCATGCTTTGGTGTTTGATTACTGTAGGATAATGGTTCTTTTGGTGATGACACGTTCTTTGATTCTTCACGTTCCTTGGAGTTTTGCATTGGCTGCTTTTGCATTTAATTTAGCAGGGCATGCATGTGTACTAAATACTTCAGTCATGTCTCTGATTCTTTATAACCCTATGGACTGTAGCCCTCGAGGCTCCACTGTCCATAGGATTCCCCAGGTGAGAATACTGGAGTGGGTTGCCATGCCCTACTCCAGGGGATCTTCCCAATGCAGGGATTGAACCCACGTCACTTGTATGAATATACTTGCTCCACACTTGCTGCTCTCTGGTAGTTTAGTCACTAAGTCGTGTCCAACTCTTGGGACCCCATGGACTGTAGCCTGCCAGGTTCTTCTGTCCAGGAGGTTCTCCAGGCAAGAATACTGGAGTGGGTTGCCATTTCTTTCTCCAGGGAATCTTCCCAACCCAGGAATCAAACCCTGGCCTCCTGCATTGCAGGCCGATTCTTTACTGACTGAGCTATGACAGAAGCCCCTGATGTGGCTGAATTCTTAAGGCTGTCTTTTTTTTTTTTTTTTTTTTTTTCTGGTTTTAAGAACACACTGGGTTGGCTACTGGAAACTTTTCTTTTGTTTTCCAAAAGGTGGCACTGTAGTTAAATTTGTGGTTTCTCCTTTGCCCACAGTCCCTGGTCTGATTTTCTGAGCACATTCACTATTTATCCAAGTTCATTCTCCAGCATCTCACATGGAGATGCTGGAGAATGTCCACAGAGTAGGGAATTTTACAGGTTTAGCATTTGGAGTGTTGGGGATGACCACAGGCCAAATGAAGAGATCCTTGTTTGAGGTTATCCAAGTAGCCTGTGGGCTGACTTCATACTGAAGTTCTGAGCAAAGTTAGGAGGAACCTCATTCTTTTAATACCTTTTGATATTCTTATCTGTATCCTTCCCAATCTCCTCCCTCCCCAGAGTCAGGGAGGTCCTGCCTCAATAATGAGGCTGACACTGTGTCTGACCCAGCTAGGGTTGTCAGGCAGTCACCAATTGCTCTCCCTCCCTTTCTTGTACAAGGAGAGGTTCCACTAGGCTAGTATAGCCTCACACTGTGTTACCTTAGAGGGAGGGGTAACACTGGAAAGGGACTTCTCCCCTTTCTAATTCAATCATACATATTATTTTTTGCTCCAAGAGAGAGCTGGAATGCCTCCTTGGGAGGGCTGCTGCTGCTGCTGCTAAGTCATTTCAGTCGTGTCCGACTCTGTGCGACCCCATAGACGGCAGCCCACCAGGCTCCCCCGTCCCTGGGATTCTCCAGGCAAGAACACTGGAATGGGTTGCCATTTCCTTCTCCAATGCATGAAAGTGAAAGTGAAAGGGAAGTTGCTCAGTCGTGTCCGACTCTTAGCGACCCCATGGACTGCAGCCCTCCAGGCTCTTCCGTCCATGGGACTCTCCAAGCAAAAGCACTGGAGTGGGCTGGACTTTCACAAAATCTCTCTCATCCATGAGTATCTGCTTAAATCAGCATTACCCAGGTTTTCCCCAGGCTATGGCCTTGAGAAGTTAGGGTCAGTTCCTTGCTCAGCAGGTCCAATGGGTTCAGCTAACTTGAATTCCACACCAAGGTCTTTATACCTGTTACCTAATGCACAGGCCTCTACTTCCAGGTCTCTTTGCATACGGTGTTGGATCCCACAACTAATATAGAGGTATTGTGGTTCATAATTGGCTGCTAGTTTTTATTTGTTCAAAGTGAGGACTTAAAGAAGGGACATCTTACAACATCATAATTTGTTGATATCACTATAGGCCAAATTTATACTAGCGAAGAAATATCTTGCTCATTTTGAAGTACATATTGAGAAGGATGAATATGGGAAAGCACTTCACAAACCCTAATATTGTGCTAAATGTACATAATTAGAGATAGAGTAATGCCACTGGCGCCAGTGTCCTTGTACTGAAAGGTAACAACCATCTCCTGATACTTTTGCTGTTGTTATAGTCGCTAAGTTGTATCTGACTCTTTTGCGACACCCATAGACTGTCAACTGCCAAGCTCCTCTGTCCATAGAGTTTTCCAGGTGAGAATACTGGAATGGGTTGCCATTTCCTTCACCAGGGGATCTTCCCAACCCAGGGATTGAACCTGTGTCTGATGAACTGGCAGGTGGATTCTTTACCACTGAGCCACCAGGGAAGACCCCTGACATTAATACCTACTGAATATTTCTTGAAGTCTCATGTAATATATTTACATGAAAATAGACAATTTGGTAGAAATAAAATGAACAATTGCTGAATATTGAATATCTAAAAATTTTATACATATGTTAAAACAATACCTTATGATAGACTTTAATGGCTTTAATGATTAAAGAGACAATGTATATGGATACAGAAGAATATAGCATTTTTATAATAAGCACAACTAAAATAATACCACTTGAACTGAGAAATAATTCATACAAGTGATGATATTATCAAGTTGGAAACATTCTCAAAAAAGTCATCCCAAAGGAATGATTAAAATGCAATTGATGAGATATTACTTTCTTATACACTTCATCAGGAATCCAAGTGTTTAGTTTCTCCCCCTCTCTCTAAAAAAAGGATGAAATATCAGAAGGGTCATGTATATTAGATTAGCTGAACTAGAATTCTCTAGACAATGAGTTACATATAATAGTTATTTAATGACAGAACACTAACAATGATAGTAGGTGCTATATTTCTACTCAAAGACATCAAAACGGAAACATTTTTAGTGGAGTAAGATTATGCATTAGTCTACATCGGACTAACACATATTTATTTTTTAGTTACAAATATTGTAATCTGATTTACTGTGTACTAGACATCCAGTTCAGTTTAGTTCAGCCAGTCATGTCTGACTCTTTGCAACCCCATGGACTGCAGCACACCAGACCTCCCTGTCCATCACCAACTCCTGGAGTTTACTCAAACTCATGTCCATTGAGTCAATGATGCCATCCAACCATCTCATCCTCTGTCTTCCTCTTCTCCTCCTGCCTTCAGTCTTTCCCAGCATCAGGGTCTTTTCAAATAAGTCAGTTCCTCACATCCGGTGTCAAAAGTGTTGGCATTTCAGCTTCAGTATCAGTCCTTCCAATGAATATTCAGGACTGATTTCCTTTAGGATGGACTGTTGGATCTCCTTGCAGTCCAAGGGACTCTGAAGAGTCTTCCTCAATATCATAGTTCAAAGGCATCAATTCTTTGGTGCTCAGCTTTCTTTATAGTCCTACTCGCAAATCCATACATGACTACTGGAAAAACCATAGCTTTGACTAGTCAGACCATTGTTGGCAAAGTAATGTCTCTGCTTTTTAATATGCTATCTAGGTTGTTCATAGCTTTTCTTCCAAGAAGGAAACATCTTTTAATTTCATGGCTGCAGTCACCATCTGCAGTGATTTTGGAGCCCCCAAAAATAAAGTCTGACACTGTTTCCATTGTTTCCCTGTCTATTTGCCATAAAGTGATGGGACCAGCTGCTATGATTTTAGCTTTCTGTGTGTTGAGTTTTAAGCCAACATTTTCACTCTCCTCTTTCACCTTCATCAAGAGGCTCTTTAGTTCTTCTTTGTTTTCTGCCATAAGGGTGGTGCCATCTGCCTATCTAGATTATTGGTATTTCTCCCAGCAATCTTGATTCCAACTTGTGCTTCATCCAGTCCAGCATTTCTCACGATGTACTGTGCATATAAGTTAAATAAGCAGGGTGACAATATACAGCCTTGAGGTACTCCTTTCCTGATTTGGAAGCAATCTGTTGTTCCATGTCCAGTTCTAACTGTTGCTTCCTGGCCTGCATACAGATTTCTCAGGAGGCAGGTCACATTGTCTGGTATTCTCATCTCTTTAAGAATTTTCCACAGTTTGCTGTGAACTAGACTTCACACCAAATTTCTCTTTAGAAAAAATGCCCAACAGAAAGTGACATCCTGTACAAATTATCACTATTAGTGGAGCCTCCACCTCCATATTTAATTAAAAATAAGATATCAATTCCATGACTTTCTCTTATATTTTTGTAGCATAAAATTAGCAGTCACAGGGAGGTTGCAGTCATATATCAACCTGACTGAGCCATGAAGTACCCAGATATTTGGTTAAACATTATTCTAGTTGAGTCTATGAGGGTGTTTCTGAATGAGATTAACATTTGAATTGGTAGACCTAATAAAACGGATTGTTCCATCCCCTAAGCATGGGTGAAAGTGAAAGTCACTCAGTCCAGCTGAGCCACCAGGGAGCTCCCTAAACATGGGCAGGCCTCATCTAATCTATTGAAGACCTGAATAGGACAAAAAGCTCAGTGAGGAAGAATTCACTCCCTGTGCCTGACTGTCTTCAAGTTAGGACAACTGTCTTCTCTTTCCTCCAGACTTGGATTCAAATTGGAATTTACACAATCAATTTTCTTGGTTCTCAGATTTTGGTCTTTGACTAGAATTACAACAGCTGGGATTCTAGCTTGACAACTCAAATCCTAGAACATCTTAGCCTCCATAATCTTGTGAGCCAATTCTTTATAATAAATCTCCCTTGCTCAGTCTATTTACCTATCTATCATGTATCCCTCAGTTCTGTTTGACTAATATGTCCCTGATGCAGTTTCTCAGTAGTGAAAAAGTAAAGCTGAGTATTTGATTTTGCAGACATATAAACTGGTCTCACATGTTCTAACTCACAAGGTCTGTATGGCTACTATGTGGAACTCTATGGAACAATTGCTGATTTAACTGCAACACGGGCCATGCAATCTTTTGGTATTTTGATTATACTCCATGATCCTTTGAGGGTTTTCCTAGCTGGTGCAATGGCAAATAATCTGCCTGCCAATGCAAGAGATACAAGAGACTTGGGTTCAATCCTTGAGTCAGGAAGATCCTCTGGAGGAGGAAATAGCAACCCACTCCATTATTCTTGCCTGAAAAACACCATGGATAGAGAAGTCTGGTGGGCTACAGTTCATGGGGTCACAAAGAGTTGGACATGACTGAGCGACTGAGCACACACGCACATGATCCTTTGAAAATTGTCTAAAGTGCTTCCATAGTCATCTATGTGAAATATTGTAAACGTCTAATATTGTAGTTCTAGAAAACAGACCCAGTTTAAAATGATTAATTACTGTCTTCTTCCCTCTCTACTTATTTTCAGGGTCTTTTCGATTGCACTGTACAGTCCAAAGATCATTTGCCATAAAAATAATTTTTCCAACCTGCAAGTCATTCATGCTTTGGCTATAATTCAGTCTTTAACCTCCTCCTCTGATAAAGTAATTTTATAAATCTCTCTTGCAAATCATCCCTACCTTACATATATGCCTCAGAAATAATGATGTTTAAAAACCAGTGTGGTCTCCACAAATGGAATGGAGTTATACATTTGTAAGGAGGTGGACATTAGTGAGAGCTTCAGCTTTTTCTCATTATGATAACATTACATTATCTCCAAATCTGTGATTATTTATTGAAGCTTATTATGTGCCAAAACACTGTTTCCATGACCATTACATTGGTCTTATATTAACTCATTGATATAACATTTGTTTTGCTAAAACATTCATTCAAATTAAATGTTTATTTGAGGTTTATCTTAAAACTTTTAGGAATGTTATCAAATGATACACATTCTTGAATTCACATTCAGCAGATGTTATCTCGCTGTGATTTATTGAAATCAAAAGGAAAAATATAAAAAAGGAATTCCATATGTTCTTCAAGTTCCCTTTAACATAATATAGCTTTTGCACCTGTGCATAAAATCTTTACTCCGTTCTTTATCATGAAAGCTAGATAATTAATATTGAAAATAATTTCCTCTCTATATAATATTAAAAACAAATTCATGTAGAAAAGTATTTTCAAAACAAGAGAAAGGATTATTATTATAGAAAGTAAGGAGTAGCCTAGTAATTTTTGCTAAAAACTGAAGAGCAATCTCACTGAAACTGAATTAAACTTAAACGAATATATATATGTGCATATGTATTGACAGATATATATAGAGAGACTATATATATATACATATATACATATGTATATATGAAAGAGCTTATTGAAAGTTGTTGAATGGTAGCATACTTGAATATTTTAAAACAGGTGGAAGATTGATTTCCATTTATATGCTTAAATTAGAAAATGTATTTTTATGTGCTTCTTTTCTTTCCCTTAATATCATCTTTTTTTCTCTCTAACCTATCTCTTGTTTCCCAAAATATACTTAATTCCTTGGAGGAGGAAAACTAGACAAGAAAAAGGAACTAGGGCTTAGTCTTATTTCATTTTTCAGAAGCTTTTGTGTGCTGTAGATTAAATGTTAGTACTCTCTATCCAAAGAAACTCTGTGAAAGGAAATGGCTGTATAAGTAGTGATTTTTATTCCTTGAGTAAATACATCAAGTTTTCAATACCATGGATCATATTCTTTTTCTTTCTTTTTTAAAATAATTCATTTATTTGGCTATGCTTGGTCTTAGTTGTGGCACTTAGGATCTTCAATCTTTGTTGTGGCATGTTAACACTTACTTGCAACATGTGGTATCTAATTCCCTGTCCAAGGATTGAACCCAAGTGCCCTGCATTGGACCACAGACCACCAGGGAAGTCCCACCATAGACCATATTTCTTAAAAAAAAAAAAAAGACTATTTTACCTGTATAAAAAAAATCACCTTATTATACTGAAAATTTTTAAAAAATTAAAAATAAATGACCAAACCAAACAAAAACAAACACATAGATATAATAGCGTCATGATAAATAAAGGAAAAAGGGGATAGAGAGAGAAAAATTAGTAAAGGAGGTCAATGGTATGGATGGATGGAAAATAAACTTTAGATGGTGAGCACCCTGTAGTAATTACAAAAATCAAAATATCATACACATGGAATATATAATGTTATAAACCAAAAAAAAAAAAGATTGTAAACTACTAATATACTCAACTCCTTGAGAGCAAGGACAATGTCTTCATAGAATATGAATTTAATAAATGTTTATAATTAAGACATTATCTGGATAATTGATGGAACTGGAATGGTGACTATGGATTAGAAATAGTAAAGTATCAATGTTCATTTTCTGATTTTTGATGGCTGTATTGTTATGTGGAGAATATTCTTATCTTTCAGAAATATACATTAAAGTATTGATATTTGGGGATAAGAAGGATTCTTTTCAGTAACACCACAAATGGTTTAGGGAAAAAGCTTGTATAATTTTTATATTTCTGTGTTTGAAATTATTTATGTGTCAAAATAAACCTTCCCTGGTTAAAAAAAATACATAAGAAACTGTAAAGAATACATATAAAATGTGCAGAAAATATTCTTAACTACATATGGAATCTCTCTTGTTATGCTTCATCGTGGAGACCATCTGTGCCTTTAGATCTACCAAAATGATCCTGAGAAAAACAGATGTTCAAAAATGCATATATTAAATGGAAAGAGATGATATAGTCACAATGAAATGTGAAAGAATAGCACAGAGCTAAAAATTTAATCAGGAAAGCAAAAACTAAAATTGGACAGATTCAGATATTTCACCATTGTGAGAAAAAATTCTCAACGTGTTGTCATTCAGTCATGTTCGACTCTTTTAGGACTCCATGGACTGTAGCCCGTCAGGCTCCTGTGTCCATGGAATTTCCCAGGCAAGAATGTCTCATTAATTACTACTTGTTTACTAATTTATTTTGCATTTTATTTTTTAAGATCTCCTTCATTTTAAAAAATAGTTATAGAATTGTAACTATTTCTAAAAAAGCATATATTCAGGGCAGAGTTGACCTGCAATAAAAGATGGCCAGAACTTGTCCTATGTATTTTAAAAGCATTATCTCTTATAATCCTCAACACAACTTTGTAACATTATTATTTTGTCCTATATTTACTTTATAGTTAATAATAGGCTAAAAGAGCTTCTATCTCCTATCGTATTTCTAATAGCTGGTATATAAAGACTACAACACAGATTACTTGGCTTCAAAGAGTTAATTCTCAAGTCTTGTGAAATACATTGTTTCAGAAATTTCATAATTTGCTATTAAGAAACTTTTGAGAAAAAAGGGAAATGAAAGAGGAAAGTAAAAGTCATTCAGTCATGTCTGTCCCTTTACGACCCCATGGTCTATATAGTATTTTCCGGGCCAGAGTACTGGAGTGGGTAGCCTTTCCCTTCTCCAGGGTATCTTCTCAACCCAGGGATCCAACCCAGGTCTCTCACATTGCAGGTGGATTCTTTACCAAATGAGCTATGAGGGAAGCCCAATGAAAGAGGAAGTAAATATAATTTGGCACATAACAGCCAAGATATACACTAAACTGAAATGATACTATTTGGATGATGCATTCCATCAAATATAGTTTATGTTTATACCAAAGGAAAAATAATTTTGAGATATTTTACATAAAGACAAAAAAATTAATTTAGTTCATGCCTGCATTTTAGAAAATCTGTTCTCAGCAAGCAAGCAAATTATTTAATAAATTAGTAAATTCCCCATTTCAGCATGCTAAAAATTTCACTAGCAATCAAATGTGTATTACTCATGCATTGGAGAAGGAAATGGCAACCCACTCCAGTGTTCTTGCCTGGAAAATCCCATGGATGGAGGAGCCTGCTAGGCTGCAGTCCATGAGGTCGCTAGAGTCGGACACGACTGAGCGACTTCACTTTCACTTTTCACTTTCATGCATTGGAGGAGGAAATGGCAGCCCACTCCAGTGTTCTTGCCTGGAGAATCCCAGGGACGGGGGAGCCTGGTGGGCTGCTGTCTATGGGGTTGCACAGAGTCGGACACAACTGAAGCGACTTAGCAACAGCAGCAGCAGTGTGTTCCATAATGTCTTAAAAAAGCACGTCAGTACATGCTCAAGGGGCAAAGAGAAGAAGGAAGAAAATATATCCAATCATTGAAATTTGTATTTTCAATGTTTTTTTTTTTTTTTAAACAAATCAGTGTTTTATAAGTCACTAATAAAAATGCTGACTCCAGGTTTGACGAGGAATAGGGTATTCATGGGGTCGTGAAGAGGTGTACACGACTGAGAAGCTTTGCTTTAACTTTTCACTTTCATGTACTGGAGAAGGAAATGGCAAATCACTCCAGTGTTCTTTCCTGGAGAATCCCAGGGATGGGGAAGCCTGGTGGGCTACCGTCTATGGGGTCGCACAGAGTCGGAAATGACTGAAGCGACTTAGCAGCAGCAGGAGCAGCAGCAGCAGGATATTTTAAAGTTTTAAGCTTTTTGGTGGCCCAGAGGTTAAAGCGTCTGCCTGCAATGAGGGAGACCTGGGTTCGATTCCTGGGTCGGGAAGATCCCCTGGAGAAGGAAATGGCAACCCACTCCAGTATTCTTGCCTGGAGAATCCCATGGATGGAGGAGCCTGGTGGGCTACAGTCCACGGGGTTGCAAAGAGTCGGACACAACTGAGCAACTTCACTTTCACTTTCACAAAAAAAGAATAAATATAGAAGAAAAACCTAACCAAAGTGATAAAAGCTACCATTACCAGTAATGGGATACATTGATATTGTTAAGTCTCTTTTGGTATGTGCTCTGAATATCATTTTTGTGGTATTCCTGAAAAATATCTATGATTATGAGGAAATACCAGCTAATTCTAAATTTAAAAATTTTCTATAAACTGTCACACTGCTGGAAATTATTAAGGTCATTAAAGTTAAGGAAATATCAAGGAACTAAGATTGAGACTACAAAGACACAGCAAGTAAATATAATGTGTGATCTTAGGTTGAATCTTTAGACTATAAAGGAATTTATTGGGAGAAAAAACAGCAAATTTGTGGTCTGAAGATTATAGATTAATACTGCATGAATGTAATTTTCTGATTTTGATGGTTATATTATATAGAAGAATGTCTTTGTTTTTTGGAAATGCACAATTAAATGTTACATGCTTAAGAGGTTTTATATGTACAACTTGCTCTTCATTGATATAGAAAAAAAATCTATATGTGATATATATATATAACTATATGGTACATATACACATAAGCAATATACTGTATGCCATTTATATTTATGTGTATATACATCTATGTGTGTATGCATGTATATGCACATCTCTATTTATTTGTTTATTTATCTATTAGAAAAAGAGATTATCTGGCCAGTACTCTTCAAGACTGTCAAGGTATTAAAAACAAAGACAGTAAAAAACAGACATAGTGTAGATGAAACTAAAGGATTCATGATAATTGAAAGTAATATGGTATCATAGATGGGTCCTTGGACAAGAAAAAACACATTAGGTAAAATTAAGGAAACCTAGATAAAACATGGATTTGAATTAACAGTAATGTTTCACTGTTGGTTCACGAGTTGTTAAAATATGTACCATACCAATGAACATAAACAGACCATTTCCATAATCATTTTCATTATAATTAAGTCCAAGACTTAAACATATCATTTATTATAAAAATATTTTAATGACAAAACTTTATATTACATTTCAGTTCAGTTCAGTTCAGTTGCTCAATCATGTCTGACTCTTTGCGACCCCATGAATCGCAGCATGCCAGGCCTCCCTGTCCATCACCAACTCCCGGAGTTCACTCAGACTCACATCCATCGAGTCAGTGATGCCATTCAGCCATCTCATCCTCTGTTGTCCCCTTCTCCTCCTACCCCCAATCCCTCCCAGCATTAGAGTCTTTTCCAATGAGTCAACTCTTCGCATGAGGTGGCCAAAGTACTGGAGTTTCAGCTTTAGCATCATTCCTTCCAAAGAAATCCCAGGGCTGATCTCCTTCAGAATGGACTGGTTGGATCTCCTTGCAGTGCAAGGGACTCTCAAGAGTCTTCTCCAACACCACAGTTCAAAAGCATCAATTCCTCAGCACTCAGCCTTCTTCACAGTCCAACTCTCACATCCATACATGACCACTAGAAAACCATAGCCTTGATTAGATGGACCTTAGTTGGCAAAGTAATTTCTCTGCTTTGCAATATGCTATCTAGGTTGGTCATAACTTTTCTTCCAAGGAGTAAGCATCTTTTAATTTCATGGCTGCAGTCACCATCTGCAGTGATTTTGGAGCCCCCAAAAATAAAGTCTGACACTGTTTCCACTGTTTCCCCGTCTATTTCCCATGAAGTGATGGGACCAGATGCCAAGATCTTCGTTTTCTGAATGTTGAGCTTTAAGCCAACTTTTTAGTTCTCCTCTTTCATTTTCATCAAGAGGCTTTTTAGTTCCTCTTCACTTTCTGCCATAAGGGTGGTGTCATCTGCATATCTGAGCTTATTGATATTTCTCCTGGCACTCTTGATTCCAGCTTGTGTTTCTTCCAGTCCAGCGTTTTTCATGATGTACTCTGCATATAAGTTAAATAAGCAGGGTGACAATATACAGCCTTGACGAACTCCTTTTCCTATTTGGAACCAGTCTGTTGTTCCATGTCCAGTTCTAACTGTTGCTTCTTAACCTGCATACAAATTTATGAAGAGGCAGGTCAGGTGGTCTGGTACTCCCATCTCTTTCAAAATTTTCCACAGTTTATTGTGATCCACACAGTCAAAGGCTTTGGCATAGTCAATAAAGCAGAAATAGATGTTTCTCTGGAACTCTCTTGCTTTTTCCATGATCCAGCAGATGTTGGCAATTTGATCTCTGGTTCCTCTACCTTTTCTAAAACCAGCTTGAACATCAGGAGGTTCACGGTTCACATATTGCTGAAGCCTGGCTTGGAGAATTTTGAGCATTACTTTACTAGCGTGTGAGATGAGTGCAATTGTGCAGTAGTTTGAGCATTCTTTGATATTTGGTTCTTATAAATTATATTACATTTAATTACAATTATATTATAAGAATATATTATATCACAAGAATTATATTGCATTTTTATAAGCTAATATTACATTTAGTTCTTATAAATATTTAACATACATTTGAACCGACTGTTAATCAAAATATAAGATAGAAAAAGAGTGAGAAAAGAGAGAAAGAACAAAAGAGAGAGAGAGGTTCCCACTGTTTACTAGGATTTAATTTGGCTGAAGTTCAGCTTTTAGTTCCTGCTGATGGGTTTGATCACTAAAATGTTTTTAACCATACACAAAAACCTTAAGGGAAAAAATCATTTCAGAGTCTATTTTCAAAAAAAATTAGTGAGTTCATTACCCTAATGGGTATTGTTGAAAGGCACAATCATGCTGTGTTAGAAAGAGATATAACAGCATTTAAAGTAAAACTTCTACCAGCTACCATAAAATACTCTTCACATGATATGTCTACTAATCTAGAAGTAGTTGGCATGTGCTCATCACTACATTAGTTTTTATAATTCATCATGAATGTATAAGTGTTGTATAAAAGCTATATATATATTCCTCTTTTGACAGCTCAAATCTGATACCACATCGCCATCCTATAATCCATCTTATATTCTATAGTTGCTGTTGCTAAGTTGCTTCAGTCGTGTCTGACTCTGTGCGGCCCCAGGGACGGCAGCCCACGAGGCTGCCCCGTTCCTGGGATTCTCCAGGCAAGAACACTGGACTGGGTTGCCATTTCCTTCTCCAATGCATGAAAGTGAAAAGTGAAAGTGAAGTCGCTCAGTTGTGTCCGACTCTTAGCTACCCCATGGACTGCAGCCTACCAGGCTCCTCCGTCCATGGGATTTTCCAGGCAAGAGTACTGGAGTGGGGTGCCATTGCCTTCTCCATATTCTATATTCCATATTCTATGTCACAAATAAGATATTTTACAGTGCCCATCATGGTGCATTAAAGGGGGCTTTCAAGAGTATAAATCTCACAAAGTTTGGAGAAAGTATAAGAGAAAATCTTTCGTGATGTGAAGCTGAAAAAATATACCTTAAGGAAAGTGCCCATCAGTGAACAGAATGAAGTTTAGAACTATATTTGTTAGTCTCAGTGTTTCATGGGATTCAGTCCTATTCATAATTTTTTTATTTTTCTGCTACACTATTTTTTCCTTAGTTTAAAAAATATTGAGTACTAGCAATATAGTTAGAATGAATATATGTATAATTATTATCCCAAACAGATCTCAAAAACAAAAATAAAATTTTACAAAATATTCCAACTAAAAAACATTGCATATTGAAGATATTCAAGTGTATTTTACCTTGAGAATTAAATTGTGGGAAGCATGAATGGATAAAAGCAGAGATTGCTGGATATAATTAGAAAGTTCACTGCCATTGCCATTCTTACCGTTCAATGAGGGCCTAGAACATACCTAGAACCATTGGTTTCACTTTACATCTCTGTATCCTTTCATCTTCAGTAAGTGAATCAATAAATGAAATTCATACTATGTTTTTCCATTGAGGAAACTAAGTGTATTAGAAATTAATCAATTTTCTGTGATTGTGCAGAGAGGAAGTGGTCACACTATATCAGAACCTAGGTTATAGTGAATCCAAAGGCTTTGTGCCTTTCTCTTAGAACTCTACCTAGGACTTCCCTGATGGTCCAGTATTTAATAATCTGCCTGCCAGTGTGGGGGGCACAGGTTCAATCCTCATCTGGGAAGATTCCACATACTGCAGTTCAACTAGCCCCTGTGTTACAACTATGAACCTGCATGCCCTGGAATCCATGCTCTGAAAGAAGAGAAGCAACTTCAATGAGAAGGCTACACACCACAACTAGAGAATAGCCCTAGCTTGTGGCAACTAGACAAAGCCTGTGCACAGTGGTGGAGATCCAGTGCAGCCAAAAATAAAAAATAAATAATAAATTAGTAATAATACTATTCACATTAATGGTTGTATTTATCCCTTATTCTTTATGTCTCTGAGCATTATCATTCTTTTGCCTGATGTATTTGTACAATATAGTGATCAAACACTCAGTTTTGGAATGAAGCTGCCTCTGTTTCTTACTTAGATCTGCTACTTATTAGGTGTGAAATCTTAGGCAAATTAATAAATGCTTCTCTGTCCCAGTATTTTCTCATTTTATTGTGCAAAATGAAAAAAAAATACACACATAATTTGAGTTTGTGTGTAGGTTTAAGTAGGTTTTAAATAAGATGTTTCATGGAAAAACTTAGCATTCATAAATGATAATTGTTAGAATGAATCTATCATTATCATTGTAATCTGACCTAATTCCAGTCAACATCAGGAGATATGATGCCACTAAATTAGCAAGAAGGTCTATGCAGAAACCTGTGAACAAATTTTAGATTTGAACAAATTTTAATGTGTCAAGTTACTTACGAATGAGTAATAGCTAAAATTCAAAGAAGAAAAATAAATACTAAAATTACTCAAAACTTAAAGCTTATAGATATTTAAACTGTTAACCAGGACATACTTTGTGATATAATAGTAATGTTAATAATTATGAAACAACTTGATTGTTCCTGAAAAAAATATTATTTCCACTGCTAACCTTTACTTTCCTAAATTATAAATGGCATTTTAAATGTAGATTTATGAAGTATCCTTTAAAGTTTCCTGTTCTTAAGAACTTAGAGAGCTTGACCAAACACAAATTATTAAATTGACTGTGATTCTCTTAGGACCCTTTATATTTGAACTTCATAACTCTGTGCATGTAGAAAAACCTTATTGAGGAAAATAAAGACATTTGGTTAAAGAGGAGTCATATTAATATTATTTAATATAATTTTAGCTTTGCTGGGACACGAAAACTAAGGTAAATGTTAAGTGGTGTAATAGTCATATACAAATTAAAACATAATTTCTCCCTAGAGTTTTGAAAAAAAGGACTATAATTCACATAAATACATAACTTCCCCCTCAGTTCAGTTGCTCAGTCGTGTCCGACTCTTTGGGACCCCATGAATTTCAGCATGCCAGGCCTCCCTGACCATCACCAACTCCCGGAGTTCACTCAGACTCACGTCCAGCGAGTCAGTGATGCCATTCAGCCATCTCATCCTCTGTCATCCCCTTCTCCTCCTGCCCCTAATCCGTCCCAGCATCAGAGTCTTTTCCAATGAGTCAACTCTTCGCATGAGGTGGCCAAAGTACTGGAGTTTCAGCTTTAGCACCATTCCTTCCAAAGAAATCCCAAGGCTGATCTTCAGAATGGATTGGTTGGGTCTCCTTGCAGTCCAAGGGACCCTCAAAGAGTCTTCTCCAACACCACAGTTCAAAAGCATCAATTCTTCAGCGCTCAGCTTTCTTCACAGTACAACTCTCACATCCATACATGACCACTGGAAAAACCATAGCCTTGACTAGATGGACCTTTGTCGGCAAAGTAATGTCTCTGCTTTTCATATGCTATCTAGGTTGGTCATAACTTTCCATCCAAGGAGTAAGCGTCTTTTAATTTTATGGCTGCAGTCACCATCTGCAGTGATTTTGGAGCCCCCAAAAATAAAGTCTGACACTGTTTCCACTGTTTCCCCACCTATTTCCCATGAAATGATGGGGCCAGATGCCATGATCTTAGTTTTCTGAATGTTGAGCTTTAGGCCAACTTTTTCACTCTCCTCTTTCACTTTCATCAAGAGGCATTTTAGTTCCTCTTCACTTTCTGCCATAAGGGTGGTGTCATCTGCATATCTGAGGTTATAGATATTTCTCCAGGCAACTGGTTCCAGCTTGTGATTCTTCCAGCCCAGTGTTTCTCATGATGTACTCTGCATAGAAGTTAAATAATCAGGGTGACAATATACAGCCTTGATGTACTCCTTTTCCTATTTGGAACTAGTCTTTTGTTCCATGTCCAGTTCTAACTGTGGCTTTCTGACCTCCATATAGGTTTCTCAAGAGGCAGGTCAGGTGGTCTGGTATTCCCATTTCTTTCAGAATTTTCCACAGTTTATTGTGATCCACACAGTCAAAGGCTTTGGCATAGTCAATAAAGCAGAAATAGATGTTGTTCTGGAACTCTCTTGCTTTTTCGATGATCCAGCGGATGTTGGCAATTTGATTTCTGGTTCCTCTGCCTTTTCTAAAACCAGCTTGAACATCTGAAAGTTCACGGTTCACGTATTGCTGAAGCCTGGCTTGGAGAATTTTGAGCATTACTTTACTAGCATGTGAGATGAGTGCAATTGTGTGGTAGTTTGAGCATTATTTGGCATTGCCTTTCTTTGGGATTGGAATGAAAATTGACCTTTTCCAGTCATGTCGCCACTGCTGAGTTTTCCAAATTTGCTGGCATATTGAGTGAAGCACTTTCACAGCATCATCTTTCAGGATTTGGAATAGCTCAACTGGAATTCCATCACCTCCACTAGCTTTGTTCGTAGTGATGCTTTTTAAGGCCCACTTGACTTCACATTCCAGGATGTCTGGCTCTAGGTGTGTGATCACACCTTGGTGAATATCTTGGTTGTGAAGATCTTTTTTGTACAGTTCTTCTGTGTATTCCTGCCACTTCTTCTTCATATCTTCTGCTTCTGTTAGGTCCATACCATTTCTGTCCTTTATCGAGCTCATTTTTGCATGAAATGTTCCCTTGGTATCTCTAATTTTCTTGAAGAGATCTCTAGTCTTTCCCATTCTGTTGTTTTCCTCTATTTCTTTGCATTGATCTCTGAGGAAGGCTTTCTTATCTCTTCTTGCTATTCTTTGGAACTCTGCATTCAAATGCGTATATCTCTCCTTTTCTCCTTTGCTTTTTGCTTCTCTTCTTTTCACAGCTATTTGTAAGGCCTCCTCAGACAGCCATTTTGCTTTTTTGCATTTCTTTCCATGGGGATGGTCTTGATCCCTGTCTCCTGTACAATGTCACGAACCTCCATCCATAGTTCATCAGGCACTCTATCTATCAGATCTAGTCCTTTAAATGCATTTCTCACTTCCACTGTATAATCATAAGGGATTTGATTTAGGTCATACCTCAATGGTCTAGTGGTTTTCCCTACTTTCTTCAATTTCAGTCTGAATTTGGCAATAACTTCCCCCTAGGGCTATGTAAAATGTACTGTAATTCACATAGCTCATATTTACCAAATTTTTTTTTTTTTTTAAATCTGGACTTCTTTTTCTGTCATCACTGTTTTGTCAGCCTATATAATTTGTCACAATAATCTGGAAAACTTTTACTCCTTCCTTAAAACACTTTATCATGTATAAGCTTCTCAAATTTAACTCAAAACACACACACACGCATACACACATACACATATGAGTGTCCCTGGTGACTCAGTCAGTAAAGAATCCACCCCACAATGAAGGAGATGCAGGTTTGATCCCTGATCAAGAAGATCCCCTGGAGAAGGAAATGGCAACCCATTCTAGTATTCCTACCTGCAAAGTCCCATGGACAGAGGAGCCTGGCAGGCTACAGGCCTTGGGGTTACAAAGAGTCAGACATAGCTTAGAGACTAAACCACCACCACCACACATAAATATGCACACTTTAAATCTTTATATCACTTATTTAAGCCTGATATTATACACACACATAAATGCACATAAATATAATATCAGGTTTAAATAAATGATATAAAGATAACTCATTTAAGATTGTATTTTAAAATTATATACAAAATATACAAGTAACACCCTGGAGAAGGAAATGGCAACCCAGTCCAGTATTGGGCTATAGTCCACAACAAAACAAAGTGTCAGACATGACTTAGTGACTAAACAACAACATACAAGTAACATCTGTATACTAAAATCCATGGGCTTTTTTTTTCTTTTCTACTTTAAGATTTATTACAATATTCATTAAACCCCATGAGGTAGGTATCCTAATATTTTCATTTCTAGTTTTCACATGAGGAAACTGAAACACAGAGAAATTTTTATTTTTTTCAAGATAAATGCAATTAAAAATGGTAAGCTGGCTCTAACATAGTTGGACATTTGAGTTGTCTCAGCTCTGACTATAATGGAAGTATTGTCAGTGAATATTCTTGTACATGTTACTTGGTGAACATACATACCACAAGAGCAAAATTGTTGAGTCATAAGATCTCTTTTTCTTTTCTTTTGTAGAAACTACAAACAAATCTCCAAAGTAATTGTCCCAATTTACTCCTCTACCAACAATGTATAGAAGTTGTATTTACTCTGTATCTTTACCAAGATGTGGAATTGTACTTCCTTTCAATTAAAAGTTTAATTTAATTTAGAGTAAACTGATATAATTGAAACCTCCATATTGAAGGCGCTATGATCAGGGAATGACTTCTTACAATTTGCTTCTTGTTTGTTACAATTTTATTAAAAAAAAATAATATTGACTTTGTCTTCAAATTTGCTACACTCATTTATTAATTATAATAATCTACATGTAAATACTGTTGGGTTTCTACATATGCAATAATACTAGTTAGGAATAATGAGAGTTTTATATGTCATTTTCAGAATAAGTGTGAAGTTTCTAATTTAATTTTGTGTTTTTATTGATTACAAGCTGAATTGCATTGTGATTAGAAAACATATTCTGTGTAATTTCAGTCATTTGGAATATGTTGACACTTCCTTTATACCTTAACATTTGGTAAATTCTTGCAAATGCTTCATGTGACTGGAAAGAATTAATTCTGCAGTTGTTAGGTATAGTGTTCCTTCCATAAGAACTTACCAGGTCAGTGGTGTTAATACCATAGCTCAAGTATATTTTCTTACTGTTATTTTTCCCTTATCTATTTTGTGAATTACTGGGAGTGGTTTTACATTAATTATCTACTGCTACCAAAATAAATTAATGTAAATTTAGTAGCCTAAATTAGTATTCATTTGTTATTTCACAGGTAAGTTAGAAGTGGAAGGCAGGTTTCACCAAGTTAAAATCAAAGTATTGGTAGGGCTGGATTCTTTTCTGGAGACTCTGGGAATAAGTTCAGTTCTCAGCTTTTTCTTATTGGAGGGCTTCATTCATCATTCAAACCAGCAAAGGTGGCTTAATTTCTTCTTACTCTTTGATTCTCTTTGATCTCAACTCTCCTTTCTGTTTCATATTTTTCACTACTTCCTCTTCCTTTGACACTCCAGTCACAGAAATTTCTCTCCTTTTAAGAGCTTGTGTGATTAGATTAAGCCCACCAGGATAATCCAGCATAATCTACTGATTAGCATCCATAACCTTAACCATATCTATAGTTCTTTTGCCTGAGATTAGGATATGGACGTCTTTGAGTGACTAATGTTCTACCTACCACAGGTTTTAAATGTGTTTTAAAATTATCTCTATGATAATAGATTTTTTTTTTCTCCTTTAATTCTTTCAATATCCATTTGGTTATTGCTGAGGCCATGTTAGTAAATGAAATTGCATTCACAATTACTAAAAGTGTCTGGCAGATTGAACCCTCATCATTGTGAAAAGTTCCTTTTATTCTCTATTTATATATTCAAATTTTTATTTTTTATCTTTCATTGTTAGTTCTTTAATGCCTTTTTATAGATATATTTATTTATTTAATGATTTATTTTCCTCTTATTTATTAATTTGTCTCTTTCATTGTTTAATTATATCTCCTTGCCTCTTCTAGTTATCTTCAAGAGAATAATTAGTCCCAAATACCTAGTCTACCTCAATCAGAAACAGAGGATTTATATTTTGTATGACTTTGAATAATAGAGATTATGTGAATCTAAACCTCCTCAAACAGCCATGTAGTACTGCCTCTGTATATAGGGTGACAAGAATATGAAAGCAATATTATAGAAACATATTGAAGAATGTTGAGTAAGAAAAGAGAGAAGATGTGCAATTTCCTTATACATTTTATGTGTTATCTTTTAATTACACATAATAATATATATTTAAATATCTTGTTAGGAGGAAAATTTTATTTTTGCTAACTCATGGTCCATAATCTTACAAATTAGCTATCCACATCATGTTTTTTTCTTTTTCATTGTAGAACTGAATAGGCATGATGGTGCCTTTCAGGATCTGACCTGAAGTGTGTTCTTCAGTTTCATGTCCTTCCATTCTGTCCTTTCTTAATTTAAGCTTGTTGTGCAGAACTCCTTATAGTTAATTTAGTGGCAATCCAGGAATACTGCTGCTGCTGCTGCTAAGTCACTTCAGTCGTGTCCGACTCTGTGTGACCCCACAGACGTCAGCCCACCAGGCTTTCCCGCTCCTGGGATTCTCCAGGCAAGAACACTGGAGTGGGTTGCCATTTCCTTCTCCAATGCATGAAGTGAAAAGTGAAAGTGAAGTCGTTCAGTCATGTCTGACTCTTCGTAAGCCCGTGGACTGCAGCCTACCAGGCTCCTCCGTCCATGGGATTTTCCAGGCAAGAGTACTGGAAAGAGTACTGGACTACTAATTTAAGCAAAAACTGATACAAACAGTTCACTAAATAAATTCAAAACACCATCAAGAAACAACAGTACTGGTAATAGACACGAAGTGTGCATTTTTGACTAGTATAAGACCACAATATAAACACTGCAATAATACAGCAGCATGAATTTTTACTTAAAACAGTTTTTTAATTTATAGAATATGAATTGCCATTTTTCTAGGTCAAAAAAAGTTGAACACTGGCAAATTCCTTGAGTCCAACCTTTCAATTATATCTGAACTGTGTTTCTCTGAGTTCCTAGACACTTAAAGAAATACAGTTCAGAAGCTTTATATATACAGTTGATCCATGAACAACATGGGTTTGAATGGTATGTGTCCACTTATATGCAGATTTTTTCAACAGTGAATACTAGAGTGCTACATAATGCATGCTTCCTTTCTTTCTTTCTCCTTTCCTTTCTCTTTCTTTCTTAACTGTATACCATCTACCTGTCAAGAGAAATGCAAGAAAACATTCTTCCAGAAAGTGCCAACAAATTATCTGCAATAAATCACAGCATGTCACAGATGCAAAGTACATTTAGGGTGATATTCAAGGTGATAAAAAGAACAAATTAATATTGACTAAAAATATTGCCTTGTCTGTAAAGAGATCATTAAAGACCAGGACAAATATAACCTTTCCTTTACCCTGAGATTAATTCTTCACAAGCATAAGAAAACATGTTTGCCTTGATTTGTCCTTGTTTACTTTCTATTATGTCAAAAGGAATGTTTTGAAATGGGATGCATGTGTTATCAGAGACATCACTGCCAGAAAATATTTATCTTCCAGAAATTACTTAAGAATGATCAGCAAAAATTAGACTGTATAACTTGTTCTTCAAGCCAGCCAGACTAATTACTTAATGATACAATTGTCCAAAATTAATTGAGAGCTTCTAATTACCCAGAGAGAAAAAAAAAACAAAAACTTTCAATATCTTATGTCTCACAAAAAAATAATTTTAAACCTTTGTAGGCAATTCATGTGCTGTTCCAGGTCTCAATTTCCTCACAGTGAATAAGGAGAGTGACTAATCAGGACTTAAAGACACTTTTATAAATCTGTGACGATGACTTTGTAACTGTCATTTGGACTTTAATGAAGCATAAAATATTTTGGCACCAATAGTCTCTTAAACCTCAAATGGCTTTATTTTTATTTTTAGGAAAACATTTAGATCATTCTAGTCATAACTACCTTAATTGTATGTTTTGTACTGAAAGAAGAAACAGCAGGGAAAATATCTTGCAATCTTTCACAGAGTAAAATACATTTTATTTAATTTTATTTTAGAGGTAGCACTGTAGTTGCTAGGCACTACATATACACACATACATATAAATATATATGTGTATATATAAAATTGCAATATATTTTCCCTGATGGAGAGATAAATATATAGATAAAGATACATAGATAAACTCATTCAAGACAATTAAACTAAAAATTATTCAAAAATAGGATGAGAAAAATAGCTAAACTTAATTTTGCTTATAATTATGTTTTGATGTTTAAATAAACTTTGTATTCTTTACAAGAAAATTGATATGAGAGAGTACAAACAAAATCAATGAAGGAAAATATCAATTCCACATGTTCCACAGAATCAAACCATAGAAAATCTGACCATAGTATCAGTGTGATAGGATTATCTCAATTGGTTTTGGGAAACACATTGAGAGAAAAACATAATTAGGCAGTTTTGTATAGAAATCTTACCTCTCCAAAATAATATTTAAGATAAAATGTTTAATGTTTCTACAAATTGTATAATTCTAATTGCATTTAACCAGATGACATAGGAGTTTAGAGTTTGGAGAAACTGAAGATCAATGACTGTGTATAGCTTGGGATGAGTATAGACACAGGAAATGGAAATGGGTCATGGGTTAAACTTTAAAAAATTAATAGAACTTGGAAACTTGCAATGTATGGAGGATTCCCTTCTAAGTAAATTGAACAGTGTGAGTAAAGCCAAAGAAATGAGTATATTTGTAAGATATGAGGAAGTTAATCTGAACAGAATGTATGTATTATCAGAGAGAAACTGAACTTAAGAATACATTGACAAAAGATCAGATAATAGAAGGCTTTGAAAGTCAGCTGGTGGAGACAGATGATCTTTATCTTGATAATAATGAGAAATTATGCAATTTTTGAATAGAAGAATGACACAATTAAAATAGTATTGGAAAAGTTAGTTTTTAGCAAAGTGCTGAAAAAAATTGGAGTGGGGGTAGAAGTAGTCAAATTACATAGAATACTTTGAATGCAAATTGAACTTTATAAATTTTGTTTTAGAAAATAAAGACATGTATCCAAGAACAGTTAAACATGGTACAAGACTGGATTTTAAAATTAGGCTGTTGCCTAAGATAATTTATCTTTCAGTTTATTTTCAACTAAAACTAGCACTCGAACAAAGTAAAAACTCATTCAGAAAGTATAGTTTAGATGCTAAAATAAAATGCTAAATAATTATTATATAACATGATTAATTACATTAATAAGCATTTGTCTGTTTTAGCAGAAATCTGTTAAGTAAAAGGTACCTCAAAAAGGTTGAGCATTGACTGACAAGTAGCTTTCCCTGTTAAACTTTAAAAAGCTTATTTTTTAATGCAATAAAATCTAGAAATTCTCAGATTATGAGAAATATAATTTCTTTAAATTGTAATGAACAGAAGAATGTTGAAGTAAATAAGACACATTTTAAATAATTTCAAAAATAATGTAGAAGTTATAGGCACAATGCTGTTTTAATGCTCAAAGTGTACTGATTTCCTCTTATAAAGTAGATATGTATTTTTAAGATTAAAAAATAGACATCATAGAAGGAATATGATTTGCTAAAGTAGAGGCTATTAAAAATGTTCATTTTTTGTGTCTAAATTACACATAATAGATAATAGAGATACTTTAGAAACATTTTATAATTTAATGGAATGCCCCAAAATTAATATAATAGTCACCATTAAAAAAAGTAAGATTAAAAAGATTCTTGGCTTATGGATTTTGGCTCAAAAGGAAAACAAAAGTAAACAACAAACAACAAAAAAAGCATGTTCTAGTGGTAAAGAACCTGCTTGCCAATGCAAGAGACATAAGAGATGTGGATCCGATCCCAGAGTTGGGAAGATACTTGGAGAAGGGCACAGCAACCCATTCCAGTATTCTTGCCTGGAGAATCCATGGACATAGGAGGCTGGTGGGCAACAGTATATAGGGTCGCAAAAAGTCAGACACGACTGATATGACTTAGCACAGCACAATAAAATCAGTAATACTACTTTTTAAATATTTTTTAGATAATTTGATGAGCATTTTTATAATAAATTTAGTTTTTAATTATATTTAATTATTTTTAATGTGCCAAAACTTGATTTCAAAATTGAGGAAATAACTTTAAATTAATAAAATCTTAAATATGTATTTTCTTCTAGTACTTAATTACAGCTACCACCTCAGAGATACAAAAGAAAAAAATTAGTCTGTCTCATTTTACAATAAGAATGCTGCTGCTGCTGCTGAGTCACTTCAGTCGTGTCCAACTCTGTGCGACCCCATAGACGGCAGCCCACCAGGCTCCCCCGTCCCTGGGATTCTCCAGGCAAGAACACCAGAGTGAGTTGCCATTTCCTTCTCCAATGCATGAAAGTGAAAAGGTAAAGTGAAGTCGCTCAGTTATGTCTGACAATAAGAATAGCTGCTGATAAACCTTAGCAACCATATATGTATATAGATTCAGACATTAAATTGTCCAAGATGATACAAATATCAATATTTTGGTCATTATTATAAATAATTCTTTTTTTCTGTAGCAAAGTGAATTCCTAAAACCATATTAGAAGTCACTCAGACCCTATTCTTCTAAAGCACTATTTTTGAAATGCTTTCTTGGTATTTCTAAACAGTCTATTATTTTATTATTACAGAGGGATGATTTCAAAATATTTATAATATGCAGTCAGTTACACATATTGATAAAGAGGAAACAGAGAAAGGTGGAAAGAAACTGACCTCATTTACTGTGGCATAGTAGCTTTCATGCTTGAATGCGGGTGAGTTGTCATTTCTGTCTCTCACCACGATCCGAACTTCATGGTAGATAACAGTGCCCACTTTTTTGTTGATGCACTGAACTTGTACCACGAGAGAGTGTATGTTCATTGGAGGCTGCAACACAGAAATTGCACCTTCTAAAAAACAATTGAAACTGAAGTCGCTCACTATTGTCAAAGTACTTATTTAATAAAATATTCTATACTTATTTACTTTTAAATTATAGTAATCTATAAAAATTGATCCATTTTATACGATTTTATGGATGAGAAGACAATCGTGATTACTTCATTGTTCAATTAAAAAAAAATAGGATCTCAGGTAGCATTCTGTTCACAATTGGAGGACTAGCAATGAACACAATCACAAAAGTGAGGGCTGAGATTTGCTGGGATGCTACAAATTTTGGCCTTTAAAAAAGTCAAAGAAGCAATGACATAAGCTTCTAATCTATAAAAGTAATGTATAAATGATAATATACATAGGGTAGAGAGATTATAAAATTTGCATTTATTTATATTTTTATAAAATATTAAATATTCATATCTGATATAAACCAAAATATAGATAACCAAAAGAAGAGAATCCATTCACAACCCAAATTTATTAAATCTATACAGTTAATTTTCAATCTTTTCTTCTCTCCAAAAATAGTCTTATACACACACACACATATGAGATTATCATCCCTTGTTCATGCTTGCAAATATAGATTTACTACAGCAGT
Organism: Bubalus bubalis; assembly: GCF_019923935.1. Taxonomy (NCBI): domain Eukaryota; kingdom Metazoa; phylum Chordata; class Mammalia; order Artiodactyla; family Bovidae; genus Bubalus; species Bubalus bubalis. The sequence continues at coordinate 5,393,358 of NC_059179.1, read as the reverse complement.
TTGATATACACTACTATGAATCTATAGTATGTATTCCATTATAAATCTATAGCTCACTTGGCCTAAGTAAAAACTTATAATGATATGTTTACTGTTGTTAGTTTTTGTCATTTTAAGCAATATTTCAATAAACATTTTACACATAAATAGGTGCTAGTTTGTCTAATTATTTTATGATACAGTTCTACAAAGAGAATTTTCATCAAGGAGGCACTTATTACTCAGGTGCTGACAAAGGGCTTGCAGGAGTATGATATATCTACCTTGTATATCTAGAGTCAGCATCTAGATATATCTTTGTATATCTAGAGTCAGCATCTCTGACTCTAGACATACAAAGTAATGACACAAAATATTTCTTTGTAATTTTTAAAATCTTTTTTGAGTTTATAAAATTATCTTTGTATATAATTTTATTAGTGTGATCTATTCTGACCACCTTGTTTAGAATGCCACGCCTCCAATCTGCTCTTTCCTCTCAACTTCCCCTCTATTTATTTACTGTTTTTACTGCTCTTTTCATGCACCACATGGCATATTATACACTTTATATATTTGTTGTAGTTTGTCTCTCTTTACTGTATTGGAAGTTTCATAAAGCTGAGGATGCTATTTTGGTCATGATTTCATCTCTCTACACAGTAACTAGCACTGTGCCTAGAACACATGGCTGAGTACTATCGGAGTTGTACGACTTTGCTTGCAGTCGTGGTCCCATAACGTATGAATTATATGATCTAGATGCAAAGTCTCTCTGTGCTCAGTCTGTTCATCTCTAAAAATGAAGATAACAATAAATGCTGATATGACAGAATTATCATAATAATTATAAGTATTATACGAACTTATCCTGTACTAGGAATATAGTAACACATAAAATGCAAACTAGTTTTTATTTATAAAAAGCTAAATTTCCAAAAATGTAAAAAAAAAAATCAATAAAATACAAACATATCATCCTGGATTATAAAACAAAATATTAAATATTTGGATTAAAACCAATTTAAAGATATAGCAGGCTTCCTAGGTGGCACTAGTGGTAAAGAACCATCTGCAATGCAGGAGACTTAGAGATGCGAGTTCGACCCTGGGTCGGGAAGATCCCCTGGAAAAAGGCATGGCAACCCATTCCAGTATTTTTGCCAAGAGAACAATGGACAGAGGAGCCTGGTGGGCTACAGTCCATAGGATCACAAAGAGCAGGACTGACTAAATCAACTTAGCATGCATGCACAGAAATATATACGACAATAATTACCAGAAGCTAGACTCGGTTCATTAAAAATGTCACATTTCTAATGAGAGGAACATTGTAGAAACATACCTAACCTGAAAAAACATTGTTTAATATCAAGGTATTTTTATGGCCAATAAAGAGAAAGGCAGTTGAATTGTATTGTACCTGGTTGAATAATTGCATCTACAAAGAGTAACTAGAAGCATCATTATCATATGGAGGAAGGTCTCTAATGAAGTGTCACACAGCTTTGAGTTCTAATCTAATGTCTTCTCTAATTCACTTAAAAAATTTTTTTTTGGCTGTACCACACATCATATGGGATATGAATTTCCCAACTAGAGATGGAATACATGCCCCCTGCACTGGAAGTGCAGAGCCTAACCTCTGACCACCAGGGAAGTCCCTCCAATTTACTTTAAATAACTAACATATATAAAGGTATTAAAGTCATGTGTATAAAAATCTGTGAATACCATGAACACCACAAGCCCAGAAAGATATATAACACATGTAATGATACAAAACAAGGTTCAAAATCATTTTAATGAGTCATAATTAAGTTTCAAAATCCTAAATTTTTATAATTAATTAAAATCACCTTATTTGTATTAGAAACAAAACTTTATTGCCCAAATATAATAATAAATGACTACAAATATTAATATGAAAATATAATTATAAAATTTGGATGAGTAAAAGAAGGGTTTTCATGCCAACACTAAATAATACAATGCTGAATAATAATACAAATTACTTCATATGCATTAATAATAGATGAAGGAATAGGTGGATTACAATAAGCACAATTTCAAGGACAAATAGGATGTGAAGTCTAGTTACACTGAAAATGTGTGATAAAACTCAAAATGTCTAAACTAAAAATCACAAGATTAATCAGACATCTGAATGGTTGTTATGAAAAGATCAGTTTATTCATTGTAGTCTCAGTGGGCAGAAATAAGAATAATAAATTAAAAGTATTACAAAGCATATGCTTTCAATGTAAGCAGAGATTTTCTAATAATCCAAAGTGGGACAGAAAAGAATGAACTATCCAAAAAGTCAAGCCACGTCACTGAAAATCAGCACACTTGAGGCTAAAACATAACTTAAAAGACTAGATCTGAGAAATTTTCTGGAAAGAATTTGAATTATATGATCTCCATTTTTACAGTGGATTATGATTTTACAGTATTTATCTTCATAGACTTTTTAAGAAAAATCCTGTCTAATTCAATTGTAAAGTAAATAACAGAATAAATAGTTGTACTATTAGCCTCTCTGACACACCTCTTGAAGACAATCAGGTGACAATTTATGTTCTAAAATTATTTATCTTATAAACATTGCAAAAGAGACCTATAAAATCATTCCATATCAGAAAGGTCATAATCTTTGCAAGTAGAGAATCAAATATAGTGTGCTGAGCCCCTACTTAGTCCTGCTAAGTGCCCATAAATTAGATATAATCAGGTCACCTGGAACTCTTGTCATTAACAACTTTAGTTCCCTATGCAAATGTTAGTAGCATAGATAGAACTTGGCTTGCAATAAATTCCAACCATAATGGATCATGATGAAGGCAAGAATTCCCTGTGGCTAATATATAACACTCATTGTGATCTCATATTGGAGTAGATTCTATTCTTCTATATAAGATGGTCATAAAAATACCAAGTACAGTTCCACCAAGGCTATTAGTGAGAGTGAAGGGGTTCCAACAAACTTAGGAATGTTAGGAAAATTCTGGTTTATTTTTAATAACTGGTGGCAAAAATAAGTCATGGCAATTCGATCTTCTCTGATTCTCTTAATTTGCTTCATTCATGAAACAAATCAGAAAAAATAATGTTGTATATAAATTATTTGAGGGTAATTATTTAGAGTGATTACCATCATATTTCCCTAGACATGCCAACTATTTTCCAAATTTAAAGACAATTGTTTAGTATGGTGTGAAAGTGAAAGGCACTCAGTCATGTCCAACTCTTTGTGAACCCGTGGATTACATAGTTCATGGAATTCTCCAAGCCAGAATACTGGAGTGGATAGTCATTCCCTTTCTCCAGGGGATCTTCCCGACCCAGGGATCGAACCCAGGTCCAGTTTAAATGTATACTTGCATATCCATATGTTAGTATACATGTGTGAATACATTTTGACATACACAGATAAAGTTCAGGAATGATATGTACCAACAGTTGATGAAAATGATCTTTGCAAAGTAAGGTTGAATTAAAGTAAAGGAAGTAAAGGAAGAATTTTTCCAATAAATATGTAAGATTTTTTTTTATTTGAAAAAAATTGTTGTACAATCAATTAGTTGCAAAATGCAAAGTGAAGCATTTATAAATGATGTATTGATGTGAACAGTGTTGATTATAGCATACATATTCAGTCTAAGGAGAAATGAGATTTTTCTAGAAACAACAATATTTGGATTATTTAATAATTTAAATGGAAAATAAGTATTTTGCCAACTTGAATAAGAATAGATTTTATTTTTCATAAAGCAAAGGCAAAAGTTATTCACTCCTCATTGTAATGAAAGGATGTTACCATGATTTTTCTTTCTACATACAAACTACTTTTTACAAAATTTAAAAAAATAATTACTTCAAAAATTAAACTAGAAGATAATGAAAAGAAAAAAGATGTAATGTGCTGTAGAAATGTTTTTTAAATGATGAAGCAAAACTTAACATAAATGGCTGGCCAGAGTTAAGTGTACTTTATAAATTAAACTTTCATAATTAATGGCATATTTAAAGAAGTTGCCAAAAATAAAAAGTACCTATTTGAAAATGTTATTAGATATATGTAATATACAGAAACTTGTAGGTTTTTCACAATCAACTATTAAGGACAGTACATTTATTTAATTGTACTTATGCAAAATTCAACATGCTTTAAGATTAATATGACATAGTCCTTGTACATTAAGCAAATTCTATAAAACTGATATGAGATAAATGTAGATAACTATTGCCTGGAGAATCCCAGGGACAGAGAAGGCTGTTGGGCTGCCGTCTATGGGGTCGCACAGAGTCGGACACAACTGAAGCAACTTAGCAAGCAAGCAATAATGTGAGTTAAAAAAGAATTTTGAAGGAGTTCCGTGTCAGTCCAGTGGTTAGGACTCAGTGCCTTTACTGCTGTGGTCCAAGTTCAATCCCTGGTCGGGGAACTAAAATCCTGAGAGCCCTATGGTGTGGTCAAAAAAAAAGAAAAAGAGAGAGAATTTCAAAGGCTCTGGAGTTTACAATAAGAAATTACATATCAGTGTTACTATTAGGAAATACTTTTATGTAGAGAGTAGCATTTTGAGACATGTCTTGGTAGTAGATAACATCCAACTGGTGGTAATAGATTAAGGTCATTTCAAAGCATAAGCTCAAAAAGAGTATCAGGGAAGGCATGATAAAAAATTAGATTATGTTGAAAGTGAAAAAGTGAAAGCTTTTCAGTCATGTTCGACTATTTGTGACCCCATAGACTATACATTCCATGGAATTCTCCAGGCAAGAATGGGTAGCCTTTCCCTTCTCCAGGGGATCTTCCCAATCCTGGGGTCCAACCCAGGTCTCCCTATTGCAGACAGATTCTTTACCAGCTAAGCCACAAGGGAAGACCAAGAGTATTGGAGTGGGTAACCTATTCCTTCTCCAGTGGATCTTTCTGACTCAGGAAGATTATGCTGAGAGAACAGTTGTTAGGTTAGTTTTCCTGGATTTGAGAATATATGTTTCTAAATAAAAGGAATAGATTGATAGAATTTAGGAAATGTCAAGGGTGAAATAAAACAGTTTGCAATGAAGATTCATCTACTGAAAAGGCCAGAACTCTGCTTTGAGGCACTAAAACTGGAACAATTTGAATTGTGAAATATATTAAGGAGAATTACTAGGATATGGTTCCAAACTTGAATGAGAATTAAGAGGGCTTGTACTGGAGTTATGCTGTTGGCAAATGCAGAACATACTATGGAAATAAAAGTACAAAACTTAGTAGTTAAATGCATATTGGCTGGGAATAGAAGTCAAAGCTCTTTGTGTACCTACCAACTTTGAGTCTAAAAGAAGAGATGTCAAGATATTTGGATTGTTTCATGCCCTTAGAGTGGAATAATTAATATAGTTAAAATGGCCATAATACCCAAAGCAATCCATAGATTTAATGTGATCTCTATGAAATTACCCAAGACATTTTTCACAGAACAAAAATAAATAATCCTAAAATTAATATGAAACCACTGAAAGACCCAAAGCAATTCATAGGAAAAGGAACAAAGCAGGAGTCATAACCCTCACAGACTTCAGACAATACTAAAAAGCTATAGTAATCAAAAAAGCATGATATTGGCACAAAAACAGACAAATGGATCAATGGAACAGAATAGAGAGAGCAGAAACAAACCCACACACCTATGGATAATTATCTTTGGAAAAGAAGGGAAGAATATACAATGGGGAAAGGCAGTCTCTTCAGCAAGCAATGTTAGGAAAGTTGAAAAGTCACATATAAATCAATGAAATTAGAAAACACGCTTTCACCATACACAAAGATAAACTCAAAACGGCTTAGACTTAAATATTCTTAAGACACGACACTATAAAGCTCCTAGAATAGAACACAGGCAAAACATTCTCTGACATAAATCTTACCAATTTTTCTTTTTTTAGGTCAGCCTCCCAAGGCAATAGAAATAAAAGCAAACAAATAAACGGGGCCTAGTTAAACTTGCAAGCTTCATTACAGCAAGAAAAACCGTAAACAAAAGGAAAAAGTCTAAAGCCTGAGAGAAAATATTTGTGAATGACATGACTAATAAGAATTTAATTTCTAAAATATATAAACAGTTCATACAACTCAACAACAAAATACAAGCAGCTCAACCAGAAAATGGACAGATGACCTTCAAAGACATTTCTCCAAAAAGACATCCAGATGGCCAATAGATGGCATAAAAAGATGTTTATCATCACTAACTATTAGAGAAAGGCAAATCAAAACTACAATGAGGTACCACCTCACATTGGTCAGACAGGGCAACATTAAAAGGTCTACAAACAACAAAGTGATTCCAAAAAGAAAGTAATTTACCAGTAAACAAGCCAAATAGGATAATCATAGGTGATTTTAAAAAAGGGAACACATGTATACCTGTGGCGGATTCATTTTGATATTTGGCAAAACTAATACAATTATGTAAAGTTTAAAAATAAAATAAAATTAAAAAAAAAGAAAAAAAATAAAAATAAAAAAGGGAACAAAATACAAAATGACATTGACATAAATTAGACAAATATATTCTATAATTCTACAAACATGCTACATTATAAAATTCATATGACTTGAATATGAGTGTTCCTAATTAAAGCCAGTAAAAGATGCATTGTGGGAATGGGCAAACTAAGTAGAGGCAGTCAATTGTATGGTGATAGATAACAATTAGACTTGTGGTGACCACCCTGTGGTGTAAACAGATGCTGAACTCTAATGCTCTACACCTGAAACCAGATATAATATAAAAAAGAAAGGTGTCCGTGAGTAACACAGCTTGGGGAGACTCTTGGAGCTTGCCAATTTGTGCCATTATTCAAATTGTTTTCGTAAAAGCAAGACTGAATATAAGACAAGATAAGGCAAGATAAATTCTAAGATAACAGCTATCCTTATTCCATTTTAGACAGTCTTAGCAACCCAGGCAAAACTCTGATTTGTGGGGTGCAAAGAATGTTGCTATGATTACAGGACACAATGAGTGAGGGCAATGGTAGAAATGAGAACAGCATCAGAGATAACTTTTCCCCTCTAGGTTGAACACAACAGATCCATTCCTGTTCTCCTCTTGTCACCTCCTTCCACATCTGCCCCAACTGCTCAGTCACTGAATTATGGGCCTCTCCCACTGTACAAGGGCAGCCCATTCTGGTGGGAGAGTTCTATTACTGCCCACCTCACCACAAAGTTCTTAAAGAGTTTGAATTTAGATGTGAAATAGATGAGGGAGTCATATACTCCTCATCATATTTGCAGTGGCTCATAAATCCCAAACAGTGTAGGGAGATGATTCAGGTTCATTAGGTTGAGTATCTGACATTTGAATTTTATAGAATGGAAATTTGGGAGTAGGCAATGTGATGTACTTCTTGAATTTTCACAAGGTCCTGTACAATTACTGCTTATGACACCCCCATATGTACATATTCACACATGCTTTTCTCGGCACTCAAGACTAGAATACGAATGAGTGAAAATAAAGTTGCATTAGAGAGCTACTTATGTCTACTCAAGTTTTTCAACTTTTTCAGAAAGAAGACATTTAACTTTGGTTATGTAGGTGTTCTTAATATCTAAATACTTAGGTATGCCTGAGAATGACGGGGCTGAGACATTGCCAGGAAACTTCTGCTCAGCTTCTTTTAATTTTTGTCAGCTTTGTAAGCACATTGCCACTCACCTCTCAACCAACACTTACTGCTTGTAAGAGCAGCCTCTTGTTAGCAATCCAAGTGAACTTTCTGTCCTCAAGCCAACACCTAGATGTACTCTCAAACTTTGCCATGAATTAGGCTGGGCTTATCCTACTTTTCCAAGGTTACCACCCATTTTTTCTGAGCACTATGCTCTCTCCTTATTCAGATATTTGATAAACTTCCAAGATTTCAGAAGAGACAAACAATGGTTCTCTCAGACAGATGGTCCTTCTTCCTTTCTTATTCTTCTTTCAAGGAGTTTAAAAAAAAAATATTTTTGTTGACGAACACTGAAAATAAACTCAAATTATACAATGAAAATTTGATATATTAACAAATACATGCAAATATTTAAATTATAATAGAGTTGTAATAGAGGGGCAAAGAGGAAAAAAAAAAAATGTACTAACGTCTCTATCCAAAACTCTGCCTGTGCTGTTCAGGAAAAGCATTTGTTTGACAGGATCCAACAATACCCAGTAATCCACGTTGTCCTTTAAAGAGAGTTCTATGGTTGGGTCTGGTCCTCCAGCAGTCCCTTTGATCAGCATATTATCCACCAGAATTGTACCTGCAAACCAAAGAAAGTTATTTGAAAATACATTCTACATGTATGCATTCTTCAACAAGGTTCATAAACTCATACCCTGGCTGACTTGCAAATCTGTTTCAAAGCAGAAGATATTCAAACTTTTATCTGGCATGATATAGAAAATGCTCTGTTTCAAAAAGGCAAAAAAAAAAATCTTTGTAATGCTATTTGTAAATGATATTTTAAGAAGATGAGGTGCAAGGCAGAGATTCAAACACTTGGTGAGTTTCACCATCTATTTCTTGTTTCCTGTTAAGAGCATCAGTGTGTTCCCCTCCCTGTCCATCACTTCTCACAGGAGTTATCACTGAATTTTATCCTGAACAAAAGAAAAAGCCTATAATAACAGAGGCTGATACTTCAGTTCACTCAGTAAGACTTCTGATATGAAAAAAGATATCCTGAAAGTAAGAGAAAGGAAGAAAAAGGAAAAGATAAAGAAGTAGCAGAGACTCCCATGGTGAGAACTATTTCTTTTCTCTTTTATCTTACAGCAAATCCATGAAACATAAATCTTAATGTGAAAGACAAAACTAATGTGCAGATACACAAGAGAAGCTGTTCTTCTTTAAGGCATGTCTGGAGTACTCAACTAGAACAACATACTATTTTAATGTCACATTTCAATGCTTGTTTTCTTATTATTCTTCCAGTGGGCTGAGTTTTAGACATTTGGTGAATAAGAGAGTAGATTTCTAGTCTCTCCTACTCTTGTTAAAGAGTCCATATATTTTATAGGTTGAACACAAACAGCACTGATGCAATTCAAAACCCCCCTTTTCCCCTCATACTGCAATGATTTCTTCGACAAACAATAAGGCACTATAACTTACAGCAATCATTTTCAGCTGATCCATTTTATTAAACTTACGGCATAAAGAAGAGTTGTGACTATGCAAATAAAAATGTACCCTCCTAAGGACATTTGAATAAATGGGCTTTATCTAGAGAATTCACTGCTTTAGGATAGTATACAAGAATCCATAGATAATCTATAAATTTGAATCTAGCTTGAAGAATAATAATACAAAATGCATTTGCTGCATTTCCTTAAGGTACAAAATTGGCCTAAATATTATATCATTGCATAATTATAAACAAAAGGGAGAGTCTCTTGAAGATTTTTCTTAGAATGTTAATAATAGTAATAATAATCTATAATGTTTATCATATTATTACCAATGAGCTTTATTTCACTACAGAATGCTGAAAGGCACCATTCTTCTTTCACAGTGATATATCTAAGTAATATTTAAATACTTCAATATTTTGGCCACCAGATGAGAAGAGCTGACTCATTGGAAAAGATCCTGATCCTGGCAAAGATTGAAGGTGGGAGGAGAAGGAGACGACAGAGGATGAGATGGTTGGATGGCATCACCAACGCAACTGACATGAGTTTGAGTAGGCTCTGGGAGTTGGTGATGGACAGGGACGCCTGGCATGCTGAAGTCCATGGGGTTGCAGAGTCGGACACCACTGAGTGATTGAACTGAACTTAATTGAACTGAATATTTAAATACACACACACACACACACACACACACACACTTTTCTAAATGGCATACTATTTACTTTTAGTTTTGCACATATTAGTGCACATACATTTAAGTATATGAGTGAAACTGATCCTTCTTTTTTAAAAAAAAACTGAACTGGCAAATATATAATCTACAGATAGTCAAAAGCACAGATCAGACAATGGTGGCATTTTCTTGTCTATAAATATGTTCTGTGCCTGAATATATACTCTTTTACAAATGCTTCACATAGCTAACCTTTGAAAAATTATTCAGTCTGTGTTTTCAATATGTAATTAACAAATTAAATGATTCTATTTTCTGACTAGAAAAATAAATATATAATAAGTACACTAATTAACAATTTAACATTTATGCCTTGATTCAACAACCCGTAATAGAACATTAGCAGTTCTTTCTCTAGTATACATATATACTATGAGGGACACAAAGAGAGGGCATAATAAAGCATGGTTAAAATCATTAAAAGGGAATTAATTTTACACTCATATCATAGAGGTGAAGAAAGCAGACCTTGGAACTGACAGAGATAAAATCCAATCTTGGATTCACCATTTACTAGCCATGTGAAGGTAGATAGATTATTTAACTCCACTCACCTTCAGTTTCCCTCTACAAAACCAAAATGGGTAAAATAAAAGAGGTAATTTTTTATTATGACACCACATGCATGTACTTGGAAAAAAAAAATTGTGTTCTTACATTGAAAGCACTAACAAAAGCTAAAACAACCCCAGTAAAAATACTAACGTGGTTAACTATTTAATGATATTTTCTCCAAGCATCATAGTCAATCTTTCAGCCTTAAATACTGGGGTTTATGCTTCTTCCTTCAAGAAGTAGTTATTGAGAGTCATTTACTTGTAAATGGACTTCTTGGTGGCTTGGTGATAAGAGAATCTGCCTGCCAATGCAGGAGACAGGGGTTTGATCCCTGGGTCAGGAATATCCCCTGGAGAAGGAATTAGCAACCCACTCCAGTATTCTTGCCTGGGAAATCCTGTGGACAGAAAACCCTGGTAAGCTGCAGTCCATGGGGTTGCAAAAGAGTCAGACACGTTTTAGTGACTAAACAACAACAAAATGCTTCCAACTACAGACTTTTTTCAATGAAATTGAGCACTTATGCTTTCTCCATTAATCTATTGTTTTAAACTTGGAAAAACAATTTCACAGCTTCTACATCTGTACCCATAGCTTCTTCCATATTAGCATAGTATCAATCATAGCCACTGATGTAAACTCTAGTTGCATTTAATAAAGGTGCTGCAGTAGATTTTCAGCTTTTGTATTAAGATCTTTTTAAGTTCCATATATATGTGTTAGTATACTGTATTGGTGTTTTTCTTTCTGGCTTACTTCACTCTGTATAATAGGCTCCAGTTTCATCCACCTCATTAGAACTGATTCAAATGTATTCTTTTTAATGGCTGAGTAATACTCCATTGTGTATATGTACCACAGCTTGCTTATCCATTCATCTGCTGATGGACATCTAGGTTGCTTCCATGTCCTGGCTATTATAAACAGTGCTGCGATGAACATTGGGGTACACGTGTCTCTTTCCCTTCTGGTTTCCTCGGTGTGTATGCCCAGCAGTGGGATTGCTGGATCATAAGGCAGTTCTATTTCCAGTTTTTTAAGGAATCTGCACACTGTTCTCCATAGTGGCTGTACTAGTTTGCATTCCCACCAACAGTGTAAGAGGGTTCCTTTTTCTCCACACCCTCTCCAGCATTTATTGCTTGTAGACTTTTGGATAGTAGCCATTCTGACTGGTGTGAAATGGTACCTCATAGTGGTTTTGATTTGCATTTCTCTGATAATGAGTGATGTTGAGCATCTTTTCATGTGTTTGTTAGCCATCTGTATGTCTTCTTTGGAGAAATGTCTATTTAGTTCTTTAGCCCATTCTTTGATTGGGTCATTTATTTTTCTGGAGTTGAGCTGTAGGAGTTGCTTGTATATTTTTGAGATTAGTTGTTTGTCAGTTGCTTCATTTGCTATTATTTTCTCCCATTCTGAAGGCTGTCTTTTCACCTTGCTAATAGTTTCCTTTGATGTGCAGAAGCTTTTACGGTTAATTAGGTCCCATTTGTTTATTTTTGCTTTTATTTCCAATATTCTGGGAGGTGAGTCATAGAGGATCCTGCTGTGATGTATGTCAGAGAGGGTTTTGCCTATGTTCTCCTCTAGGAGTTTTATAGTTTCTGGTCTTACGTTTAGATCTTTAATCCATTTTGAGTTTATTTTTGTGTATGGTGTTAGAAAGTGTTCTAGTTTCATTCTTTTACAAGTGGTTGACCAGATTTCCCAGCACCACTTGTTAAAGAGATTGTCTTTAATCCATTGTATATTCTTGCCTCCTTTGTCAAAGATAAGGTGTCCATATGTGCGTGGATTTATCTCTGGGCTTTCTATTTTGTTCCATTGATCTATATTTCTGTCTTTGTGCCAGTACCATACTGTCTTGATAACTGTGGCTTTGTAGTAGAGCCTACGAGACAGCAAAAGAGACACTGATGTATAGAACAGTCTTATGGACTCTGTGGGAGAGGGAGAGGGTGGGAAGATTTGGGAGAACGGCATTGAAACATGTAAAATATCATGTATGAAACGAGTTGCCAGTCCAGGTTTGATGCAGGATATTGGATTCTTGGGGCTGGTGCACTGGAACGACCCGGAGGGATGGTATGGGGAGGGAGGAGGGAGGAGGGTTCAGGATGGGGAACACATGTATACCTGTGGCAGATTCATTTTGATATTTGGCAAAACTAATACAATTTTCTAAAGTTTAAAAATAAAATAAAATTAAAAAAAAGATCTTTTTACATAGCTATTTATTTTTAACTATGATAAAATTGTGCCCAGTTCAGTTCAGTTCAGTTGCTCAGTTGTGTCCGACTCTTTGTGACCCCATGAATCGCAGCACGCCAGGCCTCCCTGTCCATCACCAACTCCCGGAGTTCACTCAGACTCACGTCCATCGAGTCAGTGATGCCATCCAGCCATCTCATCCTCTGTCATCCCCAGAATATATCAAAAGAGAAATATACAGTAAAATAACTTATGAATCAATAAAACTGCCTCCTTATACCAGCCGCATTCCCCTTCTTACAAGGAGTATAAGGTAATTTGCATCCAAGAAGAGCCTGTTAGTTTGGTTGGGGACTAAGTGAGATAATGCATGTGAAGTACTGATTGCAGTCCTTGGGAAAAAAAAAAAAAAAACTGAAAAATGTGAATTATGGTTATTGGTTTTAATGTTATTAACTCCATCTTGCAAGAGAAAGCAGTTGAAACTAAAGCAAAATGACTTATTTTATGTTCCAGCAGTTTTTATAAACCAAATCTACATTTCATGCTACAAAGCTAAGATAGGTGTGGCAAGCTGTCTGGAGAATTTACATGGGCTCAAAAGATTTGAATGCAAAGTATCCACTCTGGGAAGTTAGAGGGAAGGGAGAGAATGCCCACTCTAGAAAAAATTATAAAGATAACTCCTTGTCTCTGGTGAATGACAGTCCATCCAGGGATTGATAGGTGAGCCATCCAGGCCTGCTCACTTGGGAGTGACTCGCTTTTTCCACTTAGTAACATTAGACAGTTTTGATTTTTCTCAAAGAAGCTAAATTTAGATTTCATGGCAAGGAAAGGATCTTATTCAACAAATTCATACTCATAGTGATCTTTAGACTGAATATGTTTTACTCATCCCCAGAATATGTTTGGTTCTATTAGGGACTAAACACATACATATACACATATACATTATATATTAGAGGAACTAAAGTCATAATTGGATATTTAATATTTTCATGAAAATTGTATTTGCTTCTTTAACTAGACAGTTATAACACAAGTGGGTTAGTCTCTAAAAATTCTGTGGAGGTGGCAGTGGCAAAAGGGGTTGTTACTTTTCTAATTAACCCAATTCAAAGATGCTGAAAGAGTAAGTTCTACACAGAGAGAAAGTAATTGACTGTTTGGGCTCATTCCAAACATTAAAATAAGAAAATCACTCTGTGCACAGAATACAGTACTTGCCATAAAACAATTAATTATGCAAAATTGTATAATAATATGAACTGCATAAAATCTCTCAGAACAATCTTTCTCCAGTTAAAGTCAACTGGAAAGCAGTTCAGCTGCAACTGAACTTCTTTTTCTTGCATTTATCCCTTGTAAGTTAAACCATAAACAAAGTTCCCAAATATGCATTATTTAATTAAAACAATTTTTTAAAAAGCTGAAATTGTAGCTAATAGACAGGTTTTCAGTGAGATTAAACAGTAAGCATGGCCACTGTGTAGTTGTTTATTAAGTAAAATCTAGATTCCAAGATTACCCAGCTAAATAAAACTCTTCTCATCCTCAGATCCTCATCTTTGCCAAAAATTTCCTGGACTTTCCTAGACTATTCTCCTACTTTGATTTTTCATACTTCTTAATTTATAATTATATAAATTATAAAGAGATTCATAATGTGTAAACACATTTTAGTTAAGCATATGTTCATATCATATCTAGATAACTAATTGGTAAAAGGAAGGAAATATATGTGTACCCACCAACTTCATAAAGAAACTATCAACATTGATTGGACTGTGCTTCAATGTTAGGAATATATTAATTACATACAATGTTTGCTAAAAACAGAAAATGATATCAATTAAATCATCAGTGATTAAAACAGAAAAAAAAAAACATATACTGCTTTGCAAAACTATGTTGGTTTTTAAAAATTATTTTATTTACTTCAAAAGAACAAACCATTACAAAATGGACAGCTTTGTTCAAGTGTACTTCACTCATATTACTTAAGTAATAATACCTCTTCTTTACTTATATTTTATTTCATGATACGTGATAGGTGATATATCAAGTATGACATAGGCATACAACTATAACACTTTAAGAATAAAGGGATTGTTTCCCTCCTATTCTTTACTTTTCTCTTAGAAATTGATATAAATATCGTGACATTTAGACAGTTGCTAGTATTTCTATTCTGTTGTAAATAAAGTTTAAGCAAATGCATAATGTTATGCACTTTTATGTAGAATGCATGCTTATTTATTTAACTAAAAATAGGATCATAGAATTTGAGAACTTGAAGAAAACCTACTATCTCTTATATAAATATTTTATATTTATGATATATATGATGCATATGTACACACACACACACATACATGAAAAATGAAGTAAATCATCTGTTATCTCCAAATTTCCCCAAGCACTAAAATAACCTGACCAAGGTGGTGTAGACAATAAATGCATTGTTGTTGTTCAGTCACTAAGTTGTGTACAACTCTTTGAGACCACATGGACTACAGCACACCAGGCTTCTCTGTCCTTCACTATCTCCTGAAGTTTGCTCAAACTCATGTCCACTGAGTCAGTGATGCCATCCAACCACCTCATCCTCTATCACCCCCTTCTCCTCCTACCCTCAGTCTTTCCTTGCATCAGGGCCTTTTCTAATGATTTGGCTCTTCACATCAGGTGATGAAAGTATTGAAGTATATCAAAGACCAAATTCCAGGTTACTAATTCAGAGTTTAGATGTCCTTTCCCTATATCTTGCTATCTTCTTGGAAATACACAAATGTTTTAATTTAAATATGAAAGTATAAAAACTTTGTTAGCTTTGTTTTAAGTTCATAGGAAACACAGGCAAAAATCCAGTTGAGTTATAACCTCATTATTTGGAGTTTTGTGCCCTATAATTTGTTGACAATATTTAAAGGGGAAAAGTGGAAACAACTTTAAAGTAAGAGAGTAGTATAAATTATACTATAAATAGCATAAAGTATAGGGAGAATTGTACAATATAATTATAAACTACTTGACCTTAGAACTAATTTTCCCCAAATTATATCTGTAAGGATAGAGAAGCCTGGCGGGCTTCAGTCCATGGAGTTGCAAAGAGTTGGACACAACTGAGTGACTAACACTTTCACTTTCCTATATATAGGTATAGTCTCTGACCTTGTAACTAACAACTCATAAAAGAGAATAGATAGTTGATGTTAAGGATAGTTCAATAAAACTTCAGGTCAGACTTGGAGTACCAGTTTAAGAAATGAACATACTAAACTAGCATCCCTTGGGACAGGGACTCCTATTGTACCTCTCCTTTCCACTGTGGCAGAGGAAGCATTCTGAACAAACAAGCTGGATTCTGAGCTTAGAGAAGCTAAAATGGCTCCATGGTAGACAGACTCTTAAGGTACCCCCATGATACTTGCCTCCTGGTGAAATGGAGAAGGACCCTATGATCCTTCCCCTCATGTCCCCTGCCTGCGTTTTGTCTGTGGAAAAACTTTAGCCAAAGAATAAGCTTAATCAGAGAAATAAAAGCACACAGAAACAAAGGAAAACAGTCAAAGGAGACCAAGTATTAATAATGTAGTTATTAAGCATAGTCAAGAACCTCTTGCTCCTTCTCACAGGCTGTAGATAATATTTTGAGCCATATTCTGTGAGCTGTCTTATAGATACTGAGACCCCCACCAGGTGGAAGAAGTTAACTACATGATGACCAGACTGTAGCCATGACACGCTGTTGCTGCTAAGTTGCTTCAGTAGTGTCCGACTCTGTGTGACCCCAGAGACGGCAGCCCACCAGGCTCCCCCTTCCCTGGGATTCTCCAGGCAAGAACACTGGAATGGGTTGCCATTTCTTTCTCCAATGCATGAAAGTGAAAAGTGAAAGTGAAATCGTTCAGTCGTGTCCGACTCCTAATGACCCCATGGCCTGCAGCCCACCAGGCTCCTCCATCCATGGGATTTTCCAGGCAAGAGTAGTGGAGTGGGATGCCATTGCCTTCTCCATAACCATGACATAAGCTGCCACAATTTCAAGAACTGGCATCAAAAAATGGAAACAAAATGACCCTGAAACTACACCTACAATAATCAAGATGATGCTGACCAGACCACTGAACACCAGTTTTCAAGATGAGTGTCAGAGTTGACTGTGCTGTTTCTGCTTGTAGCCCCTTCCCTTCATCTATAGAAACCTTTGCCCACTTATTGTCAGTGGAGGGAGCCGGCCTTTGGACAGGCATCCACTCTCCCCTACACCACACCTCCCCACCCCCAGCATGTAAAATAAAGCAAACTTTCCTCCTTTCCATCAACCTGGCCTCTTCTTTTTGGCTTTTCAGCAGTGAGCAGACTGATCCTACCCTCATTAACACTGGATTTATGTGATTCCCTTCTCCTGAGTGTGGGTGGGACCTGTGACTTGCTTCTAACTGAAAGAATATGGTAAAAGTTATGGGAAGTCCTATTTACATGTATAATATGTGTCTATGTTACATGAGATTCTAGTGACTATCTTATTGAACCTTTCTCTCTTTCCCTTGCTGGCCTTGATAAAATAGTTACCCATGTTGGGAAGCCCACATACTAAGGAGCTATGACAGCCTTTAGGAGCTATGGGTAGTCAGCTGACAGGCAGTCAGACACAGAAGACTTCAGTCTTACAACCACAGGAAGGCAATTTTGTCAAGCCTGAGTTACCTTGGAAGCAAACACTTCCCTAGCTAATCAAGTCTTAGTTGAGACTACAGCCTTGGCAATAACTTGATTATAGTCTTGTGAGGCCATGAGTAGAGGACTGAACTATGCTATGCCTGGACTCCAGGCCTAAAGAAACTGTTAAATGATAGATGTATGATGTTGTAAAACTCTGTTTCAATACAGCTAACACAGCCCTAAAGGCAAAAGATCTAAGTTCAAACTCTTGGGCTCACTACTTACTACATCTATGATCTTAAGTAAGTGCCTTAGATTCTTGTAATCAGCAATATGCATTGCTATGAAAAATAAAGTAATGATTGTAAGTAAAGGCACATAGTTACTCAACAAATAATATTTTTCATCTCATTCTCACTGGGATGGGCTTTTGTATAGATTGAATCATATAAAGTTATTATTCATCTTCAGTTCAGCTCAATCTCTCAGTCATGTCTGACTCTTTGCGACCCCCTGAATCACAGCATGCCAGGCCTCCCCGTCCATCACCAAACCCCGGAGTTCATCCAAACTCATTGAGTCAGTGATGCCATTCAGTCATCTCATCCTCTGTCGTGCTCTTATCCTCCTATCCCCAGTTCCTCCTAGCATGAGGTTCTTTTCCAATGAGTCAATTCTTCACATGAGGTGGCTGGAGTATTGGAATTTCAGCCTCAGCAACAGTCTTTCCAATGAACATCCAGGACTGGTCTCCTTTAGGATAGACTGGTTGGATCTCCTTCCTGTCCAGGGAACTCTCAAGAGTCTTCTCCAGGACCACAGTTCAAAAGCATCAATTCTTCAGCACTCAGCTTTCTTCACAATCCAACTCTCACATCCATACATAGCCTTGACTAGATGGACCTTTGTTGGCAAAGTAATATCTCTGCTTTTTAATATGCTATCTAGGTTGGTCATAACTTTCCTTTCAAGGAGTGCTGCCAAGTCACCTCAGTCGTGTCCGACCCCATGCGACCCCATAGACGGCAGCCCACCAGGCTCCCCCTTCCCTGGAATTCTCCAGGCAAGAACACTGGAATGGGTTGCCATTTCCTTCTCCAGTGCATGAAAGTGAAAAGTCAAAGTGAAGTCGCTCAGTCATGTCCGACTCCTAGCGACCCCACGGACTGCAGCCTACCAGGCTCCTCTGTCCCTGGGATTCTCCAGGCAAGAGCACTGGAGTGGGGTGCCATTGCCTTCTGCACCTTCCAAGGAGTAAGCATCTTTTAATTTTGTGGCTGCAATCACTATCTGCAGTGATTTTGGAGCCCCCCAAAATAAAGTCTGACACTGTTTCCACTGTTTCCCCATCTATTTCCCATGAAATGATGGGACCAGATGCCGTGATCTTAGTTTTCTGAATGTTGAACTTTTTCATCTTATTTCATTAAATTTGAAACACTAGCCACATATTTTATAATTTAATATCACTTTTTAAAAACTGAGATAGAAGAAGCACATAACATACACAAAAGCCAACAGAAAAATAAGAGAATACTGTGCATATGCAAAATAGAAAATAAAAGTGGCGACACAAATTTATCCACACTATCACTGAGAATTTATCATAAATCAAAGGCCACTTCTTCCTGGTGTAAATAAAAGTGAAGAAGATAGCACACAAGGGAGTCCATATTATTGACGTCAAAGGGTTTATCAATGTGTGTTTACTCTATCAGCTGAGCTGACTGATAAAATATAAACTCTTAGTGAATTATACTATATCCAACTCACAGGCATATGAAAAGAATGAAGGTTACTTCTCTCAAAATACAGCAAGATCCTATTTTCAAACAATCAAAATGATACAGTTGAAATAAAGAAACAGGTCATATTGTATATATGTCTATACATTAAATATGATTATAAAAAAGCAGATTAAAAAAGAATGAACCAGACCATATATATGTCTCCACCATTGGAAAGACTATAGACTCTAAAAGGGAAGTTGCTGTTCTCTCCACTTTAAGAAATATTTTCTCTCAGGTTTAAACCAATCCCCACACAACTTTATTGAGTGACCCCATAAAGGTCCCCTGCTCTTAAAGCTGATGAAAAATGACATTTATCTAATAAAAGTACATTCAAGACAGAATGTCCATTATATGACATGGCTGTGTCAGTAAATGAAAAATGCATGCTTCACAGAAAAATTCTCAAAAGAGTAGCTCATAATCCTTTTGCCACATTTCACCTTACATATTTTTGAAAAATATTACTCACTAGTAAATTTATCCTATTGCTAAATTCTACATTTCAGTCAGAAAAAGCTATCTGTGCATATAAATATGCGAGTGAGTATGTGCACAATCATTTTCCTCAAACCTCAGTGATATATTGATTTTCCTCCATGTTTGGCTCTCTTTGTTTTACACACACACACACATATACACAGATGCCCTCTGATATACATGAGCAAGAATTTGTCTTCCATCTGAAACCTAAGAATAAAATTATTGGGTGAAAGAAAGAGATAATAAAATTTAGTAACTCTTTCTCGTGCACATGGAGCCCACAGTGGGAGGATATTTCTAACAGAGACTCTTGGACAGACTCCCAAATTTAAATCTCCAGTCCCAGAAAGACACAAAACCTGCTCTTTTATCAACTTCTGCTCTGTACTCTAATATCACTTTTTCAATGAATATGTCTTCAACCACTCTATTTAATGATCTAATATACCATATATAGTCATATAATTTATATTTTTCCATTTCCTTCAGCACATATCCCCCCCCCCCAGATTAATTCCTGTGTAATCCATTAGGAATTGTACTTCTCATAAGTAATGCATTTATTTTAAGCTTATAGACATTTTGAAATTTGTGGAAGGACACAAGGCAAATGTACTAAGTTTGGAATGTGCTTGGTGTTTATTGCAGAAATAGTTTGTAGGCTAGTGACTAAAAAGTCAAAGCAGGCATTTTTTAGGATAACGTCTTTTATTTTCAGAGAGACTGGGAACCACAAGAAAGTTTTAAGCTGACATATTATAGGAGGGTAACTTTAGCCATTGTGTTGAATATGGACTGAAGCAGAGGAAGGTCTGAAACAGGAAGATTATTTGTGATTTTATTGGAGTATTCTGTTCAAGAGATAATGGTGACATAGGGAGATCCCACCAGTCCATTCTAAAGGAGATCAGCCCTGGGTGTTCTTTGGAAGGAATGACGCTAAAGCTGAAACTCCAGTACTTTGGCCACCTCATGTGAAGAGTTGACTCATTGGAAAAGACTCTGATGCTGGGAGGGATTGGGGGCAGGAGGAGAAGGGGATGACAGAGGATGAGATGGCTGGATGGCATCACAGACTCGATGGACGTGAGTTTGAGTGAACTCCGGGAGTTGGTGATGGACAGGGAGGCCTGGCATGCTGCGTGTCATGGGGTCACAAAGAGTCAGACACGGCTGAGCGACTGAACTGAACTGAATAGAGAACAAGTTGATAACAATAAAGGTAGTAAAGCACAAAGGTCCAATGTGGACATATTCTATATATAATGGCATTTCCTCATAAACTGGATATTGAACATGAGAGACAGTGAGTCAACAATGACTAATAAAAATTTGTCCTGAAAAAATTGTGAAGATGGAGTTTCCTTTATCTTATGTGAGAAAGATACCATGAGGAAAAGGCACAGAAGTGAGTGGGAAGATCCAGAACTCATTTTGATCAGATCTGTTTCATTTGCTTATTAGACATATGAGTGAAAATGTGGAAGAGGCAGTTAGGATGCATGTTTTTGGTCCAGAAAAGAGGAAAAAGAGATCTGGACTAAAGATTTAAATATGAGAGTCATGAGTCAAGAGTTTAGATGTGACTGGGTGAGACAAAAAAAAGAAAAGTTAAACGAAGATTAATATTTCTCCCCCACGTCTTCATAGTTGTACAGGAGAAGGAAATGGCAACCCACTCCAGTGTTCTTGCCTGGAGAATCCCAGGGACAGGGGAGCCTGGTGGGCTGTTGTCTCTGGGGTCGCACAGAGTCGGACACGACTGAAGCGACTTAGCAACATCAGCAGCAGCTGTTTTACATAGTCTAGTCCAATATTCATGGGCTCATCTGGGCAGCTACCATAGAGCTAGCAATCAGAGACATCTGTCCTAGACTTTCCATCCTAAAGGAAATCAATTCTGAATATTCATTGGAAGGACTGAGGCTGAAGCTGAAACTCCAATACTTTGGCCACCTGATGCGAAGAACTGACTCATTTGAAAAGACCCTGATGCTGGGAAAGATTGAAGGTGGGAGGAGAAGGGGACAACAGAGGATGAGACGTTTGGATGGCATCACTGACTCTATGGACGTGAGTTCAAGTAAGCTCTGGGAGTTGGTGATGGACAGGGAAGCCTGGTGTGTTGCAGTCCATGGGGTTGCAAAGAGTCGGACATGACTTGAGTGACTGAACTGAACTGAACTGTCCTAGACTTGTGAATTTTAGTCCTAGAAAGAAAGGTCTGTTCCTTTTAATGTGGTTCCAGGATAAATATAAACCTCAGGTTTCCTCCTTTCAAAAAACAAACAGACAAACTTGTATTTTAAAGAAAGGAAACAAAAACTGCTATGCACAAGAGGGTGTGATGGTAAATATTTAATGGTATTAAGGAGTGCGGATGAGAAAGAAGGGCCTAAGAGTGTTTGAGACTATAGTTTGTATTATTCCTTCTCAGGGCTAGGTTGTTTCAAGGATACTTCTGTATCTTTCCTCCAGACTTATTGTAACTTAGGCATGTGTGTGCTTATATTGGGCTTCCCTGATAGCTCAGTTGGTAAAGAATCCTCTTGCAAAGCAAGAGGCCCCAGTTCAATTCCTGGGTCAAAAAGATGCCCTGGAGAAGGGATAGACTACCACGACCCCTGGTTTGGGAAGATCCCCTGGAGAAGGGAAAGGCTACCTACTCCAGTATTCTGGCCTGAAGAATTCTAAAGACTGTATAGTCCATGGGGTCCCAAAGAGTTGGACATGACTGAGTGACTTTAAATGTAAATGTAATGTGTTTATATACTCCTGAGGAAATATTTTAAGATTTATGAAATAATTCTTAAAATACTTTTGTTGTACAC
The DNA here is from genome assembly GCF_019923935.1 of Bubalus bubalis. NCBI lineage: Eukaryota > Metazoa > Chordata > Mammalia > Artiodactyla > Bovidae > Bubalus > Bubalus bubalis. Next base: position 5,370,914 of record NC_059179.1, on the reverse strand, counting down.
TAAGCTAGAGGCTGTCTTTATGATTATTTAAGTAATTTTATTTGAAAATTTATTTAGATAATGCTATATGTAAGGGGTAGTCACAAAGGGTTGGATACAACTGAGTGTGCACACACACACACACACAAACACACAGATACACATAAGCCCATTACTTTTTAGGTGAGGAAAATATCAGTAAAATGAATGAAAAAAGTACATACTGAGTCACCCTGGCATTTGTTAGCTTTATTAACAGGAGGAACACACAGGAATCCAGAATAGCAAGTAAAAGATGCTGCTAAACACTATTCACATTATACATAATATATATTTCTTACCCTTAGGCTAAGCATTGTTTGCTCGAACAATAATTCCAATAGAGCAAAAAACTAGAAGTCCATTAACAGATGTTAGGAAATAATTCTACATGGTAAGTGAGTCTCTCTCATTTGCTTTGTAGATATTCAGTGATAATCAGTCCTCTACTGCTCTTAAATTTCACACATTTTCCTCATCTCCTATCTCTGTTTAACATCTGAGGTATGGATGAACATCATTGCTATCATTATAGTTTAAGAAAGCTGTGGTACATATACACAATGGAGTATTACTCAGCCATTAAAAAGAATACATTTGAATCAGTTGTAATGAGGTGGATGAAACTGGAGCCTATTATACAGAGTGAAGTAAGCCAGAAAGAAAAATACCAATACAGTATACTAATGCATATATATGGAATTTAGAAAGATGGTAACAATAACCCTGTATATGAGACAGCAAAAGAGACATGGATATATAGAACAGTCTTTTGGACTCTGTGGGAGAGGGAGAGGGTGGGATGATTTCGGAGAATGGCATTGAAATATGTATAATATCATATATGAAATGAGTCACCAGTCCAGGTTCGATGCATGATACTGGATACTTGGGGCTGGTGCACAGGGACGACCCAGAGGGATGGTATGGGGAGGGAGGAGGGAGGAGGGTTCAGGATGGGGAACACATGTATACCTGTGGCAGTTTCATTTTGATATATGGCAAAACCAATACAATATTGTAAAGTTAAATAAAATAAAAAAAAAAATAAAAGTCCATCACTAGAACTCTGGACCCGGTGGCTTCCATTCCATTTTAAAACCCCTTCTCTTTTACCTTCAAGCTAAATAACTCATCCAGTAATGAAAAACTAATAATAACAGTAAAAAAATTCCCTCTATCTAAGCCTTAAATCTATACCTGAACATGAAATGTTTTAAGTATACCAGATTATGAGGATACATGTGTCACAGCTGATATGTATACAAACATACAAATGCATATGGAAAGAGAGAGAGTGAGAGGGAGAATGCTGACAAATGAAGAAAGCTAAACTTCTTTTCATTAAAAAGAAAATGTTGTGAATGCCAACATGGATGGCAATGTGACTAAGCATGAAAAGACATGAATGGAATTCTCACTTCCTCGACATAATAGTGAAGACTCAGGGTATGTTTCTAACCTTGCTGTTATCTTAAAACATTTGACTAGGTGAAATGGTATCTTACTGTGTGAAGGAGGAAACATCAGAAGGTGGAAATTAAGATATCTTTTCTTTTTCCTTTATGAACTTAACAACTTTATAAAAATATCAATCATCTGTAGTTCTGTAATCTCACATGTTCTCCAAACTGACTTTTTTAAAATATAAAAAGAATGACAGCATACTAAGTTTTTCCTCTTGTCCCAGTGTCCTTATAAAATGTAATGAGATATCTAAAAAAAGTGTGCCTTTGCAAAATGAAAAAGATTCTGATCCAGCCAGAGTACAGCTAAGACAAGTATATCATAACTTTTTATCATCAATATATGATTGAAATTCTTTACATAAGTTTTGAGTTCTGAGAGTAATTTCATTAATAATTTAAGGAATATTATTCTTCAACACACAAAATTGTTTGGCTCATTTCCTTTTGAATGTAGATTCAGGCACTCTGAAAGCCTGATTTATTCTGTATATTTAAAAATCTATATAATATCAGCCTCACTGCATGCAAATTGGGAGTCAACTCTCTGCTCTAATTACACTAGAACAATGAAGTTAGAACAAGTAAGTAAGTACTAGGTAAAAGTAGGCAACTTGTACAACTATTGGATGGGGTAATAGAGCAGTCTCCTTAATTGTTACACTAAAAAATTGAAATGCCTATCTTTTGAACAACTGTGTTAAGTGATTAAATTTTCTTTCTCAGGAATATTTCTAGTAAAATGTAGATAATATCACTAGGACATACTGTTAAGTTCTTAGCATTTAACACATTATTTGCAGAATGAGAGACTCAGAAAACTGAATGAAATGTAGTGAAACAGTAAGAACTGAACAAAATGGAGCACAAAAAAATAATATCAGATTCAGAGGTGAATTTTAGGAGACAGGGATATAGGAGAAGCTTTCACTCAGAACATGCACCGTCAATCTATTTTTCAAGTTTTATTTCTTTCATGTAAATTCTACAAACTTTATAAATAAAAACTTAGGTTCTTTCTTTTGTTTTAAAACATAACCTGTTATTTTCTTATTTCAAGACATTAGAACAATAGCCATTATTTGTGATCCACACATGTTCCTTTCTCCATCAAGCTTAGCATCATATTCTCAGTATAAAGAGCTCTTTTGCTTTGGAGACACAAGTAACCCATAAAAGCAATTCTTAATACTCTCATTAATATATACAAAAATACACCTATCAATATGCATGAGATTTCAGTTTCTAGGTTGCACAATTTTGATGGGAAGAACTATTCTAAAACATGTTGCATTCCTCTAGTATTACACTTGTACAGTATGGCTTAATGCATGTTCTAGAATGGGAGAAAAGTAAAGAAAAAGGAAGAAAAGAAGGATGGAAAGAAGTAGGTGAAAGAAAGAAAGAGGGATTTTTAAAAATAAAATAAAAATGTGGGTAAGCAAGTCTAGAGCCTAGATATACTATCAGTACAAGTCAGCAATAGAAAACAGTTGCAGCAAAAAAGAATAACAAATGAATAGATTATAAAGAAAAAAATTTAAAAAATATATAGTAATTTTGCCTTAATTTTAGCCTGTGTAGAAACTAAAGTCTGGTGTTAATACACAGAATTACTCCAATAAATTACACTAATCTTTACATGATTATTTCAATATATGATATTACAATATATATTACATTATATGAAATACATAAGTCTTAGTAGATACACATAAATAGAAGAAGACAATGGCACCCCACTCCAGTACTCTTGCCTGGAAAATCCCATGGACGCAGGAGCCTGATAGGCTGCAGTCCATGGGGTCGCTAAGAGTCGGACACGACTGAGCGACTTCACTTTCACTTTTCACTTACATGTGTTGGAGAAGGAAATGGCAACCTCACTCCAGTGTTCTTGCCTGGAGAATCCCAGGGACGGGGGAGCCTGGTGAGCTGCCTTCTATGGGGTCACACAGAGTCGGACACGACTGAAGCGACTTAGCACACATAAATAGAAGAAAAAATATTGCTTTTAAATATTTTGTGACTATCACACACAGATATTCTTAAGAATCAGTCCAGTTCAGTCACTCAGTGGTGTCCAGCTATTTGCGGCCCCATGGATTGCAGCATGCCAGGCTTGCCTGTCCATCACCAACTCCTGGAACTTGCTCAAACTCATGCCCATCAAGTCAGCGATGCCATCCAACTATTTGATCCTGTCCTCCCCTTCTCCTCCTGCCTTTAATTTTTCCCAACATTAGGGTCTTTTCCAAGGAGTCAGTTCTTAGCATCCGGTGGTCAAAGTATTAGAGTTTCAGCTACAGCATCAGTCCTTCCAATGAATGTTCAGGACTGATTTCCTTTAGGATGGACTGGTTGGATCTCCTTGCAGTCCAAGGGATTCTCAAGATTTTTCTCCAACACCACAGTTCAAAAGCATCAATTCTTTGGCACTCAGCTTTCTTTACAGTCCAACTCGCACATCCATACATGACTACTAGAAAAACCATACATGACTACATGACTACTAGAAAAAGCTTTGAGTAGATGTCCTGCTTTTTAATATGCTGTCTAGGTTGGTCACAGCTTTTCTTCCAAGGAGCAAGTGTCTTAATTTCATGGCTGCAGTCACCATCTGCAGTGATTTTGGAGCCCCCCAAAATAAAGTCTGTGTTTCTATTGTTTCCTCATCTACTTTTGTCATGAAGTGATGGGACCAGATGCCATGATCTTAGTTGTTTGAATGTTAAGTTTTAAGTCAGCTTTTTCACTCTCCTCTCTTACTTTCAAGAGGCTCTTTAATTCTTCTTCACTTTCTGCCATAAGGGTGGTGTCATCTGCATATCTGAGGTCATTGATATTTCTCCTAGCCATCTTGATTTCAGCTTGTGCTCAATACTTGAGAATATGGTTATATACAATATATTGTCTTATATTTTCTGTCTTTTAATGATATATGAATATTCCACTTTCCATCCATGTAATTATGCTTGTGATGATTTATTAAGCCCTTTCAAGACAGATAATATGTTTTAGCATACAAATGTTCAACACATGAGTGTAGATGGATATGATATTGTGTGTGTGTTTGTATAGAGAGGAGTCATTTTTAAAATGGTTCATTTTTAAAATTGGTTCTCACAGAACCAATGTATATATTTAGTATTTTCCTGCTGAAAGAGCAATGTTATTTACATAGACTTTACAGTTCATTCTCTTTTTAGCAATGTTCTTTTGGTGCATTTGATTATCATTCTTAAAATAAGTTTCCCTATTAGAATTTGACATGAAATATTTTTTAAAATATATTTAATTTATTTTAATTAATTACAAATTCTTGTAATTAATGTACAAATACAAAGTAAGACAAAGGAGGATTATACCTTTAAATATTTTTATGCAAACAGATTTATTAAAAAAAATTAAGGAATCTTTATACTGATAAAGGTGATGGTCAGGGTTCAAAGTATAGTTTTAATTAAAACACAATCTAAATCTAAGTATGGTTCTGTGAAGCCTCTTTTCCAATATGTTCTTTTCAGATACGCCTATAGTGGAAGAGGTTCGTTCACACATATAAAAGAGGAAGGAGAAGAATTTATGTACTAGTTTTTTTTTTCATAACTCATATTTTTCTTACATAATTTTATATAATTTTATTCCACAATATGGGCTTCCCTGGTAGCTCAGACAGTAAAAAATCTGCCTGCAATGTGGGAAACTTGGGTTTGATCCTCGGGTTGGGAAGATCCCCTGGAGGAGGGTAGGGCAACCCACTCCAGTATTCTTGCCTGGAGAATCCCAGTGGACAGAGGAGCCTGGTGGGCTATAGTCCAAGGGGTCACAAAGAGTCAGACACAACTGAGGGACTAAGCACATTCTGCAATATTATGTGTATCTTTGCATTACTCAATAATTGCTTCTGAAACTCAAACAAAAGTCAAACTGACCAATATAACTTTAATATTCTCATTTCCCTCAGGTTGAGTAAACCATAGACAGGTTTCTTCCTAATTGCACACCCCTAGATCTCTCTTTTTTTAACATTTACTTCAGACAACTTTCCTTCATAAATTCTTTCCTCTCTTTGCCAGGTAAATTTTTTTTCTTTTATTTGCAGTCCAAAACATCCTAAAAAACATACAGAACAAACAAATATGCATGCAGAAATATAAAGAAAATAAAATTTATGTATTTCAAATCCAGAGGTAATTATAATGAGAATTTTAGTATGTTACACTTTAGTTTTCTCCTGAATATATTTTTAACAAAATAGAAACTCCAGTGATTGAGTGTATGTGTGTGTATGTCTAAATGTATATATCACTTGTTTACTGCTTGATTTGAGTTAGTTTTCATTTTAAATCATCCATTGAAAGATGGTTTAATAATTCACATTATATTGACACATAAATTATTTACTCATACAGCTATTTTTTGCATTACGTTAAACTAATTTGAGTGTTTTATGTTTGGTGATCAACTGAATATATAAATTACATGAATGTTTAATATTTTTATTAAGCTTTTCTGGGAAGAACACTTTATAATGCACTTTTTTTGCATGATAACCATTACATTCAAGAAATTTTTTCCCTAATGCCTAACCTGGGCTTAACGTCTAGTCAAGGCTATGTATTTTCCTGTGGTCATGTATGGATATGAGAATTGGACTGTGAAGAAGGCTGAGCGCCGAAGAACTGTGGTGTTGGAGAAGACTCTTGAGAGTCCCTTGGACTGCAAGGAGATCCAACCAGTCCATTCTGAAGGAGATCAGCCCTGGGATTTCTTTGGAAGGAATGATGCTAAAGCTGAAACTCCAGTACTTTGGCCACCTCATGAGAAGAGTTGACTCATTGGAAAAGACTCTGATGCTGGGAGGGATTGGGGGCAGAAGGAGAAGGGGACGACAGAGGATGAGATGGCTGGATGGCATCACTGACTCAATGGATGTGAGTCTCAGTGAACTCCGGGAGTTGGTGATGGACAGGGAGGCCTGGCGTGCTGTGATTCATGGGGTCGCAAAGAGTCAGGCACAACTGAGCGACTGAGCTGATCTGATCTGATCTGATCTCAATGCCTAACCTGGGTTTCTGTATTTCTTTCCTCATATACAAAAAAAAAAAAAAAAAAGGAAAAGAAAGAAAGAAAAATCCCTCCTTCATTGTTTGATAGTAAGTTATTTTAACATTTTAGTGTAATGAAGCCACATTGTTTCTGCTTTCTGTTTTATTACCCTGATGTTTAACCTGGGCTTATTTTATTCTATTATTTGAAAATCTGACTATTGCCATTAATGGAAAGTAAAAAGCCAATTCAGTTACTTTTTAAAAATAGTATTTGTACCTATTAGAGTAATGCAAATAAAAATAAAACTACCAGAAGAGATATAATTTTACTTCAGTCTACTTGTTTTTTCTACCACAAATATACATGCAGGTGTTGTATTTATTGTAGAAGTTTGAGACTTAAAAACCAATAGGAATTCCACTAGGAAAATATCAAATGAGGAGACATTCTTCAGAATATGTAGGTATAAACATACTACTTAGAATTTTTCTAATCTATAAATCACTCATTTCTTCTAGTTACATTTATCTGTTTGCTTATTCCCTTTTATTCTGCAAACTTTCTTCAACTGCCTAACAATCCTTGGTTGCCTTTACACATTTAAGAATGGAGCAACATGAAAGACTTCTGGCTTCTCTGTGTGCATGAGCTGGAGTTGTCCTCAGAAAGACTTTGATTTAGGATGAATGGGCTTCCTCTAGAGGTCATACAAATTGCAGGACTCTGAGGTTTTTCCCTTGTGGAGCCAAGTTGGTACTAGTTCTGTAGTCCTGCTCAGAGTGCTTCCTTCAATTATTCTAGAAAAAGAATCTTCTGCAGGTAAATTTTATCTCAGAACCTCTTGACAGTTTTCTAACACAGGAAATTCTTTCTCAAGGACCAAGTAGCCATTTTAGTCTTGTGGGGAAGGAGGAAACTAACCCCCAAAGTCAAGAATTAGCTAACACAGTGACCTAATCACGTGGAACACCGTCCACCTTTCTTCAGCATTTTCCCATTAATTTAATCTCAGAATGTAAAAACAAAAACAACAACTCTTGTCTTTTGCTTCAAAACAGTTGAGTTATATGCAACTATATAAACATAATTTTAAGAAAAGGTTTTCCCTTATACATATATATTCACTATGTGAAAATATTTCACTATTTTCACTATGTGATATTTATCAAAAAAAAGATGACTTTATAAGTGATCCTTGGTTCAAGTCAAAATTTTGATCATTATACCAGTTAGGCTATGGTTATGCATCAGGCATTAATATCTGGTAAAATTTATTCTTCCAGCTCCCTCAGTAAGGCTACAGTATAATTTCTTATTCTTACAGAGTAAAAAAATAATGATTTCTTCATCATCAAACTATTATTCCCATGACAAAGTGCATGAAAACAAACAAACAAAATTGAATTTGAGTCCACGTTTTTTCTAGGTATCTGCCAGCAAAAAGTCACCAAAACGAAATGAGAGTATGAGAGAGAGAAAACACATTCCATACAACTAAAAGTGAGTTAAATTCCTCCACCTATTCTTACAGAGGTCATGTATTTATTTTTCATGGTTTGTAGAAAATGGGTATACATAGTGAACTCTTGTTAATGATAATTTGGTCTTAAAAGTATTCAGTCATTTTAAGTGCAAGACATGTATATCTGAAACAATTGATAAGTAGTTAACAACATTTAGTCATCGTTGTGAAAAATAAAGTGTCTTTAGTTCTCAGAGATATTTTCTGGTTTTTATAGATTCTTTCCATCTCTGCTCTATGCTAAAGCTTTACTTTGTATAAATACTTGAACTCTAGATGGTCATTCTCCTTGAAGGCTTTTTTGTATCAATGGCATAAAATTACAGAATAATGGCTTGAACATCATCTTGCCAGAAAATTTTTATATGAACTTTGGGGGGAAAAATGACAGAATTGAGGCAAGAAAAATGAAAAAACTGTATATTTGGGGGAAAAAGTCATTTTAGGCTAATTGCATTTTCAACATTTCAATAAGAATTATAAAATCATAAGTGAGTATTAAGCACCTCTTAAAAAAACTTATTCTAACAGCAAAAAGTAAAACTAAATGTTAACACTGATACTACTCAAAATAGCTTCAAAAAATACCAACCTAGGATTAACTTTTTAAAATATGTTTAATGCCTCCAAATAAAGTACAAATAATAATCGATAAAACGTGTACAGGAGAAATTAAAGAAATTTTAAAAATTTGGAGGGATATATAATATTAATATGTTGGAAAATTGAATGTTTTAAGATGTTAAAATTGACTCAAAGTAGTTAATATATTTGACGCAGTACCAATAAATATATTAGTGATTTTAAAGAAACTGAAGATTTCATCCTAAAATTTTTATAAAACTTCAAAATGCCAAACATATCTAAGATGTACTTCAATGACAGTACAAGCTTGAAGAAAACAAACTACTTTGGTGGCTACACTATTAGATGTCAATATTTATTCTGAAGCTACAGTAACCAAGGCAACACGGCATTGACGCAATCCTGACAAATAGTTGAGGGGGACAAAATGTATCTAGAAAGAGATTCAATCATAAAAAATTCATGATGCTGAGACAACTGAATATGAATATTTAAAATAAGTGAAATTTGACTGCTACCTCAAAAAAGCACAAAGCACTGTTAGATTTTAGGCATATAAAATAATGACACTTCTAGGTGATAATTTAAGAGAATATTTTCAACATCTTGGGAGAGGCAAGAGTTTGCTAAGCAGAAAAGGCACTAAATATAAAGATAGGTAAATTACACTGCATTAAAATAAAGTTTGTATCAAAATTAATAATGGTATCAAAAGATAGCACTATAAAATTAAAAATAAATCAAGCTACAGAGTATGGGATGATACATATAGCTGACAAAAGTCTTATGTCCAGAGCATAGAAAGAATTAAATTCAATCAGAAAAATAAAGTAAACTAAACCCCAGGCATTTTTAAAAGTGTCATTTTAATAGACACTTGTGAAAGAGAATATCTACATTGTGCACAAAAATATACAAGGAGGTTTGGCCTGTTTTTCACAGAAATGAAAATTAAATTCTCAATAATATACTTACAGACACCTATCAGAATAGCTAGCTTTAAAAAGACTAATTATAGCAAGTAGGGATAAGAATGGTCTGTTTATATCAAAAAGCAGAGACATTAGTTTGCCAACAAAAGTCCATCTAGTCAGGGCTATGGTTTCTCCAGTGGTCATGTATGGATGTGAGAGTTGGACAATAAAGAAAGCTGAGCACCCAAGAATAGATGCTTTTGAACTGTGGTGTTGGAGAAGACTCTTGAGAGTCCCTTGGACTGCAAGGAGATCCAACCAGTCCATCCTAAGGGAATCAGTCCTGGGTCTTCATTGGAAGCACTGATGTTGAAGCTGAAACTCCAATACTTTGGCTACCTGATGCAAAGAGCTGACTCATTTGAGAAGATCTTGATGCTGGGAAACATTGAGGGCAGGAGAAGGGGACAACAGAGGATGAGATGGCTGGATGGCATCATTAACTTGATGGATGTGAATCTGAGTGAACTCCAGGAGTTGGTGATGGACAGGGAGGCCTGGCGTGCTGCGATTCATGGGGTTGCAAAGAGTCGGACACGACTGAGCGTCTGAACTGAACTGAACTGGTTAAAAACCTAAGAATGGATTTGTATATGCATTGGAAAAGAAATAAGGGGAAAATAGGTAAAATACATAGGATAAAGCAAATTTATTTTATATCACTCAATTTTTATATGATAGACTATTGCCAACAATCATGTAACTATGCATTAATTTATTTCCTAATTACATCCTCTCAGAAAATCTTGCACAGGATAGGTGTTCAATAAATATTTGCTGAATGAATCTTCTAAGCAACATGTCTCAATTCAAGCTGATTTGTCTCTTACAAATAACATCTGGAGGTCAAGAATATCTAAATATTTCACCTATGTCTCTAATCCTTGCCTATTTGGCTTATAAATACAATATAAGCAGTCTAGAGAGTGGAAAAAGACAATGTCAAAGAATGCTCAAACTATCTTACAATTGCACTCATTTCACATGCTAGAAAGATTATGCTCAAAATCCTTTAAGCTAAGCTTCAGCAATACCTGAACCAAGAACTTCCAGATGTGCAAGCCGGATTTAGAAAAGGCAGGTAAACCAGAGATCAAATTTCCAACATCTGTTGGATCAGAAAAAAAGCAAGGGAATTACCAAAAATCATCTAATTCTGCTTTATTGACTACTCTAAAGCCTTTGAATGTGTGGGTCACAACAAACTGTGGAAAATTCTTAAAGAGATGGGAATACCAGACCACCTTACTTGTCTCCTGAGAAACCTGTATGCAGGATGAGAATCATCAGAACATGGAACAATGAACTGGTTCCAAATTGGGAAATGAGTATGTTAAGGTTGTCACCCTGCTTATTTAACTTATATAGAGTACATCATGTGAAATGCCAGGTTAGATGACTCACAAGCTGGAATCAAGATTGCTGGGAGAAATATCAATAACCTCAGATATACAGATGATATCACTTTAATGGCAGAAAGTGAAGAGGAACTAAAGAGCCTTTTGATGAGGGTGAAAGAGGAGAGTGAAACAGCTGGCTTAAAACATAACATTCAAAAAACTAAGATGGGCATTGCGTCCCATCACTTCATGGCAAATGGATGGGAAAAAAGAGGAAACAGGAACCGATTTTATTTTCTTGGGCTCCAAAATCACTGTGAATTATGAATGCTGCATGCAATTAAAAGATGTTTGCTCCTTGGAAGAAAAGCTATGACAAACCTAGCTGTTGTTCAGTTGCTCAGTCATGTCTGACTCCTTGTGATCCCATGGACTGCAGCACGCCAGGCTTCACGTCTTTCACTATTTCCTGGAGTTTGTTCAGACTCATGTCCATTGAGTAGATGATGCCATCCAACCATCTCAAAAGCAGAGACATCACTCTGCTGACAAAGTCCATATAGTCAAACCTATGGTTTTTCTAGTAGTCATGTATGGAAGTGAGAGTTGGACAATAAAAAAGCTGAGCCCCAAAGAATTGATGCCTTCAGACTGTGATGCTGGAGAAGACTCTTGAGAGCCCCTTGCACAGAAAGGAGATCAAATTAATCAATTCTAAAGGAAATAAACATTGAATATTCATTGGAAAGACTGATGCTGAAGCTCCAATACTTTGGCCACCAGATGTAAGGAGCTTACTCATTGGAAAAGACTCTGATGCTAGGAAAAACTGAAGGCAAAAAGAGAAGGAGGTGACAGAGGATTGAGATGGTTGGATGGCATCACTGACCCAATGGACATGAGTTTGAGCAAATTCAGGGAGATAGTGAAGGACAGGGAAGCCTGGTGTGCTGCAGTTCATGGGGTTACAAAGAGTCAGACACGACTTAGAGACTGAACAACAAAGACATTGGTATATGTAAGCTGTCTTTAAAGTGAAAATTGACACTCCAGAGTTACATGTCTGAAGCATGTAACCTCAGTGAATTCCATGTTTCGTGTATATTCACAAGTACCAGCCTGGGATTTTCAACTACAAGAGCCCACTTACAAGGCAAGAGGAGGTTTAGGAAACCCACTGCAGGGAGTGACAGGGTGGGGAGGAGGGAAGGGCTTCTCAAGACCATGGGAGTTCAATCTTAAGTAGAAAATGAAAGTCATTGGGAAACAAAGGACAGCCAAGTGGTCCCTATTTTCAGTCTTGAGTTTATTGGTCAAGTTAAAGCCTCTGATATAATCCTACTACCAAAAAGAGATGTTTTGTAGTGTTTCTTAGAGAACAGTGAACACTCAAGATTAACCTTAATAGCAGGGCTCTAATATTTTATTTTATTTTATTTCAGTTCAAAGTCTTAGCAACCAATTCTTTTCATTCATATGCAAAGTCATTTCTCAGTGCACAAGCATGCCTATGAGTATTGATCTACAAAGATCTAAATGCTGGTATAATGAGTGCTCAGAAATACTTTTATCTAAGAACAGAAATCAATGTGATATAAAATAAACAGTTATGACAAAAAACAAAAACAAAATTTTATCAGTTAAAATAATATTGATAAACCACTAGTAAGACATAAAAAATAAAAAATGCAAAGTACTTATATCAGGAATGAAAAAGACATTACTAGAGCTCCTATAAACATTAAAAGATGAACAAAAATTTTCTACCAATATATCTGACTCAAACAACAAAATTTACTGAAAATGACAAGTCAAAACAGGAGATCTGAATAACTCTATATCTTTCAAGGCAATTGAATTCTTTATCTGAAATTATTTCACAAAGAAAACTCCAGCCTGGATGACTTTACTAGTTAATTCTATCAAACATAAGAATAGAATTCTTGACTTGTTAAGAAGAAATAAACAAACTCTTTCTAAAAATGAAGGAAAATGAAATATATCCTTTCTTGCTTTATGATACCAACCTGATAAAGATACATCAAGAAATGATAAATATAGAGTAGCATCTTCATTATCTAGGGGCAACTCTACTTAATAATAAAATTATTACAAAAACATTAGCAAATCACACCCAGCTATATATGAAATGGATAATACCTCTTGATGAATTTGGTTTTATATCAGAAATGCAAAGTTAGTTTAAAATTACAATAAACTAAATCTTATTAATGAAATAAAGGAGAAAAAAAAGAACTCAAGCAACATAAAAAATATATTTATTAAAATCAGACACTGATTCAATATTAAAAAAACCAACAAACCAGAAATAAAAGTTAACTCTCTAACCTGATAAGTAACATCTAAAACAACAACAACTACAGCTAACACCTACAAGATGGCAAGAGTGTCCAGTTTTATCATTTCTATTCAGCATGGTGGCTAGAAATCCCAGCTAGTGCAATATGAGAATAAATAAAAAACATAAGATTAAAAAGTAAGAAACAAACTATTCCTCTTTATAGACACATGGTTATTTATATACAATATCTTAAATCATCATCAGAATAACTACAGACAGGTTGGGCAGAAGAAAGATACAGATTTAAAAGCACAGACTTTCAGTTGCCAAAGGAATGAGTCACAGGTTTGAAATATACAGTATAGGAAATATAATCTATAATTATGCAATATCCTTATATAGTAATAGATGGTAATAAGACTTACCATGGTATTCAATTTGAAAAGTATAGAAATATCAAATCACTATGTTGTGTAACAGAAGCTAACATAGTATTGTAAAACAATCATACACCAAAAACAAACACACTCATAAAAAAAGAGATTAGATATGTGGTTACCAGATGCATGGGATTGGGAGAGGGAAAATGGATGAAGGCAGTTGAAAGGTACAAACTTCCAGTTATAAAATAAATAAATACTAGGGATAAAATGTACACATGATAAGTATAATTGACACAGCTGTATTTTACATATGAAAGCTGTTGAGAGTAAATACTAGGAGTTCACAAAGCAAGGAAAAAGACATTTTTCTATTTCTTTAAACTTTGTATCTACATGAAATGATGGATGTTCACTAAGCTTATGTGGTGATTATTTCATGGTGTATGTAAGTCATATCAGTATACTGCACACTTTAAATTTATATATGTCAAGTACATTTCAATAACACTGGGAGAAAAAAATAAAATTAAAAGAACATAACAATTGCAGATATACCTTGTTCTACTGTGCTTTACTTTATTGAACTTCATAGACACTATGTTTTAACAGAAGGAAGCTTGTGGCAACCCTGCATTGAACAAGTCTGTTGGTTCCATTTTGACATTTTTGATAACTTTTACAATATTTCAAATCCTCCACCAGCAAAGCAGGTTATAACATTTTACAAAGGAAGGCTCAGAAAACTGTTAGTATTTTTTAGCAATAAAATATTTTTAAGCAACACATAATGCTATTGACACTTAAAAGACTACCGTATAATGTAAACATAACTTTTAAAGGTCCTGGAAAACCGGAAGATGTGAGTGACTGGATTTATTGGGATACTCACTTTATTGTGGTGGTCTGGAACAAAACCCACATGACCTCTGGAGTATGCCTATACTAGACTTTATAAATAATTTTATCATCGTCTCAGGACACAAGGTAAATACTGAAATGTGAATGACAAGGAAAGGCTAAAAATAAAATGAAATGAAAATTAAAGTACAAAATATTTCATTTATAGTGGCACCAAGATCACTTAATACTTAGAAATACATTTAATTTCAATATTGAAAATTATAAAATATTGTTGAAATGAACTAAAGATCTTAATAAATAGGGAGATATGCCAAGTTAATGGAATATTTAATATTGTTAAAATGGCAATTTATTCCATGTATTTAGAGGTTCAATGAAACATTAATTGTAATCTCAGCAATATTTTATAGAAATTAGTAAACTGACTCAAAAATTTATACGGATATACAAATAACCTAGAATAGATAAAACAATCTTGAAAAGGAAGATTAAAGCTATAGGCTTTACGCTGTCTGAGTTTAATATGTACCATAAAACAACAGAAATAGAGATAGGCAAAGGAGTAAATGTAAATCAGTGGGATAGACTGCATCAAGGACTGGCCAAGTTAGTCTGTAAAGGAACCAACAGTAAATATTTTAGGCTTTGTGGAGCACATGTTGGGTATCTGTTGCTGCTTCTTTTCATTTGACAACATTTTAAATATGCATTAACCATTATCAGTCTCTGGGTCATACATACATAAATATGACTATGAGTCATAGTTTGGCAACTGCTGGAATAGAGACATGAAATAGACCCAGAGTTGCTTTATGACAAACACTTTAAAAGAATTCAGTGGAGCAAGGAAAATCTTTTAAGCAAATGGTATTGGAACAACTAGGTATCTGTAGGAAAAACAAAATTTAACCTCAACCAGTGCCTATTCCGAACACAAGAATTAATATGAGAAGGGTCAAGGCAAAAATACAAAGCATTACGAAGAAAACAGAGGAGAGTATCTTTTCATCCTGAGACGACAATTTTTAGGCAGGACATAATAGCAACAACCATAAAACAAAACAGTGATAAATTTAGACTTCCATCAACATTTAAAACTTACATTTTTTAAAAGACTTCTCTATATAAACCATACACTACTAGGTAATATTTGCAAAACATATCTAACAAAGAACTTATACCATAATATGAAACTCAACTCAGTCATGTCCAGCTCTTTGCAACCCCATGGATGAAGCCCACAAGGCTTCACTGTCTATGGAATTCTCTAGGCAAGAAAACTGGAGTGGGTAGCCATTTCCTTCACCAGGGTATCTTCCTAACCTAAATCGAACCTGAGTCTCCCTATTTGCAAGCAGATTCTTTACTATCTGAGCCATCAGGGAAGCCCATTAAACTCAACTCAATAATACAAAAACTTTTAAAATGGAGTAAATAATTGATAGAAATTTCATGAATAGAGATGTATGAATGGCTAATAACCACATACATTGCTCAATATCCATTAATATGAAATTCTTAAAGAAGCAAAGCTAATCTATAGTAAAAGCCAATCAGTGGTTCCTTGGGGAAGGATGTGGGAAGGAATGGCTGCAAATGGGTCCATGGGAATTCTTCATAGTAATTTAAATGTTTTGTGTCTTGATTGGGATGGTAGTTATAGATGTATATATTTGTCAAAATTGCATAAGTAATGTTTCTACATTTCAATGGAATAAATTTAACATCAAATTGCGACAATAATAACCACATGATGGATGAGGAATAGGTGAAGGTATAGTTGAAAAAATAGCAGAATACTGATCATTGTTGAAGCCAGATACTGGGTAGTTAAGGATTCATTATGAAATTCAATTTACATTATTTATATTTGAAATTTTAAGACTCTGCAGTTGAGAAGCATTGGTTACATAGTTGTGTTGGAATACTAGATCCTTCTGGATTTTTACTCAAAAAAACCCCACAAAGGTGATATATCTTTCATCCAGAAAATGGTACTACAATTATACAGTTGTGTCACTAAGGAAAACAAATGATCCAAGATTATTTTTTTTCTTCCCTGAATATGAAATTAACTTCCAATTTATTTTGCTAAAGACGACAAGGAGCCAAAGAGCAAAGAAAACAGAAAACTTACTTTCTGGAAGATAACTCTAAGTAGTGCCCTTCACTGTATTTAGGAACATAACTAGCTGTGTTTAAAACTAACTCATACATGCTTATTCTCTTTGTGTATGGAGATACATGATGTAGATGTTTTAATGATGTTTACATGATAATATTTACCCACAATAGTATAATTTCTTCTTTTAAAATTGCTGTCATAAAGATGAGCATCACATAATGTCTAAATATATAATTGACAAACATATAATCTCATTACAAATCATAAAAATGATTATCCCATTTTTGTAAAATATGCACCAGAATGATTTTGTGTGAAAACAGACTGTACATTTAATGCTAATAAATTATCTAATATTTTTCACAGTCCAAAATGATTTTGAAAAGGAAATCTGTAATGTCCATGAGTGTTAACATATTGTTTCATGTTATTTGGACTCCAGTTCTATCACCATGTATGAGACAGATGACAATATGCCAGCCTGTGACAGACTTGGCTAATGCACATAGCCACCTCTCCCAATATTTATTTTTGACCACCTTCTTTGTACGTGTTTCTAAAATGCATAATCTGGGAAGCTAAAAACTACACTTAAACTATTCAAATGCAGATAGAAATCTATGTATAATTGGATTACTCCAACATGATATATTTTGGATCAGACAACGTTTGGAATGAATAATATAGGGAAAAGTAGATGTTAGACATTTGTTTTTGTAGGTATGGGCTAAAGCAGAAATGACTTAGTAACTGTGGCAGCAGCTTTCTGACTCCACTTTTCTGGATCATAGCAAAGAGAATTTTCCATAGTGGTCAAGTTTTGTTATAGTTTTGCAATTTGCTCCTAAAAGGCCAAAGCAGATTCTACCTTTCCTGTCTTTTCAATGATCATATGTGAGCTATTTCCAGTATTGAAGAAATTCCTTCTGCTTAAAGAAACTAGAGTTCATTCCATTTTTGCTTTTCTGTTTTTTTTTTTTTTTTTCTTTTTGTAACAAAGGTCCCTGACCAGTATTATAGACTTTACACAAAACCATTTCATTGAAGATTAAGTAGAGGTAGAAGATTCTTTCCCTAGGAACATATGATATGAAACAAAGCCAACAATCTTGGCAAAGTACTGTAGGAGTACTAGGAGTAGTTGGCCCCTGCTATATACATACCAACCTCATACTCAAAATTCTGTAGTACAATTTATGGCTACCACCACTTATAATATGTTCAACTAATTTTTTAGTCATAGTGAAATCATCTTCCATTTCCTATCTCATACTCAGTTTTGTTCACACCTTGTGGGAATCCCACAACTATAATTCTCCTATGTAAAGAATTACAATAGAATTTAGACAAAATTTCACCTATTAATCAGGAGAACAGGCCTGGGTTAATAATGAGGCCATAATTTCTGCTACTCTGAGAATGTGAAACGGAATGAGTTTGAAGAAGAGTTTTCTGCATGCATATCTAGTTCGTGCTAATATGCACACAAACCTGAGCGGGGGAAACTGGGCATATCTTTCCTTTTTGATTGCTTAAAATTACATCACAGTTCTCTAACTTACATTTCTTAACAAAACAAGTCAGGATGCAGAATGATCATGGCTTTGAATTTGGCCATAACGTTTCATTTATTTCTTTTAGACTTTCCTGACTGTGAAGCTCTGGCAGCTAGAGTTCAAAGGCAATTATGTGTTCAAAGAAATTACTTAGCTGGGAATATTCTAACAGAACTTGATGGGTTTAATAATTCTTGTAGATATTATAAAAGCTTTGAAATGCTAGCACTTATGTAAATAATTGCACAGAAACATGTTTCTTTTGCAATAAATTTTTCAGAGTCCTGTTTTTATCTATTTCCAAATAGTCTTGTTCAGTTTTTGATGAAACTCACAATATACAAATTTTCTAAGGAAAATGGAAACAGGAAGCCTTCTGAAGATACAATAATATGATTACCTTTACTTTCAAACCCTGAAGGTAGGCTCCTGCAAGTTAGGCTAGAATGTAAATTTTAGTGAGGATTCTATTAGAAATGCAAAGGCAGCAGTCACTTTCAAAATGACAGACCCATGGTGAGTAAAAGAAGATAATGAGTCTGGCTGAGCTGGCATTGTTGATACAGGGCTCTGATTTGCTGCTCAACAGTTGTCTCTGCAGGCTTCGATTATTGGAATAGTTGGTGTAGTGTCGCTTTGCAATATAACTAGTAGAACTTGAAAAGAAATTATATAGAGAGTCTGAGTGTCTGTATATCTATGTGTGCACGCATGGGCCTGCATGCACTATGAAAAACTCTGAAAGTCATTCAAAGGAAAAGTTCCTGGCCTCATCATGAAGTGGGTGATCCAGGCTGAACAATGCTGATTGCACAGGTTGTGGGTCATTAATAATAGACTATTTAACCATAAACATGCTTGCATTCCAATTACAGATAGGGCCTACTATGCTTCTGAATTGATGTACTGAAGTCTCTCTTTTGGCAGATTTTAGACACCAGTTTCTGTTATATATTCAGATCACATTTAGTCAGAAAATCAAAATTGAAAGAAATATAAATGACTACCATAGCCTCGTTCATTTTTTAAGATAAAAATAGACCAATGAAACTATACAGCATGGTTGAGAAAATATTATTTAAGTCTATAAGGTCTAGATTCAAACTGCTGGGTTTGAATCTTAAAACCCTCTTAATCACTAGCAATGTGATCCTTGCTAGGTTACCTAATCTCCGTACCCATGGTGTCTGTATTTGCAAACTGAAAACCCTAACTTCATGCACAGAGGTCCTTCTCTTGGCACTATATCTGGAACAGTACTTAATCAATGTTGGCTGTTACTATAATAATAAAATATCAATGTATTTCTGGATAACTACCAAAAGTTTTCACACAAGACTAGACTGTAAGTTTCTCAATTATAAGAACCGCTGTGATTTTTTTTCA
Source organism: Bubalus bubalis (assembly GCF_019923935.1). Lineage (NCBI taxonomy): Eukaryota > Metazoa > Chordata > Mammalia > Artiodactyla > Bovidae > Bubalus > Bubalus bubalis. The sequence goes on along the minus strand of NC_059179.1, from coordinate 5,351,341 downwards.
CTTCTGGATCCTCAGTAACCAAGAAAATGTCTCTTACAGCAGTCACATAAAAAGCTTAGCTGAATTGATATGACTCATTAGAGAAACCGATACTGAGTCCACCATGGCCATAGCTTCAGTTTACTTTGATTAGACCATTTATTTTATTCTCTTTCACTGTCTTCTGTTTCTACTTTAGCTAATGGTAACAAGAGAGTGTGCCACATTGACCTTTCTCCTCCTTGGCGCTCAACCTGTTGTTTATGTTCTGTTTCTACTTAAGTTAGTGATAGTAGAGTTATTCTCCTGAATTGACCATTCAGTTCTTTGGGGCTAAAGCTTTCATTTATTCATTTTTAATGGTGGCCAAGGGGCATGACTGAAATGGTCAAACAAAGAAAGCTCTAAGGCAGTAAGCAGAAAAATGTTTGCTGGTGATAGAAGGCATGTATTTGGCAAAAAAAAAAAAAAAAAAAAAAAGACAGAAACTCAGAAGAGATAAAGGTTAGTAACTGAAGAACAAAAGTAAGTGAAAGTATTTGATAAAATTCAAAATAAATCTCTAGTATGTATATATATATATATATTTATATATATATATGTGTGTGTATATATATATATATATATATTATATGGGTGCTTCCCTGGTGGCTCAGTGGTAAATAATCTAATTCAGGAGACTGGGGTTTGATCCCTGGGTCAGAAAGATACCTGGGAGAAGGAAATGGCAACCCACTCCAGTATTCTTGCTTAGGAAATCTAATGGATAGAAAAGCCTGGTGGGCTACAGTCCATGGGGTTACAGAGAATTAGACATGACTGAGAAGCTGAGCACAAACAAAACATACATAGGATATATGCATCTCTTTAGTGAAATAGGAGTTACTAACCAACTTTGGGGGTTCTCTGGTAGCTCAGCTGGTAAAGAATCTGCCTGTAATGCAGGACACCCTGGTTTGATTCCTGGGTTAGGAAGATACCCTGGAGAAGGGCATGGTATTCTTGCCTGGAGAATCCCCATGGACAGAAGAACCTGGCAGGCTACAGTCCATAGTGTCACAAAGAGCTGGACATGACTAAGTGGTCAAGCACAAATGAACTTCCACCCTTGTGGGTCTGCTTTAAAGTTATATCTTTAAAATGATCTTCACCAGAGTTGTTTCATAGAAAAATTGACCCGTGCCCTTAGAGATTTCTATAAAATTCCCAAAGATTCAGCAAAGTATTCCAGACAAATTCACCATGCGGGAGTTGGGTTAGCAAGACATCTCAGTTCTCCCCAACTCCTCAGGGGACGTATACAAAAGTCAGTTGTGATAAACTGTGCTCTGACTGTCCAGGATGAATTCCCTTTAGTTCTCAGATTACCTATCCTCTGATACCCTTGAACATCAATCTGTAAAACTACTATTAGTGCCTATTACTTGAAAAACTGTCTTTAGCAAGACACTTCACCTACTTCATCCAGGTATCAGCTACCAACCTTATAGTGTTATATTGTCTGGATAAAGCACAAGCTGGAATCAAGATTGCCGGGAGAAATATCAATAATCTCAGATATGCAGATGACACCACACTTATGACAGAAAGTGAAGAAGAACTAAGAAGCCTCTTGATGAAAGTGAAAGAGAAGAGTGAAAAACTTGGCTTAAAGCTCAACATTCAGAAAACTAAGATCATGGCATCTGGTCCCATAACATCATGGGAAATAGATGGGGAAGCAATGGAAACAGTGAGATACTTTATGTATTTGGGCTCCAAAATCACTGCAGATGGTGATTGCAGCCATGAAATTAAAAGACGCTTGTTCCTTGGAAGAAAAGTTATGATCAAACTAGACAGCATATTAAAAAGCAGAGCATTACTTTGCCAATAAAGATCTGACTAGTCAAAGCTATGGTTTTTCTAGTAGTCAGGTATGGATGTGAATGTTGGACTATAAAGAAAGCTGAGTGCTGTAGAATTGATGGTTTTGAACTGTGGTGTTGGAGAAGACTCTTGAGAGTCCTTTGGACTGCAAGGAGATCCAACCAGTCCATCCCGAAGGAAATCAGTCCTGAATATTCATTAGAAGGACTGATGCTGCAGCTGAAACTCCAATACTTTGACCACCTGATGCGAAGAAGTGACTCATTTGAAAAAATCCTAATGCTGAGAAAGATTGAAGGTGGATGAGAAGGGGACAACAAAGGATGAGATGGTTGGATGGCATCACCGACACAAGGGACATGAGTTTGAGTAAACTCCGGGAGTTGGTGATGGACAGGGAGGCCTGGCATGCTGCAGTCCATGGGGTCACAAAGAGTCAGACATGACTGAGCAGCTGAACTGAACTGAACTGTCCACAGCTTATTAAGACATAATAAAGATTAGATCATACTTATGTGCCAGCATATTATGTACCCATAAGAATGCACAACCCATTGATATGCACCATATGTGCCAGGCCAAGGAAGAAATAAATTCAGATCTGGTCATGACCTTAATACTTGCTTACTGACTGTGAGTTCCATGAGAGCAGGAACTTTCAGCATAAAATCACTAGCAACCTTGAAGCTTAACATACTGCCTGAAATACAGAATGTATTTTGATTACTTGCTGGATGAATGGTTTTAATACAATACAGCATAGCTTTCTAAGCCAAAAGCAAACAGCATTGTTAGTAGGGGAAAAAAAAAATCAAAACAAAACACCTGGGGGATTTTCAATTCAAATGAGAAATAATACATAATGGCTAACTATTGAGACTCTAGATATCTATTTTTCTGCAAGTTTGAGGCCAGTGTTTCTCAAAGTGAAGCCCAAGAACAGTTTAGCCAAAGGTTACCCAGGTTGCTACTTAAAATTTCAGATTTCTGAGACTCTTTGCGCACCCCTGACTTCTAGAAGACACATATATATCAGTTCAGTTCAGTTGCTTAGTAGTGTCTGACTCTTTGTGACACCATGAACCTCAGCACGCCAGGCCTCCCTATAAATCACCAACTGCCAGAGTCTACCCAAACCCATGTCCATTGAGTCGGTGATGCCATCCAACCATTTCATCCTCTGTCGTCCCCTTTTCCTCCTGCCCTCAATCTTTCCCAGCATCAGGGTCTTCTCATCAGCTCTTCGCATCAGGTGGCCAAAGGATTGGAGTTTCAGTTTCAACATCAGTCCTTCCAATGAACACCCAGGACTGATCTCCTTTAGGATGGAGTGGTTGGATCTCCTTGTAGTCCAAGGGACTCTCAAGAGTCTTCTCCAACACCACAGTTCAAAACCATCAATTCTTCGGTGCTTAGCTTTCTTTATAGTCCAACTCTCACATCCATACATGACTCCTGGAAAAACCATAGCCTTGACTAGACAGACCTTTGTTGACAAAGTATTGTCTCTGCTTTTTAATATGCTCTCTAGGTTGATCATAACTTTCCTTCCAAGGAGTAAGCGTCTTTTAATGTCATGACTGCAATCACCATCTGCAGTGATTTTGGAGACCCCAAAAATAAAATCAGCCACTGTTTCCACTGTTTTCCCATCTATTTGCTATGAAGTGATGGGACCGGATGCCATGATCTTAGTTTTCTGAATGCTGAGCTTTAAGCCAACTTTTTCACTCTCACTTTCATCAAGAGGCTCTAGTTCTTCTTCACTCTCTGCTATAAGGGTGGTGTAATCTACATATCTGAGGTCATTGATATTTCTCCCATACACATACATATGCATAGATATGCATAGAATATATACATATACACACATTAACAATTCACCTCCAACCCAAATCCTTTCAGGAGTCATACTGTATGCAATACACATATTTCTCTCAAATCTTCTTGACTTTTCTCCAATATTGAGTCAACACTTGTACATATAGCTCTACCTTTAAGTCCTTCACTTGTACTTGTTTTTGCTTTTGAACATTTAGATGGAGCAAGTAGGATTTGATGCTTTAACTATCTTGATCAGACTCGTTGTTTTACTTGTTCAAACTTTGTTTACTTTGCTCAATTCAATATTGTTTCAAAAATTCAAATGTGAATTCCTGTTCTGTATTATGAAAGTGTTTCCCAAAACCTTAGTAAATTCCTGACTCATGATATTCTACTTAGTAATAAGTTTCTCTCCTTTAATACGATGGATTTGTGTTCTGATAAACACTATCAACACTGCAATTATTTCTCCCCAACCATCAATTTCCCTTAAGCAGAATTTTACTAGAAACAGCTTTATCCTGCTGGGGATAATCAGAAAAAGTGGCAATAGGGGAATGAATAAAGAAAAGAATAGTAAAAGCAGATGGCAGAGCAGGAGTGCAGATTTTTACCCTACATCCTCAGAAGAGAAAAAGGCATTTGGGATACAGCCAATAGGGACAGGCCGTCCTGTGGCTGTAAGGAGGAGAAGAGTAGAGGTGTGTTCATGGTGTTTAAAGAGTGTCTCTCTTTGCAGCTATTTCTCTAGGACCCTAAGGGAATAACAGGTGTAAATCAACCACTGTGAGGTATGAAATTAAAGGTATGAACAGAATCTGACCAGGAGGAATAAATTCAATATGCATGTTGTTTACATGGAAATTTTAAGAAGCTTCTAGCAAATGATAAGTGATAGGTACACAGAAAATAATTACAGGAAAGGTATAAAATTAAACTTGTATAATTTTCTTTTCATATATTAATCACCTGATATTTTGTCCAAAATGCTTTATTTCAGAAAATACCAATCTTTTAAAAAAAAAGTTTCTACTTTCTAAGAGCTATCAAGAAGATTTCATTTAAGCTCAGACATCAGGGAGAGTTAGCCAAAAGATTTGGAAAAACAATGTTTCTGGCGGAGGAAAAAGCTAGTTCAATATCCTAAAGGAAGACTGAACCCAAGATGTTTGAGGAAGAATAAAAAAGACCACTTTGCTGGAGAAAAGTAAATCAGGAGTAGAGATTGAGTGATGGTATCTGAAAAGGGTTCCTGGGGCAGATTGCAATATGGAGTTTGAGTGATATTCTAAGTAAATGAGTAGCTTGAAATGATTTTAAGCAGAGAACTGGTATGATGTGACTTATGGCTCAGCGGTAAAGAATCTGCTTGTGATGCAGGAGACAAGGGTTTGATCCCTGGGTGGGGAAGATCCCCTGGAGAGGGGCATGGCAACCCACTCCAGGCAACTTAGTATTTTTGCTGGAGAATCCCATGGACAGAGGAGCCTAGTGAGCTTTGGTCCATGGGGTCATAAAGAGTCAGACATGGCTAAAGAGACTAAGCACAACAGAACAAATGTTCTTAATAGATCATTTTGCTCTATGGAGAACAGAGTACAGAGAAGCAGCAATGGAGCTAAGAGAGATAGTAAGAGACTCTCACACATTTATAAGCAAGAAACAATGTTGGCCTGGATTTCCGTGATAATAGCAGATGGAGGTAGGAGGCAGTGCTGGGAAGAGTTGACTGGATTTGCTAAAATTCTCAGTATAAGTGGAAAACCAGCACTTTTTCCCCCTAATAAACATTGCCTATATAAATATTTTAAAGCAACACTGTTCATATACCATTAATGCGACACTAATGTACTTGAGGAAGGCTGCCAATATGAAGCTGTATGAATAGGGTATACTAAGCATTTGAATCTTGAAATACCACATAAAAAGGAAAAGCACATTGTTTCTCATGCTGCATTACTATTGTAGCCTTTCCAGTTACTTGGTTTTATGCTTTGCCTCACTAATTAAGTATTGTCAATTGTGAAATAGTATCTGTACTAATTATGAAGAAGGAATTCATAGGGCCTGGACTGCATCTTAGGCCTGTTCATGCCGATCATGCTCAGCCACCTTTCCAATGGACTCTGAACTCTGTGTTTAGTGCCTATGAAAACAACAACGGAAGGTTAAGACCCCCTCCAGACAGGGGAACCTTTAAGATCGTATCTAGGTTACTCATCGCCTAAGAGAAAACATAACGTAATCACCCTTTCCTCCAGACAGTCCATGAATTTTTCTGTATCTATCAGAGTGTAACCTCAGGTTTATTGATTATTGGCTAATTGACTGAGCACATGAGCACATAGCACGTGAATCATGGGGTGATTGGGATTGTATTTTCCTTGGTTTATGTAAGTCTCAAGGAATTTGGGGTAGTGGATTCAGACACGTACCCATGGGGTATAAAAGATTTTCACAAATGCTAGTCGGGGTCCTTGGCTAAGAGGAGACTCTGCCTTGGGCCCGCCGGCGTAATAAACTGCACTCCACTATCTGCATTGTCCTTCTGAGTGAGTTTGTTTCCCGGAACGCGTGGCTACAACAATTATTACTGAAGCTATGAACACCGATATGCCATGTAAAAGGAGGTAAAATTCTTGTTTGTTTTTTTTTTCCATTAAAAAAGTGAGATTCTTGCTAACAAAAAAAGTTAAAATGACTTAAATTGAATGAAACTATAAGTAAAGTATTTAGAAGTAGTTTCTGACTGACTATAGTTTTTAAGTGCCATAACATATGAAATCAATATTTAGATGCTGGCCAGAATATGCACCTAAAAATTGCAAAACAAAATAGATAGCTTAATATTAATTATGCATGCATTTAAATTAAAACCTTAGACTATAAAAATAAATTTTATTGTTACTATTTAATTTTTGTATACAAATATTATAAAGCAAATATAGTAGCAAGTGCTACAATAAAATTTAAAAGAAATAAATATTCGATTATTAGTTTAAAATGTCCACAATATACATCCCTACATTTTTGACCTGTGAAACTTAAATTATATGAGCTAGAGGTTATATTTTCTTTTTTAATCATATTATTCAAAATCTGAACTAATCTGGATTTAGGAACCAGGAAATGAATCAGTTATCCTTCAATTAAAAAAAAAATAGCTTCAGAAAACGTTTAATACAACTATGGTGAAACACAGCATACTGCATAAAACTCTTTTTCTGAGCCCTGGAATTAGACATTATTTTGTAGTTTGAGATTTACAAAAGTCTTCTTCAAGCTGCGAGAGCATGGAAAGAAGTAAAGGGACATAAGAAGCAGAACGTGATTCCTTTTACTACAGTAGCTAACAGTAAGGTTCTGCCTGGTTTGAATACCGGCTCTATCACTTACTACCTATGCAATTGTCATCAAGTCACATCTTTTGTATCTGTTTTCTCATCTGTAAAATGGAGATTATAGCATGACTTATTTTATAATGAAGAGAGGATAAACAGAGTTAACACATGTAAAGTACTTAGAATGAGATAAATGCTCAGTATTGTTTACTATTAGTTATGTGACAGACACTTCACACATAATATTGATTGAATAATGAAGTAAGACTCCTTAGAAATTTTCTCAAAACTGGCACTAGTAACATTTGGGGGCCAGATAATTCTTTACTGCAGGGAGTTGTCCAGTGAATTACAGGATGTTTAGCAGCACTTCGGGCTTTTACCTACTAGATGTGAGTATTGTCCCCCTGAAACGTGTGACAATCACTGCTGATGCTGCTGCTAAGTCGTTTCAGTCGTGTCCGACTCTGTGTGACCCCATAGACTGCAGCCCACGAGGCTCCCCCATCCCTGGGATTCTCCGGGCAAGAACACTGGAGTGGGTTGCCATTTCCTTCTCCAATGCATGAAAGTGAAAACTGAAAGTGAAGTCGCTCAGTCGTGTCTGACACTTAGCGACCCCACGGACTGCAGCCTCCCAGGCTCCTCCGCCCATAATGCCTCTAAACATTGACAAATATCCCCTGGCAATATATCCCTCATTAAGAACTACTGAATTTAAAGTAACCATTCAGAGATCACATCTAACATTTGAGTAACTTTGCCTAGCATTATTGATAAGCAGAAGCAGAAGACTTTAGAGTTGGTTTTGCTGCTTCCAGTTAGCGAAGAAGAGATTTCCAGTTTGGCAAAACCTGCACACATGTGAATAATCTACAGTATTATCAAAACACTGATATTTTGCATTCACTATCTTAAAAAAATAGGAAAAAATAGTTGAAATTATTGGTAGTATCCTATTCACTTGGTGGTATTTGTAAATTTAGGGTCTGACTCACTCACGCCAGATGCAGGCCGGCCACCAGATTACTGAGACATTACACACATTTCCCTTGATTATTAAATTAGCCAAATATTCTCAGCTAAAAGCAGAGGAAAAGAAGGACAGCATAGTAAATACTGAACTATATTTTGCTTTTTCTTTACTATTATCCTGTTTTGAATGAATTAGGAATCTGACATTAATATAACTTGCTAAAGTAAGGAGGTAAAAGGAGACTGAGGGCAAAATGAAAAGAAGTAAAGAAATTCGAGAGGAAGATGGGAAAAGTCTTGGGGCTTCCCAAGTGGTGCTAGCAGTAAAGAACCCACCTGCCAATGCAGGAGACATAAAAGATGTGAGTTCCATCCTTGGGTTGGGAAGATCCCCTAGAGGAGGGCATGGCAACCCACTCCAGTATTTTTGTCTGGGGAATATCATGGACAGAGGAGCCTGGCAGGCTATGGTCTATAGGATCACAAAGAGTTGGGCACAACTGAAAGACACAGCACGCATAGGAAAAGGCCTACAGGAAAGGAAGTGAGAAGATGAATCATTCCCAAAGACTTTGTCTCTAGTGAGGTGGACACAGGGAGTCTGAGCTTCTTAGAACCTCAGTCATAGCACAACGAATGAATCAGTTTGTACTCTGATCTCTGCCTAATAAAGCAAACCCACCCTACCTCTGGGGAAGGAAATAGCTACAGATCTTTGATAGCAGAGGGATGATCCTTTTTGTTGTTGTTGGAACCCACCAAAAAAAGTTACCTCACATCCCAGCACAAAGGAGAAGATGGTAGGATGCAAAAATATGGTAGGATGGGAACAATCACTTTAAAAATCAATCCTCATACCTACCAGAGAATCTGGGAGGCACGGTGTGTGGCACAAGTCCTGTTGGAGGAGGTTGCCATTAGCCCCACCACAGAACCTCCAGGTGAGTGACCCATAAACTGGAGAACAATTATACAATTGAAGTTCTTGCACCGTTGCAAAATTTCTTGGCTCCACAACAGACCTCCCAAACTGGGGATCCGGCAAAGGGACTTGGAATCCCCAGGGATCCGACTTTGTAGGTCAGTGGGATTTGATCACAAAACTTTCACAGGTATGGGAAAACAGAGACTCTTGGAGGGTACAGATAAACCTTGTGTGCACTAGGATCCAGGGGAAAAGAGCAATGATCCCAGAAGAGAATGAACTAGACTTAACCTGTGTGTGCTTGGGAGTCTCTGGTAGAGGCGTGGTCAATAGTGGCCTGCCACGGGGTCAGGGGTACTGGCCAGCAGTCCTGGGAGGCACAGTGTGCTGGCTTAAGTCCTCTTGGAGGAGGTTGCCATTACCCCTACAAAGAGTCTATAACCCTACTATAGAGATTGCAGACTTTAGGGCTAGGCTGCCTCAGACCAAACTACAGGGAAGGAGCACAGCTGCACTCATCAGTAGAAAATTAGATTAAAGATTTATTCAGCATGGCTCTGCTGATCAGAACAAGAGCCAGTTTTCCCCACAGCCAGTCAGTCTCATCAGGAAGATCTCACAAGCCTCTTATTCTCATCCATCATAGGCCAGACAGAATGATAATGGCAATCACAGAAAACTAAACAAATTGATCACATGGATCACAGCCTTGTCTAATTCAATGAAATCATGAGCCATGCCAGGTAGGGCCCCCAGAGATGGATGGGTCAAGGTAGAGAGTTCTGACAAAACATGATCCACTGGAGAAGGGAATGGCAAACCACTTTGGCATTCTTACCTTGAGAAACCATGAACAGTACGAAAAGGCAAAAATATATGACACTGAAAGATGAACTCCCCACATTGGTAGGTGTCCAATATGCTACTGGAGAAGAGCAGGGAAATAGATCCAGAAGGTAATAAGAGGCTGAGCCAAAGCAGAAATGGTGCCCAGTTTTCTGTGTGTCCAGTGGTAAAAGTAAAATCCAGTGCTGTAAAGAACAATACTGCATATGAACCTAGAATATTAGGCGAATCAAGGTAAATTGGAAGTGGCCAAACAGGAGATGGGCAGAGATTCCTCTGTCCATGGAATTCTCCAGGCAAGAATACTGGAGTAGGTAGCCATTCCCTTTCCCAGGGTATCTTCCCGACCCGGGAATAAAACCTAGATCTCTTGCACTGCAGGCAGATTCTTTACCATCTGAGCCACCAGAATTGGAAATGACTGAGAAACTAATATTTTCACTTTTTTCAATAGCATAAGCTATTCTACAAATACTGATGCTCTAAGTTTAACTCATAAAATATTATTTCCATTTTCTTAAAAATGGATTAGATTACTAAAGACAATGCTGAATTTGGTTGTACACATACATACATAAATCTACATCTAACACATGTGTATCAAACCATCTTATTCCTCCAAGATCAGCCTTCTGACAAATTTACCCTCTAAAACAAATTTCTGAAGTTATCGATATGCAAAAATGATCTATTTACATAAACATTATATCACAGTTCCCTTTCATGTTTTACTCTTTTAGATCAAATACAGAAAATATATGTCTTCTTGTGAACTATTAAAGTCAACTCATATTGTTTATGATGCTATGTGTAGGATACCTGAGAACATATCAGTTTTTAGTAGAAAGAAATCTATGTAAACAATTAAAAATATCTGCAATAAGAGTATTGCATTTAGAAAAGGGGTTTAGGAAGAGAGAATACATTTATTTATTTGCAGCCCCTATGCTTTTTAAAATGTATAGGCTATTCTTTCTCCATTTAAAACTCTAAAATTTCTCAATGATTTTAAGATTAAATGTAAATCTTTTCCACAGACTAAAAACTGAGTAACTTATATAATTTCTTTCCTTTCTTACCTCTCCACCTCCATCTCATATCATACAACTCTTAGCCCTCTATGTTCAGTCATACTAGCCTTCTTAGAGGTTTTTTAATGCATCACAAAGTCTTTAACCATGATTCAGTCTGAGACTTTGCTCTCCTTATTGTTCTTCTAGTTAGAATTGATGCTTTTGAACTGTGGTGTTGGAGAAGACTCTTGAGAGTCCCTTGGACTGCAAGGAGATCCAACCAGTCCATCCTAACGGAGATCAGTCCTGGGTGTTCATTGGAAGGACTGATGCTGAAGCTGAAACTCCAATATTTTGGCTACCTCATGCGAAGAGTTGACTCATTGGAAAAGACCCTGATGCTGAGAGGGATTGGGGCAGGAGGAGAAGGGGATGACAGAGGATGAGATGGCTGGATGGCATCACCGACTCAAGTGACATGAGTTTGAGCGATCTCTGGGAATTGGTGATAGACAGGGAGGCCTGGTGTGCTGCAGTCCATGGGGTCACAGAGAGTTGGACATGACTGAGCGACTGAACTGAACTGAACTGAACTGAGTTAGAATTAGGAACAGCAATGAAATATATTTCATTTTTGATGGGAATAACTGACTATTGGATAAGACCTTGATGCTGGGAAAGAATGAAGCCAGGAGGAGAAGGGGACGATGGAGGATGAGATGGTTGGATGGTATCACTGACTCAATGGACATGAGTTTGAATAAGTTCCAGGATTTGGTGATGGACAGGGAAGCCTGGTGTGCTGCAGTCCATGGGGTCACGAAGAATTGGACACGACTGAGTGACTAAACTGAATGAAATATAAAGTCAATCAAAAATGATTTGGAAAACAAACTCAAAAAAGAACACACATCCTAATTTAATGAGTATTTTGTAGTTGTTGAAGCTTTTTTTTTGTAATTTAATTGAAGAAAGTCATCCTGATTTATAATAAAGTAAGATATTAAAATAAAGGACAAGGCAATCACCTTTATATACAATATGCTTTGCCTTAGTAGTCAGATAAAACATTTTCTTAATGAACAAAATAAAAATCTATTAAAAAAAGAGAGAGAGAATGCATAGGAAATACCTAGTAAAGCTTAACTGCATGGTTCTCTGAAATATTAATAAGTTAAGACATATATACCAATAAGAAATGTTTTGAGACACTTTAGTCCAAGGGCCATTATGGCTCCAGAAATTCTTAAAGGATTCATTAAAATGTCAAGCACACAAAGCAGTTCATTTAATTGATTTTTTTGTATTTTCTTTTACCATTTATGCTAGTTCTAACTTTTCTTAACCTATACACCAAATAGGCTACAATGCAAAAGGAAAAAAAAAAAAAAAATATATATATATATATATATATATATATATATATATTCTCTAATATAAAGGAAATAAATATCTTAAGACCCCAAAACCATTTTTGGTACTTACCACATCTGTCTTTATTAATAGATAACCTTTATGAATAATAGATTACAAACTCATAATTCAAAATCTGTTATTTGTGGAACAAAGTATGGTAGTCTAAAAATTTAAGATATTTAACAGTGCATACCTCTGTCTCTGTTGCAACTACTCCCAACCCTGGTTTGTACTAGGAGATCTGGATTGCCCCTAATCAACAAAGAATAGTTATTCAAAGTAGATCAGAGAATAATGATTTCAAAAACCCAGAAAGTCTTGATTTATGACATTAGAAATTTGTCAAAGATGTCTTTTGTCCCTCCTGTCTAGATAATGGGTTCTAAACTGAGGATGGAAGCCTGAAACAGAATTTTGTTGGTTTTGTAAAAATTCAAGGCCTTTGTCAGCAATCACAAAAATGTATAATCTTCGTTTGGAACAAGATTCCTTCCCTTTTACTGGGAGACTAAGTGCAGTTTCTACAAATATCCTGCAGAGTTGATAGGTAACCAAAGCAAAGAATATAGGAATTGCTGCTGCTGCTGCTGCTACTGTTACTAAGTCGCTTCAGTCGCGTCTGACCCTGTGTGACCCATAGACGGCAGCCCACCAGCCTCCCCCGTCCCTGGGATTCTAAAGGCAAGAACACTGGGGTGGGTTGCCATTTCCTTCTCCAATGCATAAAAGTGAAAAGTGAAAGTGAAGTCGCTCAGTCGTGTCCGACTCTGTGCGACCCCATGGACTGCAGCCTACCAGGCTCCTCCATCCATGGGATTTTCCAGGCAAGAGTCCTGGAGTGGGGTGCCATTGCCTTCTCCAATAGGAATTGCTAGCTAGGAGAATAGCACAAATCATTAAACATCAAACCAAGAATATTCAGCTAAGATGACAAACAAAATCATCTGTAGGTTATATCATGAATGCACATATTATTTCTCAGACCAGACAAAGGGAGAAATGTTATGACACTAACCACTGCTTTAATGTATAATATCCTAATCCAGTCATCCAAATACATCTAGTTTTTTGCTTTCAGCAAATTCCTCACTGGTCCATAAAATAAGCTTACTGTCTTTTTCCTTGAACAAAAAACAATTTTCAAAATGCATGACATTGAAGACAAAAATAATAACAACACAACAACAACAAAAAAAACCCTCACACACACACACACAAACCCTCTAAAGTTTGACAATATCTTTCTGCTTTAACATGCTTTTTTAGTTATAATTTGCTTCTTGTTCAAGTTTCTGTGCATACCAGCTACATGGCTATGCTCTCAAAAGACATATTGAAAAGTGTTTGAAGTAATGACCATGAAATAAGGGACTTGACAGAGTAAGGTTGTGGTATGAGTAAAAAGTAAATGGAAAAATGAGTATATTTGTATAACAATTTTTAATTTGCAAAATCGTATACACATATGCCAATTAAATATTCTAGGAACTTTGACAGCCTGGTAAGTAATATCTTCTCACTGAATAGTTAAAGAAATAAGGGTATGTCTAATTCCCAGGTGGCGCTAGTGGTAAAGAACCTGCCTCCCAGGGCAGTAGACTTAAGAAGTCACAGAGTCAGATACTGAAACAACAGCATGGACTCACAGCTGGTGCTAGTGGTAAAAAAAAAATCTGCCTGCCAACGCAGGGGAACATGAAAGACTCCAGTTTGAGACCTGGGTCAGGAAGATCCCCTGGAGGGGGAAATGATACCCCACTCCAGAATTCTTGCTGGGAGAATCCTATGGATAGAAATGCCTGGTGGGTCCTCTGACTGTGGGGGTCTCAAAGTAGTCAGACACAACTGAGCATCTGAGTACAATAGGTTAAATGAATGTAACTTGGGTAAATTTATTTTCAGGTTTTCAAAGGTCTGGTTGAATGCGCATCAAAAAACTACACTCTTACAAGCAAATCAAAAACCCTCCTCACTCTTCTCCCTATAGCTCAGAACTGATACGCAACAGGAAGAGAAGTGGTCAATTCTGCCACATTTCCTTGCTTATCCAGCACTTTTTCTTGTGATTTATGGATTCCTCAGGATCATAGCAGGAATAAGAGGAAGATTACAGCAGAAAGAACGAAATGTTGGAAGGCTTGTTATGTAATATGTTCTTTGCTTTCTTAAGAGGCAGACTCCCAATGCTGGTTTGGTCAGAGCACATCTGTGCATTCTTTGGAACTCAGTGCTTATTTATTCTCTAACCTAGACAATTTGTTCTCCAGCTGACTTCTTACAACCACTGGATACAAGCAGAGGACACACGCTTCTTACATCTACAGCATCTGCTTGACCTACACGATATTCACTCATCCAAAATGCGTAAGAGCCATCTGACAGCTTTTATCTTTCCTGGCCCTGCCATCACAAACTATTTCAATGGCCTTCAGAATTTTGAAAGCAAGAATAAGTTAACAGGACTAATCTGAGAAATGAGAAAACATTTTGCATATCTCCTATGAAAATTATAAATTGTAGACATAAAGAAACAGATCAATTATAAAAGGAGTTAATATCAATCTTCAGATGACATTAAATTATTAGGAATGATAGGAAATAGAATAAATATGTATAAAAATTCAACATAATCTCAGTTTAAAACAAGAGCCTAAACAAACTTGAGGAAGTTTAACAAAGAAATGGGAAGGACTCAAGTGGAAAACTAGAAACAAAGGTGTACATGTGTTGCTGCTGCTGCTGCTAAGTCACTTCAGTCGTGTCCGACGCTGTGACCCCAGAGACGGCAGCCCACCAGGCTCCCCATCCCTGGGATTCTCCAGGCAACAACACTGGAGTGGGTTGCCATTTCCTTCTCCAATGCATGAAAGTGAAAAGTGAAAGTGAAGTCGCTCAGTCGTGTCCAACTCTTAGCGACTCCATGGACTGCAGCCTACCAGACTCCTCCATCCATGGGATTTTCCAGGCAAGAGTACTGGAGTAGGGTGCCATTGCCTTCTCCAATACATGTGTTATTAAGTTACAGATATTAATACAACTGGGGTCAACAGTTTGAAGTAACTGCTTAAAAAAAACTTTCATATTGTGACTTTCTACTAATATAAGGAAATAAATAGTGAGAACAATCTTATTATATTTTATAGTTGTATCCAGTCTGGTGAAACATTTTAATGAAGTACTGCTATGGATTTCATTACAAGAAGTTTTGCTGATCCCTGCTCTAGTGAATTCTCTTGTAGCCACCCTGAAAGATAATTCCATAGATCTGTGGCTAGTAACTATTTATAGGCAACTGCTTTGAAGGTTTAAGCTAGGGCAGTTTGGAAGCAGTGGAGGAAAAAGCTAATGCTGGGCTTTGAATTTTATGGATGCTATATTCTTTATTTTTAAATTAAATTTACTTTTTAAATGCCATATTTTCAGCTGCTGTGTTTAAACAGCCTTCTTATCCTTTCTGTCTAGTGGAAAGCCATTAAGATTTTACTCAGGTTGTTCTTAGATTCTTCATAAAATTGATAACTTTACAGTAAGTGTCTCAAAAAGAAGTAGAATTTACTTTTACATGCAAATGTTAGTTCTAATACTATAGAAATATTCTGCCTGTAGTAACTATTTTACTTTTTATGGGTAATAGGACATTGGAAAGATTTAATATATGAACTACAAATAGACTTGTTCTTACATTATCTTAAAAAAGAAAAAAAAAATGTTTTCTACTCTGCACCATAAAACCTGAACTGTTTTTAAAGTCTTGGTTGTTCTCAAAGCTGAGATGCAATTATAGTAAGGGGCAATTTAGGGAGAAAAACAACTCTGAATTTTTAAAGAATGGATGCTGGCAATTGAATATCTACTGTTTATTCAAAGCTTATAGATCAGCAGCCAGATGTGGCAGAAAGTTGGCTGATTCTTCTTCATTTACAACAAAAACGATACTGTAGTTCATGAACAGAGGTTTGTTATACCAGTAATAAGAAAAAGGAAGATGAACGCCTTTGCATTTTATCTTCATGCAAATAAGCTATTTGCAGGTGGCTTTCAGACAGGAGGTAAAATATCATCAAAAAAAACTAAGTCAAGTTTTTCTATGCTTAAAAATTAACAGCCAGGAAAACCTCCTTAAAGTTTATTATGCTATTTTCCAAGTAAATTGAACACCAAGTCACTTACCCTTGAAGACTTCAGTTGCTATGAAAATTCTTCCCCTCTTAATTTGATCAGTATTTTAGGAAATTCTAGGTGATTCTGGATATATTTCTCTAATGTGTCAAATTGCATCCACTTTCTTTAATCTAGAGAATCAAATTCTTAAAATGGCATTGAGCTTTTAATTTGAAATACCCTTCTTGAACCATACCTTGTCCCACCTGTGTTCCCATTATATGGGTTATCCATTTTTTATAAATTCCATGTTTATAAATATTTATAAATACTGCTTATTATTTTGGCCCATATATTTGCTTATTAATCTATTCAATAAACAGAAATAGCACATTTTGAAAAATAAATACCTAGTCATAACATTGTTCTAAACCAGGAAAGGATAAATTAAGGGAAGTTTATGTTGAAAGAAAACAAAAACACACATACAGAGACCAGCATCACAAGAGCTTTGCCAAATAGCCAGCTGTGACATCTACTCTCCTTGTGGCCTTAGGTATATCTCAGCTCAGTTTTTTAACCTCTGTATCATTACTTGCAAAAAGAATTTGCTAAGAGGCATTCTAGCTCTAAACACTCTGACTATAAAATTAAACATGCAACTTATGAAATGTGTTTTAACTTTATTTGAAACATTGTTTTGAAATATCAGTTAATCATTTAACAATACACAATTGTCTAATCATATTCTGAGGCAATGTTGCATTCTAAATCTCTTCTCACTTCCCCGTCTTCCCCAGGGCTCACATAAGCATGGAGGCTGTCAAAGGATATCAGTGTGTATTAATTCAAATTTTCTCATTCATGAATCACTTCGGCAGGGAAAAGGACATTAAAGATATTTTTATTGCATTGCTTCTTCCACTATACCCTGATTAACAATAAATTCAACTAAATCATGGCAGCACTGCTATTTTTAAGAAACTAAAGACAGAAAACTATTATCAAACTCAGTGTGTCTTTTATCTCCAATGAAAATGGTCATGAGTCACCTCCCCCAACCCTCTGGCCTGCCTTCTACAGGCATAGATTGTCAACCTTTTACCTGAGTCTAGCATGATACATGAAAAATAGCTGTGGATGAGTCATTGGAGCATTCTTTAATTATTGGAATTGCGATTAACAATTCAGCAAGTTACTAACACAGAATTCTGACCACAGAATTCAGTGAGATAAATTAAGAAAAAAATGATGTGTATCAATAAACATTTGCTAAATTGAAATTTATAATTTTATAATTCTATGTCTTTACAAATTTGAGAATCCTTTTCTACTCAGCACGTATTTATTGAGTTTGCAGGATATTTTTATAATGCAAAGATAAGAAATAATAAGCAACAGTGATTGACAGACAGGGAACACTAAGATACAGAAGCAAGAGCAGATTTACTGATTAAAGAAATAAGATTGAGGTGCAAGGTGATTAAAGCTTAAAAGAGAGCATGGGGGGGCAGATTCAAGAAAAGAAATTTATATTTCCCTCCAACTACTTTCACCAGCAAGGGGATTAATAGCATATTCAATGATAAATATATTAATCTATCATTGAAAATGTATTAAAATGATGACTTCTCAGGTTGCAACAAAAATACCTAAAATAAAAAACAAGAGGGGCTGCCCTAAAAATGTGGTATCAAATTTCCTGCATGTTTGTCTGTCTCAACACTACATCAGATTTCATGGCAATGTACTTAGGTAAATTAATCTTCTAGCAGAAACTTCTGGAGTGTGGTATTTGGTGGAGTGTGGAAATCAAAGGGTCAGGTAAGGAGGACAACCAGGTTCTTTGATTTTAAGTTTAGACTACATTGGACTTGGGATCTTTGAAATTTTGGGAAGAAATAGATCATTCAACACTTCAACAAAAACTCTTGGTTATACAAAAGGTAGAAGCTGCAACTCACTTCTGAAGGGATGATATTCTTTTTAAAAAGTACTTTGTAGATCATTTGTTTATGAAAAGGAATAGCAAAAAAAAAAAAATTCTGGGATAGGGAATTTCTTCAAATTACGTATATGGTTGTGTGCCTTCAGAATGGAGCTGCGTCTCTGCAGATTGTTTCATTTTAGACAAACAAGATCTTGTTTTTTTGTTTTTTGTTTTTTTTGTCCTATGACTAACTAAAGTGTTGGAGACCTAAACAATAGTGAAACATGCACAGCTTGTCTCCATCCTATAGAGTTTAAATGTCTAGTAAGAGATTTGGACATTAAGCAAAGCATTGCACAATTAAGTATTTAACTGTTCCTGGGGTAAATAGCAAGAGAGAAAACCCAGTTTATTAGCTTTTGTTTTGATTTTACTTTTTTAACCAAATTTGTAGTAGGGAAATACTATTCAGTTCAGTTCAGTTCAATCGCTCAGTCGTGTCCAACTCTGCGACCCCATGAACCGCAGCACGCCAGGCCTCCCTATCCATCACCAACTCCCATTATCCAACTTTTATTGTACACCAGGTTGCCTGTTACCCACTTATCTCTTCTACCATTTAAAGTATTCTTGAACTATAAGGGAGAAACTTGGCCACTTCATCTTCCAGAATTTCTTGGCAACAGTTCCAGGAGAGATGATGCTAATTAGGAGCTCTCATCTGAGATGAGTAAGGCATAGATAAGAAGGTTAAGGCATTTGTTCTAGTAATTTCCTGTTTCCTGACAGGCACCTGAAATCATTGGTAGTAACTTCCCTTCAGTTCTTGCATATCTGGTTTTATGAAAATAACATTTTTTTCCCTTTCTTCACTCACACAGATCTTCCATTCATTAGTTATATTTACAGTGGGACATTTTTCTGATGTAACCTTGCCTATCTGATACATACACTTAGCTGTAAATGATTTCATACTCATATCTAAAGTACCTTGGAAAATGAGATTGTTTTTCTAGATTCAATGATAGAGAAAACAGAGCACTATCATTTAAAGAACATCTATGTGCCAGGATAATCTTACATCTACCTGCTAATGCAGGAGATGTAAGAGACATGGGTTTGATTCCTGGGTTGGGAAGTTCCTCTGGAGGAGAGCATGGCAACCCACTCCAGGATTCTTGCCCAGAGAATGCCATGGACAGAGGACCCTGGCAGGCTATAGTCCATAGGGTTGCATAGAATCAGACATGACTGAAGCGACTTAGCACGCATGCATGCATATGCCAGGATATTTACATATGCTATTCATGTAACCCACACAGATGCACTAACAACACAGCGATAAAGCCTACATTAAATAATTATCATTAAACTGAGGTTCAGAAACGAAGATAAACTAAGCTTACTAATAGAGAACTCAAGAATTAAACTTCCATCTGTTCAACCACAAACTCTTTTTCTTTTCCATAAGAGGCTCTTTTCTCTCCTGCTTCTAATTTTCATATCAAAATCTGTCAATTTTGTTATAGGTAGTGACTTCTTAACTTCTATTTAGTAATCCTCTGAATTACAGTTTAATTTATTTCTGTTCAAGTGTTTATTGACAGTGCAAATTTTACTGGCTGTACTCATTTATTTCAGTTCAACACTCTCTCTTGCCTGCAGCTTGAGATTTTCTTTTATGGAGCTCTAAGCTATGTTACCGGAGAAGGCAATGGCACCCCACTCCAGTACTCTTGCCTGGAAAATCCCATGGGCAGAGGAGCCTGGTAGGCTGCAGTCCATGGGGTCGCTAAGAGTCGGGCACGACTGAGCGACTTCACTTTCCCTTTTCACCTTCATGCATTGGAGAAGGAAATGGCAACCCACTCCAGTGTTCTTGCCTGGAGAATCCCAGGGACGGGGGAGCCTGGTGTGCTGCAGTCTATGGGGTCGCACAGAGTCGGACACGACTGAAGCTACTTAGCAACAGCAGCAGCAGCAAGCTATGTTACACCTTTACTGTGTGCCTCTCGTCTTATCAGACACAAGTGGCTCATGTCTGCCTAGTATACATGCCCACCTTAAAAATCCTCTCACTGAACCTATACACAAAGTCTTCATGTGTCTTCCTCCTTGAAATAATCGCATTCTGGGAATAAAATCTTTATATGTTCTAACAACTGTTTCAGCCTGTTTAGGTAACTGATTAATACTTTGCAACAAGGATAAAGTAGGAAAATATTAGCCTGGTAATTCTCTCAAAATCATCTTCACTCATAAAAGTTTACATGAATGAAAGCATATAATATAAAAGATGCAATGAAAAAGGCTGCCTTCACATCTTAATCATTACCCATTGCACCTCCAAAGAGGCAGATTATACATTTCATAATTCCAAGGAACACCAGTCCCATAGACTAAAATATGAATAGCAGAAGCAAAAATTGTGCATTCTGGCGTCATATCTGCCTTGCCCTCTTTGTAGTTATACATATAGTTGGTCCCTGCTCCCTTCAGTTCAGTTCAGTTCAGTTGCTCAGTCGTGTCTGACTCTTTGTGACCCCATGAATCACAGCACACCAGGCCTCCCTGTCCATCACCAACTCCCGGGGTTCACTCAAACTCATGTCCATCGAGTCGGTGATGCCATCCAGCCATCTCATCCTCTGTCGTCCCCTTCTTCTCCTGCCCCCAATCTCTCCCAGCATCAGGGTCTTTTCCAATGAGTTAACTCTTTGCATGAGGTAGCCAAAGTATTGGAGTTTCAGCTTCAGCATCAGTCCTTCCAATGGACACCCAGGACTGATCTCCGTTAGGATGGACTGGTTGGATCTCCTTGCAGTCCAAGGGACTCTCAAGAGTCTTCTCCAACACCACAGTTCAAAAGCATCAATTCTTTGGCACTCAGCTTTCTTCACAGTCCAACTCTTACACTGATACATGACCACTGGAAAAGCCATAGACTTGACTAGACGGACCTTTGTTGACAAAGTAATATCTCTGCTTTTCAATATGCTATCTAGGTTGGTCATAACTTTCCTTCCAAGGAGTAAGCCCAGTAACCAAATAAAAAGTATACTATTAATTAATATTTTTCTTTACAGCCTTATTTTCTAGGCATTTCCATTTTATATTCCTTCAGATAGAAGGATTTTATTATATAGTATCACAGTGTATATATTTCTCTGAAATTTGATTATTTTAATTTCATACAATTTCAGTTTTTGGAAGCATCTGACAGACTGACATCAGCTTTAGCATCAGTCCTTCCAATGAAAATTCAGGACTGATTTCCTTTAGGATTGACTGGTTGGGTCTCCTTGCAGTCCAAATGACTCTCAAGAATCTTCTCCAACACCAAAGTTCAAAAGCATCAATTCTTCAGCAGTCAGCTTTCCTTATGGTCCAATTCTCGTATCCATACACAACTACTGGAAAAACCATAGCTTTGACTGGACAGACCTTAGTCAGCAAAATGACGTCTCTGCTTTTTAATATTCTGTTTAGGTTAGTCATAGTTTTTCTTCCAAGGAGCGAGTGTCTTTTAATTCCATGGCTTCACTCACCATCTGCAGTGATTTTGGAGCCCCCCAAAATAAAGTCTGTCACTGTTTCCATTGTTAACCATCTCTTTGCCATGAAGTGATGGGACCAGATGCCATGATATTAGTTTTTTGAAATTCGAGTTTTAAGCCAAATTTTTCACTCTCCTCTTTCACTTTCATCAAGAGGCTCTTTATTTCCTTTTCTCTTTCTACCATAAGGGTGGTGTCATCTGTATATCTGAAGTTACTGATATTCTTCCTGGCAATCTTGATTCCAGCTTATGCTTCATCCAGCCCAACATTTCACATGAAATACTCTGCATATAAGTTAAATAAGCAGGGTGACAATATACAGCCTTGATGTATTCCTTTCCCACTTTGGAAACAGTCCATTGTTTCATGTCCCATTCTAACTATTGCTTCTTGATCTGCATACAGATTTCTCAAGAGGGAGGTAGGATGGTCTGTTATTCCCATCTCTTGAAGAATTTTCCACAGTTTGTTGTGATGCACATAGTCAAAGGCTTTGGCATAGTCAATGAAGCAGAAGTAGATATTTTTCTTGAACTCTCTTGATTTTTCTATGATCCAACAGATGTTGGCAATTTGATCTCTGGTTCCTCTGCCTTTACTAAATCCAGCTTGGAAGTTCTGGAAGTTCTCAGTTCGCATACCGTTGAAGCCTCTCTTGGAAAGTTTTGAGCATTACTTTGCTAGTGTGTGAGATGAGTGCAGTTGTGTGGTAGTTTGAATGTTCTTTGGAATTGTCTTTGGGATTGGAATGAAAACTCCATTCCAGTCCTGTGGCCACTACTGAATTTTCCAAATTTGCTGGCATTTGAGTGCAGCACTTTCACAGCATCATCTTTTAGGACTTGAAATAGCTCAGCTGGAATTCCATCACCTTCACTAGCTTTGTTCATAGTGATGTTTTCTAAGGCCCACTTGACTTCGGACTCCAGATTGTCTGGCTCTAGGTAAGTGATCATACCATTGTGGTTATCTGGGTCATGAAGATCCTTTTGTATAGTTCTTCTGTGTATTCTTGCCACCACTTCTTAATATTTTCTGCTTCTGTTAGGTCCATACCATTTCCCTCCTTTATTGTGCCCATCTTTACATGACATATTCCCTTGGTATCTCCAATTTTCTTGAAGAGATCTCTAGTCTTTCCCCATCTATTGTTTTCCTCTGCACTGATCACTTAGAAAGGCTTTCTTATCCCTCCTTGCTATTCTTTGGAACTCTGCATTCAGATGCTTATAGCTTTCCTTTTCTCCTTTGCTTTTTGCTTGTCTTCTTTTCTTAGCTATTTTAAGGCCTCCTCAGACAACCATTTTGCTGGTTTGCATTTCTTTTTCTTGGGCATGATCTTGATCACTGCTTTCTGATCACTGCCTCCTCTTTACTGTAAGAAAACCCAATAGTTCCCTCTGTTATAGGGATGTTATAGGCTGTTATAGGGATGCTCAGGTCATGCAAACCCAGCTCTCTGTGGGGGAAAGGTATAGGCAGAGGGAGTAACTCAGTCCATCCTTAGCTACATGAACTACCAGGACAATACAACCTGTTTTGTTTCACTCTTTGTAGGACCTGAGCCCTTTTTCATTGAAAAATCCTTTTGCTGTTTACTGTGTAATACAACATGAATAATACATTCGTTTCAGATCCATTGTTTCCTTTGAGTTATTTAGTTTAACATTCATAAATTCTAAGGCATAGTGAGGAGGGTGGAGGTGCCCAACATCTAGCAAATAAAATAAGTGAAACACTTAAGCACCCATACACCACAGAGAAACCTAGGGAAATATTTCCATATGGTCACACAAAGAGCTCTTGCTTTTAGGGAGGAGGGACAATAATATGTAGAGTTCACAAAATTTTATTACTTATTTGATCTATTCTTTAATAGATCTATTGTTTAATACATCTGATTAATGAAAGTGAAAGTGTTAGTCACTCAGTCATGCCCGATTCTTTGTGACCCCATGGACTGTAGACCACCAGGCACCTCTGTCCTTGGAATTTTATAGGCAAGAATACTGGAGTGGGTTGCCATTTCTCTCTCCAGGGGATCTTCCCAACCCAGGAATCGAACCCACACCCCTTACATTTCCTGCATTGGCAAGTGGGTTCTTTACCACCAGCACCACCTGGAAAGCCAATATGTAGACATCACAAAATTGTAAGATGAATATTCAGCTTTTGATTAGATATAATGTGATGATGAAATTCCTATTGATCTATTGTTGTTAATTTAAGGAAGATGAAGTTCTATTTCCTGCATATTCAGAGTCTTAAAATGCCTAGATCCTCCCAAGATTTGAAGAGGTGCTGGAGAAAACAAGATGCAAAGAGATCAATTGGAGAAAAGAGAAGAAACCTTCTAGGGACAAATATTCTCATGTTATTGAAATTAATTTATGTAGTTTAGGTCATGTGCAGAATGCGGGATCTTAGTTTTATGACCAAGGATCAAACTCATGCCGCCAGCACTGAACCACCAAGGAAGCCCCCACATATTTTCATTTTAGAAGCAAGTTTGAAATAACAGATGACGGCTCCTTTCTCTACTGAAAAAGTTTCCTTGACATCCTGTCAAGGTAATGTGTCATTGCAGGGGAAGTACTATGAAATGTGTTACTTTAAAATTTGTTTTTGGTTTGTTGTTTGTTTCTGTTTTGTTTTAACCTATATAAACCTATATAAACTATATACTAAAGAAAGACACAACCGAGCAACTAAGCACAAAGAAAGTTAGTCATTCAGATAACTAGACACTTGTAGGTAACCATAACTAACTTACAAAGTTATGAATAAAGTTAGAGAATAACTTTGTTCAGATCTATAGAGATATCCCTAACAAATAGGTGTTGTTGCTGCTGTTATTGTTTAGTCATTAAGTTGTCTCCAATTCTTTGCGACCTCATGGACTGTAGCCCAGCATGCTCCTCTATCCAAAGGATTTCCCAGGCAAGAATACTGCAGTGGGTTGCCATTTGCTTCTCCAGAGGATCTTCCCAACCCAGGGGTTGAAGCCATTTCTCCTGCATTGGCAGGTGGATGTTTTACCACTGAGTCACCAGGAAAGCCCAACAAACAGGTCTCGCTGATTTCAATAAAAGAACAAGTCCTATGGATTCTATATTTGCTTCCATCTTCTCCACATTCAAAGTAAAATAAGCTCAATTATTGATATATTCAAACACATATTTTATTTTTCTGATTCTCTGTAAACAAAATACCTTTGGGACCTCTTTAGTACAATCTAAGAATGACAACACATGTCCGACAAAATGTGCATGCCAAAGTTCTCAGTTGGATTGACTAATTAATGAAGAAACATGAGCAATCCAATGTGATGTTTTCCTTGAGTGAATATAAAAAAGATTGTCAATAAGCTTACAATTACTCAAAAGATATCTAAATTTACCTAATACCTCAAAAACCTAGAATTTTTATACTCATGCACAATGCTCACATATACACAAATATAATTTAAATATTACTTCTAACAATGTAGAGTTTCTTCCTATTTATCTTTTCCATTGCCAAGATCCCACTGGCTCTGTAGAAGTGCAAAAGAAAAACAGCATTAAATCAACTGTGATAAAATCACCTTTTTCTATTTATCTTCACCATTGGCATTTATTGGCACTTAGGAACTATTTATAGCCTCATACTCTTACTGCTAACATCAATTCTTATGTAAATAGTTGAAAATTTTACTGACTTTATAAATAATGCATGAAAGTATAGAATTCAACAACTAGTGTGTATTATCATTTGTGGTTTATAAATACAGAATACAGAATAGGGTATAGCTTGGATGAGTCTGAACAACAGATGTTTCTGTTCTACGAATTCTGGTCAAATGATTTGGAAAAAATTTTACTTATACAATTAACACCTGTGTTTTACAAAGTTAAACCAGAAATTATTTTTCCCCTTTCCCAATAGGTTGGGAACTAGATAACTCTATTAAATTGACCTTAAATAGAACAAATGGGGGATACTAGAGATTTCAAAATAAATTTGAATAGATCTTTTCTGTAGATTTTAAAACTATCCTCACCAATGCTTAACAATTAAGAAGAATTAATGGAAAATATAGTTATTCCTACTCCACAGTTCTATGATACAAATACAAATATATCATTTAGATATTATATTTACATGAATTAAAAAAAAAAAAAAAAAAACTACTGTAGGCTTTGGAAGGAGAAGGCAATGGCACCCCACTCCAGTACTCTTGCCTGGAGAATCCCATGGATGGAGGAGCCTGGTAGGCTGCAGTCCATGGGGTCGCCAAGAGTCGAATGGATTAAAATAGGAATTTCCCCATTACATTATATCTAATCAAAAGCTGATTATTCATCTTATTCATAGGTTCAGAGTAAGTCTAAACAATGTAATTCATGATAGTCAGTCTGATATTTAAGAATAACTATCAAGTGTGCCTTTAAATGGAGAAGGCAATGGCACCCCACTCCAGTGTTCTTGCCTGGAGAATCCCAGGGACAGGGGAGCCTGGTGGGCTGCCGTCTATGGGGTCACACAGAGTTGGACATGACTGAAGCGACTTAGCAGCAGTAGCAGCAGTGCTTTTAAATAATGTCCCTGTCCAGTCTAGATACATTTATTTCCTTTAAGCACGTGTTAGACTGCACAATGTCAAGCTCTCTAAATTACATAGAACTCATTTTACTAATGTCCATTATAATATATAACATGTATATATCATTTGTCCTCGAAATCTCACAGTTTGGTTTTTGGCCCCCAACTTTGAGGCATATTCTAACTTGGCAGGAATAGTCAAATTTAACACTTCTTCTCACATTAAAATAACCAAAACATTTTTTTTTTTTATGAAGGGAGGGGACACATGGGCATACATTGCTGGCTCTTGTTTATTTTTCAGCCAAATAAAATATCTATTAATAGGTAATTTTCAGAGATGCCCCTGTAAAATGATTCTTCTTCACACTCTATTTGAATTATCCAAATTTTGAGTTTATATGAAGAAGTTCACGTTTATCTTTTTTTTCTTCTTTTTTTAGCATCATGTCATCTGCAAACAGTGACAGTTCTACTTCTTTTTTTTTAATTTTATTTTATTTTTAAACTTTACATAATTGTATTAGTTTTGCCAAGTATCAAAATGAATCCACCACAGGTATACATGTGTTCCCCATCCAGAACCCTCCTCCCTCCTCCCTCCCCATGCCATCCCTCTGGGTCGTCCCAGTGCACCAGCCCCAAGCATCCAGTATCGTGCATCGACCTGGACTGGCATCTCGTTTCATACATGATATTTTACATGTTTCAATGCCATTCTCCCAAATCTTCCCACCCTCTCCCTCTCCCACAGAGTCCATAAGACTGTTCTATACAGCAGTGTCTCTTTTGCTGTCTCGTACACAGGGTTATTGTTACCATCTTTCTAAATTCCATATATATGCGTTAGTATACTGTATTGGTGTTTTTCTTTCTGGCTGACTTCACTCTGTATAATAGGCTCCAGTTTCATCCACCTCATTAGAACTGATTCAAATGTATTCTTTTTAATGGCTGAGTAATACTCCATTGTGTATATGTACCACAGCTTGCTTATCCATTCATCTGCTGATGGACATCTAGGTTGCTTCCATGTCCTGGCTATTATAAACAGTGCTGCAATGAATATTGGGGTACACGTGTCTCTTTCCCTTCTGGTTTCCTCAGTGTGTATGCCCAGCAGTGGGATTGCTGGATCATAAGGCAGTTCTATTATCTTTTATCTCTTGTTAGGTTCAGCATTTTTCCCATTGATACCTTGGCGTCCTTTGTTTCTTTTTGCCATGATTAATAGAATTTAGCTCAAATTTTATCATAATAAATGATTTAACTGGTTATACTTTAAAGAATTTATATATCCTCCTATGACCACATCATCAATAAACTCCTAGAAACTATGGTGGTTGCCCCAAATTCCTTAACTTCCTATTTTTCCTTTTTATCTCCCCCTCTAGGGTTGATGCATAGAAATTCTTTGACAGTTGAATAGGTTTTCTGGGAGTCTTCCCAAAAGGTCTTGTTTATAGAAGCACTGAAGATAGGAAAGGGCCAGGAATTTTCAAGGGTTCAATTCTTTTCTAGATACCCAAAGTAGAAATAAGCAGACTAGAATGCAGACTGGGAGTAGATCTTTGAGTCATGAGTACATAATAACTTGTACCACATGTACACATTTAGATGGTGTACCTGGTTGAATGTTGCTCCTCCTCCCACCCCCTCTCAAATTCATGTCCATGCAGAACCTCAGAATGTGACATTGTTTGGAAATAGGAAATTGCAGATGTAGGTGGCTAAGAGGGGATTATGTTTAACTAGTGCTGTGTTTAGTTGCTCAGTCATGTCCAACTCTTTGCAACCCCATGAACTGAACTGTAGCCTGCCAGGCTCCTCTGTCCATGGAGATTCTCCAAGCAAGAATACTGGAGTGGGCTGCTATGCTCTCCTCCAGGGGATTTTCTCAACCCAGGGATTGAACCAGGTCTCCCGCATTGCAGGCAGATTCTTTACCGTCTGAGCCACCAAGGAAGCCTATATTTAACTGGGATGGGTTCTAAATCCAATGACAGGTGTTTTCATAAGAGAAAGGAGAAAGAAATTCAGATATGGAGACACAGAGTTCTCCAGTTCTGAAGCATAAATTGCAAAGGAGAAAATAGCACACTGTAACAATTAAAAATAATAAAGGTGATGAATCACATTTAAAGTGATATATTTAGAATTTAATTCAACCTAGATTTAAGGAATATTTTTGCATACAGTATTTCTTTGAGGTATTTTTAAAAGTGTCCATGTACATATGGACATGAATGTACACATGTGGTTCAGTATGATGCTTTATTCTTAGCCTATCACTGCAAGGTAAAAAGAGAATATATTTGTGTTAAAATGAAATCCTTTTGCTTTCTGAAAAGAAAACCAAGCAAACACAATTCTAGGTGGAAAGAGAACTATTATACACGTTTATACTCTTTTGTTGTCTATTTCAAATAATACCTTGTAAGAATATATTGGCTACATTTCAGTAGTTTTAAAATATTTTAGTATGTTTTCACAATTTTTGTCCTTATCTCTCTCAGCTTTTATTTCTGAGGAATGGAAATTAAGTCAAGGTAAAAATAATGAAGTATAAATCACTCTTGCAAAGACTTAAATAAATCTTGAATTCAGCAGCTAATTCAGTCCACAGAATTATGCATGGTTCAAAACAATCAATTGCAGATGACTGATTTCAACACCAACTGTCAAAGTGACAAGAAAATGAGCTATCAAAGTCACCCAAATGCATGCACTATTTTACTGGCAAACAGAAACACCTAAACAATGAGCAATATTAGGAAGATTGAATCCTGTTATATAATGCAATTGGTGACAGGATTTATGACATCTTCTCTTTAGGTTACCTCACGATACTTAAATCTTCAGCTAACTTGTCTGTCTTCTTTTGTTTTCAAAAGGAGATGAACTTGCGTTGAACTACTAAGCTCTCCTTAGCCTTCATACCCCATTCCTATACTGCACCATTTCAGTATTTCCTATCTTACAGTTGGAATGCTATCAGATTATTCCCCAGTGTGCGGACCACCTGCTGTTGCTCTCGGCTCATGTTTAGAGAAAACTGGTTTATCTAAAATTTTATTTTTTTCTTCTGGTAACCAGAAGCTAATTTGCAATATGTTTCAATGGAAAAATTCTAAGCATAAAAATTATACAACCACATCTAAAATTGATAAACATTTTAAAAATACTTAAAGTTTAATGATAAATTATAGTTGTAAGCATATAAAATGAAATAGAATCAAAATGATAATTATGAACACAAAAGTGTGTGCTACAGGGAAAAATGTAATATAAAAGTTCTCAAACATTCTACAAAGTCTATAAAACCTATATATATAAATCTACTATGTATTCAGCACAGTTTTATGCATGAGCATAATGCAATATTCCTGCTTCAAAGTGAGTAGTTTGGGTGTATGTGGGACAGTGTTACCACACATCAGTGGCCACAGAATAAAACTGAAACTCACATTCTGTTTTTATGAAGGCGTGCTTGTAACAGGTACTGTCAATTGAGACTTTAATTTGACAACAGTATGTGTGCTTCTTACGTGTGTTTTATGTACTTCTCTTATTTAAAGGAGGTGTCTTCCCATAAGCTTGTCTCCTGTTATAAATTCTTTTCTCCTTTACTTTTGGACAACCACATTTTATTTTAACCATACAGACTTTCTCCATCTGTTTCTTACCAGCCAATGTTGGACATTAAGGTAAGTCTAACAATAGCCCTTAATCCATGGACAATTGCTTACTTCCACACTACCATAAAAGTTATTGTCTTGAAAAATCCCAAATATGTGAGTATAGTGGTTAGAAAACTTAAACAATTCCAGACTATTAGAAGCCTCTCACATTAAGAATAAATACCGAATAGCCAAAGCGATCTTGAGAAAGAAGAATGGAACTGGAGGAATCAACCTACCTGACTTCAGGCTCTACTACAAAGCCACAGTTATCAAGACAGTATGGTACTGGCACAAAGACAGAAATATAGATCAATGGAACAAAATAGAAAGCCCAGAGATAAATCCACGCACATATGGACACCTTATCTTTGACAAAGGAGGCAAGAATATACAATGGATTAAAGACAATCTCTTTAACAAGTGGTGCTGGGAAATCTGGTCAACCACTTGTAAAAAGAATGAAACTAGAACACTTTCTAACACCATACACAAAAATAAACTCAAAATGGATTAAAGATCTAAACATAAGACCAGAAACTATAAACTCCTAGAGGAGAACATAGGCAAAACCCTCTCTGACATACATCACAGCAGGATCCTCTATGACCCACCTCCCAGAATATTGGAAATAAAAGCAAAAATAAACAAATGGGACCTAATTAAACTTAAAAGCTTCTGCACATCAAAGGAAACTATTAGCAAGGTGAAAAGACAGCCTTCAGAATGGGAGAAGATAATAGCAAATGAAGCAACTGACAAACAACTAATCTCAAAAATATACAAGCAACTCCTACAGCTCAACTCCAGAAAAATAAATGACCCAATCAAAAAATGGGCCAAAGAACTAAATAGACATTTCTCCAAAGAAGACATACAGATGGCTAACAAACACATGAAAAGATGCTCAACATCACTCATTATCAGAGAAATGCAAATCAAAACCACTATGAGGTACCATTTCACGCCAGTCAGAATGGCTGCGATCCAAAAGTCTACAAGCAATAAATGCTGGAGAGGGTGTGGAGAAAAGGGAACCCTCTTACACTGTTGATGGGAATGCAAACTAGTACAGCCACTATGGAGAACAGTGTGCAGATTCCTTAAAAAACTGGAAATAGAATTGCCTTATGATCCAGCAATCCCACTGCTGGGCATACACACTGAGGAAAACAGAAGGGAAAAAGACACATGTACCCCAATGTTCATCGCAGCACTGTTTATAATAGCCAGGACATGGAAGCAACCTAGATGTCCATCAGCAGATGAATGGATAAGCAAGCTGTGGTACATATACACAATGGAGTATTACTCAGCCATTAAAAAGAATACATTTGAATCAGTTCTAATGAGGTGGATGAAACTGGAGCCTATTATACAGAGTGAAGTAAGCCAGAAAGAAAAACACCAATACAGTATACTAACGCATATATATGGAATTTAGAAAGATGGTAACAATAACTCTGCGTACGAGACAGCAAAAGAGACACTGATGTATAGAACAGTCTTATGGACTCTGTGGGAGAGGGAGAGGGTGGGAAGATTTGGGAGAATGGCATTGTAACATGTATAATATCATGTATGAAACGAGTTGCCAGTCCAGGCTCGATGCACGATACTGGATGCTTGGGGCTGGTGCACTGGGACGACCCAGAGGGATGGTATGGGGAGGGAGGAGGGAGGAGGGTTCAGGATGGGGAACACATGTATACCTGTGGCGGATTCATTTTGATATTTGACAAAACTAATACAATTTTATAAAGTTTAAAAATAAAATAAAATTAAAAAAAAAAATTAAATATCTGGTCTGATAAACAAAGCCTTTCTCAGTCTACCCAAACACAAATTTTCTTCTTCCTATACTATTCACTCAACCTCAAAATATATATTTCAATGCAAACTATTATATGTATGTATAATGAATTACCTTCTACACCAGAAACTAACACATCAATGTGAATCAACTATTCTTCAATAAAATAAACAAGCAAAAAAACTCCTAATATTTCATATCCTTTAATGGCTTCTTGATTTCTCAAGACTTTTACTCTGTCAGGGATTTTCTAACTTGAATTTAGTATTTGATAATTGGTTCAAATGTCATCTCTTTGATAACAATCTGATGCTTTCAGAGTGAATCTTCTCTCCTTATTAACTAGTACTTTACCATATTTTACTTTATATAATATATACTTTACATATTTTACCATGGATTATCTTATGCTTTTAATTATTTATGCATATTCAGGACTTGCTCTTGATGTCAGGCATCCACCATTCATGCCTGCCTTCAAGACATACCTTAGTTCCTGAACTCAACAGAGAGTGTTGCCTAGTGGTTAGAACAACACATTCTCAAGTCAGTGGAATCGGCTTTTTCAGGTTATTATGAAGAATGAATGACTTAAAATATGTAATGATATTAGAACTGAGACTGACAGTTAGTCACTGTTTCATGAGGATTATTCCTGAGAACAAGGAGTGAGGGGCAGAATAGAAATAAGGGAAAGAACTGCAATAAACATTATTTCTATGAGAACATAATCCTTTTGTACATAATTACAGAAATATAATATTATAGAGATTTCATCCAAAATCTTTTTTCAATTCACTGATAAAGAAAGTTAAGCACTAATATGTCCCACAAGAAATTTAGAAGCTGGTTTAGGACTAAGTCCCTATTTCAGTGGTCTCTTTACCCAGACTTGACTAAAGTTAAGTAGTAATATCCTTGATTAAAATATGAAATACATTTTATTTATGGAAAATTTTACTATCAACATGTTTGGCATTTTATGACCTTTTCTTGGGTATGTGGCTTAGCTATCTCCATTCAGCCCGTATTTTACTTCTATATTACAAGGCCACATTGAAACTTTCCAAAATAAAAACATTGAAGAAGAGTTCCTTTTCCATAGTTGGCTTGGGAAAAAACAGAGGTAGAATAATACAGTTGAATCTCGAAATTGAGGGAGACATTGATTGAACTAAAACAGAGGAGTAAAATGGGGTATGAGGCAGCCTAATAAGACATTAATGAGTCCATACCGAACTGTCTGGATATTGTGACTAGTTTTGTTCTTCAGTTCAGTTCAGTCACTCAGTCGTGTCTGACTCTTTGCGACCCCATGAATCGCAGCACACCAGGCCTCCCTGTCCATCACCAACTCCTGGAATTCATTCAGACTCATGTCCATCGAGTGAGTGATGCCATCCAGCCATCTCATCCTCTGTCGTCCCCTTCTCCTCCTGCCCCCAATCCCTCCCAGCATCAGAGTCTTTTCCAATGAGTCAAGTCTTTGCATGAGGTGGCCAAAGTACTGGAGTTTCAGCTTTAGCATCATTCCTTCCTAAGTTTTGTTCTTACATTTGTTT
Organism: Bubalus bubalis; assembly: GCF_019923935.1. NCBI lineage: Eukaryota > Metazoa > Chordata > Mammalia > Artiodactyla > Bovidae > Bubalus > Bubalus bubalis. Next base: position 5,317,923 of record NC_059179.1, on the reverse strand, counting down.
AATAAATTTTTACTGAACACTTGGATATGCCCAGCCCTGCTGTTTATTAAAACATGGTGCTTGAATCCTTGTTGTGGAGGAAGATAGAGAAAGCATTGAACAATACATAGTAGGAATTATAGACAAGATGCCCCAATGCATTTAATGTGGAGATGGGAGAATGGCTGGCATCAGGAATGACTTTCATCATTCTGGCTTGAGGAACTAGATGGTGGTGGCATTCATGAAATAGGGAAACTGAAGGGAATTCTCTTTTGTGTGTATGTTTCAGGGTGGGATGTTAAAGAATTATGTGACTTTTTTAAAATTTTATTTTATTTTTTAACTTTACAATATTGTATTGGTTTTGCCATATATCAAAATTAATCCACCACAGGTATACATGTGTTCCCCATCCTGAACCCTCCTCCCTCCTGCCTCCCCATTCCATCCCTCTGGGTCGTCCCAGTGTACCAGCTCCAAGCATCCAGTATCATGCATCGAACCTGGACTGGCGACTCGTTTCATATATGATATTATACATGTTACAATGCCATTCTCCCAAATCTTCCCACCCTCTCCCTCTCCCTCTCCCACAGAGTCCAAAAGACTGTTCTATACATCAGTGTCTCTTTTGCTGTCTCGTACGCAGAGTTATTGTTACCATCTTTCTAAATTCCATATATATGCGTTAGTATACTGTATTGGTGTTTTTCTTTCTGGCTTACTTCACTCTGTATAATAGGCTCCAGTTTCATCCACCTCATTAGGACTGATTCAAATGTATTCTTTTTAATGGCTGAGTAATACTCCATTGTGTATATGTACCACAGCTTGCTTATCCATTCATCTGCTGATGGACATCTAGGTTGCTTCCATGTCCTGGCTATTATAAACAGTGCTGTGATGAACATTGGGGTACACGTGTCTCTTTCCCTTCTGGTTTCCTCAGTGTGTATGCCCAGCAGTGGGATTGCTGGATCATAAGGCAGTCCTATTTTCAGTTTTTTAAGGAATCTGCACACTGTTCTCCATAGTGGCTGTACTAGTTTGCATTCCCACCAACAGTGTAAGAGGGTTCCCTTTTCTCCACACCCTCTCCAGCATTTATTGCTTGTAGACTTTTGGATCGCAGCCATTCTGACTGGCGTGAAATGGTACCTCATAGTGGTTTTGGTTTGCATTTCTCTGATAATGAGTGATGTTGAGCATCTTTTCATGTGTTTGTTAGCCATCTGTATGTCTTCTTTGGAGAAATGTCTATTTAGTTCTTTGGCCCATTTTTTGATTGGGTCATTTATTTTTCTGGAGTTGAGCTGTAGGAGTTGCTTGTAGAATTATGTGACTTTTGAACAAATGAGTTTGAAGTGAACTGGAGAAATCTGAGGAGGTTGTTAAGGAGTTTTATACACACATCTAACCAAATGTAACGGAGAAGGCAATGGCACCCCACTCCAATACTCTTGCCTGGAAAATTCCATGGACAGAAGACCCTGGTAGGCTGAGGGTTGGACACGACTGAGTGACTTCACTTTCACTTTTCACTTTCATGCATTGGAGAAGGAAATGGCAACCCACTCCAGTGTTCTTGCCTGGAGAATCCCAGGGACAGAGGAGCCTGGTGGGCTGCCGTCTATGGGGTCGCACAGAGTTGGACACGACTGAAGTGACTTAGCAGCAGCAGCAATCAAATGTAATCAGCAACATTAACTGAAAAACATATTTATATGAAAATGTGTGAAGTTAAATCACAGAAAGAACATGTTTTGAATCAATAAAAGGTATACTAGTGCCTGGTAAACAGATGTAAGCTGTCTAAATGATTCCTTTTTATAAATTAATTCATTAGTTAAATGATATCACAATATAGAATTGCTATTTAATGTTACCTATTATAAGAATGACAAAATAATTGTCACTGGCATTTATGTTCAACTATGCATTCCAAAAGCAATACTGAAAAAAATTTTCATTGTATTCATAAACTTTCCTAAACGACTAAATAAAAAATAAAATGCAATGCCTGGCAGTGTTTCTAGCAATTATTCTTCTACGAAGAATGAGTACACATTTGGATTATTTTACCATGAGATGCAACATAATTAAACTCAGAAAAATATTTATGTGTAATAGCTTGTGTTTCATGTTTAGCAGATCATATCTATTTTCTTTACCTTTTGCAGACTATTCACACTGATAAGATTATTTTTTTCTTAGAACTGGTGCTAATTACAGTAATGTGAGTTTCTCCATGTATAGCTTAACTGTCAGGTCCTAATACCCTGAAATTAGACAATCTCCTGAGTATATAACTCTATGCCTATAATATTCAAACTATATGAGATTTCTATTAGTATATATGAGAAGGCATGTTAACAACAACAACTCTTTACATGTCACATAGGTGTGGACTTCTAGAATTAGATTAACCTTGGGAGAATGTTAAATACTGATCAAGGTCTTGGATAAGTTTTTTCAGTTGTCTGTGCATCTGTTTCCTGCTCCATAAATGAAATAGGTTCTCTATTTTTCATAGTCTCTCAAAGCAAATATAGCTAGTAGTTAATCTTCAGAATCTGAGAAAACTTCTCCAAGTCTGTTATAATTGTTATCAATGTTGGCAAGCTTTAGGACTTTCTGTGAAGTTGGTTTAAATGAGCTTAACTAGTATATTTAAGTTATATTTTAATTTCTGGAAAAAATATTATGAGGTCACATTTTATCCAAACTGAAACTACACATCAGATGTATATTTGGTCTGTGTTTATTTCGCCTTGCTAATGCCATTTCTTTTCATCTAAATAATCTGTCACAAAACTCCTCATGCCTAGGTTCTTCTTTTCCCATCTGTAAACCTTGATGTTACATTTCCGCTGTTTGTGTTGACACATTTTTCACATCCTGATCCTTCACCTTGTGTTGATTTTTAAAATAAAACATCAAAACTTTTTAGTGCACTTTAAAACTCGTATTAAATATAATAACAATATTCTAGGTAGCTTAACAGTAGTTTCCACACAACCTTAATATCAGAAGAAAGCAAATTTGGACTTTCCAATGCAGAGGATACAGGTTTGCTCCCTCATTCACGAAGATTCCACAGGCTGCAGAGCAACCAAGCCTGTGTGCCACAACTGCTGAGCCCATGCACCTGTGCTCACAACATCGCAGCTGCTGGAGCCCCTGCACCTGTGCTCCGTAACAATAGAAGCCACCGCAAGGAGAAGCCTGCACACGACAAAAGAGTAGCTTCTGCTTGCCGCAACTGAGAAAGTTCATGGAAAGCAACGATGACCCAATGCACCAAACATACATAAATAAATAAACAATTTTTAAAAAGAAAACAAATTTGTTAAAAGATCATCTGGTCATATCAGAAATCTGAAAATAATGAGAATCAAGCCCAACTCTTCTCATGCATTAAAGAAGTTCATATATAAAATATAGTCCAAGCATAGGAAGTTTTTTTTATAAATGAAAAGTTGTAAGCTTAATATAAATAAATAAATTTTAATGTAGAAATTTTTTCAAAATGTTGCTTTGATCTATTATTCCTTTTATATGTTGAGTGAAATCAGTTTGTTCATAGGGTAAATTTTAAAATATATAATCTAACATTACATTTTAAAATCTGAACCTAACAATTAGTAATTATTTTTTATCAAATATAATAATAAGAAGAAAAAGCTTAGCTGCTGTTTATCAATGATAACACTGAAACCTGGTGAGGGTGATTAACCAAGTCCACAGAGTTAACTAAGCAGAGAGCCAGGAGTTGGACTCAGGTAGTCTGACTTCAGGATCTTTGCTCTATATGTCTGGAAGCTATTTTCTAACAATGTGCCAAATCCTCCAAGGAAAAATTCACTATCATATTTCTAGTGGAATGCCAAGTAACCGTAGGCTTTTAAAACTGTCTTAAGTATTGTAAGAGAGAAATAAACTCTCCAAGCAGGCAACAACCTTTTCAACATACTATAAAATCCTCAAGGGCAGGGATTATGTTTTATTTGACTTTTTATTCCCAGAGCCTCCAACAGTGCCCACCACACAGAGGACCTCATTAAAGGTGTGTTGTTGTTTTATGGCAAAGTGCTAACAAAGAATTGGTGGAGCTAGAGAAAGAAGACTTTATATATGAAGTGACACTTGAACTCGGTCTTGAAATATAAATACAGGTATTCAAGGAACAGATTCAGGGGCAAAGGACCTTTGAGACGGAGAAAATATGTGTGGCCAGAGGCTTGAGAATGAAAAAAACATTTGATAAATCTAGGGAATGGGTGTTTGGATGTGGGACAAGTCCGAGAGTGTGGAAAAAGATTCTGGACCCAGGAGTCGTGCTTGTTTAGGAAGAAGAGCCTTATGCCAGGAGTGGAGCTCCATACAGAACACATACAGAACTGGTACATGCAGATTAGTAGAGGGAACAGGTGAAGTTTCAGGAAGCTCTTCAAGAACTGGGTGCAACTCAGAGTTAGTCTTATTTGCGCCTCAGTGTTGTTGAAATTCAGTCTTTCCACAGACAAACACTACCAACTAGCATAAAATGTAGCAAGGGTGCTAATGTGAGGAGGTTAAGAATGACTACATAAGAAAACTGTAATATCAAATAGTAGCTAATTAAGTTCAAAACAGAGTGCTATTATATATGCATATATAATGAATGAATGAATGTGTCAACAATTTACTAATTTATTAATATTGGAACTTGTAAGATGATAAATCTGGTTATTAGAATTTAAGAGCATTCAGAACTGGGTATTTTTATTCCTTTTGAGGAAAAGCACATTTGAATAAGATTTCTGTCTGAAATACAAAATTGTAATAGCTTATACACAGTAAAATATTGGAGAAGGAAATGGCAACCCACTCCAGTGTTCTTGCCTGGAGAATCCCAGGGATGGGGGAGCCTGGTGGGCTGCCGTCTATGGGATCACACAGAGTCGGACACGACTGAAGCGACTTAGCCTTAGCCTTAGTCATACACAGTAAAATAATAAACTTTAGGGTTATTGCCTCTACTGAACAGAAATCTACAGGTAAACATACACTTTTACACTTTCTGGACTTATGCGTGCTTAGTTACTCAGTTGTGTCTGACTCTGTGATGCCATGGATTGTAGTTCGCAAGTCTCCTCTATCCATGGAATTTTCCAGGCAAGAACATTGGAGTGGCGGGCCATTCCCTTCTCTAGGGGATCTTCCTAACCCAGGGATTGAACGCAAGTCTCTTGCATTCCTGCATTGGCAAGCTGATTCTTTACCACTAGCGTCACCTGGGAAAACACTAAATGGTAAAATAAAACACAGGTACATTTTATGTTACAATAATCCTCCCACAGTCTTCTTAAAAGTGTTCCAGTATGATATGAAAAGACCATGCCATCTCTCCCCACCTGACCTTTTTTTTTCAAGGTTGACTATCTATTCTAGAAGTGCCTTAACTCAGTTTTTTAAGGTAAAACAGAGAGAGTGAGAAGGCAATGGCACCCCACTCCAGTACTTTTGCCTGGAAAGTCCCATGGATGGAGGAGCCTATTAGGCTACAATCCATGGGGTCGCTAAGAGTCGGACACGACTGAGCAACTTCACTTTCACTTTTCACTTTCATGCATTGGAGAAGGAAATGGCAGCCCACTCCAGTGTTCTTGCCTGGAGAATCCCAGGGACGGGTGAGCCTGGTGGGCTGCTGTCTATGGGGTCGCACAGAGTCGGACACGACTGAAGTGACTTAGCATAGCATAGCATAGCATAACGATGGATGTTATCTAGACCAGGGGTCCCCAACCTCCAGGATCTAATGCCTAATGATCTGAGGTCAAGCTGATATAATAATGATAGAAATAAAGTGCACAATAAATGTAATGCAATTGAATCATTCAGACAGTCCATGGAAAAATTGCCTTCTACAAAATTGGTCCCTGTTGCCAAAAAGGTTGGGGACCACTGATCTAGAGTTATAGTAATCATTTCACAATATATACATTTATCAAATCATTATATTGTACTCCTGAAACTAACATAATGTTACATGTCAATTATCCCTCAATAATAAAGGTCTCTATAAACATAATTGTAAAGCTGACTTGATCAAATAGTCACAATAACTTGCAAGCCAGTAAGACAATACATTAAATATGTCTTTCAAATTATTAAAACCTCAAAAGAGATTCATGCCAAAGTAAATATATTGTAAGTAGAAATACAAAGAAAGAAAGCTTTCATTTCTATGTTCAAACTGTAAGAAATTTGGCAAAAGCATATAAATTGCTTATGAATTTGCTTATGAAATATGCACAGAAAACATCTGCTGACCATCTCTCTCGAGTGGTATACTGATTTTTCAAATAGAAGAAATCTTGGGAATAAAATTAAAGTTTAGAGAGAAATCAAAACTTAGATTCTTAGAAGTGAATAGAAAAAGTAGTCTCAAAACAATGTTTCACAGATAAGGAAAAACTGGATTAAAAAGACTAAGTGAATTTGCCCAAGGGTGCCTAGGAGGTAATTTCAGGGTCAGAGCAAGAATTGGAGTTTCTTGTCTCAAACCCTGTACTAAAGTCCTAGAGTAAGCTTTACCCAGGTCACTGAGTCAAGTATATGAACATATTTACCTTATTTTTCGATACGATCACCACGCCTATTAAATCAAACCAACCTTTCAAGATAGTCCCCTTTTAAGGGCAGGGCTGAACATACAACAGCTTCTCAGGACAGGCTGCTGATGAATAGACCGAGAGTTAAATGCAGGCAAGAAGGAGGAACATTTTAAGATTGAGCAGTCTAATGAATCACATATTGTCCACAGGTATTTCTTCTGGAAATAAATCATTTATTGACAAAAACACAAAACAAAACATAAACATCTCTCAGGCTACAAATCATAGATAACTGATATTCTGATGTACTTTATAAAATAGATTGCAGAACAGTTAACACTGATTTTTATAGTGCCCTCAGTTTTTCCATCAGTGAAATAAATTATTTCAAGTGGAATAATGAATTTAATTTCTTTTTTCAGGTACGCCAAACCTCCTTGTATGGAAGACATTATTAAATTAATTTTATTCTGGTATGTTTTCACAACTTTTAATAACTGCTAGAATGTTTTCAGTTCAGTTCAGTAGCTCAGTCGTATCCGACTCTTTGTGACCCCATGAATCGCAGCACGCCAGGCCTCCCTGTTCATCACCAACTCCCGGAGTTCGCCCAAACTCATGTCCATTGAGTATGTGATGCCATCCAGCCATCTCATCCTCTGTTGTCCCCTTCTCCTCCTGCCCCCAATCCCTCTCAGCATCAGAGTCTTTTCCAATGAGTCAACTCTTCGCATGAGATGGCCAAAGTATTGGAGTTTCAGCTTCAGCATCAGTACTTCCAATGAACTCCCAGGACTGATCTCCCTTAGAATGGACTAGGTTGGATCTCCTTGCACTCCAAGGGACTCTCAAGAGTCTTCTCCAACACCACAGTTCAAGAGCATCAATTCCTTGGTGCTCAGCTTTCTTCACAGTCCAACTCTCACATCCCTACATGACCACTGGAAAAACCATAGCCTTGACTAGATGGACCTTTGTTGGCAAAGTAATGTCTCTGCTTTTTAATATGCTATCTAGGTTGGTCATAACTTTCCTTCCAAGGAGTAAGTGCTTTTTTAGTTTCATGGCTGCAATCACCATCTGCAGTGATTTTGGAGCCCAAAAAAATAAAGTCTGACACTATTTCCACTATTTCCCCATCTAGAATGTTTTAAATATGTCATATTTGCATTTTGAATTAAAACACAATGCAGAACACAATGTTTTATTGTATTTTATTTTTCAAATATTTGGTATATATATTATTTAGTTTCATCATATAGATGTAATTTATATTTTAGAAATTAAGTTAGTTTGGAACCATTGATACTATTTAATATTTTGATAACCATTAATGCCAATGACTGTATAGAAGTTATAAAAAATAAGTTATTGCAATATGCATCATTTCTTTTCACTGAAACCTAAACTTTATCTAGAGATGTGACTAGCTATCTAAATTTACCTTCAACTCTATAAATATTTTATTTCATATATTTAGACAATTTAATGAGAAGGCAATGGCAACCCACTCCAGTACTCTTGCCTGGAAAATCCCATGGATGGAAGAGCCTGGTGGGCTGCAGTCCATGGGGTCGCGAAGAGTCAGACATGACTGAGCGACTTCACTTTCACTTTTCACTTTCCTGCATTGGAGAAGGAAATGGCAACCCACTCCAGTGTTCTTGCCTGGAGAATCCCAGGGACGGGGGAGCCTGGTGGGCTTCCGTCTATGGGGTCGCACAGAGTCGGACACGACTGAAGTGACTTAGCAGTTAGAAGACAATTTAATATCATTAAATTATAATATTTTTATCTTTACAATTCTGAGAAGAATTCCTGTTTGCAGGATTCTTACATCCACTACAGATAATAAATATAAACTACCTGCTATGGTATTTGGTACATAATAGATACCCAGTAAATGTTAACTCACTTGCAGTTTAAATCATCATAGCAATTGCCTAATTTTTTTCTGAAATGTGTATATAAATGGGTTTCCCTGGTGGCTCAGCTGGTAAAGAATTCATGTGCAATGCGGGAGACCTGAGTTTGATCCCTGGGTTGGGAAGATACCTTGGAGAATGGAAAGGCTACCCACTCCAGTATTCTGGCCTGGAAAATTCCATGGACTATACAGTCCATGGGGTTGCAAAGACTCAGATAGTACTGAGCAACTTTTTGACTTTCACTTCATATATAAAATACATTACTTAGATAAGAAAATGTAAATAAATTAGCAAAACTCATGGTAATTTATAACCATTCTGCCTTGGTTCAAAGAAGAAACTACTAATAGACAACTGGTGTCTAAAATATGTGTGCATAGTTGCAAGTAAAGTTGATTGTTATTATCAGGGACTATCATGGGAATTATTTCAAAAGTGGTAATGAACTTTCATTGATCCATCTGTGCGTACACTTTCAACAAGTCCCCTTAAGGCCAAGCTTTAACACATCGGTATACATAAAGCGATAAAATTTTTAAGGCACTTCCAAGGCCTGTGCCAAACTCTTTAACACTTTCTCTCATAATGTGTTATATGCTCTTTTTGTGATATTCTGAGGGAATTATTGTCCCTACTTAGAAAATAAAGTGGTTAAAGAATTGATTTAAGATGAGTAGCAGAACGATTTCATAAGTAGGCAGTCTGACTCCATGGTAGGTGCACGACAAACCATATTGGACTGTGTCCCTGGTTCTTTCATGTTTGTATTCTGAAGCCAACAGATTGTCTAAAGGATCAAGAGGCAAACTTTTCTTTCTTGTTGTTATAGACTCAAATGTTTTTCAACAATTCAGGTTCTTTCCAAGGTCATCTCTTTTTAACAATTGGTCTGAGTCCATCCATGAATGAACAAGCCCACGGGAACAGTGTGGTGCTGAGCCTGTGACCTTGGCTCCATCATCACTCTTTTCCCTCATTTGTGCTGTGCTTAGTTGCTCAGCCACATCTTTGCAGCCCACCAGACTCCTCCATCCATGGGGATTTTGTCATGTAGGCAAGAATACTGGAGTGGGTTGCCATGCCTTCCTCCAGGGGATCTTCCCAACCCAGGGATTGAACCCAGGTCTCGGGTATTGAAGGCAGGTTCTTTACCGTCTGAGCTGCCAGGGAAGTCCTTTCTCTTATCTTTGGTCTATCAATTCCAAAATATATGTTAAATTTGCACAATATTGTTGCTGTTCAGTCACTCAGTTGTGTCTCACTTTGCGACCCCATGGACTGCAGCATGGCAGGCTTTCCCAGTCCTTCACCGCCTCCTGGGGCTTGCTCAAACTCTTGTCCATTGAGTTGGTGATGTTATCCAAACATCTTATCTTCTGTCATCCCCTTCTCCTCTTGCCTTTAATTTTTCCCAGCATCAGGGTCTTTTCTAATGAGTTGCCTTTTCATATCAGGTGGCCAAAATACTTCTTTTTATCCTTATACTGTCATTTATTTCAGACACTATTCCTCTTTCCCTAGTTTCCATAATAGTGTCTGACTTTTTCCTTGCCTATAGTCTATCTCATTTAATCTGTTCTCCTTAGTGCTATTTGGGGCTTTCCTGATGACTCAGACAGCAGAGAAATTACCTGCATTGCAGGAGACCTGGGGTTAGATCCCTGGGTTGGTTAGACCCCTGAAGAAAAGAATGGCTACCCACTCCAGTATTCCTGCCTGGAGAATCCCATGGACAGAGAAACCTTGTGGGGTACAGCCCATGGGGTAACAAAGAGTCTGACATGACTAAGCGACTAAGCACCTTAGAGCACCTATTTGAGCCTTCAAATCTGCAAATAGGGTCATGCTGACACCTGCTAAACCTTTTGCCTAGTTACTTTCATAATAAGGTGGGGCCTTTAATAAAAAATTCTAATTTATTACTCTATTAATAATTACTCTTATTACTCTAATAATTCTAACTCATTACTCTATTAATGCTCTTATCTTCACATATTATGCACTTAAATACTACATGACAGTCTGCAATTTTCTCAAAGCATATTGTTTCATTTTTATGAGAACCTTCCTCCTTTGCCCCTTCCTCACATATCCCCTCTTTGGCAAACTCCTATATGACTTGCAATTCTCAGGTGACAAATCACTTCTCTCAGAAGCTTTCCAAGTCTGGGTCAGTTGCTTCTATGAAGTATCCCTTTTATTTTTATTATTACTATTCTTGCAATAGCACTTATTGCAATGTGCAATAATTAAATGAAGATAACGGCATCCGGTCCCATCACTTCTTGGGAAATAGATGGGGAAACAGTGGAAACAGTGTCAGACTTTATTTTTGGGGGTTCCAAAATCACTGCAGATGGTGACTGCAGCCTTGAAATTAAAAGACACTTACTCCTTGGAAGGAAAGTTATGACCAACCTAGACAGCATATTAAATAGCAGAGACATTACTTTGCCAACAAAGGTCCGTCTAGTCAAGGCTATGGTTTTTCCTGTGGTCATGTATGGATGTGAGAGTTGGACTGTGAAGAAGGCTGAGCAACGAAGAATTCATGCTTTTGAACTGTGGTGTTGGAGAAGACTCTTGAGAGTCCCTTGGACTGCAAGGAGATCCAACCAGTCCATTCTGAAGGAGATCAGCCCTGGGATTTCTTTGGAAGGAATGATGCTAAAGCTGAAACTCCAGTACTTTGGCCACCTCATGCGAAGAGTTGACTCATTGGAAAAGACTCTGATGCTGAGAGGGATTGGGGGCAGGAGGAGAAGGGGACGACAGAGGATGAGATGGCTGGATGGCATCACTGACTCGATGGACGTGAGTCTGAGTGAACTCCGGGAGTTGGTGATGAACAGGGAGGCCTGGAGTGCTGTGATTCATGGGGTCGCAAAGAGTCAGACACGACTGAGCAACTGAACTGAACTGAACTGATAATTGACTCTTAACACATGTGTCTATCATTAAACATAGATTTTTAAGAAGAGTGGTATAAGTTTTGCTCATAGAGTGTAGCCTAGAGCCAGTTGAATGCTAGATGCTTACAAAGTACTTGTACTGAATGAATGAACAAATAAAATACAGGGAAAAAGTTAAATGCTCACTTAGCAAAGATCACTGCTTTTATACAGTCATATCTTCCTTAAAAACTAAGACCATTTTTGGATACTGTTCATTATCATAGATTTTTGTATTTTTATTTCTGTAAGGGACCTTAGGTCCTTACAGGTCAGGTTCAAAAGGCCTAAATATCTATTCACCATAAAAATATATCCAGTGGGAATTCCCTCTCAGTCCAGTGGTTAAGACTCCATGCTTTCACTGCTGAGGGCCAAGGTTCAATCCCTGGTGAGGGTACTAAGATCCTCTTATATATACATATAGTTAAAAAATATTTCCAGAATTTTATAAAATTCTAAGGATATTGACCATTTATTTACCAACCACTCCCCACTGCTTACCCAAAGCTACACAGGATCTGCCCAACCTAGGGATCAAATCAGGTCTCCTGTATTGCAGGCAGATTCTTTACCATCTGAGCCACTAGGGAAGTGAAGATATTGATCATTTATTTACCAACCTCTCCCCACTGCTCACCCAAAGCTACACAGACCAATAAAAATATCCAGCTTCTTTGCTTTGGTGATGCTACTGATTGTCTCATTTTGATAAATTCTAATTGACAGGCATATGTAAAATTTTAAAAATTTCAAAAAATAACATAAAACATTTTATAGTAACATTAGATCTGCAGAAAGAAAGCAAAATATGTCCTAAGGAGAAAAACATGGAAACTAGTAAGCTAGTAAAATCCATGGAGAAGGCAATGGCACCCCACTCCAGTACTCTTGCCTGGAAAATACCATGGGCGGAGGAGCCTGGTGGGCTGTAGTCCATGGGGTCGCTAAGAGTCGGACACGACTGAGCGACTTCACTTTCATTTTTTACTTTCATGCATTGGAGAAGGAAATGGCAACCCACTCCAGCGTTCTTGCCTGGAGAATCTCAGGGATGGGGGAACCTCGTGGGCTGCCGTCTATGGGGTTGCACAGAGTCAGACATGACTGAAGTGACTTAGCAGCAGCAGCAGTAAAATCCAAAAGTTAAATTAAATACCCCAAAGTTTTAAGTAATAAAAGCTACTAGCACCAAAATCATCTGCTATTTACATTTATTTTTCTAGAAAGGAAAAATATATATGTATTGCCAAGTTTGAAATATAGAGTGCTAACTCATTCCTTTTAGTCAAATTGTCAGAAGAAAAAGAATTTCACCTTCAAAAGGAAGTGACACTGTTGTGGAATCCGGAGTCAAAAAACACATCTTGGAGGACACTCAAGACAGTGGAGTACAGTTTATTACACCAGCGGGTCCAAGGGGAATCAGTTTCCAACAAGGACCCTGATGTTTCTTGTTGGGGGCCAGAGTGAGGCACTCGGCCCGTGGCAAAGGTCATGAGGAAGGAGGCTCAACATATGCAAAGGCGGGATCGAGCCTCAGGAGTCCCCCTGGAAATCCTCGAGCATCTACCCCCATAACCAGAGCCTGCCTTCTTTACTACTTTATGCTCCCACCTACACCTCTGACTTTACGGGGGGCTGTCCCCCACCACCTCTTTTGGAGAAGGAGTTAACTTAGAGCTCCAGTTAATAAAAACTCCTGGGCGTGACAAGAGTGTTTTAACCTACAAATTCTTCTGAAGGTTCTCTGGCCTGCCTGACAGGCTTGTCCGGCCACACGTGATTGCTCACAGCCTCCCAACCGTGAGAGGCACAAGATGCTTTAAACCTCCTAAAAACAGTTTCCTTAGAAAAGTTAGAAAACTATTAGTATAAGTATAATGGGCTGATTAGAAATTGTATCGGTGAAGGGTTTTTCATTTGTTGAGCCAATGTTTGTTGCTAAGTCTCCATATCCCCTGCCCTTACACACATTAATGAATATATAGAAGAAATAAGTATTAACCTTTGATATTAATCATGTTAGACCTTAGGCTAAGTAAATTCTTTCCTTAACTAAAACCCACTACACCCTCACCCTATAGGAATGTAACTTTATTTGGGTGGCATCTGTTTTAAGAATAATCACCCCTGGAGAAATAAGTGTCCTGGTTGACTGACCGCTGTCACAAGGAGAGGGTCATAAATTGTCAGCAGGCCCCCTGGCCAGAAGATGATGTAACACCCCTAAGACCTCTGTATACATTTGTATGAAGCACCTGACTTTGATAAAAGTCAGGACTGCTGACCCTGCGTGACTTTTGCATAACATCTCAGTGTATAAAAGTAGACCATGGAAAATAAAGAATTGGGATCAGTTCCTCGAAATACTGATCTCCCCATGTTGCTCTCTCTCTCACTCTGGCTGAGTCTCCATCTGGAACGCGGAACCCGCCATACTAACTAATTATGCCTGGGCTTCTAAGATCTGACCGGGGAGGCCTCAGTGTCTCCTCTCCTTTGGGAGAACGGAAGGATGCCTGCGGCTTACGTAAGTGGTGCAAACTTCTTGTCTTGAAGTTTTATTGGTCTCCCGCATAAACCAAGCTACTCAGCCTCTTTTCTCCACTGAATTTTCCTACTGAGCTATCCTCATTCTATTACTCTTTACATCTTTAATTAATATCTAATTGAAGCTATTGTATCCTGATCCTCGCCAACGCCATCCCCACTTCGAACTCCCTGGATCAGCCGGGGCTGGACCCCGGCAGTTTCTGAGAGGCCCAAGTTTTATAACCTGCCCTGCCCCCACCCCCATGACTGGTTACATGTTACCAACCTCTTTGTGGTATGTGATTGAGTTTTACAACAAGTAGGTGCTAGGAGAACAAACAATTAAGTTTAAAGGAGAGGGGTGTGGGACAAGGACACAACGATTATACATCAAGGGGTATGTCTCCATGGTTAATCTAACAGGGGCAGCCTGACCTCAACTCTAATCTCTGTTTGTCATCTACAGGGAGAGAAGTCTCCAGGAGACCTGGTTTTTACTAATAATGGTTTCCTCACTCTTGGGCAGGGTCCAGGCCTAGTTCACATCCTACCTTTAAGATGGATGACAGGCTTCAACATGGAGTCTCTCTTGCTTTTCTCACACTGGCCTCAAGAACACAAAGCCCATATTTAACATAAAAATGAACATTAGTTAAATTTCAGGATTACATTAAGTGATTAGTGTAAGTGATGTGTCACTCCACACTGGCTTTCCATCATTTCATCTGTTTCTATCTAAAAGCAAACCTAACAAGCACTTTTTAAATAATTGAAAAATTAAATCCTCATTGGTGTGTCATTTTCATTTTTCTGCCTGTCTTCAGACTTATGCTAGCAGCTCCATTAATATACCTGTTGTAAACAAAAAGAAGGAAAAAGTTGTGCAAATGGCTTATTATAAAATTAAATGGTAACATATTGTGTTGTTTGGGATCACAGTCTACAGGCAAAATGGAAATAACAGATGTAATATAAATTCAGAATTATCATCTGTGTCACATTGAAAACCAGCCTCAAAAAATCTGCACAATGTGTTCTACCTGAAGAAAAACTAGGGTAAAAACAGACAGAGAAAAGGAAAACTGTGCCAGCAATGGAATGGAGAAACAGCAACATTTTAATCTTGATTTGGTAATAAATTTTGAAAAGACATTGTATACCAATTGGATTTTTTATTAAAATTTCAATCAAAGAAAACTTTCTTCTACATATATATGGGCATATAGAATGTTTTTTTTTTTTTGGGGGGGGGTGTTGTTGATTGTGAGATTTCTTAATGATCCATTTTAATATAATGAATTTACTAGTTTGAATGGACCTAGTTAAATTCTACCCTAAAGACATTCATAGATGAACTTCCCTATCTTATCAGTGCATTAGTATTTTTGCTGGTCTGGATTGTGGAGCAACCTAAGCCAAATGTATTATATTTGTGGTTTAAAATTACATCTGTATATATAATTTACTAAATTAATAATTCAGTGTAATGTCTCTAGTAATATACTTTATTAATCACCTAATTTGGATGTGATTAATATATAATTACATAACTCACTAAACTCCTGAGTTTGTTTTGGGTCATAATCCAGAAGAAATTCTCTCCATAGCAACTCATTTTTCACATGAAAGAGTAAAAGATTCACCCCTCCCTATTAAAAAAAAAGAAGTGAAAAAATACATTTAAACTATATTTTTTGGCAAAATTACTGACTTCCTTCTCTTCTACTCATGCCCTTTGGCATGCAACTTTGAATTCTCTCACTAAAATTTCCAACTTCATGAACAAAAACAAAAAAGACTTCACCTTATCAGAAAAGAGAATTTGAAAAAAAGCAAAACCAGCAACAACATAAAAATCTCCTAAATTATTTAAACACATAGTAATAAGTATTTTCTTCCAACTATGGATACAAATAATATCACAATATACTTCCTAATCACAATTTACTATCTCATCCACTGCAACTTACAGAATCAGTATCAGTCTCCAAAAAATCTTTGAATCTCTTTCAGTGAGGTGGTTTAGGGAAACACTGAGGACTAATTACTTGCATTCCTCCAACATTTATATGTTGAGGTACCCAGTCCCCAGTATAATGGTATTTGGAAGTTGGGTATTTGAGAGGTTATTAATTTAAGGTGAAGCCCTCACTATATGCCTATTATAAGGAACGGGATCAGTGCCCTTATAAGAAGAGACATGGAGGCTTCCCTCATAGCTCAGTTGGTAAAGAATCTGCCTGTAATGCAGGAGACCCAGGTTTGATCCTTGGGCCAGGAAGATCCCCTGGAGAAGGAAATGGCAACCTACTTCAGTATTTTGGCCAGGAGAATCTCATGGACAGAGGATCCTAGCAGGCTACAGATCATGGGTTGAAAGAGTTGGACACAACTTAGTGAATAAACCACCAAGAAGAGAATGGGTTTCCCAGGTGATTCAGTGGTAAAGAATCTTCCTGCTAATGTAGGAGATATGGGAGATGTGGGTTTGATCCCTTGGTTGGGAAGAACCCCTGGAAAAGGAAATTTCAAGACACTCTAGTTTTCTTTCCTGGAAAATTCAGAGCAACAGAAAACAGAAAAACCTGGCAGGCTACAGTACATGGGGTCACAGAGGGTGGAACACAACTGAGCAGCTGAGCACGCATGCATGCAGGAAGAGACATAAAAGAAATTGTCTCTCTCAGCCATGTGAGGACACTGAGAGAAGGTGGCTGTCTATAAGCCAGGGGCTGCTCTTTGTTACGATGTGTGGGCTTCTCTTTGCAGTGCCTTCTCTTGTTACAGAGCACAGGCTCTAAGGCACATGAGCTTCAGTAATTATGGCCCACAGGATCAATAGCTGTGATTCTTGGGTCCTAGAGCGGGTGGACTCAGTAGTTGTGGCCCATGGGCTTAGTTGCTCCATGGCATGGGGAATCTTCCTGGACCAGGGATCAAACTCATGTCCCCTGCATTGACAGGCTGATTCTTATCCATCAGGGAGGTCCAATAGTTGGTAATTTTTATACAAACTTTGTTAACTGAGTAATGGCACTTCCAAAGAGTTCTAAAGATTTAAATGTACAAAATAAGTTAGTCTATATTACACATAAAAAAAAATTTCATCAACTGGAATTTAGTGCAGAGGCAAATAATAAGGAAAGAAAATGAAACATCTTCCTTAGGACCAGAGTCCAAATCTCATATGGTATCAGAAACGTCACCACTGTAGTGCAGAAAAAAATAGCAAAATAGCTATTTTCCAGAGTAAGGCTCATTGAGAATAAACCTATTTTTGGCAACATGATGGACACACATTTGAGTTTTATAAAATATGGCAATCAATTGAACTTCTAATACTTGTTAAGCAAAAGAAATGCTATTTAAAAATTTTTGGAACTTTTAGTTGTAAATCTAACATTATGCTTTTTTAAGGTTATTCAGAAATCATTCCCAGAAGAGTTTCACAAAGTTGGAATTCTCTCTTCAGTAACAAAAGAATACAGAAAGAGGGGAGAAGTGCAATGCTGAGTACGTCCTAAGAACAGATGTTATATCCTAAACATATAAATGCAATTTTAAAAGATAAAGATTGATACCCCAATTAAATTACAAGATTGTCCTGAAAATTAGCATAATTTCCAATAAGAAAGGATATTTCCCTAAGCTTATTATAAGTAGATGAGCAGAGAGTATATTTATTCAGATGCATCCCACTGGTATCCCTGTAGCTGTTCATGCCACTTAATATTCTCCATGACTCCAAAATTATAAGAAGAATACAAAG
Source organism: Bubalus bubalis (assembly GCF_019923935.1). Taxonomy (NCBI): domain Eukaryota; kingdom Metazoa; phylum Chordata; class Mammalia; order Artiodactyla; family Bovidae; genus Bubalus; species Bubalus bubalis. The sequence goes on along the minus strand of NC_059179.1, from coordinate 5,300,159 downwards.
CACACACCAAGAAAAAAATTCAACATTACACAATTTTAATAACCAGTGTTGAGACTATTTTTCTGGAACACAAAGCAAATTTCAGTTTGGTAGAAATGTACAGTGTACTTTCCCTTTCATCTTCACATTTTTCTTTGCTTATATAGCAGCAACAACAAAAAAAATTAACACATTTATGATAACTGTCTTCTCCAAAAAAGTACAAGTAGATAATAAGAATAATCAAAAAACTGAAGCAAAACACTTTCTATTAAATTCCCAAAGCAATGACATGTTTTCAGTAGGTACATGTTATGCTATGTAATTAATATCTGATAAATTAAACATGGATCAAGGTTCTGAAAATACAGTGCCTATATTAGGGAATTCCCTGGCAGTCCAGTGCTTTTGGTGCTTTTACTGCTATGGCTAGGGTTCAATCCCTGGTTGGGTAACTAAGATACTGCAAGCCCCACATCAAAAAAAGTGTACCTAATAATAAAATCACAGAATGCAAATATTATGATAGATTCAGATGCAAAATGTTGAAATGATTATCTCCTTGGAGTTCCAGATAACATAAAATATAGATGTGAACTTAACAGAATTCCTTCCAGATGCCCTATCTAAAGAAATAAAAAGATCTAACTCACAACAACAACATGACCAGAAAAGAGGTATTCAATATTAGAAATATTGGGAGATAAAAAGGTTTAAATGATTTGCAGAGCTGAAAGAACTGAAACCAAAGGAACAACTTAGAATCAACAAGAAGAAATGCTAGGTGTATCTCAATTTATCAGAAAAATCTCAAGAACAGAAGGCATTAAGTACTTCAGCAGGCATTGTAGGTGAGGTTGGGATTAATAACAAAAAAAAGGTGAACTGAAAAACATGAAAATTTATAACTAAATTGTCTTGCCTAAACTCACAGATTTCCTCCTTGTCTGTATATCCTCCATCACACAAAAATTAGAAGCAAGTATGTAAGATGGAGGGAAGAGAAATAAAATGCAGAGGTATTGAGGGGAAGGTAGTAAAGTGTGGCAAAAGATGTCAGCTGTAGACACTTAAAAATCAGCAAAGGAAGGCAGGGGTTTTCTCTGAACTCCTCTCATCTGCCTGAAGGGACTCTGAAAGGAGTTATCTCTCATTGTCACCAAAGGAAATTCAATTGTCATGGATCACTTCCCAGGGAATTTCTTCCACCAGGGAAGGTTGACTCATCATGTGAGAGGAGACTACAAGTCCAAACTGCACCCAGACAACATTTATCACAAACTGCCACATCTCCCATGTATTCTTCTAGGGCCCCAGTCATCTTTCCTAAAAACCATTTACTCTCCCAAAGAAGGGCAATGACAAGCAATGTTCAAACTACCATACAATTGCTCTAATTTCACATGCTAGCAAGGTAATGCTCAAAATCCTACAAACTAGGCTTCAACACTACATGAACTGAGTTACTGGCTGACATGGGTAGTGCCCAAAAGAATAAAATATGACTTGCTAGTCAGGTTCCAGTATCAAAACAATTATAAGTGGCTATATATTTATTAGCTCTCAGAAACATGCATGGCAGAGATTCAAGGTGGCAAGGCAGGTGAATTAATAAAAGCATCAGCAGTCAAATACTATAAAGGGACTCCAATAATAAGAAACGGTCCTATGTCTTCCAGAATCATTTTTTTAGATCCCCACCTGTGAAAGAAAGTCTCAATAAAAAGTAATAAAAATTATAATATGTGATTTTTGGGGAGGGAGATCAGACCATTTTAATGAGGGGTTTTGGAGAGGTTTGAAAGGCTGGGAGGACAGAGAGATCTGACATCCTTCTCCTGGGCATCTTCCCTGCTTCTCAGCTGCTGAAAACTACATGATTCTTGACTATAAAATAATCTATAGGAACACAGAGGTATAAGAAAGAGCAAGCTTAGAGAATGTTATGCATAGAATCTGTTTGGGGTCAGAGAAATTTTTAATTGAAATGTGGAGAGTCAAATGCCTGGAGATTATGTTTGATGGACAAAGAACAAGTTACACTGATGTGAGATTTACAGCAACACTTTTCTGAAGAGAGAGGACTTAATATTAAATTTCAGTTCAATCTTCCCATTTGCAGGAATTTATGAGTTGTACTTTTTAGGTGCTTCAGCCAGGTTTTGCCAGCTTAGAATTCCTTCCTTCCTTGTGTGACTTTGTTTCTTAACTAAATTCCAATATGGCCTTGCAACTGGGAGGCCCACTAGGGTCGCACTGTAGTGAAGAAGGAACAGCTCCATAAGCAAACCGATATCTACCATAAGAAGATGACAGGACTACAAGAAAGATGATACAAACAAACAAAACAAAAGGATGCAACAATCTGGTTCTCTTTTTGTTTTTCAGTTGCCCAGTCGTGTCTGACTCTTTGTGACCCCATGGACGGCAGCAGGACAGGCATCGCTTTGCCTCAACATCTCCCGAAGTTTGCCCAAATTCATGTCCATTGCATTGGTGATGTCATCCAACCATCTCATCCTCTGATGCCCTCTTCTCCTTCTGCCCTCAATCAGCGAAGAGGGCAGCATCTTTCCTGCCCATCTTTTTTTTTTTTTTCCCCAGCATCAGGGACTTTTCCAATGAGTCAGTTGTTTGCATTAGACAACCAACTGGTTCTCTACAGTTTTTCTATTTTTTCCCCACATCTCCTCTTGAAAGGTACCCTTCTAATTCCAAAAATGTGGGGAAGAAAATAAACTATTATTTTGTTTTATGCCAGGAACTCAAAAACATTTTAAATTTAATCCTAACATCCACACTATCAAATAAATATTATGAATCTGCTTTGACAGATAAGGAAATTAGCATTCAATTGTTCAGTGCTGCAGCTAGTAAGTAGCAGAGCTAATTTACAAACTTAAAGTCTGACTCATTTGTAAAACTATGCTCTTTCTGCAGTACCATGTTAGACTTTGGATGGTTCTCCTTACTATTCAAAACTTGTTTATTTTTACTTTTTATGTTATCCACAGTCTTTAGAAATGTTCCCTCACCCCTTTAAAAGAGAAACATAGCTTAGACAATCCAGTATTGCAACCTTGCTATTGCAAGTGATTTTAGCCCTTAGAATTGAACAGAAGGGCAGTGATGATTTTTTTTTTTTTTCTTTTTTGGAGAGAGGGAAAGAAAACAAACAAGCAACAACAACTAAAATCCACAAAAACTCACATCTCTAGCAAGTGAACAGAGCATAATAAGGGACAGTTTTGCAAACTGGCTGTTTGACAGTATCTGTGTAGAGAGGCACTGAAGTGTCCTTTCTTGAGACGGAAGCAAGAAGATTGCTTTTCCTTCTCACTCTCTCAGGAGACTCACTCAAAGATCTAATGGCACTTTTCAACCTTTAATACATTCCTAATGGAATTCCCCAACCAGAGTGTTTCCACTTGCCTGGTTAGAAGCTTCAGCAGCAGCTTCTACAAATAGATGTTGTGTTTTTTGTTTTTTAGTACTGTTCACATGAATTGGAAGAATCTTTAAAGAAAATCTGGAGTATCTTGAATGAAAAATTCACAAGTACTAGCAGTCAAGAAGGCACTGAGCAGAAGAGTTAACAGCCATAAATCTGAAAAAAGTCACATTAATAAACTGAGATAAGATGTGTGAGATAAAATCAATTTCAGCTCCTTGGGAGAAAGAGAGGGTTTCTTTGAATTTTGGGATAAATTTAAAATCAATAAAAGTAGATAGATTCATGACCAGAAATTATATGACAGTGCAGGGAATTAGAAAAACAAAGAGAAAATCAAAGAGAAAAATATATATCTGTATACTGCAACAATCTCTAAGTTCCAACAAGCATTCACTGATGGTACTAACTGATGATCAACACTTCAGTAAAGTTTTTACCCACATCCTGCGGAGCACTGGAGTTGTATACGGCCCCTCAAACAGTATTTGATGATAGTAAAAATGAAAGTGTATAAATAGTGATTCTCAGGCCAGACTTCTTAGATATAAAACCAAGACCTCAGGAAAAGCAAGACTCCAACTATGAAGAGACCCTTAATTGTAATAATTATCCAATGAACTTGAATCAGGGCTGGGGTTGTGAGATTCCACAAGAGGAGACCTTTAATTCTTTAATAAATTTTGCTCAGAAGAGCCATTTTTGGAGGGAGTAGAAGTAATTTCTGCCAATAATGCTCATGACAGAATTTTGGAATAATAAAAGTGTACATTTCCGTATGCCAGAATCTCTCATTTTCCTTGTTACCTTAGGATGCTAAAGGACCCCATTAACTGAAAATGTGTCCCTAGAAAGGGTTTACAAAATTGCTACATGCGAATCCAGTTCCTCAGCTAAGCAGCTGAACCTCTTTACATTTTAAAAGCACCATATTGCAGTAAGGTCAAAATTGAATATTGAAAACAGGATGGAGTCTATATCTAATATTTAGGGGGGGAGTAAAATTTCATACCTCTTGCTATACTCCATATTTATCTTTTTCTAGGAGAGAGAAAGTTTTTTCCCTGAAAAATAGAAATGACAAGCCATTTGGTTCTATTTCTTATGAAGTTAGATGTTAGCCAGTTGCTAGACTTCAGCTGTGATATATTCATGAGAAGAAATAAGCTGGAGACTTTTAGCCTGAAGTAAAAAACAGATGGAGTTGCTTTTTTACCTTTTTACAGAACGTGACTTTTTCAAAAGTCCAGCTCTCAGCAGGGAGCATCCATATGTGTGACTACAATTTACATTCAGTTCTGAAACAAGAATGTGTCTCCATAAATTTGGCAAAACATGTTCTTGAAGTAAGCCCTAGCATCCAAGAGGTTGAAATAACTCTTAAAACTCTCTTGTAGTTCAATGACATTGAAGGTTGGAACAAAGATAAAGCTATGAGAGAAACAAATCTTTATTGGTTCTACGACAAAGTATTTAAACATCTTATCAGTCATACCAATTGTAAAGTTTAGTCATTGATTAGCACATTGGGTGGAATTAGCTGACTTTCAACTTCCATGAGTGTCAGACCAATCAGGTAGTTAGTAATTTGAATCTAAGCAACACAGAATGTGAAGCCACAATAACATTGGAACAATAAGTGGTGCACAGTGATTCCCACTTGTGTGAGACAAGAATCTGGTCAGGTTCTTGTCTGTTATTAAGATTCCATCAAGCAAGAAGACAACTGCAAACACAGCCTTGAGAGATCATTGAAAACACATGACACAAAAAGCTTCCCTTAATGAGTATGTGTTCTTTATTATAGAGAGATTTAGGGCCATGCTTGTGGATATTGAAGAGAACCGTATTAAAGTATTAATGAAACAGGAGGGAAGAAGGCAGGGTGCAACCTTTGAAAGAATGACATAGCCCAAGGACACAACATAAATTGATTAGAATCAAATGGGCCCAAGGTGGCAGACCAGTCAACTGCCACTAACCTTGATCCTCAGTATACATTCATTGTAACACATCAGCAAGCTAAATGACACACCCAGAGTCACCAGGGTAGTTCCAAGGCCTACCATCGAAAGTGGGAGGTGACCCAAGACCTGGAAATCTCTGTCCCTTCCCCCAAATGATTGGAATACTCCTCCTACCATTAGTCTATAATTTACCACTCCATAAAAGCTTGGACTTCCCAGGTGGTGCTAGTGACAAAGAACCTGCCTGCCAGTATAGGAGACCTAAGAGACGTGGGTTCCAACTCTGGGTTGGGAATGTCCTCTGGAGGAGGGCATAGCAACCCACTCCAGTATTCTTGCTTGGAGAATCCTGTGGACACAGCAGCCTGGTAGGCTACAGTCCATAGGGTTGCACAGAGTCAGACACAACTGAAGCGACTTAGAACAAACACATAAAAGCTAGCCATATCACATTTCAAGGCCACACTTGCCCTCAGTGACGGCCCACACCGGGCCTGTGGAGTGTGTTTTTCTATGGATAACACACTTATTACCTATCGCTTTGTCTCTCACTGATTCTTTCTTAGATGAAACATCAAGAACCTGAGCTCCATTAGGTCCTGAAACCTGGTCTGTGATCTCAGTTGGAAGACTGTGGGCCTTCAGATCAGATCAGATCAGATCAGTCGCTCAGTCGTGTCCGAGTCTTTGCGACCCCATGAATCACAGCACGTCAGGCCTCCCTGTCCATCACCAACTCCTGGAGTTCACTCAGACTCACGTCCATCGAGTCAGTGATGCCATCCAGCCATCTCATCCTCTGTCGTCCCCTTCTCCTCTTGCCCCCAATGCCTCCTTGGCTGGGTTCAAATACCAGGCACATGGTTTCAAGTCCTAAGCAAGATTTTGGCTGGGTTTGAGTTCTAACCACATGAGCTCAAGACCCAATCTGAGGTAAATAGTTTCATTAATATTTGGAATCTATTAATACTTTCTATTTTATGTTCTTAAAATTAAGAAAATTTGGCCGTTTAGAGTAACATTTCTAATTTGTAATTTTTTTTAATGTATAATTAAGTAACTGGCTTACATTCATGGTGTTAAACTTAGATTTAGCATAGATAATTTCATATGTTAGAGGTCACTCATTACCACCAAATGACCATTACTCCCTTTTTCTTTAGCTGTAAAACCTCTTGGCTCTATACATCTGAAAGACCATATAATCCTCCAGTCCCCGTTCCATTATTGGTGACCTTGGGGCCAAGTTTTAACTATTTAGATGTAAATGTTGTAGTGTATAAAGCTTGAAGAAAGTGTTTTTGGAGACACAGGGGTTTTGTCGTTTTTATTCTTTCCCGCATTCTCTTTCCTAGAACTTAGGTGTGGTGATAGGTTCAAGCAGCTATTGAAAATCAGAATAAGGGCCAGATGTTAGCAGTGGAGGAGTGGTAAACTGGAATGAGCCTGAGTTAGTGAGGGGCTCAGAGAACTTTAGGATTACTTGCTGGCTTACCAAATCCAGATTTCCTTTATAGGAAGCAAACTGCCATACTTACTTATTATTTTGGGATTTTCTATCCCACAAAGATAAGCTATATGCTAAATTGGTTTATATTACAAGTCAGAGCATATCAAAAGTCTTAAGAAATCACTCAACATTTAGAAAACAAAGATCATGGCATCTGGTCCCATAGCTTCATGGCAAATAGATGGGGAAACAATGGAAACAGTGAGAGACTTTATTTGGGGGGGCTTCAAAATCACTGCAGATGGTGACTGCAGCCATGAAATTAAAAGATGCTTGCTCCTTGGAAGAAGACCTATGATCAACCTAGACAGAGATATTAAAAAGCAGAGATATTACTTTGCCAACAGAGGTCTGTCTAGTCAAAACTATGGTTTTTCCAGTAGTCATGTATGGATGTGAGAGTTGGACTAGAAAGAAAGCTGGGTGCTGAAGAATTGATGCTTTTGAACTGTGGTGTTGGAGAAGACTCTTGAGAGTCCCTTGGACTGCAAGGAAATCCAACCAGTCCATCCTAAAGGAAATAAATCCTGAATATTCATTGGAAGGACTGATGCTAAAGCTGAAACTCCAATACTTTGGCCACCTGATGCGCAGAACAGACTCATTGGAAAAGACCTTGATGCTGGGAAAGATTGAGGACTAGAAGATAAGGGGATGACAGAGGATGAGATGGTTGGATGGCATCACCGACTCAATGGACATGAGTTTGAGTAAACTCCTGGAATTGGTGATGGACAGGGAGGCCTGGCATGCTGCAGTCGAGGGGGTTACAAAGAGTCGGACATGACTGAGCAACTGAACTGAACTGAAGAAATCACTACAGTGAAAACTTTTACTTTATTAGCCTTCTAAGGGTTATTTAAATACATATGAAATAGTGTCTTTTAGTAAAAATAATTACAAAAGAAAGTATTTGTATTATTATTAAAGTTAACTGACTAGTCAAATTTGTAAAAGGATCCACATATTAATTCAAAGTCTCCATCTCTTCTTAAAATCATGGTCAAAAGTTGCTAGAAGGTGTTAGGTATATAAATATATAACATGGTTTTGTAGACTGAATCCAGGGGAAAAAAAAAAACAACAACAAAAAAAAACTGAACTTCTTAACCTGTTACCCTTTTTGGGAAAGCAACAACAATTAAAATGTATATACATACATAAAAAAAACTTTTCTTACTGACAATTTTAGCTGATTATAATTTTCTAAAATAAACCAAAATCATGTTATTAAAGGGAATCCTTAAACAAACCAGGCTATTTTGATAATTTAGGTTTTTATGCAGCTATTTTGCCTGATTTTAAAGAGTACAACATAATATTGCATATTTTATTTTATTTGTAAATAAAATCTGTACTTTTATCCCTAAAATATTAGTTAATATATAATTCCTATACTTTTTATACTGTTTCCTAATAAATTATGCTAACATTACTTCCACAGAGAATTTTAAAAAAGTGAAAGTTTGTGTTCAATTAGATAAAATTGCATTTCTAAAAAACATTTCTATATTAATAGAATATAATTTTGAACTAATATTAAATTAATTATCTTGGTTAATTGGAGGAGGAAATGGCAACCTTTGCCTGGAGAATTCCATGGACAGAGGAGCCTGGTGGACTATAGTCCATGGGGTTGCAGAGGTGGACATGACTGAGTGACTAACACACACATCTTAGCTAATTGGATTATTTTTAACTAAGGTAGGTATTAAAATATATTTATCAAACATAGATTTAATGCATATTCCTTTGATTCTTACTTTTGTAAGTTACAGAGTAACTAGCTGTTTCTTTGGGCCATGTTCTCAAATGTCTTCATTTTTGCCTTTTTAAGAAGTTGTAAAAACAGTGTGTATGGCCATTAGGTATAGTATTATTAGCTTTGCTGGTGTTTCAGGATTAAATTCCATTTCACTCTGTAAAGAAGTTAGTTATCAAAACTCATGTTCATATGGCTAATTTAAAATATATTCAAATCAGTATTGACAGAAAAGAAAAATTTTATATGCAAAGAAAAGGATGTAGTTTTTTTAAACAGTAAAAGAGAATAATTTTATCCTAAAGTGTCTGTTGTGTTCAAAATGTAAAATTGAGTCATAAAATGATGAAATAGAAAGTTTTAGGTTTGTAAAAAGAAGGTTTAACTACCTAAATTATAATCCCATCAAAAAAGAATCCAGGAAAAAATAAAAAACAGAGAAATTGTTAAAATGTTGCCAAGATTGGGTCAGTTTTGGTGGCTGGTCTGTTAAGATCGAAAATATTAAAGAAGCTTGTGTCTTTCACTGCCAAATACTAACAACATAAAACTGGATTTTTTTTTCCTATTAAAACAATCAGTTATGTTTGGGCTGATCTTAACAAGAAATAAGAAGAGTTTATTCTTTACTTTCCATGTCATCTACTCAAATAGCAGAGATTCTATAGCTTACCAGAATAATTGTTATGTGTTGCACTGACTTTATCATCCCCTGGATTATTCCTTCACTTCTGAAAGAGCTAAGATACTTTAAACTGCATTCCTATTTTCTATGCTTATTTATCATGTCATTGTCTCTTGATCAACAGGTTGTCAAGCTACAATCTTTCATTGTTCTCAAATAATGACATTCTTATGTTAATCAAGTGAATAAATCTCCTTCAAATAACTCTTTTGACATTGTCTTCCCAAGATTAGGTCTTAACATTTAGAAAATACAATTTTCAGTGTGTCTTTTATACCTAATACTATTTTTATGATATCTCAGATGGCCACAGAAATATCACAAATGTTTGCTCTTTTACTCTATAAAAAAGTACTGCTAAAAATAATTATCCTTGTTTGCAATGCTCCATATTTCTTACACAATTCAACACTATTCTGACAGAGGGGCTACCTTGGTGGCTCAGAGGTTAAAGTGTCTGCCTGCAATGTGGGAGACTGGAGTTCGATCCCTGGGTTGGGAAGATCCCCTGGAGAAGGAAATGGCAACCCACTCCAGTATTATTGACTGGAAAACCCGGGGAGGGAGGAGCCTGGTAGGCTACAGTCCACGGGGTCACAAAGAGTTGGACATGACTGAGCTGATGATTTATCAAAGAAGCCTTTCATTATATATATATATATTTCAAATAACATGTACATTTATAAATTCCTAAAGAATATAATTTTGATATGCATATATTACACATACATATACACACATGTGTATGTATGTGGATATATAAATGTATGGAAATATGCATATTCCAGAGACTGTATACTATGGAGATTTATAAGCGCCACTATTGTATGCTTCTACCTCAGAGAAACTTTACTACAAGTTCTTATGAATAGTTACAAGTTATACTGTAACAGAAAATTTTATTATACATCATTCTGATATGTTTTGTCCTCTAAATAAATGTACCACAGCTGTTTAATTCTGTCCCCAAAAAGTAAGTTTAACTTTCTGTTCATGACTGTCTAAAAGTTCTGTTATAAGTAATAGGCTAGAAATTGGACCTTCAATAAAGGAGAGTTTCAGGACCTTAGTGGAAAGAATAGAAAAGAAGAATGCTAGAAATTAGGCAGAACAGAGAGCCAAAAGTTAGATTTAGTTTTCAATGACCCCTGAAGAGGATGACAAGTTCAGAAGAGGGAGATCAAGATTTGTACTTGACTGTAATCAGACTGATACTCTTTTTATGCACCTTGTTAACAAATATGAATTTGGACATTGTGTCAACAATCCTCAACTCACCCCACTAGCATCATCACTTTCCTTAGGTAGCTGATAAGGACAATTAACTTCCCAGGTAATCTATGCCAAATGTTAAGTTTGATAGCTGATATGTGGTAAGAATTAATTATAAATCTTACCTTAAAAAGGAAATTCAAAATGGGAGAGCATTAGGATTATATCTCAGCTAGTCTGACACATTTAATACTATTTACACTTAATTATGGAGAAATATTGAATGGTCAAGGAACAAACCTGACTGTTAGAATGCTGCTGCTGCTGCTGCCAAGTCACTTCAGTCATGTCCGACTCTGTGCGACCCCATAGACGGCAGCCCACCAGGCTCCCCCGTCCCTGGGATTCTCCAGGCAAGAACACTGGAGTGGGTTGCCATTTCCTCCTCCAATGCATGAAGTGAAAAGTGAAAGTGAAGTCGCTCAGTCGTGTCTGACTCTTAGCGACCCCATGGACTGCAGCCCACCAGGCTCCTCTGCCCATGGGATTTTCCAGGCAAGAGTACTGGAGTGGGGTGCCGTTGCCTTCTCCGGACTGTTAGTATAAAGTATTAATATTTGGGCATATTTGTAGTTGTGCATCTCTATTTTCTAATTCCTTTAAGAAGTCAGCATGTCTTCAGTTTCATGTTGTAGGTGTAATAACAAGAGCTTTTAAATTTTGATGAATACCAAAATCATTCATGGGATTTCAAAAAGAAGATATAAGCCATGTCATCCTAGATCAGGTGAATCAGAATATCTGAAGTAGAGTAGTTTTACAAATCTCCACCAAAGAATTGAAAGACTAGTAAAAGTTGAAAGGCTGATCACATATACTGAAGATTTTATAGAGTCTTTTCCAACTTACACGTTTTCTGGCATTACTAAACAAATGAGTTTGTGAACACATAAAATCAGGAGAAAATATTTTACCCAGATGCTCCACAGAGCATCTTTCTCAAAGACAAAAAGTGAAATAAAGGCTCCAGAATTCAAAAATTGCTTGAGATTCCAGATGGTTCACCTCCAGCAGCATTGGGTGGTGGTTTCATTTTTAGCCTATCCCGGCCAGGATGTATTTCCTTAGTGACAACAGTCTGGTCTTCATCAAAGTGGGAGCTTTAGGAAATACACATACATATAAAAGAAAACAGCTTGCAGCAGCCTCTTCTTTGGAGGTACATATAGAAAATTCAGTTAACCACATTCGGATTCCAAAGTGGAACACAGATGCAGAGATCAGACTTACATTACCAAGGGAAGCGGGTAGTAGAAGGAGAGGGACAGACTGGGGTTTTGAGTTGGTAGCTGCAAACTATTACATTTAGAATGGATAAACAAGTTTCTACAGTATAGCACAGGGGACTATATCCAATCTCCTGGGATAAAACATAATGGAAAATAATATATATGTATTTTTAAAAAGAATATATATATATACACACACACATAACTGAATCACTTTGCTGTACAGCAGAGATTGGCACAACATTGTAAATGAACTATATTTGAATTAAAAGTAAATAAAATAAAATTCCAAAGGGGTAGCAGAGATCACTTCAAAGTTATTTTTTTAAAAAATGAGGGACATTGTAGGAAAAGTTCAAAACTTAAGATGGAATTTTAATAGTTACCAAATAACTATTAGGCTACCATGCCAGGTACTTTGTATATTTTAAAATTCTTAAAATCCACATGGTATCTCAGAAATAAAACAAAACTAAGCAAGAATAAACAGAAATAACCTAAAAAAATTAGGCAAGTTATATCAACTGGTAAATTCAGAATTTAAACTTACTTTTTTTCAGGTTTTGAGCCTTTTGTTCAACAACCTACATAGTTTTTTAAAAAAGTCTAAACTATCATCTAGTAATCCTGCCCATACATTATGTTTATAGAATAGGTGCTTACCAAGTAAAATGCTCTTAAAATGTTAAGTAAAGAAAGTTATCACATTCCTATAATATTATGAGGGGAAAATTATGGGAAGCATTGGTGACAATTACCTATAATTAGGATCAGGTATAACTTTCTTATTTTTACTTTTTAGTACCAAGAGAAATGCAGAAAAGATTCAACAAGTACATTTTTATTAGTGACTAGTTTTTAGTACTTTAGAACTCACCTTGATAAAACATAACAATTGGAAAAAAAAATAAATAAAAAGACCCTTTCTTAAAGATTCCAAGTCTCCAAATGCTTCAAAATCCAGTTCAGTGAATTTGATTTTCACCTGTAAAAATCAAAGTGACCCTGGTATAATGTTTTCTGAAAAGGCAGAATACTGGGTTTTGCTTTTGCTTTTAGGGATCTATTTTTAAAGTGTACCCTTTCACTCATTACTAATTTCTCTGCAAAATGGGAATGAAAAATCTCATTAAGAATTCTCTTGTAAACACTTGAGAATCTAATTTTACATGTTTGAAAAACATTAGTTATGAAAGTACGTAATATAAGCTATTCTTATATTACACATGCCTGATTGATGATATGTCATTTATTATTCTCATATATAGTGTTATAGTTCCTTAAGAATAACTGTTTCTGTTTCCCATTAGGCACAGGGTAGCTACAATAACAGCAAGCTCTATGTCTTAAATGTAATATAAGACTCCAGACTGAACTCTATTTCATGGACTAGTTTAAAGTGTCAGTATCACACAGAGCCCCTTTGAATAATGGAAGAGGCAAGCTGAGGCAACGTGAACAGACATTCATCTTTGCGCACACTGAAGTGAGAGACAAAAGACCTCTACCACTCGCAATGGAGAGATGTGTGGAGGCATTCAAATATCAAAGATACGTAGCTGTTGAGGCAGCTACTATATGTCTTCAGGTTTCAGGAAATCATTTCCCCGTTGTACATGATTCAAAGTAAAATTTACAAAATAATCATAAAGAAACAAAGTATCATGGACTTTAGTAGCTGTTGTCTTTGGTTGCCCAGAATACTTTATTATCCTACCATCTCTAATAACTGTGTTTTCTTCCCTCGAGGAAAATGAATCCTAGAACAGATGAAGGATGAATTACGATACCTCCTACTTCTACCCAACCACTTCTACCTAAATGCTGTGGAGTAACATTTTACATCATAGCTCCTTATCATCGCTGAGCACAGATATTGGCATTTGGCATCTTGGAATCCCTGCCTAGAATTTTCCAAATTAGAAAAGAAGGCTATATCTCTTTTGCTCTTTGAAGCTAACTTTAAAAGTGTGTGCCTGGGGAGAACAGCTACAAAGAGAAGACTTGTCTGGAATAGGGGACAGCATTGAACTTTACCTAAGCACTGTTTAGAAGGTTAAGAAACCTATTTATCACTTTTGTGTTCCAGGGAATGACTCACTGCAATGAACCACCCTTCCGTATGACTTAGGTAGGAATCCTGGACAACCCCTTGCTTTCCTATGCCAAGGCCAGCCTTCCATATTCATATTCTCTGCCTCTCACATAAATTAGCTGAGCTGTTTTATCCCCACTGATCATCTGAAGCAAAATGCTTGATAACAAAAATTTGACTAAATTTCTCTCCTTTACCCAGACCCCTCAACTCTGACCCATCTTCAGCCTGTTCCAGCACACAACCCCTCCTGCAAATAGTCAGAACTCAGGGCAAAACTTCCTCTGATCTGCTATCCAATCATGCCACTCTTTCAATCCACTTCCAACACAGTTTAGGTAGAAATCCCTTTTATTTAGTGAAACTTGCAGATCTTATGGTCAGAGCATTCTCCATATTGCAATAGTTCCATTCTTTTCTTTGCAAACTCTTTCTGAATAAAGTTTCTCTTTATGAAGCCCTGATTTCTCCTTTATTTGAGGGACAGAATGAAGGTCACTGTTGAGGACAAGCAGAGGCAAGAAAGGATGAGAAGTAAAAGAAGGGTATGTCTTGACTGTCCTAAATTCAAGATTTGATTCCTGATCAAATCAATTCCTAATCCACAACCTTTGACCTAAGGAATGGGTTCTAAGTCCAATAGCTTTTACCTCCACCAAACACTCTCTCCTTTCTCTTAAAGTACTGATCATATTTTTTTATTTGAGGTTTGAAACATTCCATAATTTTAATGTCATGGATTGAAATTCCTTTTGTTCTAGCACAGAAAGCATAAGAGTGGAGAGTGAGGGGTGAGAGGGGTGGGTTGGTAGGGTAAGTGAAGATAGTAGTCAAAGCTCCCTAGAAAGGAATTTCTCTTCCAATATACTTTCCACATCCATATTAAAATTTAGAGATGCTTCTATGTTTAAAAGCTCATCTACAAAAAATGCAAATATATGTGGATATGAATGATAATGTATGTGAGGCAGTATAAAAGAGAAAGGACATGTCCTTTGTAGCAATGCAAATTTGAGTTTCAATCCCAGCTGTGTGATCTTTACTAAGATAACTTCTGCATCTATAAGAAGAAAATACACATTTTTTCTTATTAGATTGTTCTGATGATTAAATGAGATAATGCTGTAGTGGTTTGCATGGAACTTGGCCCATATAAGCCCTGAATAAATAATATTTATTATCACAAAAATCTTTTGTAAATTGAAGAATAGCATTCAGAAATAAGAGAGTATATTATTGTTTCCTTGAGAAGAATGCTAATTATAATCTGTTCCTTTCTCAGAGATAACAGAAGTTACAGAGGAGAAAAATGGGGAGCTTCCTTTTACCTGTTCCTAGCATATTTAAACCTAGGCATCACCTTTGATTCTCTCTTTAATTGCCTGATCTCCTGCCATCCACTCAATATTTATTAGATCTAGTGAGTCTCTATCCAAAAATTTTCTTTAACATTCCACATTTTTGGTTAAGTCTCACATTATCTGTCTCTTATCAGGGTTTTTCAATATCCTGCTACTTGGTTTTTAACAGAGCAGATTTTTCTTCCATGCACTCCTCTGAATGTGCTCTCCTCTGAGTAATCTGTGAGCATTCCCTGTTATCTTAACTAAATTATTGCAGAAATCTTAAAATTGGATTTTGTTTCAGATAAAGGTAAAAGTCTGGAGTTTGGTGAGGTACAAAAACAACATTCGAGTTCAGGCCCTAGTCTCTCATAAGAGAGGTAAAAAGGAGGAATTATGTTGTAAGTTTGGGAAGAAGTTTGCTTAAGGATGTTGCACAGCCAGAGAGGTAGACTCTGGCAGACATTGCCACCTGCCACCCCGTGTACATTCTCTTTAACCTCCCCACTGATATTACTTTGGTTTAGAATGGACAGTAGTGTTTCCAGCTTAAAATTAAATTTCTTATGTTCCCTTGTAGTTTTTATGTGACAAAATTCTGGACAATGGAATGGAAATTTGCTAGGGAGAGTTTTATTTTTCATATGTGGGCAATACTCTTCTTTTTGTTATCTTCTTCTTCCTCCTTTTGGGGTTCCCAGGTGGCACAGTGGTAAAGAATCCACCTGCCAATGTAGGAGGTGCAAGAGACAGAGGTTCAGTCCCTAAGCTGGGAAAATCCCTTGGAGTAGGAAATAGCAACCTACTCCAGTATTCCTGCCTGAAAAATTCCATGGACAGAGGAGCCTGGCAGACTACAGTTCATGGGATTGCAAAGAGTCAGACACAACTGAGCACACACACACACGCGTGCGCGCACGCACACACACACATTTTTCATCTTAATGCCTAAAATGTGGTGCTTTGAGATATAGGAACTGACCGTGAAGACAACAGACACACATTAAGGACAGTAGAGTAGAAACAGGGAAGGAGATTAAGACACTGAGGCGTCATGGGGCCACTGCATTGCCCTTCACCTGCCCCTTTCCAGACCTTTTTTTACCAGCTAAAAGATATTCCCTTTTTTGGTTCAGTCATTACTTCTGGAGGTTTTCTGTTCATGTATTTTATCAGAACACCAAGGGACACTCTGATAATTCTTTTCAGTTTTTCTCTAACATTTCTAGTAAGCTCTGCCCTGAACACCATGATAATGGAAGCTTTAAAATTTTAAGGTTTTATCTCAGTCTTTTAATACGCTCTCTTTCTACAAAATATCAAACATATACAAAAGCAGCAAATACTGTAATGTCCTCCCTTTTATCCATTAGCTAGCCTCAAGATGATCAACTCATTTCCGTTTTATCCATAACTTCACCTACTCTGTTTCCGCTGTCGCCACTAGTTTTATTTTCTAAGCAAATCTAGAATGGTTTATTTTAAAAGTACAAAATGGAATATAGTATCATTTTACTTACAGAAATGTATGTATTAGCAATAAACACATTAGCAAATAACTCAAATCAATGAGCCCAAAAGTCCATTACTGTCACCGAGGAGAGGACTGAGTCTAAGATAAGATGATGCCCCTTCCCACCCTTCTGCACCCAGAGAAAATTTCCATATGGTACGTGCAAAAATCAAAGCAAAGAGAGATATAATGAAAGAACTACTATAATGGAAGAACTAGGGATGACAAAGACTGAAGAATCGTGGGAAGTAATGAAATAAATGATGCTCAGAATAGATTAAAAATATCTCCCTAATTTTCCTTCAGGAATCTGCAAATTAACAGTGCTTTGTTAACAATTACTACAACTAATAAAGTAAATGTCACACTATCCCATCTAAAATGATAATTACATTGCACAATGTTTAACCTACAACCTTGAAAAGAGTCTCATCATCTAGTCTGATGCCAAAATCCTTATGCTTTTATTTTTGGATATACCATATATTTTATAAACATACCCATTCACAGATGAAAAGAAAGGTTACTTGTACTTACACTTTTCCATTTTTCTATTTTTAGTTTCTGTATCAGTATGGCGTATTTTACTGCCTTCTTTAAAGATATCCAATGTTATTAAATTTAATGTGTACATAGCTCCATGATTATATCTTTTAATGTATAAAATATATAAAAGCACAACTCTATTATGTGATATCCAGTTTTTTTTTTCACCCGTACTGAATTTTTTATTTTATTTATTTTTTATTCTTTTTTTTTTTAATTTTTTAACTTTACAATATCATATTGGTTTTGCCATATATCAACATGAATCCACCACAGGTATACATGTGTTCCCCACCCTGAACCCTCCTCAGAAGGGTTCAGGTGATATCTGTTTTAAACTAAAAAAATCATTCTATACATATTTGTCTATGACATACTTTTTAAAAATATGTTATGGTTATCTCAAGGTAAGTGAATGTTTATATTTTCTAATTTCTGCATGCCTACATGTCTACAAACAATTCTGCATGAATTGGAGTATATGATTCATGCTAGATAATCTTTTAACTGTTTTATTTACACATTTTTAATCTGGGTCACAGCATTCCACCCACACGTGGTTTCTCTCTGTGCCTTCAACAGACTAAGATTTTTCTTCTTAGGGTCTTAGCACTGGTGGTCTCACTCTTTGGAATTTTACCATCTATTTACTTATGCATCTTTTCTTCCCCTTCACCTCACACACTGAAGTATAAACTCTAAGAAAGCGGAAATCTGGATTTCTTTTTCTAATGTCTATCCCCTGACACCATGTATGAAACAGAGTCTCCTTTTTAACATTTACTTGTTAAATGAATGAATGATTTCATTTTATATTCAGTCACAGTGTGACCTGTAAAAAAGGATCCTCTATGACCTACCTCCTAGAATATTGGAAATAAAAGCAAAAATAAACAAATAGGATCTAATTAAAATTAAAAGCTTCGGCACAACAAAGGAAAGTATAAGCAAGGTAAAAAGACAGCCTTCAGAAAGGGAGAAAATAATAGCAAATGAAACAACAAACAAAGAATTAATCTCAAAAATATACAAGCAACTCCTGCAGCTCAATTCCAGAAAAATAAACGACCCAATCAAAAAGTGGGCCAAAGAACTAAACAGACATTTCTCCAAAGAAGACATACTGATGGCTAACAACCACATGAAAAGATGCTCAACATCACTCATTATCAGAGAAATGCAAACCAAAACCACTATGAGGTACCATTTCACGCCAGTCAGAATGGCTGCTATCAAAAAAATCTACAAACAATAAATTCTGGAGAGGGTCCAGAGAAAAGGGAACCCTCTTACACTGTTCGTGGGAATGCAAACTAGTACAGCCACTATGGAAAACAGTGTGGAGATTCCTTAAAACCTGGAAATACAACTGTGATATGACCCAGCAATCACACTGCTGGGCATACACACCGAGGAAACCAGAATTGAAAGAGACACGTGTACCCCAGTGTTCATCACAGCACTGTTTATGATAGCCAGGACATGGAAGCAATCTAGATGTCCATCAGCAGACGAATGGATAAGAAAGCTGTGGTACATATACACAATGGAATATTACTCAGCCATTAAAAAGAATACATTTGAATCAGTTCTAATGAGGTGGATGAAACTGGAGCCTATTATACAGAGTGAAGTAAACCAGGAAGAAAAACACCAATACAGTATACTAACGCATATATATATGGAATTTAGAAAGATGGTAAAGATAACCCTGTATGCAAGACAGCAAAAGAGACACAGATGTATAGAACAGTCTTTTGGACTCTGTGGGAGAGGGAGAGGGTGGGATGATTTGGGAAAATGGCATTGAAACATGTATAATATCATATAAGAAACGAATCGCCAGTCCAGGTTTGATGCAGGATACAGGATGCTCAGGGCTGGTGCACTGGGATGACCCAGAGGGATGGTATGGGGAGGGAGATGGGAGGGGGATTCAGGATGGGGAACACATGTACACCCATGGCGGATTCATGTCAATGTATGGCAAAACCAATACAATATTGTAAAGTTAAAAAAAAATTATAATTAATTAATTTAAAAAAATAGCTACACCCCCATCAAAAAAAAATAGATATTTCTTTCTCCACTTTAAGAATAATAAAAGTGAGGCTGAATTCTTTCTTGAAGGTTATAGAATTGTTGAATTGGGCTTGAATCCAATTTTCCTTGCTGTGTCTAGAGTTCTTACCCCTGTTTCTCAAATGTTACTTTTTTTTATTATGCACACCTTCAGCCTGTTCAATAGAGTTGTAAATCTCTTCAAATCATGCATTTTACTGTCTTTAGTTTATATAACAACACATAGCTCACAATACATACACAATAAGCATTTGCTGTTAGCAATGATTCTCCTTCATGTGTTTATGCTTTTACCTCCAGTATGATATCCATAAAAATGACTCTTTCTAAGCTCACTATAAAATATTGTTTGTGGAGGTGCTCCTAGTTAAAGTTCATTTGCAACATGTGCGCAAAGACTGTCGATGGCCCTCCTAGGAGACATCAATGGCTCCTGAATCTCAATCTGCACAGCAGATCAGGCAAGGAAATGAGAGCCACAGACAAGGGGAAGAGAATGCAGGTAATCCTACGGCAGCTTAGAGGAAGGCTACAGTTGTAGTTTGTAAAGAAAGGTAAACCATGGCAAGTGCTGTGCTGGGCCTGTGACGACCTAAGAAACCTAAATGGGATATTGCAGACAGAAATAGACACTGATAGAAGGAGTAGAGCAATTTTTGAAAAATCTAGAAAGATAGTGCTTGTAATGAGCTTGACTGTCCCAAAACATAAAAGAATGTTCCTAGCATGGACTCTTAAATGACCAGGCTGACAAAAGTATGTATTGTATAATATATGACATGGAATGATAACTCTTTCTTATATTTAAAGCTGGAGAGAAATGAAGGAGCGATATGTATAATGTGAGGCAAGAAGAATGTTTTGCAACACTCTTCAATCATTTATTTTAATACCTAAAAATCTGACATGTCTATCCTCTTCTTTACATTCCTACAGCAGTGGAAATAGTCCACATCCTCATCTTGTATCTCCTGGATCAAAACGGAATCCTCCTGACTCCAGAGGCCAAGCCACAGTCTCTGGAAGGATCCTCTGAATCGAAAGCTGACCATGCACTCCACTGCTAAGTAGCACTGCAGGCTCCTGGTCAGAGTGGTTAGTTCTTTAACTCTTATCACATTTATCCTTGGCCACTCATAAGCTCAGCACAAGAGTTGATGCTTTTTAACTGTGGTGTCGGAGAAGACTCTTGAGAGTCCCTTGGACTGCAAGGAGATCCAACCAGTCCATCCTAAGGGAAATCAGTCCAGGGTGTTCATTGGAAGGACTGATGTTGAAGCTGAAACTCTAATATTTTGGCCATCTGATGTTGGGAAAGATTGAAGGCAGGAGGAGAAGGGAACGACAGAGGATGAGATGGTTGGATGGCATCACCGACTCAATGGACATGAGTTTGGGTAAACTCCGGGGGTTGGTGATGGACAGGGAGGCCTGGCGTGCTGCAGTTCATGGGGTCGCAAAGAGTCGGACACGACTGAGCAACTGAACTGAACTGAACTCATGTATTCAGAGTTGTCCTCCAACTCTCAAATACATAGTACCAATCAGGAAGCCTGCAAAATGTATATCTTTGGGCCTCAAAGATTTGAATTATATTTTGTTGTATAGTCACTCAGTCGTGTCCAACTTTGTGTGACTCCATGGACTGCAGCATGCCAGGCATCCCTGTTCTTCACTATTTCCCAGAGTTTATTCAAACTCATGTCCATTGAGTCGATGATGCCATCCAACCAGCTCATCCTCTGTCATCCCCTTCTCCTCCTGCCCTCAGTCTTTCCAGAAACAGTTTTGTTTTTGTTTTTTTCCAATGAGTTGGCTACATTAGGAAGAAAATATGATTACATTTGGTATCTCAAGTTCAAAATTTTAGATGAGCTGTTCTTTGAGATACCAAAAAGAAATCAAAATAAGGTCCATGTTCTATGAAAATGTTGTGAGAGTGTATTGATGTTTAAGTTAAAAAAATTGAACCATACAACACAAAATGTAAAGAATGCTATCCTTATACATAATATGTAATTTTTGACATAGAGCTGTAATCCTGTAATAAATGACCATTTGCCTGCCCTAAAATTTCAAGTTTAAAGGCTGGAGGTTAATACCTTTGAGTTTAGTAGAATAACAAAGTAGAAACACTCATTTTTCACACTATTATATTAAAATGTGAGTTGATACTAATTTACCTACCAAAGCTGGACTATAAATTTTTTGCAAGTGAATAAAACGGATGTAAAAATTATATCCAATTATTGAGTCAGCAGTGTTCTGCAACAATTACTCAGCCATTAAAAAGAAATCATGCGATTTGCAGCAACATGGATGAACCTGAAGACTGTCATACTGAGTGAAGTGAGTCAGAGAAAGAGAAATATCATATGATATCCCTTATATGCAGAATTTAAAAAGAAATAGTACAAATGAACTTATTTACAAAATAGAAATGGACTCACAGACTTAGAGAATGAACTTATGGTTAGCAGGGAGGAAGGAAGAGAAAAAGAAATAGTTAGGGAATTTGAGGTTAACATGTACACACAACTATATTTAAAATGGATAACCAACAAGGACCTATTGCATAGTACAGGGAAGTCTGCTCGGTGTTATGTGGCAGCCTGGATGGGAGAGAAGTTTGGGGGAGAATGATACATGTATATGTTTGGCTGAGTCCTTTTGATTTTCAACTGAAACTATCATAATATTGTTAATTGGCTATATTCCAATGTAAACTAAAAAGCTTAAAAAAACACAATTTTTGCATTTGAGTAAAGTGGATATAAAGTTATATCCAATTATTAAATTATCAGTATTCTTCAGCAATACTTTCCAATGGTAGGAGGAAGTCTTTATGAATGAATAAAGGACATAAAAGTTCCCATTCTTTTTTCTAATGATTGTGTATAGGGACTAGGACACCACAACATTTGGAAATTAATAATATATGGACCATTTCAGTAGACAGATTTTTAAAGTCCAAGCTATCTTTTTATGAACTGACCTAAAGGAAAAAAAAAAAGGTTATTTCTGAACAAACTGTAGGCTTTTTCTCAACAAGGACTTAATTACATGCATTATGCATGCCTTTAGGATACCTCTATAATTACATGGCTAATAAACTATTGTATATTATGATGTATATATAACAAAAAATACTAAGTTGTTCCTATGAGAACTTTTCAGGGTATAATTGGATGCTTTTTTTCTTTTTTTTGCATTTTACACTTAAAAAGTACTTTAATAATCTTACAGTGCTGGGAATCCATATGTGTTTTTTAGCTAAGTTTCTTGCTTTTTCATTTTCAGTTCAGTTCAGTCACTCAGTTGTGTCCGACTCTTTGCGACCCCATGAATCACAGCACGCCAGACCTCCCTGTCCATCATCAATTCCTGGAGTTCACCCAAACTCATGTCCATCGAGTCAGTGATGCCATCCAGCCATCTGTTCCTCTGTCTCCTCCTGCCCCCAATCCCTCCCAGCATCAGAGTCAACTCTTTTCCAATGAGTCAACTCTTCGCATGAGGTGGCCAAACTACTGGAGTTTCAGCTTTAGCATCATTCCTTCCAAAGAACACCCAGGGCTGATCTCCTTTAGAATGGACTGGTTGGATCTCCTTGCAGTCCAAGGGACTCTCAAGAGTCTTCTCCAATACCACAGTTCAAAAGCATCAATTCTTTGGCGCTCAGCCTTCTACACAGTCGAACTCTCACATCCATACATGACTACTGGAAAAATCATAGCCTTGACTAGACGGACCTTTGTTGGCAAAGTAATGTCTCTGCTTTTGAATATGCTATCTAGGTTGGTCATAACTTTCCTTCCAAGCAGTAAGCATCTTTTCATTTCATGGCTGCAGTCACCATCTTCAGTGATTTTGGAGCCCAGAAAAATAAAGTCTGACACTGTTTCCACTGTTTCCCCATCTATTTGCCATGAAGTGATGGGACCAGATGCCATGATCTTCATTTTCTGAATGTTGAGCTTTAAGCCAACTTTTTCACTCTCCTCTTTCACCTTCATCAAGAGACTTTTTAGTTCCTCTTCACTTTGTGCCATAAGGGTGGTGTCATCTGCATATCTGAGGTGATTGATATTTCTCCCAGCAATCTTGATTCCAGCTTGTGCTTCTTCCAGCCCAGTGTTTCTCACACTTTTTCATTTTACAGAGTTGCATTTAAGTAAGGATTAAAAAAATAATTGTTTCTTGACTTATACACATATGAGTGTCTATGATAAGATGTATGTATGCATTAAATTATATTCATATAATATATACATATGCATATAATTATTATATGCATATAATAATTATATATGAATGTAATTTAATAATTTTATATGTTTTCTTATTAGAATTCTATTTTATAATCACTGCTTTGTCAAAGGTCCATAGAATGAAGAAATGAGAAGCTGATAATAATGATAGCTAATATTTGTTATGTTTCATAAAGTATAAAATGGGCTTCCCAGGTGACACTAGTGATAAAAAACCTGCCTACTGCAGGATTCCTGCCTGGAGAATTCTATGGACGGAGGAGCCTGACAGGCTACATTTCACGGCGTCACAAATAGTTAGTCATGATTGCAGTGACTTAGCACACATGCACACATAAAGTATACAATAAATTTGCCTGCATTTACTCATTTGATCCCTAACATCAACTCTTTCAGGTGGGTATATATTTTTTTTCCCATTTTACAGATAAAGATATTGAGGCACAAAAAAATAGAAAAAGTTTTCCAGGAAGGTAATCAAATAAAAGAGCCAAGATTTGAACTGTGTCAATATGCTTCCAGTGTCTGGTTGTTTAAACAATGGATTAACTCCCTATAGTGCTTGAGCTGATGAGTCAAGCTGATATCAATTCTCCCTCTAAACTAGACCTCCCTTCTCCCCTGAGCAGCGGAGACTCCTGCCATGTCCTTCTCACTGTCCATCACACTGAGTGGGATGTCATGCCAGGGCCTTGCTTCAGATGTAAGATGCCCCATATTGAACCACTGATGTTTCTGCCACTGTCTCTGGAGTCTTCTGTCTTGAGGTCAGGCATCTACAAGGTTTGCAGGCCTGTGGGGTGCAGCGCAACACCTCTTGAGCCAGGCAGGAGGCTGAGGAAATGCCTGTGAGTGCTGAGATGTGGGCAAGTAAGGATGAGAAGAGAAAGCTGTGGCATAATCCCGAGGTGGCCATCCCCCAGCCTGTGGGGATTTATGGCAGCTGTCTACTATGAGAGATGTATTTCTCTTTCCATGGCATTGAGAATATCCTGTTAACCTCAGAGCCTCTTTAGCTTAAAAGTAGCAGTCCTGTGCTCATGGCTCATCTGATTGCATGGGAGTGGCTGGTGAATACAGACAAAGTTCAAGGACATGGATTACCTACAAAATACAAATATACCCCAGACTCAGCACCCCTAAATGATTATAGATGCACACTTTTGGGATATTAACTCTGGGACAGGCTTGTGAATTGGATATGGTCAGTTACCCAGAAGAATTTGGTTGGGGACTGTGGCAATAGCAAAATTTTGAAAGAGTATCCTGGGGCTGCTGTTCCCAGCTTCGGAAGGAGACAGAGCAAGGATTTAGCGCAATGAAACAATAGCTATTTTCAGTCTATGATGCATTACAACAGTGACGACATTAAAAAGACCTACCCAAGGCTTTGAGCATTGCAAAAATCCACCACACAGGATCTAGAAGGTCGGAGAAGGAAATGGCAACCCACTCCAGTGTTCTTGCCTGGAGAATCCCAGGGACAGGAAAGCCTGGTGGGCTGCCGTCTATGGGTCGCACAATCAGACACGACTGAAGTGACTTAGCAGCAGCAGCAGGATCTAGAACAGCTGTGTGTGACATACAGGACCCCCATGGACATTGATAGTGACCAAAGAATCCACTTTATGGGACATGAAGTTCAGAATGGACTGGTAAAAAAGACATATGCTGCCATTCCCACTTGCTTTACAGTGTCACTGCTGCTTGGCTATTTCAATAGCAACTGAGATGGGAAACCCGTCCTCTCAAAATATGGACAGAGCCCAGAAGCAACTGACCCAGTGCTTATGCCATCTTAACCCAGAGGCCACTAGTCAACATCGTCTGAGTTCAGCTGCTGACCATCAAAGGACTATTGCCCTTGCCACAGGATTCACCCCCAGGAGAAGACACAAGAAAATGGGCCTGGAAATGGCAGGTAAGTCCCATTCGGTTTGAGTTTGTGGGGAATAGCATTAGAAAGGGCCTTCTAGATTTCACCTATATTCTACTGCTGCTGCTGCTGCTAAGTCGCTTCAGTCGTGTCCGACTCTGTGTGGCCCCATAGACAGCAGCCCACCAGGCTCCCGCGTCCCTGGGATTCTCCAGGCAAGAATACTGGAGTGGGTTGCCCTTTCCTTCTCCGATGCGTGAAAGTGAAAAGTGAAAGTGAAGTCACTCAGTCGTGTCTGATTCCTAGCGATCCCATGGACTGCAGCCTACCAGGCTCCTCCATCCATGGGATTTTCCAGGCAAGAATACTGGAGTGGGGTGCCATTTCCTTCTCCAATATTCTACTAGACTCACCTAAAATTAAGTCCTCCTGGTCAGCATAAGAGTTGGATACTAGAGACAGGCACCGCTATATTAACTTTGTGGTTTGTTGCTACACTGCTGCTCCAGTATTTGTCACCTGCCATTGCAACTGAGGGTGGACATGCAGTATGGTACTGCAGGCAGGACAAAAACTACTCACAGGGGTAGTGTTATTTCAGAATGCTGTTACTGCTTGCATTTTGCTTAATGGTCATGATATGTCCAGTCTTGTGCCTGATAAACAGCTCATATTTTGTCTGTAGCCTGAGCAGAAGGGCTGCTCAGTTCATGGAGTGGGTGGCAACAGTCGGCTCACTGTGAGATGTTTGGTTGCTGGTTGCACAGCCGGATGCCTTTGTTGTCATCTGCTGTACTTCCATATATTGACCCCAAAAGTGCCAGGCTACAAAGTTTGCCTACTTCTTAGATTCTCAATATTCATTAACTGCTGTCGTCTGTATTGCATTTGTGGTACTTGGCTGTAGTCTACCTCTACATACCTGACCTTAGGGATACCAAGGAAAGGGGGAAGACTAATATGTAAGGCTTGTGCAGGGTATGTTGGGTGGAGTGTTTGGTTAGGCCACTCAAAATGGCTGTTCTCTTGCTCTTTGTATATCCCTTACTTGACCATTCCCTGCTTTGCTTACACCCTGCTCACATGAATGCACTTGTCCTTTGCTGCTTATGTCAGAATGGCTTTATCTGCTAGTTTATTAAAAGAAAACATCTAAAAAAAAAGAAAAAAGAAAACATCTACCCAACTGATGGCCATTAAACTTAGAGGCCATGAGCAACATAGCCCATAAGTTGGTTTCCCAGGTAGCTGATGAGCCAAGCTGACATCAGTTCTGCTTCTAAACCAGAGCCTACTTCTCCCCTGATCAGGGAAGACTGACGCTGTGTCCTGCTCATTGTCTATTGAACACAGTGAAGTGTAGCTCCAGGACTGCTTCACATGTAACATACCCCATCTACTGAACCACTGATGTCTGTCACTGTCATTGAGCTCTTTCTTCAGTCTCAAGATTGGTCCACTGCAAGGCTTTCAGGCCTGCCAGGCGCAGTCCAACAACTCTTGAGCCAGCCAGGAGGCTGAGAAAATGCCTGTAACTGCCAGGATGTGGGCAAATAAGGATGGGAACAGAAAGCTGTGGGGGTAACCACAAGGTGGCCTTCCTCCAGCCTGTGGGGACTTGTGGCAACTGTCTATTGTCAGAGATGTCTTTCTCTTTCCACTGCATTGAGGATATCCTGCTAACATCGGAGCCTCTTTCCAATTTAAATGTAGCTATCCTGTGCTTATGGTTCATCTGATTGCAAGAGGATGGCTGGTGAATACAGACAAAATGCAAGGAGCTGGATTATCTACAAAATACACAGCCCAGACTCACACCCCTAAGCAATTATAGATGCAGGATTTAGGGATATTAACTCACTGAGAGGCTTGTGAACTGGCCAACACCATTTACCTAGAAGGGTTTGGTCAGAGACTGTGACAACAGCAAAATAACCAAAGAGTATATTGGGGCTGCTGGTCCCAGCCATGGAAGGAGGCAGAGTGATGATATATTGTGATGGAACAGCAGCTATTTGCAGCATACAATGCATTACAGCAGTGGAAGACATAAAAGAGCTACCTAAGGCCTCGAGCCACATAAAAAAACACTATGTAGGATCTAGAACAGCTGTGTGTGACACATAGGACCCCTTTGGACATTTATAGCTACCAAGGAATCCACTTTATTGGCCACAAAGTTCAGGAATGAATCAATAAAAATGATATGACCAAATACTGCTTCTGTTTATGGCTGAGTAATATTCCCCTGTGTATATGTAACACATCTTTATCCACTCACCTGTTGATGGACATTTAGGCTGCTTCCATGTCCTGGCTAGTGTGAATAGTACTGCAGTGAACATTTGGGTGCATGTGTCTTTTTGAAATATGGTTTGTTTTCAGGGTATATGCTCATTAGTGGGATTGCTGGGTCATATGGTAGTTCTATTTTTAGTTTTTAAGGAACCTGAATACTGTTTTCCATAGTGGCTAGACCAATTTACATTTCACCGACAGTGCAAAAGCATTCCCTGTTCTCCATATGCTCTCCACCATTTATTGTTTATAGATTTTTTTGATGATGGCCATTCTAACTGGTGTAGGGTGATACCTCATTGTGGTTTTGATGTGCATTTCTTTAACAATTAGTGATGTTGAGCATCTTTTCATGTGTTTCTTGACCATCTGCATGTAGACAGTCATCCAGAGTGAAATTAGAAAAAGAAAAAGATTGTATATTAATGCATATGTATGGAATCTAGAAAAATGTTACAGATGAACTGATTTGCAAGGCAGGAATAGAGATGCAGACATAAAGAACGACATGTGGACACAGAGAATGGGGGATGAATTGGGTGATTGGACTTGATGTATATGCACTACCATGTGTAAAATGGAGAGCTAGTGGGAATCTGATGCAGGGAGCAAAGCTGGGTGCTCTGTGATGACCTAGATGAGTGGGAGGTGGGCATAGGAGGGAGATTCAAGAGGGAAGGGATATATGTATGCTGCTGCTGCTGCTGCTGCTGCTAAGTCACTTCAGTCGTGTCCGACTCTGTGCGACCCCATGGACTGCAGCCTACCAGGCTCCCCTGTCCCTGGGATTTTCCAGGCAAGAACACTGGAGTGGGTTGCCATTTCCTTCTCCAATGCATGAAAGAGAAAAGTGAAAGTGAAGTCGCTCAGTCATGTCCGACTCTTAGCGACCCCATGGACTGCAGCCCTACCAGGCTCCTCTGTCCATGGATTTTCCAGGCAAGAGTACTGGAATGGGGTGCCATTGCCTTCTCCGGGATATATGTATGCATATAGCTAATTTACTCTGCTGGACAGCAGAAAATAACACAACATTGTAAAGCAACTATAATAATAATAATAAAAAAAAGTGGCATACATTGCCATTTCCACCTACCTTATAATCCACTGCTGCCAGGATACTTTGACAACAATTGAGATGGGAAACCTCTCTCAAAATATGGACACATCCCTGGAGCAATAACAGTCCTAGTGCTTATGCCATGTTAACTCAGAGGCAACTAGTCAACACAATCCAAATTCAACTGTTGAATACTAAAGGACCATTGCCAACTACAGGTCAGAACAATAACTTGTGCCCTTGCCACAGGATCTACCCCCACAGGAAGAGTGTAGAAAATGGCCCTGGAACTGGCAGTTGAGTCCCCAGGTGGTTTGAATTTGCTGTCTTGTGGGGAATAGGATTAGAAAGGGCCACACATATTTCTCCTGTCTTCTACCAAATCCGCTTAAAATTAATTCCTCCAGCTCTCCACCCTAGAGAAAGGCACCATTATATCAACGCTGCGGAGTGTTGTTTGCACTGGGCTCCGGTGCTTGTCGCCCGTCGTGGGGACCGAGGGTGAACTGGCAGCGTGCTACTGTAGGCCAGGACCCACGCCGCCGGCAGAGCGGCTGTTACTGCTTGTATTTTGCTTACTGGTCATAATTTCCCCACATTATGTCTGATAAACAGCTCACATTTCCTCTCTGGTCTCAGCAGAAGGAATATATTCATGGACCAAGCAACAACAGTAGACGCACTGTGAAAGGAGTTTGATTGCTGGGTCTGCAGTGAGATGCCTTTGTCATCCTCTTCTGAATTTCCATTAAAAATTAACCCCACAGTGGGCTCGCCTTTTATTCTTGATCTTCTTTACCCATTGTTGTTTGTGTTGCATTTGTGATATTTGGTTGCAGTCCACCTCTACACACCTGACCCCCTTCACAGAAGAAGGGAAAAACAAAATTGTAAGGGTTGTGCAGGGTACGTTGGGGCGAGTGTTAGGTCAGGTCTCTCAAAATGGCTATTTTCTTGCTCTGTATGTCCCCTGCTCAACCAGTCCCTGCTTCACCTACACCATGCTCACATGAATGTGCTTGCCCCCTACCCCTTAAGTCAGAATGGCTGCACCTCCTGGATTATTAAAAGGAAACACCTTACCTAGTGATGGTCACTAACTTGAGGCGCTGGGAATGTGTCCTGGGAGCTGCTTTCCCTGGTAGCTGATGAGCCAAACTAATATCAATTCCTTCAAAAAATCATAGCCTCCTTCTCCCATAGATAGTGAAGACTGCGCTGTCCTGCTTGCTGTCTGCCACGCACACTGGGGTATAGCTCCAGGACCTGCTTCTGATGTGTAAGATCCCCCATCTACTAAACCATGGATGTTTATCACTGTCCCTGAGCTGTTCTTTGGTCTTCAGGCTGGGCAGCCATAAAACCTGCCGGGTTCAGCCAAACAGTAGTGGTCTTAGTACTGGGGGTAGTGGTGGTAATAGGTTTCCATTTACTGATCACCCACTGTGATCAGAAACACTGCGAACACTGCAGGTATACTTTGTTTTATTGCACTATACTTGATTATGAAAATAGATGGGGAAACAGTGGAAACAGTAGCTGATTTTATTTTTCTGGGCTCCAAAATCACTGCAGATGGTGATTGCAGCCATGAAATTAAAAGACGCTTACTCCTTGGAAGAAAAGTTATGACTGACCTAGACAGCATATTAAAAAGCAGAGACATTACTTAGTCAACAAAGGTCCGTCTAGTCAAGGCTATGGATTTCTAGTGGTCATGTATGAATGTGAGAGTTGGACTATAAAGAAAGCTGAGCGCCAAAGAATTGATGCTTTTGAATTGTGGTATTGGAGAAGACTCTTGAGAGTCCCTTGGACTGCAAGGAGATCTAACCAGTCCATCCTAAAGGAGATCAGTTCTGGGTATTCATTGAAAGGACTGATGTTGAAGCTGAAACTTGAATACTTTGGCCACCTGATGCAAAGAGCTGACTCATTTGAAAAGACCCTGATGCTGGGAAAGATTGAAAGCGGGAAGAGAATGGGATGACAGAGGATGAGATGGTTGGATGGCATCACCGACTCGATGGACATGGGTTTGTGTGAACTCCAGGAGTTGGTGATGGACAGGGAGGCCTGGTGTGATGTAGTTCATGGGATTGCAGAGTCGGACACAATGAAGTGACTGAACTGAACTTGATTATGCTTCACAGAGAGTGCATTTTTACAAATTTAAGACTTGTGTCTACCCTGCATCGTCAGATTGTTAGCATTTTAGCAATAATTTACCTAAAATAAATTTAATTTAGGTATGTATGCTTTCTTTAGACAAATGCTATTGCACACTTTAATAGACTATAGTATAATGTAAACATAGTTTTCATATGCACTGGGGAATCAAAAATTGTGTGACTCACTTTATTACAATATTCAGTTTGTGGCAGTGGTCTAGAACCAACCCTTATCTCTGAGGTATATCTGTAGTTCCTCTAATTCTCATAATAATTCTCCAAGGCAAATATCATATTTAACTACTCAGTTGGGAAAATTGAGTATCAGAAAGATTAAGTAACTTTCCTGAAATCATACAACTAGGAAATACAACATTTGGGATTAAAATCCTATTGTTGATAGAACCATTTCATTTATAATCATAGTATTATGTATTAGGTCTGAAGGACTTATTTACCTGTAAGTTACATGTACATATCCTTAAAAACATGTTTTCCCTTTTCCCATTCTCCTACTCCCCAGCTCCTGGTATCCACCATTCCACTTTTTTGGGCTGAGTTTTTTTTTTTTTTAGATTCTACATATGAGATACATTATAGTATTTGTCTTTCTCTGTCTGATTTATTTCACTTATCATATCATATTATCAATGTCCTTAGGGTCCACCCATGTGGCAAATAGCATGTTGTCCTTTATTATTATGGATGACTAGTGTTCATTAATGTATACAGAGCATGTTTTGATCCACTTACACACTGATAGGCAATTAGGTTGTTTCCACATCTAACTGTTGTGAATAATGCTGCAATAAACGTAGGAGTATACATGTATCTTGATCTATTTTATTTTCCTTAGGGTATGTATATTTAGAAGTAAGATTGCTGGGTAGTATAGTAGTCCTGTTTTTTGTTGTTGTTGCTGTTTTTAATTTTTTTGAGTAACCTTCATACTGTTCTCCCTAGTGGCTAAACCAGTTTACAGTCCCACCAAGAGTGTACAAAGATTCCCTTTTCTCACATCCTTGCCAAACTTGTTATCTCTTGCCTTTCTGTTAGCAATTACTAAAGGTTTGAGATAATATCTCATTGTGGCTTTTATTGATATTTGTGTTTCCTTGATTAGTGATACTGAGTAGCTTTTTACGTACCTGTTGGCCATTTAGATGTCTTTTTGGAAAATGTCCAGTTCCTTTGCCACTTTTTAATTTATTTTTTAAATTAAGTTGTATGAGTTCTTCAAAAATTTTGTACATTATCACCTTATCTCATACATTGTTTGCAGCTGTCTTCTCCCATTTAGAAGGATGCCTTTTTGTTTTCTTGATTGCTTCTTGTGCTTTCTGTAGGTTTGGGAAGTTCTCAGCTAAGTGGCACCCCACTACAGTACTCTTGCCTGGAAAATTCCATGGATGGAAGAGCCTGGAAGGCTGCAGTTCATGGGGTCGCTGAGGGTCGGACACGACTGAGTGACTTCACTTTCACTTTCAGCTATTTCTTTATGTAAACTGCCCCATCCTTTTTGCTTTTAACACATCAATTCTGATACTTGTTTCTTCTGGTGGATTTCAATAGCTCTCATGGGCTTTATTAGCTCTTTTAAAGTCTTAATTCCCTTTTACCTTCTGTGTTCAGAATTCCTATCCTCCAAATCAGTTATCCTTTCTTCCACCTGGTCTGTTCTACTGAAATCTTATCACATTTTTCACCATATTGACTTGATATTTCAGCTTCAGAATTTGTTTGGTTCTTTTAAAAATTTTTAATCTCTGTGGTAAAGAACTTAGTTTGTTCAATGTAGTTTTGGTGCTTACTTTGTATGTGGTAGTTTGTGTCTCAATCTCATATTCCGACCTGCCCTCTCAGCCTCTTCCCTCCCCTCATTGGTAACCACTAGTTTTTTCTCTACAACTATGAGTCCGTTTGCATTGTATGCATCCATGTTTTATTCATTTGTTTATTTTTAGATTCCACATATAAATGATAGTGTACCTATCTCTCTGTCAGACATTTCACTGAACACAACATTCTGTTCCTCCACACTGTTGCAAATGGCAAACTTATTCTTTATGGCTGTGTAAAATTCCATCGTATATTTATCACATCTTTATTCATTCATCTGTTGATGATCACTTAGGCTGTTTCCGTATCTTGGCTATTATAAATAAACTATGAACATTAAGGTGAATGTATATTGGGGTGCATGTATCTTTTCATTTAGTGTTTTTGGATATATACCCAGGAATGGAAGTGATGGATCTATGGTAGCTTTATTTTTAGTTTTTGTCAGGAAATCCCATACTATTTTCTACAGTGGCTATACTAAATCGTTGTTGTGATTTGGTCTGGTTTTGATATCAAAGTAATAATGGGCCTCATAGGATAAATTTGAGAGTGTTCTGTCTTCTTCAATTTTTTTGGATTGGTATAAAAAGGATAGGTGTCAGCTTTTTACACGTTTGGTAGAATTTTCCTGTGAAGTCATGTGGTTTTGAATTTTTTTTGCTGGGGTTTTTAATTATTAAATCAATTCCACTACTATTGACCAGTCTATTCAGATAGTTAATTTTTCTTTCTGATTCAGTTTTGTAAGCTTATACATCTTTAGAAATTTGTCCATTTTCTTCCAGGTATTCCAATTTTTTGCATGTAACTGTTTACAGAATTCTCTTATGGATTTTTTTTTCCTGTATCTTTGAGTTATCAGTGGTGGTTTCTCCTTCAATTTTTTTCCCTCATATCCCTGAGTTATCAGTGGTGGTTTCTCCCCTTTAATTTCCTATTCTGTTTATTTGGGTCCTCTCTCTTCTTGATGAACTTGACTAAAGGCTTATCAATTCTATTTATCTTTTTTTTTAAAGCTCTTGGTTTTATCTGTATTTATTTTGGGGTATATCTATCTGTAGTCTTTATTTCCCTTATATGGTTGACTTTTGGTTTCTTGCTCTCTATTTCCTTTAGTTGGAACGTTAGGATACTTTGAGATTTTTCTTTTTTCTTGAAGTAGGTCTGTGTTGCTATAAACTCTCCCCTTGGTACTGGTTTTGCTGTATCACAGTCCACTTCCATTTTTTCTCCAGGTATTTTCTGATTTCTTCCTTGATTTCTTCATTTTATCCATTACTTGTTTGTTTCTAATTGTACTTGAGTTGAGTTGATTTACAATGTTGTGTCGCTTTCTGCTGTACAGCAGAGTGAATCAGTTTTACATATACACATATCCACTCACTCTCTCTCTCTCTCTTTTTTTTTTTTTCTTTTTAAATTTCTCTCCCCTGGAAGTCATTAGAGTATTGAGTAGAGTACCCTGTGCTGTACACAGCACAGGTCCCTATTAGTTATCTATTTTATATATAATAGTGTGTATATGTCAATCCCAATTTCCCAATTTATCCCTCTCCTACTTCTTCCCTTATGCAGAAAGTGAGAAGTACTAAAGAGCCTCCTGATAAAAGTGAAAGAGGAGAGTGAAAAAGTTGGCTTAAAACTCAATATTCAGAAAACTAAGATCATGGCCTACCATCCCATCACTTCATGGCAAATAGATGGGGAAACAGTGGAAACAGTGAGAGACTTTATTTTGGGGGCCTCCCATATCATTTCAGATGGTAACGGCAGCCATGAATTTAAAAGATGCTTGCTCCTTGAAAGAAAAGTTATGATCAACCTAGACAGCATATTAAAAAGCAGAGACATTACTTTACCAACAAAGCTCTGCCTAGTCAAAGCCATGGTTTTTCCAGCAGTCATGTATGGATGTGAGAATTGGACTATAAAAAAGCTGAGCACCAAAGAATTGATGCTTTTGAACTGTTTTATTGGAGAAGACTCTTGAGAGTCTCTTGGACTGCAAGGAGATCCAACCTGTCAATCCTCAAGGAAATCAGCCCTGAATATTCACTGGAAGGACTGAAGCTGAAACTCCAATACTTTGGCCACTTGATGGGAAGAACCTACTCATTGGAAACGATCCTGATGCTAGGAAAGATTGAAGGTAGGAGAAGAAGGGGACGACAGAGGAGGAGATGGAGGAGATGGTCGGATGGCATTGCTGACGCAACGGACGTGAGTTTGAGTGAGCTCCAGGAGTTCGCGATACATAGTGAAGCCTAGTGTGCTGGAGTCAGTGGGATCTCAAAGAGTTAGACACGACTGAGCAACTGAGCTGAACTTCTTACCTTGAATTTTTGTTTTATAACTAAGTTCATTTGCACTATTTTTTTTTAAAGATTCCACATATATATGGTATCATACAATATTTGTCCTCTGTCTGATTTACTTCAATCAGTATGATAGCCTTTAGATCTATCCATGTTTTTGGAAATTGCATTATTTAATTCTGTTAATGGCTGAGTAATAATTCATTATATATATGCACCAACCCATTCTTCTGTCAATGGACATTAATGTTGCTTCCATGTTAGGCTATTGTAAATAGTGCTGCAATGAACATATGGGTACATATATATATATTTTTGAATTTTATTTTATTTTTAAACTTTACATAATTGTATTAGTTTTGCCAAATATCAAAATGAATCCGCCACAGGTTTTCTCTTGATATATGCCCAGGAGTGAAATTGCTAGATCATATGATAGCTTTACTTTCAGTTTTTTAAAGAACCTCCATACTGTTCTCTATAGTGGCTGCACCAGTTTACATTCCCACCAACAGAATAGAAGGGTTCCCTTTTCTCCACATCTTCTCTAACAGTTATTGTTTATATATATATATTTTTTGATAGCAATTCTGATCAATGTGAATTGATACTTCATTGTAATTTTGATTTACATTTCTGTGATAATTAGTGATGTTGAGAATCTTTTCATGCATTTTTTAGCCATCTTTAGCCAGCCATCTACACATTTTCAATCCACTCCTTTTTGTCCTGCCTCAAAAGCAAGCAAGCATTTGTGTGTTCCTTATGAGCAGAGTCCAGCTTTCCATGGCCTTCTTATTATTCCTACTGCCTCTCCAACTAGCTAAAGGCAGAGGGGTCATCTTCGCTTTGTCAAACCCCAAGATGAGGTTTGACAATACAATACCCTATGTGTATCTTGAACCACTCACTCCCCAGGGAAGATCTCCACCCATGTAATCTCTCTTTTTCTCTGAGTCCCTTCCTGGGGGCACAGGTTCATACCTGATCACTTTTACTATTCGCTTCTTACTTGATTCCATGTGGATTTTTGTTACAAGCTTGGTTGTAGATGAGTCTTTCTATACATCTCTAGTTAGTTTTCAGTGAGAATTGTTCCACAGATAGATGTATTTTTAATACCTTTTGGCAAGAGGTGAGTTTTGTGTCCTTTTCCTTCCTCATCTCAACTGGAATCTCTCTCATTCTCTGCCCTGCCCCTCTTTTTTTTTTTTTTTTTTTGGCTGTACTGCATAGCTTTCAGGATCCTAGTTCCCTGACCAGGGATTGAACCCAGGCCACCTCAGTGAAAGTACTGAGCCTTAACCACTGGACAACCAGGGAGTTCCCCAGAGTCTCATTCTCAATTTCATAGAATCATCTTTCTGAGTTGTAAGTCACAGAGTTTCTTTATAACAACTATTTAGAAGAATTCCTTTCTGCGGTGCCATACTACCTCATCAATTCTTTTTCCATTGCCTTCAGCAGATAAAATGTTATATTCCATACAGTTATAAATTATCTGAGGCCTTTTTTTTTAAAACACATCTCCTCATTTATTGAACAGTCCATATCCATTCTCCACTTTTTTTTTTTTTTTTTTGGTTTTGTAAAAGTGTAAGTTTATCTGTCCCAACCTTCTTGTTACCTCTTGTGAGTGAATGTATTAGCTTTTATATTCACACTTTTCAACTGGCTGGCTATTGAAATCTTTTGTTTTGTTTTCCAGAAGGTGGAGCTGTAGCTCAAGTTTTAGTTTATCACTTGCCCACCCAGGGACCCCACAGAGACTGAGACAGAACTGTGTTTGAGCATCTCCTGTGGAGGTACGGGTCAGCAGTGAACTGCAACAAGGACAGGGGCTCTGGGTGCAGCAGACCAGGGTATGGCATAAGCCCTCTTGGAGGAGGTCACCATTAACCCCACCACAGAGCTGCCAGAAATTACACAGGACTGGGAAATAGACTCTTGGAGGGTACAACAGAACCCTGTGCATCAGGGCCCAGGAGAAGGCAGTGGCCCCACAAAGACTGACCCAGACTTGCCTGCCAGTGTCCAGGAGCCTGCAGTACAGGTGTGGGCTGGAGGTGGCCTGCTGCAGGGTTGGGGGCACTGAGTGTAGCAGTACCTGCATGGGATCCTTGAAGGAGGTCACCTTTATCTTCATTACCTCCACCATAGTTTGGGTCCAGGTAAATAGCAGGGAGGGAACACAGATCCACCCATCAATAGAAAATTGAATTAAAGATTTACTGAGCATGGCTCCACCCATCAGAACAAGTTGATGTATGGCAAAACCAATAAAATATGATAAAGTAATTAGCATCCAATTAAAATAAATACATTTATATTTAAAAAAAAAATAAGACCCAGTCTCCCCCTCAACCAGTCTCTCACATCAGGAAGCTTCCATAAGCCTCTTATCCTTCTTCATCAGAGGGCAGACAGACAGAAAACCACAATCACAGAAAACTAGCCAATCTAATTACATGGGCCACAGCCTTGTCTAACTCAGACGATGAGCCATGCCATGTAGGGCCACCCAAGACGGAGTGGCTCTGGACAGATCATGGTGGAGAGTTCTGAAAAAATGTGGTCCACTGGAGAAGGGAATGGCAAACCACTTCAGTATTCTTGCCTTGAGAACCCCATGAACAGTATGAAAAGGCAAAAAAGATAGGAAACTGAAAGATGAACTCCTCCACTCAATAGGTGCCCAATATGCTACTGGAGATCAGTGGAGTAATAACTCCAGAAAGAATGAAGAGACAGAGCCAAAGCAAAAACAACACCCAGTAGTGGATGTGACCGGGGATGGAAGAAAGGTCCGATGCTGTAAAGAGAAATATTGCATAGGAACCTGGAATGTTAGGTCCAAGAATCAAGGCAAATTGGTAATGGTCAAACAGGAGATGGCAAGGGTGAATGTGGACATTTTAGGAATCAGTGAACTAAAATGGACTGAGATGGGTGAATATAACTCAGATGATCATTATATCTACTACTGTGGGCAAGAATCCCTTAGAAGAAATGGAGTCCTCATCATAGTAAACAAGAGAGTCTGAAATGCAGTACTTGGATGCAATCTCAAAAATGACAGAACGATCTCTGTTCATTTCCAAGGCAAACCATTCAATATCACGGTAATCCAAGTCTATGACCTGACCAGTAACGCTGAAGAACCTGAAGTTGAATGGTTCTATGATAACCTACAAGATCTTCTAGAACTAGCACACCCCCAAAATGTCCTTTTCATTATAGGGGACTGGAATGCAAAAGTAGGAAGTTAAGAAACTCCTGGAGTAACAGGCAAATTTGGCCTTGGAGTACAGAATGAAGCAGGGCCAAGACTAACAGAGTTTTGCTAAGAGAACGCACTGGTCATTGCAAAGCCCACTTGCAATAACACAAGAGAAGACACAACACATGGACATCACCAGATGGTCAAAATTGAAGTCAGATTGATTATATTCTTTGCAGCCAAAGATGAAGAAACTCTATACAGACAGCAAAAACAAGACTAGGATCTGAGTGTAGCTAAGATCATGAACTCCTTATTGCCAAATCAGACTTAAATTGAAGAAAGTAGGGAAAACCACTAGACCATTCAGGTATGACCTAAATCAAATCCCTTACACGTATACAGTGGAAGTGAGAAATAGATTTAAGGGACTAGATCTGGTAGAATGCCTGATGAACTATGGACGGAAGTTCGTGACATTCTACAGGAGACAGGAATCAAGACCATCCCCAAGAAAAGAAATGCAAAAAAGCAAAATGTCTGTCTGAGGAGGCTTTACAAATAGCTGTGAAAATAAGACATGTGAAAAGCAAAGCAGAAAAGGAAAGATACCAAGTAAAGCAGAAATGGGAGATACCAAGGGAACATTTCATGCAAAGATGGGCTCAATAAAGGACAATAATGTTATGGATCTAACAGAAGCAGAAGATATTAAGAGGTGGCAAGAATACACAGAAGAACTCTACAAAAGAAATCTTCATGACCCAGATAATCACGATGGTGTGATTCGTCACCTAGAGCCAGATATTTGGGAATGTGAAGTCAGGTAAGCCTTAGGAATCATCACTATGAACAAAGTTGGTGGAGGTGATGGAATTCCAATTGAGCTATTTCAAATCCTAAAAGATGATGTTGTGAAAGTGCTGCACTCAATATGTCAGCAAATTTGGAAAACTCAGCAGTGGCCACAAGAATGGAAAATTTCAGTTTTTATTTCAGTCCCCAAAAAAAGGCAATGCCAAAGAATGTTCAAACTATCACACAGTTGCACTCATCTCACATGCTAGTAAAGTAATGCTCAAAATTCTCCAAGCCAGGTTTCAGCAATACATGAACTGTGAACTTCCAGATGTTCAAGTTGGTTTTAGGAAAGGAAGAGAAACCAGAGACCAAATTTCTAACATCCACTGGATCATTGAAAAAGCAAGAGAGCTCCAGAAAAACATCTATTTCTGCTTTATTGACTATGCCAAAGCCTTTGATTGTGTAGATCACAATAAACTGTGGAAAATTCTGAAAGAGATGGGAATACCAGGCGACCTTACTTGCCTCTTGAGAAACCTGTATGTAGGTCAGGAAGCAACAGCTAGAACTGGACGTGGAACAGCAGACTGTTTCCAAATAGGAAAAGGAGTACGTCAAGGCTGTATATTGTCACCCTGCTTATTTAACTTATACACAAAGTACATCATGAGAAATACTGGGCTGGATGAAGCACAAGCTGGAATTAAGATGACCAGAAGAAATATCAATAACCTCAGATATGCAGATGAAAACACCCTTATGGCAGAAAGTGAAGAAGAACTTAAGAGCCTCTTGACAAAAGTGAAAAAAGAGAGTGAAAAATTTGGTTTAAAGCTCAACATTCAGAAAACTGAGATCATGGCATCCAGCATGGAAAATATATGGGGAAACAGTGGCAGACTTTCTTTTTTGGGGTTCCAAAATCATTGCAGATGGTGACTGCAGCCATGAAATTAAAAGCCGCTTACTCCTTGGAAGGATAGTTTTGACCAACTTAGCCAGCATATTAAAAAGCTGAGACATTGCTTTGCCAACAAAGGTCTGTCTAGTCAAGGCTATGGTTTTTCCAGTAATCATGTATGGATGTGAGAGTTGGACTATAAAGAAAGCTGAGCACTGAAGAATTGATGCTTTTGAACTGTCATGTTGGAGAAGACTCTTTAGAGTCCCTTGGACTTCAAAGAGATCCAACCAGTCCATCCTGAAGGAAATCAGCCCTGAATATTCATTAGAAGGACTGATGTTGAAGCTGAAACTCCAATACTTTGGCCACCTGATGCAAAGAGCAGACTCATTTGAAAAGACCCTGATGCTGGGAAAGATTGAAGGTGGGAGGAGAAGGAGATGACAGAGGATGAGATAGTTGGATGGCATCACTGACTCAATGGACATGAGTTTGTGTAAGCTCTGGGAGTTGGTGATGGAC
The DNA here is from genome assembly GCF_019923935.1 of Bubalus bubalis. Classification (NCBI taxonomy): domain Eukaryota; kingdom Metazoa; phylum Chordata; class Mammalia; order Artiodactyla; family Bovidae; genus Bubalus; species Bubalus bubalis. The sequence continues at coordinate 5,259,442 of NC_059179.1, read as the reverse complement.
AGGGTGGCTTGGTGTGTTGCGGTCCACGGGGTCGCAGAGTTAGACACGACTGAGCGACTGAACTGAACTGAACTGAACACCAACTATGACCTGTCTATTTAGCACTTCAGGCTTCTACAGGTGGTTCCAGTGGTAAAGAACCTGCCTGCCAATGCAGAGACACAAGAGCTAGGAGTTCAATCCCTGGGTCTAGAAGAATCCCTGGAGGAGGGTGTGGCAACCCACTTTGGTACTCTTGCCTGGAAAATCCCATATACAGAGTAGCCTGGTGCTCTACAGTCCATGGTGTTGCAAAGGGTCGGATACGACTAGGCTAAAGCAACTTAGCATTCACTCACTTAGGTGTCAAAGGGGGAGGGTGGAGCATGGCGTGGTGTACTGGGTAGGTAGGTATAGGTTTAGTACTCAGTGCATTGGGGTTCCATGGACCAGAAGGGAAATCTCTGGGTATGTTTTCCATACAGGCATGTGGGTGGACTTCTCTGCTGAGCTAGCCTCTCTAATAACATTTGAAATTTCTCATCTGCCTGATTCCCAATATCTCTATCCCTCCAGATATAGAGCTCCCACCTTAATAGTATGGGTGTTGCTAGGGAAAATTTGATTTCTCTAATCCTCACATCCAACTGGGGAGCTGGTTTATCACTCACTACTTCCTTTTCCTCAGCTGCCTCTGCTGGATAAATCATTTCCATTCAGTGCTTCCTCAAGGGAAGGATAGTGCTGGGAATGTTTCTCTTAGTGGCTCTGCTGTGACCAATTTCACACTTTTCTTTTCTTTAAATGGTGTATTGGAGTCTTCCTTTGGGAAGGCTGGATCTCTGCAGCTTCTCACTCGTGGAAGTGTGCCTGCGAGGGACAGCACTGCCCAAGTCTTGCCTGATAGTGGCAAGAGGAGTCTAGGAGTAACACTGCCTCCACCCATTCTGCAGCTCTTACAGACACTTGTTCGTATCCTATTGGCTGCACAAGGTTAGCGAGATTCTTCTTTGGTTTCTTGGTAAAGACCTAGGTCTAAAAACATCCGCAAGGTGCCTTTGTTTATATATGGATATCTAATTCATTGATTAAAAAGCAAGACAGAAAGGAAGACCATCTTAAATAACCATGTTCCTGACAGCATTCCTGCCTTCATATTTCAGATAGCAACAGGCACCTCAGTGGATCTCTCCTGGAAGTCTGGTATAACTGGTGATGTCTTCCAAGTGTTTACAGGCAGATATTTTTTTTTAACTCTTTTTGTTTCCATAATGCTTTGTCTGTATCTGCAATTTTTAATGCCACATTGTAAATTGCTCTCTGATTCTTCTATCCGTCTGAAGGAACCATTTCTTAAATGATTTTGTTCACTGTTCCTAATATAGTACTTGAGTCAAACAGACTAAATATTTATTGAAGAATTAATGAAGAATTCTAAGAGACATTATGAACATCCTATGGCATATGCTATCCTTTCATGGAAATACATATTACATTTCAGGGAAGAAAAACTATCTGTGACTAAAGATATCCGTAAGTAAGTGTTAGTCGGTCAGTCATGCCTGACTCTTTGCAACCCCACGGACTGCAGCCCACCAGGCTCCCCTGTCCATGAAACTTTCCAGGCAAGGATACTGGAGTGGGTTGCCATTTCCTTCTCCAGAAAGATATCCATAGATGACCAGAACTCAACCAAAAGTGTTCAAGTATGTTTTTGAGGAGTATTGTTCTTCTAAGGACCCATTTTTGAGGAGTATTGTTCTTCTAAGGACCCAGGATATTACACTCATCAGAGAACAGAGGGGAATATATTTTCCAAATTTGTCTGTGACAATTAAATGAGTGAAACTTTTCTTAGGAAACAGCAAAAATTAACAATCTAAGGCACAGTATAGGGGGATACTTTTCCAAATGGGCTTCCCAGGTGGCACTATGGGTAAAGAACCTGACTGCCAATGCAGGAGATGTAAGAGATGTGGGTTTGATCCCTGGGTCAGGAAGATCCCCTGGAGGATGGCATGGCAATCCACTCCAGTATTCTTGCCTGGAGAATCCCATGGAGAGAGGAGCCTGGTGAGCTACAGTCCATAGGGTTGCACAAAGTTGGACACAATTGAAGTAACTTAGCATGTACTCAACTTAATAGCCTCTAAAATGAGTAGGATTATTCAGCCACCCAGATTGAAAACAGATTAGTACTTAAACTACTGATTTGTAAATTTGTAAGTATAACTGCAGGTGGAAACTTGAAACCCAGGTACCTTATACATATAGTGCATGTGAATTGCTAGTTTTTAGATTACTTTTTGTTCACTTTTATTGCCTTTCTATAGATCCCTCATAACCATAAAATCTATAGAAATATATATTATGTACTTTACTATGACTTTCAGTTAATTTTACAAAATATAACTATGAGTGTTGGAAAATTGTATTATCGGATGGATGCTAATTGAAGAGTGATGTCATCAGATAAGCAAGATGATCATTTCTGGGGATACGAGTCAACCCATTTCCCTAGCTACTCTTTGCCTGAATAGTAGGACATCCCCTGAGGGGGTCCTCTTAGTACTCTCTTATCCTGTGATCAAAATTGATGGAAAGCTACAACTATCTACATATGGGCAGAATTTCTAACAGTCCCAATTCTTCAGGAATGAAGTTTTGGGTTATTCTACCAGGCAAGGGACCATGACCAATTGTTGCAAGTGAAGGAGACAATAGAAGAGGTAGACAAATGAGGAAGTTATAAATCAGCTATGACCATGTGACTGGCTGTAGAAACAAGGGTTATAATAGCTATGAGTATTTCTTCTTTATTTTGGTATGAATATATTTGAAAAAGATTACTTTACATTTTTTTATTTTCCCATTTCTCTACTAACATGGGATGTGTTAACAGTAAACTTTATGTCTCTGTAATTAAGTTACATGCTACTTAAGGGTCTCAGAAGAGGAATGAACACCTCTCAAAGGTGAATAAAGTGACCTAGGTGAGTTTGTCTACTCTGGAGAAAGGGTTCATGTACTTTGCTAGAGATAAATATGTGTTGTTAGGCTTTTATTTGGGATATAAACATAAAAAGGAATGTACTGATGTCGATTTGAAGGGTAGACTGTGCTTGATCTGAATGTCAAAAGAATACTTTTGCATATTAAGGTTGGCAGTAAGAAAAACTTGGAAGCTAAAAATGAAACAGCAGCTAGCCTACCTGAATGTTGGTGTAGGCTACCATTCCTGCTGCCCCTTCTCTGTGCTGTTAACAATATGCTGACTTGCCTTGGTAGGTTGAGGGAGTTGTTAGACATGCAGTCCCTCTGCTGCTGCTACTAAGTTGCTTCAGTTGTGTCCAGCTCTGTGCGACCCCATAGAAAGCCCACCAGGCTCCTCTGTCCCTGGGATTCTCCAGGCAGGAATACTGGAGTGGGTTGCCATTTCCTTCTCCATGTAGTCCCTCTAGGTCCCACTGTATCTCACATTCTTTCAGCTTGAGTCCTGAGCCAAATGTATGTGGATCACTGTGGCAAAGCACATCAGTTTCTTCTGTAAGTCTATTCAATTGTTAACTGTGGTGATGGATTGGGTTTCCACTTTTGTTCTCATGGAATTTCACTTATCCACCAGTTTCTCCAAGCTCTCCTCTGCTTCATTCCAGTTATTTATCTTTTTCACATGGTTAGTCTGGATACCTGCAGATTCTTCATGCCTAACACTAAATGCAGAGGCGACATACTTTCACAGATTTCCACATCAGATCCTACAATTTTATTGTCCATTTCCTGTAAGAAATCTTATTCCATATTGACTATTATGGTTTGGCTTCCCATATCGAACTAAAACTGATGGTTTCAGTTTTTATATTAAAAGTCATTTAATATATAATCTGTATCAGGGGACCACATGAAATTAGAAAGAGACTTTATACTCCTTGGTTTGTGGCTAAGAGTTAAATATACAAGTACTTGTTTTGCCTCACTTTTTAAGATATGATTTAAATAGGTGTATTATGTGCAAATTATCTTTTTTTTTTTTTTTACATTTTCATCAAAGTGATTTACTTTCTAGGAAAAAAAACACTTATAAATAATTTGCGTCAGACACCTTTTTCAAGAAGATGAACTGAATGACGCAGTGTAGCTAGAACTATCCTCTGTGCTGGGACTTAGGGATCTGAGAGCACCTTTCACTATCTTAGTACCCAGGATTGATGCAGTTAATCCCTTTACCTGAGTTGTGCTTCTCTCCCTCCCTCACCATACTACTGAACCATAGGTATGACCATCAATAACTTTTTATAGTATAATTTATTTTTGAAAAATTGCCAGAAATAATTATTAATTCCAGACCATGAACTAGGTGCTAGAATCTCCATGGCTTATCATCACTACATTGAACAAGGTAAGGTCAGATGCCCATCTTGCTACTCTGTTACTCTCCACTAAACAGATAATGTGGTAAATTCTGCTTAAAAAGCCTTATTTTTCAAAAGGAATTGCTGATTAAAGAATGTCCATTAAATACATGAGACTATTGACCTTAACAAAAAGATCTAATGTTGACAGACTACCTCTAAGCAGTAAGGCTTAATGGTCTCTGTCTACAAAGTCCTGTGATATAGCTTTCATTCATATCTACATAAACAGTGGAAACAGTGTCAGACTTTATTTTTAGGGGCTCCAAAATCACTGCAGATGGTGACTGCAGCCATGAAATGAAAAGATGCTTACTCCTTGGAAGGAAAGTTATGACCAACCTAGATAGCATATTGAAAAGCAGAGACATTACTTTGCCAACAAAGGTTCATCTAGTCAAGGCTATAGTTTTTCCAGTGGTCATGTATGGATGTGAGAGTTGGACTGTGAAGAAAGCTGAGCACCAAAGAATAGATGCATTTGAACTGTGGTGTTGGAGAAGACTCTTGAGAGTCCCTTGGACTGCAAGGAGATCCAACCAGTCCATTCTAAAGGAGATCAGTCCCGGGTGTTCTTTAGAAGGACTGATGCTAAAGCTGAAACTCCAATACTTTGGCCACCTCAGGCGAAGAGTTGACTCATTGGAAAAGACTCTGATGCTGGGAGGGATTGGGGGCAGGAGGAGAAGGGGACGACAGAGGATGAGATGGCTGGATGGCATCACCGACTCAATGGACGTGAGTCTGAGTGAACTCCAGGAGTTGGTGATGGACAGGGAAGCCTGGCATGCTGCGATTCATGGGGTCACAAAGAGTTAGACACGACTGAGAGACTGAACTGAACTGCAGGTATCCTGACTACCATTAGTTGTTTTTGTGGGTATGTTTAGCAATATTTTATTTTATTTTTAATTAATTTTATTGGAGTATAAGTTGCTTTACAATGTTGTGTTAGTTTCTACTGTACAGCAAAGTGAATAAGCTATACACACATAAATCCCTTCTTTTTTGCATTTCCTTCCCATTTAGGTTACCACAGAGCACTGAATTCCCTGAGCAATACAGTAGATTTTCATTAGTTATTTATTTTATACATAGTAGTGTATATATGTCAATCCCAACCTCTCAGTTCATCCCACACACCCCTACTTACCCTGGTGTCTACATTTTATTCTATACATCTGTCTCTATTTCTGCTTTCCAAATAAGATCTATACCTTTTTTTCTACATTCCACATATATACATTAATATATGATATTTGTTTTTCTCTTTCTGACTTATTTCACTTTGTAGACACGTGGATGGACCTAGAGACTGTCAAACAAATGACCTAATACTGTTTCCTTTCATTGCTGAGAAATATTCCATTGTATATATGTACCATAACTTTTTAATCCATTCCTCTGTTGATAGACATTTAAGTTGCTTTCATGTCCTGGCTATTATAAATAGTGCTGCAATGAATATTCCAGTACATGTGTCTTTTTGAATTATGTTTTTCTTTGGGTATATGCCCAGGAGTGGGATTGCTGGGTCATATGGTAGTTCTATTTTTAGTTTTTTAAGGAACCTCCATATTGTTCTGTGTGTGTGTGTGTGCTTAGTCACTCAGTCATGTCTGACTTGTGACCCCATGGACTGTAGCCCACCAGGCACTGCTGTCCATGGGGATTCTCCAGGCAAGAATACTGGAGGGGGTTGCCATGCCCTCCTCCAGGGGATCTTCCCAATCCAGGGATTAAATTCAGGTCCCCTGCATTGGAGGCAGATACCATCTGAGCCACCTAGGATGCCCAAGCATACTAGAGCGGGTAGCCTATCCCTTCTCCAGGATATCTTCCTGACCCAGGAATCAAACCTGCATTGTAAGTAGATTCTTTACCAGCTGAGCTACCTGGGAAGCCCATTGGTGTCCACAATTATTGTATTAATTTACAATCTTACAAACTTTGGAGGAGGGTTCTCTTTCTCCAAGCCCTCTCTAGCACTTATTGTTTGTAGATTTTTATAACGGTGGCCATTCTCATGTGGATGAGGTAATTAATCAATGAAGTTTTGATTTGCATTTCTTTAGTAATTAATGATATCAAACACCTTTTTATGTGTTTGTTTGCCATCTATATGTCTTCTTTGGAGAAATGTCTATTTAGGTCTTCCATCCATTTTTTTGATTGTATTTTTTTTTTTTTTAGATCGAGCTCAATAAGCTGATTTCATATTTTGGGGATAAATCCTTTGTCACTTGCTTTGTTTGCAAATACTTCCTCTCATTCTGAGGGTTGTCTTTTCATCTTATATATGGTCTCCTTCACTATGTAAAAGGTTTCAAGTTTAATTAGTTTCAATTTGTTAATTGTCTCACAAATGATCTTTTTTAATAGCAATATTTAACACAAGCATATATATTTATGTACTATGATCCTAAAATGTTATGAAATTATGAAGCATGGGAAGGTTTTACTTTTTTCCTTTTGGAGAATGTTACTAAGTGAATTTCTTGAAGATAGCTGATGTACAATATTACATGTTATAGGAACACAATATAGTGATAATTTTTAAAGATTATATTCCATCTATAGTTACTATAAAATACTGACTATATTCCTTGTGCTGTACAACATATCATTGTAGCTTATTTTATAGCAGATAATTTGTACTTCTTAATCTCTTAAACTTATAATGCCCCCTCCTTCGTTCTCCCTACTGGTTACTACTACTTCTCTACACATGAGACTGCATCTTCATCACGTGTATTATTTTGTTGTATATTTGTCAGATTTCACATATAAATGATATCATAGAGTATTTGTCTTTCTCTGACTTATTTCACTTAACATAATACCCTCTAAGTCCATTCATATTGTTGAAAATGGGAAAATATTTTTTTTATGACTTAGTAGATCATTGTGTGTATGTCTATACATCTTTATTATCCATTTGTCTGTTGATGGACACTCAGGTTGCTTCCACATCTTGGCAACTGTAAGCAATGTTGCTATGAACATCAGTGTGCATGTACCTGTTTGAACTAGTATATCTGTTTTGGATTTATCTTCAGGAATGAAATTTATGGGTCATATAGTAGTTCTATTTTTAGCTTTTTGAGAAACCTCTGTACTGTTTTCCACAGTGACAACACCAATTTACATTCCCATCAACAGTGCAAGGGGATTCCCTTTTCCTCATATTCTCACCAACACTTGTTATATGCATTTTTTGGTGATAGCCATTCTGGTAGGTATGATGTGATTATCTCATTGTGGTTTTGATTTTCATTTCCCTCTTGATTGGTGATGTTTAGCATCTTTTTGTGTGCCTGTTGACAATCTGTCTAGCTTCTTTAGAGAAAAGTCAGTTCAGGTCTTCTGCCCATTTTTAATTTTTTTGATGAATTATATGAGCTGTTTATATACTTTTGGTAATATTTCTTTATTGGACACATAATTTGCATATATTTTCTTATTCGGTAGGTTGTCTTTTTGTTGATGATTTTCCCTTGCTATGCAAAAGATGTAAGTTTAATTATGTCCCATTTGTTTACTATTGCTTTTGCTTTCCTTGGTTCTAGGAAAGATTTCCCCCCAAATTCTCCTGTGATTTATGACAAAGATTGTGCTGCCTTGTTTTCCTCTAGGAGTTTTATAGTATCTGGTCTGGCATTTAGGTCTTTAATCCACTTGGAGTTTATTTTTGTATGTGATGTTAGAGACTGTTCTAATTTCATTATGTGTAGCTGTCCAGCTTTCCCAGCACCACTTACTGAAGAGACTATTTTGCTTCCATTGTACATTCTTGACTCCTTTGTCATAGATAACTTGACTCAGTGTGTGGGTGTATTTCTGGGGAATCTACTCTGTTTCATTGCTCTATGTGTCTCTGTGCCAGTACCATACTGCTTTGATTATTGTAGCTTTACAGTATATTCTGAAGTCACAATGTGATTCCTGCAGCTCTGTCCTTTCTCAAGATTGTTTTGGATATTGGACATCTTTTGGTTTACCTACAAGTCTTAAAATTATTCTAGTTCTGTGAAAAATGTCATTGGTATTTTGATAGGGATTGCATTGAATCTGTAGTCTTGGGTTGTTGGCTTCAGTCACACAATGATTTTTTTCCCTGTACCAAAAAGTCTTTATTCATTGTATTTTCCCAGGGAAAAACAGGGAGAGGAAAAAGGGTCAGTATGTGTGTTACAAAATGATACTAAATGGGAAAGGATGCACCTTGGTACAGTAAAACCAACCATCAAATTAACTTTCCCTCTGAAGGGGTCGCCAAGCCCAAACCTGCTCAGTCTCCAGCAGTTCAGGAATGAAGGGAAGAAATAAGGGAAAGAACAAATAGATACAATCTTTCTTACCTTCTCTCTCATCACATAAATTCAAAATTTCACACAAGCTTTGGTTCCTAGCAGTAAACACAGAGTTGTATTTTTCCATCTCATGTTTAAACAGTCTTGTGGCCACTTTGACATAAGTTTCTTGCACACCCATTAAAGTTCTTGAGTGACTTGGATACACATTCATCCTTCCTTGATTGGTCTCCCAACCCTACTTTCTACATGGAAAGCCCCTCATTGCTTCTCTCTACCCTAGGGTTAGAGATTAAAGTAGGTTTTAATCTATCCAAAGACAGAAGTCTGTCTGACATGAATCATATTAAGGAAAGGTCTTGACTCAGGAGATTGGGAACAAGAGATGGAGAGTTCATAATTTTTCAGGACTTTGATACAAATCATTTTAAGAATTGCAGACACCTTGCAAATTAAATGTATAAGTATATGGGCCATATTTTAGGACTGTAGAGATGGGGGAACTAGAAGAGGGAATAGGAATCTAGTTTTTAAGATGGAAGATCTTGTTCAAAATTAGAAATAAAATAAGGGGAGCACCAAAGAAAGTGTGGTTCAAGACTCCTCATTTCAAGAAGAGTGGCCCCCATGCTTATCTTTCGGATCTTTTTGCCTGGTGCAGGAACTTTGTCAAAGATGCTTTGGCTACTTTTATCAATATAAAAAAAGTAAAAAAAAAAAAAAAAAAAACCTAAAGAATATGGATAAGAGGAACACATTGTATTTACACAAACTAGGCTACCTAGGAATCATCAGATTAATTACTCGTGAAATCCTACAAAGCCCAGATAAATCCAGTAACTGGAGGCAGGTAGCAATGGGAGACAAGAACCTAAGATCAGACACACATCACCCAATGGATGTGTTCTATTGCATTTGCCCCATTAAAACACAGTGAACAAAGGAACTGCTCACATTAATTTTTCTAGGTAAATGTAAGTTCTTCCAATTCCATAACTAGTAATTTAATCCTAAAACGTTCTTCTTAACAAAAAACAACACTTAGGTTATATAGGAACACAGAAAAAAAAAGAAAAAAAAAAAAAAAAAAAAAACACAGTGAGGTAGGTTTTCAGTGACCTCACAGTATGTTAAAACAAACCAACAAAACCACACTTTTCTCCTTTGGCCACCAAGACACTAATGACTGCTGTACCAGGCACTAGCTCTGGAAACCACAAAGAAGCCACCACTAATGGACTCTCTGAAAGCCAAGGAGGAAAAGCCCATAATTGGTAAAGGTTAACTATTTTGTCCTTGATTTATATATCCATCCCTGGATAGCTCAGGATGGGTACAGAGGCATCATTCTTAAAACCTATACTTACCAACACACTTTTTTTTTTTTTTTTAAACAAAACCACGCATACACATTGTTGTACATGGCAGGCCTAGCCCAATCCAGTGAAGGATTGATCTGGTATATAAAGTGGATCCTGCGCCCTGGAATTGGAGGTCTGGTACAGGAATACTCTATCACACATACAGGTGACCTTTGCCTAATCTTGGCTTCACCTCTCTGCACATTTTACCTGGTCCAGCCTCTCCTAACCTCTTTGCAGCTCCTTTACCTGTTAAGACCAATTTCCAGTCTTTTAGTAGGAGATGAAGTCATGGGGAAACCCAGTTAAAATCTAGCCTCTCAGAAAACATTAAATATGAATGGGTTTCAAGAGGACACTGTGGCAGGAAAGCCAACTCTTATTGACAAAAATGAGGTAGCTCAACTCCAAATAGTTGTTCTCGCTGGTGATAAAGTGATAGATGAAAAGAATTCCTACTATGTAACCCGAACCTGCTGCTGACTTAAACATATACATACAGTTGTTTAGTCTTCCTTTACTGCTGATTGTGGATATATATTTTAGTTTATTCTTTTAACCTTCCTACTAGCTTTGTGCATGGATGGCTTCCTATCTTTATGTTTATCTCTATCGGTGAGCTTTTGCATTTTATAATACTTACTTGCATTATGCATTTGCATTGCATAATACCTACTAGCTTTTCTCTTTTGCCTAGATGAGTTCCTTTAAAATTTGTTGTAAAGCTGGTTTCAGTCAGTTCAGTCACTCAGTTGGATTCAACTCTGCAGCAGGCCAGGCTTCCCTGTCCATCATCAACTCCCAGAGTTTGCTCAAACCTCAATGAGTGAAACTTCAGAGGTCAATGTCATTTTTCTAATTATAGGTGGACCTCTGATACTGTTTATAAATCTTCAAATGTTTTAAAATGGGAAATTTCTTTCTAGGCTTTTTGTTCTCTGAATTTCTCTTCACCAGTAAGGCAGAGTTTCCATAATACGCTTTTAAGGAAGATTGCTAAAACTTTAAGTATCTATTAGAATTTAGAGTACTTTTCTTTCACTGCTAGATATGCAGGGATTCAGGAGCCTTGTCTTGTTTAGTTGCTCAGTCATGTCCAACTCTTTGCAACCCCATGGACTACAGCACACCAGGCTTCCCTATCCTTCACTATCTCCTGGAGTTTGCTCAAACTCATGGCCATTGTGTCAATTATGCCATTCAACCATCCTATCCTCTGTCACCCTTCTCCTGCCCTCAGTCTTCCCAGCATCAGGGTCTTTTCCAATGAGTTAACTCATCACATCAGGTGGCCAAAATGCTGGAGCTTCAGTATCAGTCCTTCCAATGAATATTCAGAGTTGATTTCCTTTAGGATTGACTGGTTTAATCTTGCTGTTCAAGGGACTCTCAAGAGTTTTCTCCAGCACTAGTTTGAAAGCATCAGTTCTTCAATGCTCAGCCTTCTTTATGGTCCAAGTCATATCCATACATGACTACTGGAAAAACAATAGTTTTGACAATATGGACCTTTGTCAGCAAAGTAATGTCTCCCCTTGTATACACTGCTTTTAATACACTCTCTAGGTTTGTCATAGTTTTTCCTCCAAGGAGCAAACGTCTTTTAATTTGATGGTGGCAATCACCATCTGCAGTGATTTCAGAACCCAAGAAAATAAAGTCTGTCACTGTTTCCATTTCTTCCCTATCTATTTGCCATGAAGTGATGGGACTGGATGCCATGATCTTACTTTCTTGAATGTTGAGTTTTAAACCAGCTTTTTCACTCTCCTCTTTCAACTTCATTAAGAGGTTCTATATTTTATCTTTGCTTTCTGTCATAAGGGTGGTGCTCTGCATACCTGAGGTCATTGATATTTCTCCCAACAATCTTGATTCCAGCTTAAGCTTCATCCAGTCCAGCATTTCACATGAGGTACTCTGCATATAAGTTATATAAGCAGTATGACAATATAGAGCCTTGATGTACTCCTTTCTCAATTTTAAACCAGTTTGTTATTCCATGACTGGTTCTGTTACTTCTTGACCTGCATACATATACTTCTTAACTTGTTTCACATGAGGTAGGTAAGGTGGTCTGGTATTTCTGTCACTTTAAGAATTTTCCAGAGTGTTGTGGTCCACACAGTCAAAGGCTTTAGCATAGTCAATGAAGCTGAAGTGGATGTTTTTCTGGAATTCCCTTGTTCTTTCTATGATCTAGCAGATGTTGGTAATTTGATCTCTGGTTCCTCTGCCTTTTCTAAATCTAGCTTGCACATCTGGAAATTCTGAGTTTATGTATTTTTGAAGCCTAGCTTGAAGGATTTTGAGCACTTCACATTGCTAGCATGTGAAACAAGTGCAATTGTGTGGTAGTTTTAAATTATTTGGCATTGACCTTCTTTGAGATTGAAATGACAACTGACCTTTTCCATTCCTGTAGCTACTGCAGGAGTTTCCCAAATTTGCTGGCATATTGAGTGCAACACTTTAACAGCATCATCTTTAAGATTTGAAATAACTCAGCTGGAATTCCATCACTTCACTAGTTTTGTTCATAGTAATGCTTCCTAAGGCCTACTTGACTTCACATTCCAGGATGCCTGTCTCTAGGTGAGTGATCACACCATTGTGGTTATCTGGTCATTAAGACCTTTTTTGTGCAGTTCTGTGTATTCTTGGCACCGTTTAAAACATCTTCTGCTTCTGTTAGGTCCATACTGTTTCTGTCCTTTATTGAGCCCATCTTTGAATGAAATATTCCCTTCATAAGTCTAATTTTTTTGAAGAGCTCTTACCTCCTACTTCTGGGTTCTGAATACATGAAATGTATTTCTACCTTAAGATGCCATTATATGGTCTTTTAAAATGTTTAAAATTATATTTATTTTTTCTTAGATTTAAAGTAATAATATGGTTATATTTATGGCACATATATTAGCATTCCCTATTTTAATATTATCATAAATAATACCATTTTAAAAAGTCTTCTAGAACAATAATTACCTGATCATTGCAGACATTGTCATGCAGTCAGAAAGCACTTGAAATTTATAAATTATTCTATGTGCAAGCGAATGTGGACTAAAGGTTCATTATATTGAGAAATATTAATAATAACACTTCAGACTATTCTAAACAGACAGGTATGTGCCATTTAACTCAGATTTTAGATGTGTTTATGGAATTTGTCTTTATTATTTACTTGAATCAACCATCAACCAAGTTTTTTGAATGTATACAATACACCTGGTATTTCACTTCCTTCTGGGATTACAGCAATGACTTGAAGCTGATAGCCTTTGCTCTTATGAACCTTGCAACTTAATATAATAATTCCATTTTGAGAAAAAAGGTACCATCATTTGTTGGCAGAAAAAATACTAGCCCACAGACTTACATGTTTGCCTTCCATCTTTCCTTTGCCCTAAAGCATGTATCTATATTTATAGGCCAACTGAACTCTGGATATTTACAATGGATTCTCCTTTTCTCAACTACTGTTAATATAAGTACAGCTATATGTCTCACACATGTAACATGACTTACAAAATGTATTTGTCATGTATCAGGAATATTTGTGCCATTTCTAAATAACTGTGTCATAGAATAAAGGTCCATCTTCCTAAAGCCTTAATTTTAACTAATAATCAAAGTTTAAAAATTTATAGTTGGAGAAGCATGTTGAATTCACAGTGATATTTAAGATACACTTCAAAGATATAAATTTAAGTAACATGCTTTTATAAAACCAAAGCACAAAAGATAATCCTCTGAAGCTTTCTAAAATGTAAAATTATAGTGTTTATGTAGTGTCCTATTGATGTTTACAATAATAAAAGTGTTTATACACAAACTAGGAATTTCCAACAAAAAATTCACAAGGTTAGCCTTTTAATCAGGATTATATGGGAAGATAGTTTAATCAATTCTAATTACTATTAGTCTGCTACTGCTACGTCACTTCAGTCGTGTCTGACTCTGTGCGACCCCATAGACGGCAGCCCACCAGACTCCCCCATCCCCGGGATTCTCCAGGCAAGAACACTGGAGTAGGTTGCCATTTCCTTCTCCAATGCATGAAAGTGAAAAGTGAAAAGTGAAAGTGAAGTCGCTCAGTCGTGTCCGACTCTTTGCGACCCCATGGACTACAGCCTACCAGGCTCCTCCACCCATGGGATTTTCCAGGCAAGAGTACTGGAGTGGGGTGCGATTGTCTACTCTAAGTTAAATGTCAGTTTTTAGTTGCTTTGTTTCAGCTGAATGAATAAAGCAAGTTGTAGCCTATGCTGGAGAATGAGAAAGTACAGAGAAAATATTTTGTGAGACTTAGCTGACATTTTGAAACAAACTAAAATCAAACTAACTAATTTTATTTAAGGACATATAATAGGAATATATCTACCTAAAGAAACTAAAGACCTATATATAGAAAACTATAAAACACTGGTGAAAGAAATCAAAGAGGACACTAACAGATGGAGAAATATACCATGTTCATGGATTGGAAGAATCAATATAGTGAAAATGAGTATACTACCCAAAGCAATCTATAGATTCAATGCAATCCCTATCAAGCTACCAACAGCATTCTTCACAGAGCTAGAACAAATAATTTCACAATTTGTATGGAAAAACAAAAAACCTCGAATAGCCAAAGCGATCTTGAGAAAGAAGAATGGAACTGGAGGAATCAACCTACCTGACTTCAGGCTCTACTACAAAGCCACAGTTATCAAGACAGTATGGTACTGGCACAAAGACAGAAATATAGATCAATGGAACAAAATAGAAAGCCCAGAGATAAATCCACACACATATGGACACCTTATCTTTGACAAAGGAGGCAAGAATATACAATGGATTAAAGACAATCTCTTTAACAAGTGGTGCTGGGAAAACTGGAAAAGGATTTGTAAAAGAATGAAACTAGAACACTTTCTAACACCATACACAAAAATAAACTCAAAATGGATTAAAGATCTAAACGTAAGACCAGAAACTATAAAACTCCTAGAGGAGAGCATAGGCAAAACACTCTCTGACATACATCACAGCAGGATCCTCTATGACCCACCTCCCAGAATATTGGAAATAAAAGCAAAAATAAACAAATGGGACCTAATTAACCTTAAAAGCTTCTGCACATCAAAGGAAACTATTAGCAAGGTGAAAAGACAGCCTTCAGAATGGGAGAAGATAATAGCAAATGAAGCAACTGACAAACAACTAATCTCGAGAATATACAAGCAACTCCTACAGCTCAACTCCAGAAAAATAAATGACCCAATCAAAAAATGGGCTAAAGAACTAAATAGACATTTCTCCAAAGAAGACATACAGATGGCTAACAAACACATGAAAAGATGCTCAACATCACTCATTATCAGAGAAATGCAAATCAAAACCACTATGAGGTACCATTTCACACCAGTCAGAATGGCTGCAATCCAAAAGTCTACAAGTAATAAATGCTGGAGAGGGTGTGGAGAAAAGGGAACCCTTTTACACTGTTGGTGGGAATGCAAACTAGTACAGCCACTATGGAGAACAGTGTGGAGATTCCTTAAAAAACTGGAAATAGACCTGCCTTATGATCCAGCAATCCCACTGCTGGGCATACACACTGAGGAAACCAGAAGGGAAAGAGACACGAGTACCCCAGTGTTCATCACAGCACTGTTTATAATAGCCAGGACATGGAAGCAACCTAGATGTCCATCAGCAGATGAATGGATAAGCAAGCTGTGGTACATATACACAATGGAGTATTATTCAGCCATTAAAAAGAATACATTTGAATCAGTTCTAATGAGGTGGATGAAACTGGAGCCTATTATACAGAGTGAAGTAAGCCAGAAAGAAAAACACCAATACAGTATACTAACGCATATATATGGAATTTAGAAAGATGGTAACAATAACCCTGTGTAGGAGACAACAAAAGAGACACTGATGTATAGAACAGTCTTATGGACTCTGTGGGAGAGGGAGAGGGTGGGAAGATTTGGGAGAATGGCATTGAAACATGTAAAATATCATGTGTGAAATGAGTTGCCAGTCCAGGTTCGATGCACGATACTGGATGCTTGGGGCTGGTGCACTGGGACGACCCAGAGGGATGGAATGGGGAGGGAGGAGGGAGGAGGGTTCAGGATGGGGAACACATGTATACCTGTGGCGGATTCATTTTGATATTTGGCAAAACTAATACAGTTATGTAAAGTTTAAAAATAAAATAAAATTTAAAAACAAACAAACAAAAAAAAAACAAGCAGTATTAACTGACAAGAATCTATTTATTGTAGAACATTTGAGAGACTTCAAGATTCAGAGTGTTGAAGGAATATGCAAATAATATAAATAAAATGTTCACTTTCATACTTGTTAGTTATTGTATGATGGAAATGTAGAGATATTAATTGGTCATTAGTGATGCAAAATTAGAAGAAGAAGCTTTGCTTTGAACAATATTCTCAAAGGTTATTCTCTACAAAGAAATATTAAACACTTGGGACAAATTTTCTTGGGACTTGGGACAGATTTCCAAATTATTAACTCTGTTAATTTATTCACTTTCTTAATACATGTATAATCTTTTCTGACTCTTTACTGAGTCCTTACATTCCCCCCTCACCCCCAAAAAAAAACCCTGAAAATAGTAAGTTAACCCTGTATAGATTGATGGGATGCTAGTCCCTTACTAATAATGTTCACATCCTGCCTGTCCTAAATTATTAAGATAAAACAAAATACAGTTAATCAACATTTTCACCAAAGCTTGCTTCTATAAAGATGATCATGTTATCAAGTGAAGTGACACATTTACAAATATTACAAGTTACAAATATTTTTCTGAAATGTGGACTAGCACTGAATCTTCCTTTTTTTTTTAAATTAATGGTGTTCTGAAGACAGTGTAATATAACAAAGATCATTGGTTATAATTTTGATGGTGTCATGCTATTAAACTTTCAGATTTTCAGTATTTACAATAACTATCATGTTCAGACTGACCTTTGGAATGGTTGCAGTAATCCTTTACTATGTGTTAAATGAGGCAGTGATACCACCAAGCCAAACTGAGTTAATCAATATGTTTTCTAGTATTTTAGCAGACAGATCTTTTAAAGGGTAACATTTTCTGAGATTGTACATGTATACAAATACAATTGCCTATTTAAATTATGAAATGTGCAAACTAGAATATTGAATGAGAGACAGGAAGAAGAATTATCCTTAGTGGTTTCATCTAGCCACCTGTATTTCACAATCAAGTGGCTTTGATTGAAGAGTGTCCTTATATTCAATCAACATCCATTGTCTCTACTTCAACCACATTTGTTATCATTTCCTCCAGGCATTTTTTTTTTTTTTACCCTACCTTAAACTGACCAGACCATTTCCTTCTGGAGAAGGAAATGGCAACCCACTCCAGTATTCTTGCCTGGAGAATTCCACGGACAGACCATGGGGTTTCAAAGAGTTAGACACGACTAAGTGACGAATACACAAACTGACCAGCAATTTTCATCCTCGTAGTCTTTGGATTTGAATTTTCCATCTGAAACGTAAATTTCTTAGCTAAGTGCATGGCTCACATCTTTAGTCAATTTTGTTCAGGGCTCTTTGCTCCCGTGTGATTTCTTTAAACACGTGCAGTAGCAACACTGCCTCCCCACTTATTAACACTCTTTGTTCTCTTGCTCTGCTTTTTTTTTGTTGTTGTTTTTCCCCCCAGAGGTCTTGCCTCTGCCACCTGGAGGGGATTGGTTTTGCTTGTTTTCTAGTTTTCTAGTATACCCAGATAAGTAGCTATTCCTTTTCTACTCAAAACCATTTTAAGAAGAAACCTCAATCAAACACAGGTATGACAATTCAAATTCCCAGTTTGTAGACTTGTAAACGTTCAGAAACAAGCAAGCAAGGATAAAAATACGAGCAGAAGTAAGAATAGGCAAAAGGAGATTGTTTAATGTTCTTATAATGAACAGAAAAACTTTGTTTCTGAGGTACCCTGAGTGAATAGAGAGTTCTGTGCTAAGCAGGCAGTACTTGAGACTTGAACTAAGAATTACTGTCAAACAAAACTCAGAATATAAAAATAAATAATTGAATAAAAAATAAAAATTAGGACTGATTTAAAAAACAAAACAAACAAACAAACAAAAAAAACACCTTGCCTTTGGTAACCAGTGGCAAGTGGTTTGGATAGGCTAAAAGGAATGCTTTAATATATTATATCTGCACATTCTATTCAAGTAAACCCATTCATATTTTAACCAAGCTGAATTTACTTTAATGGTGCATAGCTTTGATTCCCCAAACCTTTTATTACTGAGTACAATTAAGAGATTAATTTTTATTCTAAGGAATAAGTATTAATATATATTATATATTGTATTAATATATACTGTATTATTTGCTTAAATTGTACCATCTGATATGAATATAAAATCTAGCTTTAGTGCATCCTTCAGTTTCATGACATAGCAATAGATGAAGAGATACTAAATACTTTTATATTCATTAATCCACATGGCACTCTTAAGCATATTTAATTGAATGTTGTTACATTTCCAGGTGTAAATATGTGGCATTTGAACATTTGTTTTGAAAATTGCTGTAGGAGGTATTTTAACTCCAAGGACGTTTCAAATCATCTGGGGGTGACTGTTCTCATCTAGCAATTGCTAAGAACCTTTATATTGTTGACTACTATAGTCAAAAGTAACAGAAGTGATCCTTTTCATATTTCCAGTGTCCTAACAGAAGTGGTGTTGGAGAAGACTCTTGAGAGTCCCTTGGACTGCAAGGAGATCCAACCAGTCCATTCTAAAGGAGATCAGTCCTGGGTGTTCTTTGGAAAGAATGATGCTTAAGCTGAAACTCCAGTACTTGGGCCACCTCATGCGAAGAGTTGACTCATTGGAAAAGACCTGATGCTGGGAGGGATTGGGGGCAGGAGGAGAAGGGGATGACAGAGGATGAGATGGCTGGATGGCATCACTGACTCGATGCACGTGAGTCTGGGTGAACTCCAGGAGTTGGTGATGGACAGGGAGGCCTGGCGTGCTGCCATTCATGGGGTCGCAAAGAGTCGGACACGACTGAGCGATTGAACTGAACTGAACAGAAGAATCATACCCCATTGATCCACATCAAAGATAAATAATCTAGTGCCCAACGTTTGATCATGAGAAACAGAAGTGAAAGAATCATGCATGACAAACAGGAATTTGAAAAATTCTTTGGGAGCAGGGTAATATTGGAATCTGGAAGCCTGCATGAGGAAGAGCAGTTGTAGACAGAACCTCCAGGTGCTTGATGCTAAAACCAGTAACTGAACTTAGGTGCTTCTCCCATCCCCAAGTTCCTAAATCTCCATCAGAGACTTACTCCCCAGCTAAATTCAAATCACACAACCTATGTGCTAACAGTGAGCTAGTTATGCAAAGAAAGCTTAAAACCAAGTCCCTTCGCTCCCTTACAAAGAAAAAAAATGGCATCTCATTGATGTCCCTTCCCCCATGCACCTCTGTCATCTTTGTTGCCTACTTTAGGAATCAAAATACTGGTGGCTTACAGGTGATATGAACCACACATATGTGTTTTGTTTGGCTAATAAAAAATCAAAATTTAAATTAGAATGACTTATTTTTAATACACACAGCTTCCTATTCTGAAAAAAAACTGAAGGTTTTTCTATAATATATTAATATATATTAATACAATATATTAATATATATTAATACTTATTCCTTAGAATAAAAATTAATCTCTTAATTGTACTCAGTAATAAAAGGTTTGGGGAATCAAAGTTATGTACCATTAAAGTAAATTCAGCTTGGTTAAAATATGAATGGGTTTACTTAAATAGAATGTGGAGATATAATATATTAAAGTATTCCTTTTAGCCTATCCAAACCACTGGTTACCAAAGGCAAGGTGTTTTTTGTTTGTTTGTTTGCTTGTTTTTTAAATCAGTCCTCTTTTTTTTTTTTCCTAGTTTCTGAGTTTTGTTTGATAGTAATTCTTAGTTCAAATCTCAAGTACTGACTGCTTAGCACAGAACTCTCTTTACTCAGGGTACCTCAGAAACAAAGTTTTTCTGTTCATTATAAGAACATTAAACAGTCTCCTTTTGCCTATTCTTACTTCTGCTGGTATTTTTCTCCTTGTACCATACAGTCCCATTCTTATTGCCAGCAAGACCCATGGCCCATCTTCCAACAGTCTAAGCAAATAAAATCAACACTAGCTTCAATTGTTTGCCCTAGTGACTTAGGATTTAGATATTCTCTCTATACAAAAGTGGTCCATTGTAACAGCATCATTTGGGACGGTGTATGTGTGATGTAATTTAATTCTGTATAATTCAAATTTATTTCTGTTAGACATGAGATTAAAATAAAGGATTCAAAGAAAATGCAAAACATTAGAATGCTTTTTTTCTAAAATGTTTACCTTAGAAACCAAGGGCTACCTCACATAACTTAATCTTTTCATGATCATTAACATTAGCATTCTGAAACTTAAACATAAATGAGGGTCACTAACTTGAATAGAATTGTCTTCCTTGTGTAAAACACCCTAGCTTGCCAGCCTTTTTGACTTCTGACTGTTTTGTGTACTTCCTGTGTCCCTTGTTTTAGTATCATATCACTAGGTCCAGCAATAGCATTGTATATTGGGTGCTATAGAGTCAACAAATGAGAAAAGACATATCATAAAAGAAATATGAGTAAATGCTAATGTGTGTTAGGTTGTTACTTATCTCAAGTTATCTATTTCCTTAATGCTTAGAAAGTTTTCAGTGTATTTCACAGTTATATATTCAGAAGTCTGCAGCTGCTGACCTTTTAGAAAATAATACTTTAGCGCAAATTAACAAAAGAAGAATGCATTGTTGTATGTGTAGCTTCAGCAGTAATGAGCAGAGCCAAATTGTTTTCTACTAGAACAACTGTCTTAGTCACTCTAACAAGAGGATTAAAATAAGTGAGGAATTGGACATGATTCTTTACATCATTTTTGTCTAATAGCTACAAATGTGTTTAGGATAGTTTCATTTAACTCCTTCATAATTTACAAAAAATACATTTCCTCATCCTTGTGTATTTATTTCACTAGAAAGAACTCAAAATGACTTGATGATGACTGGGAGAAATAAATAATAGAATAACAAAGAAGTTTGTAATCATGATTTTGACTATGCAACATCCACAGCAATCTAGCCAGAAGAACATTAATATCTTATAAAAAGATTTAATATTTTGGCAGTTAAGGATCAAGTTTGGATGCTATAGGATTACAGAACAATAGGAAAATATTTTTCTCTATTCTCCAGAAAAACAAAACTGTCATGTTGTGCTAAAGATCATTTGCTTGATGTCAACACTGATGATCCTGTTTAACTCCATATACAATATTAGTCTTGATACTTCAAAAGTTTTTACAGCCATCTATTAATTTACCTTCATATAATGTATATAATTTCTATTGTTAGAGTTGCTATGTTTCATAAAGATTTATGAAGCAGAATACATAGTTATTTTTAACTTTTCGATACTTGAATAGAATTCTAGGATTTGTTGGTGAAAACTATCAAGGAGGCTAATGCTGTTTACTGTAGCTATAAGGCAACAACACAGAATAGAAGCAGGGTAAAGGGGGTTAGATCTGACAGATACAGTGCCTGATGAACTATGGATGGAGGTTCCTGACATTGTACAGGAGATAGGGGTCAAGATCATCTCCATGGAAAAGAAATGCAAAAAAGCAAAATGGCTGCCTGGGGAGGCCTTACAAATAGCTGTGGAAAAAAGAGAAGTGAAAAGCAAAGGAGAAAAGGAAAGATATAAGCATCTGAATGCAGAGTTCCAAAGAATAGCAAGGAGAGATAATAAAGCCTTCCTCAGCGATCAATGCAAAGAAATAGAGGAAAACAACAGAATGGGAAGGACTAGAGATCTCTTCAAGAAAATTAGAGATACCAAAGGAATATTTCATGCAAAGATGGGCTCGATAAAGGACAGAAATGGTATGGACCTAACAGAAGCAGAAGATATTAAGAAGAGGAGGCAAGAATACACAGAAGAACTGTACAAAAAAGATCTTCACGACCCAGATAATCACAATGGTGTGATCACTCACCTAGAGCCAGATATCCTGGAATGTGAAGTCAAGTGGGCCTTAGAAAGCATCACTATGAACAAAGCTAGTAGAGGTGATGGAAGTCCAGTTGAGCTATTTCAAATCCTGGAAGATGGTGCTGTGAAAGTGCTGCACTCAATATGCCAGCAAATTTGGAAAACTCAGCAGTGGCCACAGGACTGGTAAAGGTCAGTTTTCATTCCAATCCCAAAGAAAGGCAATGCCAAAGAATGCTCAAACTACCTGCACAATTGCACTCATCTCACATGCTAGTAAAGTAATGCTCAAAATTCTCCAAGCCAGGCTTTAGCAATACATTAACCGTGAACTTCCAGATGTTCAAGCTGGTTTTAGAAAAGGCAGAGGAACCAGAGACCAAATTGCCAACATCCGCTGGGTCATGGAAAAAGGAAGAGAGTTCCAGAAAAACATCTATTTCTGCTTTATTGACTATGCCAAAGCCTTTGACTGTGTGGATCACAATAAACTGTGGAAAATTCTGAAAGACATGGGAATACCAGACCACCTGACCTGCCTCTTGAGAAATTTGTATGCAGGTCAGGAAGCAGCAGTTAGAACTGGACATGGAACAACAGACTGGTTACAAATAGGAAAAGGAGTATGTCAAGCTGTATATTGTCACCCTGCTTATTTAACTTCTATGCAGATTACATCATGAGAAATGCTGGGCTGGAAGAAGCACAAGCTGGAATCAAGATTGCATGGAGAAATATCAATAACCTCAGATATGCAGATGACACCACCCTTATGGCAGAAAGTGAAGAGGAACTAAAAGCCTCTTGATGAAGGTGAAAGAGGAGAGTGAAAAAGTTGGCTTAAAACTCAACATTCAGAAAATGAAGATCATGCCATCTGGTCCCATTACTTCATGGGAAATAGATGGGGAAACAGTGGAAACAGTATCAGACTTTATTTTGGGGGGCTCCAAAATCACTGCAGATGGTGACTGCAGCCATGAAATTAAAAGATGCTTACTCCTTGGAAGAAAAGTTATGACCAACCTAGATAGCATATTCAAAAGCAGAGACACACTCTGCCAAGAAAGGTCGGTCTAGTCAAGGCTATGGTTTTTCCAGTGGTCATGCATGGATGTGAGAGATGGACTGTGAAGAAAGCTGCGTGCTGAAGATTTGATGCTTTTGAACTGTGGTGCTGGAGAAGACTCTTGAGAGTCCCTTGGACTGCAAGGAGATCCAACCAGTCAATTCTGAAGGAGATCAGCCCTGGGATTTCTTTGGAAGGAATGATGCTATATCCGAAACTCCAGTACTTTGGCCACCTCATGGGAAGAGTTGACTCATTGGAAAAGACTCATGCTGGGAGGGATTAGGGGCAGGAGGAGAAGGGGACGACAGAGGATGAGATGGCTGGATGGCATCACTGACTCGATTGACGTGAGTCTGAGTGAACTCCGGGAGTTGGTGATGGACAGGGAGGCCTGGGTTGCTGCAACTCATGGGGTAGCAGAGTCGGACATGACTGAGTGACTGAACTGAACTGACCTTCCTCTTTACAAGAAGCAGCTCCAGTTTTGAATGGATGCGTTAGCATTTCCTTGAAAGGCATGCTTACTGATTCTCCAAGAAACGATGGCAAGAGAGACTTTTGGTCTTTTACAGCTGCTGATGCCGGGGGCACAAGAAAGACTCTTCGATGCCTTAAAAAAGGCAGCCCCCCATTTAAAGGACTATCTGAGCTGTGCACTCCCCACTTCGAACTCTGATGAACAAGGACTACAGGCCTGGGAAAGCATAAGCAGAATTTCTGGCTTTCCTCGTTGGAAAGAATGCATGTACGCCATAAAGTTATCTATTCCCATTGCTGCCACCAGACATTTTCTGACTGAATGGGGGTGCCCCTATCTTTCGAATCAATGATGGGGCTTGATTTATGTAGAACTTTATAGGTCTACTTGGAATAATTCATTTCTCCCTATGCCTTTAGTAATTAGTAGATGGCATGCTAATGGATGGGTTCCCCCTTTAGTGAGTTTCGATGGGACAGGTCCCATGCAGCCTGAGTTATGGAAAGCATTGGCTGCTATGGCACCTGTGATTTTACATAGACCTTTAAATAAACAAAGATATATTGTATGGGCCTGCGTACATTCTCCCTATGCCTTTTTGTTGGCCAGAAATCAGAGTGATTTGGAAGTTTCTGAAGGAGAAACTGTTTACAATGTTATATGTGTGAATTGTTTTATATCAAATTGTGTTGATGGGAATGATTATAATAATTATAAGGCTGTGATGATTGTAAAGCACCACCATATTTGATGGTTCCTGTAAAATTAGAGGGACAATAGTTTGACGATTATGCATTGAAAATTTTATATGAACTTAATGGCTTAATTTCTCGACCTAAGAGATTCATTGCAGCTCTGGTTGTGGGAATAACTGCCTTGATTGTCATAATTGCATCAGTTACGGTTTCTGCTGTTGCCCTGTCAAAAGAAGTGCATACAGCCTAGTTTGTTGATCAGTTGTCCAAAAATGACTCCATAGCTCTTACTATGCAGGAAAGTATAGATAAGAAAATAGAAAATAAGGTCAATGCTTTAGAAGAAGCAGTTCTGCTTATGGGGCAAGAAATTACAAATTTAAAAATTAAATTGTCTTTAAGGTGCCATGCTGAATTTAAATGGATGTGCGTTACTCCTCTACAAGTGAATGAGTCCATGCACTCTTGGGAACGCATCAGAAAGCATGTTTTAGGCGTCTGGAATCATTCAGATTTTAGTATTGATATTTCTAAGTTACATCAGGATATTCAGAATATGAAGCAGGCAGAGTCTGACTTTTCCTCTCAATGGCTTTCTAATTCCCTCTTTGAAAATCTGGAGGGGTATCTTTCCCATGGATCCTTTTCTACAATGATGATTAATGCGGCCATGTGCTTATGCCTGTTAGTTCTGATTTGTGTAATAGCCCCGTGCCTTTTCAGGATACTCAGCCAAAGTGTCTCTGCTCTATCTACTGAGTTTCATACCTATGCTCTAAAAAATAAAAAAAGGGGGAGATGTTAGGAGCCGCGTTAGGCATTACTGACAAAATGGAGGCACGGTCCCCAGCCCCCTCTCCTCATTCCGCAGGCACGGATCCTGGGATGAAGGAGTTAGGCCTTGTTATTCTGACTTGTCTTTTCCTGTCCTCAGCTGAGTTGACTGAAAAGGAATATTAAGGTGCTTATTGTTCTTGAGAGGAGCGTGAGAAGGCACAAAGCCTCCTGCAGTTGTGCTCAGAAAATAATTCATAAAGTTAATCATTGACATTTGTTCAAGGACTTTTACAAAAGAGTGTTCCAGGATGAGCACATTGGCTATAACTTGAGGCCATGGGAGGGATTGCTATCTGAAGCTTATTTGTGAGGAAAATGTTTATGGCAAAGGAGTTTACTGAATTTAGGGCTTAGAAATAATTAAAATAGTTAGAAGTTAAAGATTTAAGGAATGTTGTAAAGTTAGCATATTTTACTATAGCTTATAGAAGTTAGGAATTTTAAGAGACACTATAGCTAGAAGCCTTTGTATATGAAACAAGTCGCCAGTCCAGGTTTGATGAACCATACTGGTTGCTTGGGGCTGGTGCACTGGGAGGACTCAGAGGGATGGTACGGGAAGGGAGGAGGGAGGAGTGTTCAGGATGGGGAACATGTGTATACCTGTGGCAGATTCTTGTTGATATATGGCAAAACCAATACAATATTGTAAAGTTAAAAAATAAAACTAAAAAAAAAAAAGAGATAGTGAGCTCAAGATGTTAGGGGCAAACAGGATTTAGGAAGATAAGTAGTAAACTTAGGAATGTAGCATGAGTTACAATGTAATCACAAGTTAACTATAGGACACATTAGAGGAGGTAGATAATAGATGATAAGGCTGATTCCAAGAGAATCACTGAAGCAGGAACTCTGTTTGAAGAGCAACAATGATTTATGGAGATAATAAATCTGGGAGAGGGGGAACTGAAAATGTCAAACCTCTGGCCTAATGTTTTTGTAAAAGTATAAAAGAGAACCTTAAACTTGGAATAAACAGGCAGTCCATAGAAAACTGAGAGGCTGTCCCATTGGCTGACACCATCCATCTCTTCAGGTTGAATCCCTGGTTGCTGGAGTTGGACTCCAGCAGGCTGGAAGAGGCACAAGCTAGAATCCAGATTGCCAGGAGAAATATCAATAACCTTAGATATGCAGATGACACCACCCTTATGGCAGAAAGTGAAGAGGAACTAAAAAGGCTTTTGATAAAGGTGAAAGAGGAGAGTGAAAAAGTTGGCTTAAAGCTTAACATTCAGAAAACGAAGATCATGGCATCTGGTCCCATCACTTCATGGGAAATAGATGGGGAAACAGTGGAAACAGTGTCAGACTTCATTTTGGGGGGCTCCAAAATCACTGCAGATGGTGAATGCAGCCATGAAATTAAAAGACGCTTACTCCTTGGAAGGAAAGTTATGACTAACCTAGACGGCACATTCAAAGGCAGAGACTTTACTTTGCCAACAAAGGTCCATCCTGTCAAGGCTATGGTTTTTCCAGTGGTCATGTATGGATGTGAGAGTTGGACTCACACATCCATACATGTGTGAAGAAAGCTGAGCACCGAAGAATTGATGCTTTTGAACTGTGGTGTTGGAGAAGACTCTTGAGAGTCCCTTGGACTGCAAGGAGATCCAATCAGTCCATCCTAAAGGAGATCAGTCCTGGGTGTTCTTTGGAAGGACTGATGCTAAAGCTGAAACTCCAATACTTTGGCCACCTCATGCAAAGAATTAACTCATTGGAAAAGACTCTGATGCTAGGAGGGATCGGGGGGCAGGAGGAGAAGGGGACGACAGAGGATGAGATGGCTGGATGGCATCAGCAACTCAACGGACGTGAGTTTGAGTGAACTCCGAGAGTAGACAATGGACAGGGAGGCCTAGCGTGCTGCAATTCATGGGGTCACAAAGAGTCGGACAGGACTGAGCGACTGAACTGTACTGAAAGGTGCCTTTACAAGCTAACTGTTTAAAACCAAACCCTTACTTAGAACAATCACTCCCATAGGACATATATACTAAATCCCTCTCTCCCTTTTATTTTCATGAGTAAAATGCTATACAATTTTTCAAAAGCTTAATATCTAAGAATGTATCCTATACTTCAGGTTTTATTTAATATATAAATTATGTTGGCAATACTTTGTTATATTTCATATTTGAAATAACTAAAATAGTTATAGAGCAGAGAGGAAATTAAATCCAGAAATATCTTAAGCTGTACCCTTGTCTAACACATTGAAAGAAACATGAACTAAGGACAGACCCAGATAAGTATTTCAATCTTTACTAACAATTCTCCAAAACATTTATATGAGCCAAGGATTCTGTCTGTGGCAACTATATCGAAACATTTTTTCACTTACTATATAATTTCTAGCACCTTTAACCTCTTGGTGGCATCTTCAACCTCTTTCACTTTATCCCAATTGAACACTATCATCCAGACTGCCTGATAACTTGCTATCTTGGTTCCTTAGTTTCCTCTCTTCCCAACATATTGTGCCATCTCTCATCTGGGGTTCTCGTCATTTTCTACTCTGAATTACTTCATACGGTTTAGTATTCTGCCACTCTAGCTGTTGCAAATTTTTTCTGCCAGTTTAGACCTTGCTCTCTTTAGAGAATAAAAGAGAAGAGTGAAGATAACATCGGCAAAAAGAGAGGGTTCTGAACACACAAACACACACACACACACACACACACACACACATATATATGGAATCACACTTTGTTTAAACTTTAGTAATATTCATAAACAAACATTGGTTCTTTAAGACTTATCTTTCCATGAGTGCAAGATCTATTTTACTAGGAATATGTGAAACTTTACTTGCAACCCTTTGGAGGTATGTTAGACAGAGTTTAGCAAACTCCTTTGCTATAACTCTAAGATATGAAATTGGTAACTATAAGGAAAAAAGAACATCAGCATAAACATTTAATCTTCTGCTCCTCCAAGCTTAGTGATTTTTGACCATGGAAATAAAAGGATGAAAACCAAACAACTTGCAAATGCCCCTCAATAACATAATTGTTTCTAATGAAGAACCAATCTCTTTTCCCTCCCCAAGCTACATGCTTGGGCCAGAGAATCTCCACAGAAGGAGCAAGCAACTGAATTCAGTGTTCCTTTCTATAATCTCCCCTACCTCCCTAGAAGCACAGGAGGGTCTGTAATACTCAACCCAGCTCATACTTGGTTCTCAAATGTAGCCTGACAAGGACCAGAAAACACTCTCATTAAATCAGCTGTGGCATCCTCTGTTGATGGTCCTTTCATAATGTGAAGACACTCCATTATCTTTCATTTCCCAAATTAGCTGTGAGTCCACAATATCTTAACTGCAAATCCATAAAGGACATAAATCTCTCATTTACCTAGTGATATTCTTTTGCTTCTGAACCTGTCTACTTTTGTACAGTCATAGTGTTATATTCAAACCATGGCTTCAAATTTTTTTCTTATCCCCTTGACTCAGCAGTGCTTATGTATATTTATCCAGTTTCTGAGAGTTAGCCTGAGCCAGTTGTTCCAAAGTCTGTTTGAATGTCATTCCATAGTTGTTGTAAAGCAGCTAGGACCCTGACTTGGCTGGCACCCAGAGGCAAGTTTAAATTGTTCTAGTGTAACTGTTCCTGGCCTTGCTCCTTCCCGTAAGGACTCAATGCCATTAGGCAACTCAAAGTCCAGTGAACCTAAGAATATATTTCTAGAAATATTTTTTAACAGTTTCTTTTTTAGAGCAGTGTTTTAAGTTCACAATGGAAAGTACAGGGAGAGAGTGTTTTTCCATATACCCTTTACCCTGCACATGTGTAGCATTCTGCTTTATCGACATCACTCACTAGAATGGTACAATTTTTCTAAACCAAGGATGAACCTACATTAGCACATCATAATTACCCAAAGCCCAGAGTTTACCTCTGATTTCCTTTTAGTGTTGTGCATTCTATTGGTTTGGACAAATACACAATGATGTATATCCACCATTAAAATATAATGCAGTGTTTTCACTGCCTTAAAATTCCTCTTTGCTCTGCCTATCTTTCTCCTACTTACTCTTAGAAAGTACTAATCTTTTTATTTTCCTCATTTTTTTTTACCTTTTCCAAAATGCCATAGTTGAAATCATACAATCTCTACTTTTTTTTTTTTTTTTGGATTGGCTCCTTTCAGTTAGTAACATGCACTTAAACCTCTTCCATGTCTTTTCATGGCTTGACAGCTCATTTCGTTTCAGTCTGAATTTGTCTGGATGCACCATAGTTTACTTGCTAGGACATCATGATTGCTTCTAAGTTTGGGCAATTATGAATTAAATTGCTGTACATGTCCGTGTGCAGGTTTTTCTGTATATATAAGCTTTTCTGGAAAAAAAAAAAAGTTTAGATATTTTCAAATAATATATTCTAAGTCTGTTTCTCATTATACATTCTCCCCTCTAAATGCAATTACTCCTAAATATGTCCTATATACTAGTTCTAGAGGTTTCTGGGGGTGATCAGGGGCCGATGTGATTTTCTTAATGGGCTGACTTTGGGTCCTTATCACATAAGCTTGATTTTCTGGTGGCTGTGATAAAAATAAACTTTTCAGATTGAGGGTGATATAATGAATCTGTTATCAGTACACAGCTGAGGACAAGGACCAAGGAAGGGAATAATCTAACAGGTCCCAGGGTGAGAAAGAGGTTTATGAATCTCTATTAAATTTTTAATTATTTCAAACATACACATGTGCAAACAAATTTAGCATACATATTCAGAAAAGAAGAAATATTTCCATTCCACAGAGTATAAAAATTTTGAAATATGCAGATGTATGTAACAAATAATGGATATTCTTTAAATGTATTTTAGTGACTTATATTGAAGAAGGCAATGGCAACCCAATCCAGTACTCTTGCCTGGAAAATCCCATGGATGGAGGCGTCTGGTAGGCTGCAGTCCATGGGGTCGCTAAGAGTGGGACAGGACTGAACGACTTCACTTTCACCTTTCACTTTCATGCATTGGAGAAGGAAATGGCAACCCAGTCCAGTGTTCTTGCCTGGAGAATCCCAGGGACGGGGGAGCCTGGTGGGCTGCCATCTATGGGGTCGCACAAAGTTGGACATGACTGAAGCGAAGCAGTAGCAGCAGTGACTTATATAAGAAAATTAAGTATATATTTTAAAAGGCCTGAATTGTTTAAAAGCTATACTCGAGAATGTATTTAACAATGGAGATTGTTTAGCAGTAGACATCAATAAAGTAAGCCAAAAACAAATTGACACACACACTTACTAGTCTGGCTTAATAAAGGATTTGCTATGCATTACTTTTAAGAGGCCCAGAAGCTTTAAAAATAGGTTCTTGTTACACTAGTAAAATAGAATACCCACACGTTTTGTTACTGCCAATTAAAAAGTTTCATAAAAAAAAAAAAAAAACAACTAAGAGTTTAAAAGCAGGACTAGAATTAACTGTCCTTTTGGGAAATTTCTCAGATTTGTCTAAAGAGCAATATAAAAACACTTTAATGCATTGTTTCCTTTAGACTTTTAAGGCAAGTATGATTACACATTACATTATAATATCTGGCAGAGTTTCGTTTGATTACCATATTTTTAGAAATTTAATGTGAAAGAAAAATGTAAAACATTTAATCTCTAGATTGGTATTTATACTCCTTCTGATGACAGTCAAACCCTTTGGCAGCATCTGAGCAGTCGGCAGGCTCTGCAAAATATGCCGAGTAAAGAGCGAAACAGTGCTCCACTACATCATGTCACATTCTTCTAAAACATAAATATTGAACTTTCACCACATGCCGCCATGCAGCACTGCTATGGCAACATCTTTGTAGAGTGCCTAAGCTCCTTCAAAACGTGGCATCTAATCAGCACAAGGAGAGGTAAAATATTACCGTGGATATAATTATCTAGTTGGCAAAATAAGCTCTGTGTAGAATTATGTTGAAACAGCCATTTAGTAAAATAAATGCTTTAGTTCAGCTCAGCTTATATGTTTAAGGGAACTGGTGACAATGAGAAAATATAGATTAGTTTTCTATTACATTAATTTTTTGTCTCTGTTTAAAAAGCAAACTTTTTTTTTCTTAGTATAGTACATTTAGAAAGCAGATTTGTTCACAGAAAGACAGTTAAGGATAAACCATAATTCTACATGTGAAATGTACATTTTCTGGTATAGTAATAATATATATACATATTTTTTCTTTTCTGAGGACACATATAGAACTTATTTCTAATTTATTTAAATGCATCTTAGTAATACGTTAACTTCACATGTTTTCAAGGTCAATAAGTATTGAATTTTAAAAAATAAACTATCAAACCTGTGTAATTTTAAAAACATTTCTAAAATTTAGAATAAACACTTAAATTTGTTTAAACAGAGGCCAGGAGTATTGTGGACATTTTTTGGCTGATTGCAAAAGGTGTTAAAGATGTTTAAGAATTTAAAAAGTTTATACAGATTCTTCTAAGAAAGAAAAATATTTCTAATACAGAATAATAAATCTATTATTAAATACACCAATACAGGTATTATGCATACTATAGAAATTTTCAAGATACATATAGGTTGAATTGCAATGAAAAGTCATTTTCTAATAAGCCACTTGCCATTGTTTTTTAAAAAGACATCAATCTGATAAAATAAAAGTATGAATTAAACCTAGTGGAAGGTCTGTTGCAGAATCAATAGACAAAATGAGCTATAGAACATTCTCATATTTAGAAGAAGTTGCAATAGAAACCAAGACTCAAGAGATTTCCATTTTACTTTTACCTAATAGAGGAGTAGCATCTTTAAATATTCGTAAAGTTTAGAGAGACTAAGAGAGTGTTGGGGAACAAAAGTGCTAATTTTTTGTTTTGATAAAGAAAATTATATTGCTGAAGGGCTAATATAAATTAAGAATTAGATGTTATTTATGGCAGACAGACTGAGTGAAAAGTCAGATTCTCCTCTGTTCTACACCTTTTGTTGGGTCCTCTGTTATCAAGAACTTTTTCAGTTTTCCCAGTAACTTCTTAAATCACCGTGCCTAATGATAGGCTATGGATCTTAATCCTAACCAGATTGTAGCAAACTGAAATTAACAGTGCAGAGTTTACCTTGTGGTTCACTTCTTTTGGAGGAATATACTAGGTAACAGTATATGTAATAGTTGAATCTACCTATTGACAAAGAGAAGCTCTAGCCAGTATCTAGATGTATTCTTGGACTGATCCTGAATCAAGTGACTTCTCTGCAATCAAAACTAAACATTTCTATTCACTGAGTCTCTTGTAATATAATCCAAGTATTTCCAGGGAATGGTGTAAATTAAAGTCATACAGGGAAGAAATTAAAAGAGAACTGTTAGTGAATTTGCTTTGAGGCTTTCATTTAGTACTTCCACATATATCAAATCTAGGTTTGAAATGAGAAATTCTTGTTAGATTAGGTCACTTTGAAAAGAGAAATCTCACTCACCATTCCGACTCTCTTCATCAATGGCAACTATGGTGGCCGGTGGTCCTCCCCTAGCTAGTTTGCAATCTAAAGAGAAAACAAGACAAAGTAAGAAGTAGCTATTGCCGGGACATTCACCGTGAGATTAAATTCACACTATGGATTAACATTTAAAAGAAATATCCTATAATAAATTAATATACATCATTACTGTTAACCATTTTTTATTAAAAAAAAAAAAGTGTTCACACAGATTCCTTACCACATTGCAACAAAGACACTTTATACACCATGAAATGGTTCAAATCATACTGAGAAAACACCAGCAGAGACCACTGGAGAGTAGAAGTCCTTCAGGACAGAGATAATGGGATGGTAATTTAACCCAAAGAAATAACATAAAGAGATGATTAACAAGGATAAATTGTAATTAAAGCTTCACAACAGAAACAAACATAATTGGACTTTAATTGTGATAAAGGGTCTAATTAAAAAGAGTGAATAGAATTTTAATACTATTCTAAAGAGAATGAAACAGAGATAGACAAGCAATGTTTGTGGGTTTTGAGATTTTATTTTTGTCATCTTACCCTCATATTGCCAGTCTGGAGACAAAGGAATAGAGTCATCAATGGAAGCAGATCAGAAAAATAAAAGAAAGAAAAGAAGAAAGCATATATGTGTATATTTAGTGAGGATTGAAATATATAAATAGCATTGTACAATAACAGATATATCACACCTAATGATTTCTGGAAATGGAATATGTAAAATCCTTATTTTTATAATTCAAACACAGTATGAACAAGTTAACTTTATAATGTATGTCACTCACATATTAAAAATTACAGATCAATTTGAATATACCATACAATACACCTATGTGTCCTATGAAAAGGTAAATAAAATTACATATCAATTGTCTATTATCTCTGTGTTGAATGAACCTTAAGAATATTGCCTGTCAATCAGTAGTGATTAATTTTTTATCTCAAGAACTGCTAATGCGTGGATAATGAACATATAAATAGTATCATGAACTATAATATCCATGATAATTAAAATGTGAAGGCTTTGCCTGGGAGATGTCAAAAGTATACTTCTGAGACATAAAGTGCTCTCTCAGGAGATACTTGGCCAGCCTGATAGGGTTGTGTCATGTGGTTAAATGTACATGGCATGTTCCTGTGACTGAAACATAAATTGGCTTAAGCCATCCAAGTAGGTGTGCTATTTGGAAGATGATTTCAAGGCTTACTATTTATCTATTAAAATTCTGCCATTATGTACATGGGTGTGAATAATAAGGGCTTTGGCAAGCACTGCTGTATATTGTAAAATGTGTGTTCTCTCATGTAAAGCTTAAAATATATGAAATCTCCAGTTTTTCTCTCTTTGTCCTTGTCAATATTCAAGGAATTTCAGGTCACAGCAGTTTTAGATCTAAAATATCTCATTACACTCCATCCTTTCCTTCCTATACCCCCTGACATAGCACAGCTCCTCACTATTTGCAATCTCTACTCTTGGGGTGGTTTCCTCATTAATCTCCTGGAAACTGTTCTCCTCCTGCATTCATTTATTCATTTCATGAGAATAATTTTTGTGCACCCCAATCAAAGGTAAATTAATGGCACTTCTCTGTACAAGAACACTTATGTTTCTTTTGGAGTGAAGAAAAATGTTTTCAGATATCATTCAGAGGGTGTCACAGTCTCAACATTGTTACTTATTAAGCACTATGCCCTTTAGTCCCCTTAGAGACCTTACTCTTGCTGGATTACATCTTGTATTATTAAGGCAGCTTTGTTACCTAAAGTCATTTCTGCCTCTACTGCCTGGCAAGTCTGTTATTCTTGATAAAATTAGGTTTCACCTATTCCACCAAAACTTTCTTACACCCCAGTGAAAATTTAAATTTTCTTCCTGAGTTCTCATATCTGTTCATCTAGCTTTTTATTCATCTGTGCAGACAAAAATTATTCAGTCAAATTGGTAGATAGCTTACTATGTGCTGAAGATGGGAATTAAAAATCAACAACTCCTTTCTTCACAGATCTCAGTTTGGGGAGATAAGTGGTCAGAAAAAGGAAAGACTCATAAACAACCACAAAAGTATGGCACAATGTGGTCTATGGGAGTCAGTTGTTTAATATGATCATCAACAACACAAATGATTAAAATAGAGACATTGCCTGCTGTGAGTAGAAATGGGATACTCAAGAAGGCAGAGGCAATTTGTGGAAATAATAAATGAAACATGACCAGTTCTTGCAAGAAGCAACTCTTGAATTACGAAGCATGCCTTCCATTTGTATTTCAAAGAGTAGTTACTTTTCAATACTATTTTATTTCTTCCAACTCTCCTTTTTTCCCTCTCTCTTTCTCCCTCTCCCTGCCTCCCTCCCTTACACACACACACACAGACACACACACACACAGACACACACACACACACACACACCACACAGTAGATCAGTGGTAAAGAATCTGCCTGCCAATGTAGGAGACACAAGTTCAATCCTTGGGGCAGGAAGACCCATGGAGAAGGAAATGGCAACCCACTCCAGTATTCTTGCCTGGAGAATCCCATGGATGGAGGAGCATGGTGAGCCCAGTGTCACAAAAGAGTTGGATATGACTTAGCAACTAAACAACAATCTAAATGTACATATAATATTTATATATAGAGTTACTGCCTCAGTTAAAATCCTCATAGCTGCAAAGTAGAGAAAAAGTGTGGTGAATTTTCACATAAGTATTGGTAGGGGAATAGGTATTTAATCAATAACTTTATAGGCAGGCAGGATAAAGGGAAATGAGTAATGGAGAAACTTGGGTATACATATACAACAACCTCTCATCATTTGGTTACTATTATATTTATGAATAGACTTTTTTTCTGCTCAACTAAGTCAAGTATGATTCTCCATATTCCAGCCCTACCTACCTCCCTTACCCTTTTCACCCTTCTTGGTTCATTTGGTAGCCATAGCAAGCCAAATTTATGTTTGCTGTGACATCTGCTGAAATTCCCTTCCTCTTCTTCTTCCCCTGGTTAACTTTTATTTATTTTCCAAGAACCTGGCAAGGCATCACCTCTTCTAGAAAATCTTCCTTGTTGGTCTATACTAAATGCCTATTCTCTGCATTCCTTCAATATACACTGTGTAAGCATGCCAAGTCGTTTCAGTGGTGTCTGACTCTTTGCGAACCCATGGACTGTAGCCCTCCAAGTTTCTCTGTCCATGGGATTCTTCAGGTAAGAATACTGGCGTAGGTCACCATGCCCTCCTCCAGGGGATCTTCCCAGCCCAGGGATTAAACCCACATATCTTACATCTCTTGCATTAGCAGGTGGGTTCTTTACCACTAATGCTACCTAGGAAGCCCTCAGTATATGCTGTGCTGTGCTTAGTTACTCAGTTGTGTTCAACTCTTCATAACCCCATGGACTGTAGCCCACTAGGCTCCTCTGTCCATGGGGATTCTCCAGGCAAGAATACTGGAATGGGCTCCCATGCCCTCCTCCAAGGGATCTTCCCAACCCAGGGGTAAAATCCAGGTCTCCCACATTGCAGGTGGATTTTTTACTGTTTGAGCCACCAGGGATTCTCAAGAATACTGGAATGAGTAGCCTATCCCTTCTCCAGGGTATTTTCCCAACTGAGGAATCGAACTGGGGTCTCCTGCACTGCAGGTGGATTCTTTACTAGCTGACCTACCAATATACACTGTAGTCCATTGGAAAAATTACTTCAAAAAATATATTACTGATTTTTTTTCTAATGAGAGCTCCTTCAGACCAAGGCTGTGTCATATTTATCTTAGTAACCTCAGAATTCAACCAGAGTGGATCCTGAAAGAATGTTTGTTGAATTTTTCTGAACTACAATCACCCCGGCTGCAATCTCTCATTGACCATCTCTCCAGGAGTGCACTCAGAAGTCTCTGTTCTCCTTATGTCCTTAGCAACAGAAACAGCCCGGGAGTAAAGGTGCAGGTACAATTCCTCCCAGTCAGACCCCTTTAAAGGATGACTTTCACTCAGCTTTATTCTTTTAGCAAGTTCCAAAACCCCACAATAAGATATTTTCCTGCCCAAATAAATAAATAAATTTTATTTATTCTGAATCAAAACAAAAGTGGTTAAAAAATTTAGATTCACCACACTAATGTAGAGAGGTTAGTCAGATACATAAAAATAATCTATTATTAACATTGTTCACAAGTGTTTGCTTTGAAATGATGTGCTCATGAAACTATATTTAGTTTTGAAATGCACAAAATATTTTTAATTGCAAGTATATTCAGAAAAAAAGTGAATTTGGATGAAACAGCCAGGATGTATTAGGTATGCAAATATCCACGTGGAGATCAAAGTGAAAACTAGAAAGCAATCTGGGGGCTAGGTGATCCTGTTCTCTATGGTCTATGGATAATCTGTCTGCCACAGGAAAGACAGGTTAGCTGATGATGACTGTACCTTGGAAATGCACTTCTGTAATCTATTTAATTTCACCCTTGACTGTCCAGGTTAAATCACAAATTCATTGTTTTTCGTGCCTCAAATTTCTAACCTCTCAGGCCCCTACCTGATTCCCATATCCAATTTGTTGTAAAGTGCAGGATATGAATACAAATACCTGAATGCCCAGTGTGATTCATTTCTGCAAATTTGTCATCAGGCTAAAAATAAGCCATATTTTTTCTGTATTTTTTAAATAATTTTATGCAACAGGTAGGATTTCAAACTTAAAAACTATTAGCAGATATGTAATGACTGGTTTCAAAGGTAGTAAACCTGTGATAAGCTATTCTTACTGCATCCAGAAGCTTAAGAGCATGTTACTCTGCAAAGAGAATATCCAGAATTGTCCAAGTATATTCATTTATTACTAAGAAGTGTGAATAGCCAGGAAAACCCCATTTCCATCTTAGCCTATTCTCAAAACTTCTATTTAAGATCAAACAATGCCTTTCAAAAAATTGGAGTATAATTGCTTTACAGTGTTGTGTTAGATTCTGCTGTACAACAAAGGGAACCAGCTATATTTATACATATATCCCCTCCATCTTGGACCTCTCTTCCCCAACCTAATCCCACCTGTCCAGGTCATCACAGAGCCCTGAGTTCTCTGTGTCATACAGAAGTTTCCCACTATCTGTCTATTTTACACATAGTGGTGAACATATATCAATCCTAATCTCTAATTCATCCCACCCTTCCTTTCCCCCACTGCATCCACATGACCATTTTCTATGTCCGTGCTTCTGATTCCTGCCCTGCATAGGCTCCTCAGTACCTCATTTTTAGATTCCACATATATGTGTTAATATGCAATATTTTTCTCTTTCTGACTTACTTCACTCTGAATGCAGTGTCTAGGTCCATCCACGTCTTTACAGATGATCCAATTTTGTTCCTTTTGGTGGCCGTGTAGTACCCATTGTATATATGTGCCACATCATCTCTATTCATCCTTTGATGTATATTTAGGTTGTTTACATATTGGGCTATTGTAAATAGTGTTGCAATGAACATTGGGGTACATGTGTCTTTTTGAATTATGCTTTCTTTAGGCTATATATATACCCAATAGTGGAATTGATGAGTCGATTGTAAGTCTATTTTTTAAGAAAACTCCATACTGTTTTCCATAGTGGCTGTATCAATTTACTTTCCCATAAACAGTGGAAGAGGGTTCGCATTTCTCCACATCATCTCCAGTATTTATTGTTTTTTTGATAATGGCTACTCTGGCCAGTGTGAAATGATACCTCATTTATTTTTATTTGCATTTCTCTAGTAGTTAGTGATGTTGAGCATTTTTTCATTATATGGGACTGGAATGCAAAAGTAGGAAGTCAAGAGATACCTGGAGTAACAGCAAATTTGGCCCTGCTACAAAGCAAAGCAGGGCAAAGGCTAACAGAGTTTTGCCAAGAGAATGTACTGGTCATAGCAAACTACCTCTTCCAACAACACAAGAGAAGACTCTACACATGGACATCACCAGATGGTCAATACCAATATCAGACTGATTATATTATTTGCAGCTGAAGATGGAGAAGCTCTATACACTCAGCAAAAATAAAGATTAGGAGCTGACTGTGGCTCAGATCATGAACTCCTATTGACAAATTCAGATTTAAATTGAAGAAAGTAGGGAAAACCACTAGAAGATTCAGGTATGACCTAAATAAAATCCCTTACAGTGGAAAAGTGAAGTGAAAGTAAAGTCACTCAGTCGTGTCTGACTCTTTGTGACCCCATGGACTGTAGCCTACCAGGCTCCTCCGTCCATGGAATTTTCCAGGAAAGAGTACTGGAGTGGGTTGCCATTACCTTCTCCAGGGAATATTCCTGACCTGGGGATGGGACCTGGGTCTCTTGCATTGCAGGCAGGTGTTTTACCATCTGAGCCACCATGACAAATAAATTCAAGGGATTAGATCTGATAGACAGAGTGCCTGAACAACTATGGACAGAGGTCCATGGCACTGTGCAGGAGGCAGGGATCAAGACTATCCCCAAGAAAAAGAAATGCAAAAAGGCAAAATGGTTGTCTGAGGAGGCCTTAAAAATAGCTGAGAAAAGAAGAGAAGCAAAAGGAAAATTAGAAATGGAAAGATATACTCGTTTAAATGCAGAGTTCCAAAAAAATAGCAAGGAG
This sequence comes from Bubalus bubalis, assembly GCF_019923935.1. Lineage (NCBI taxonomy): Eukaryota > Metazoa > Chordata > Mammalia > Artiodactyla > Bovidae > Bubalus > Bubalus bubalis. The sequence continues at coordinate 5,220,033 of NC_059179.1, read as the reverse complement.
AGATAAGAAAGCCTTTCTCAGTGATCAATACAAATAGAGAAAAACAATAGAATGGGAAAGATGAGATTTCTTCAAGAAAATTAGAGATACCAAGGGAACATTTCATGCAAAGATGAGCTCAATAAAGGACAGAAATGGTATGGACCTAACAGAAGCAGAAGATATTAAGAAGAGGTGGCAAGAATACACGAAGAATTATACAAAAAATAACTTCATGACCCATATAACCATGATGGTGTGATCCCTCACCTAGAGCCTGACATGCTGGAATGTGAAGTCAAGTGGGCCTTAGAAAACATCACTATGAACAAAGCTAGTAGGGGTGATGAACTTCCAGTTGAGCTATTTCAAACCCTAAAAGATGATGCTGTGAAAGTGCTGCACTCAATATGCCAGCAAATTTGGAAAACTCATCAGTGGCCACAGGACAGGAAAAGGTCAATTTTCATTCCAGTATCCAAAATAGGAAATGGCAAAGAATGCTCAAACTACTGCACAGTTGCACTCATCTCATATGCTGGCAAAGTAATGCTCAAAATTCTCCAAGCCGGTCTTCAACCGTATGTGAACTGTGAACTTCCAGATATTCAAGCTGGTTTTAGAAAAGGCAGAGGAATCAGAGATCAAATCACCAACATCTGTTGGATCATTGAAAAAGTAAGAATTCCAGAAAAACATCTACTTCTGCTTTATTGACTATGCCAAAGACTTTGACTGTGTGGATCACAATAAACTGTGGGAAATTCTTCAAGAAATGGGAATACCAGACTACCTGACTTGCCACCTGAAAAATCTGTTTACAAGTAAAAAAGAAACAGTTAGAACAGGACATGGAACAGCAGACTGTTTCCAAATCAGGAAAGAAGTACATCAAGGTGGTATAACGTCACTCTGCTTATTTAAATTATATGCAGAGTACATCGTGAGAAACGCTGGACTGGAGGAAGCCTAAGCTGGAATCATGATTGCCAGGAGAAATATCAATAACCTCATATATGCAGACGACACCACCTTTATGGCAGAAAGAGAAGAGGAACTAAAGAGACTCTTGATGAAAGTGAAAGAAGAGAGTGAAAATGTTGCCTTAAAGCTCAACATTCAGAAAACTAAGATCATGGCATCTGGTCCCATCACTTCATGGTGAACAGATGGGGAAACAGTGGAAACAGTGGCAGACTTTATTTTGGGGGGCTCCAAAATCACTGTAGATAGTAACTGCAGCCATGAAATTAAAATACACTTGTTCCTTGGAAGGAAATTTATGACCAACCTTGACAGCATATTAAAAAACAGAGAAATTACTTTGCCAACAAAGGTCTGTCTAGTCAAGGCTATGGTTTTTACAGCAGTCATATATTGATGTGAGAGTTGGACTATAAAGAAAACTGAGCACCGAAGAATTGATGCTATGAACTGTGGTATTGGAGAAGACTCTTGAGGGTCCTTTGGACTGCAAGGCAATCCAACCAGTCCATCCTAAAGAAGATCAGTCCTGAGTATTCATTGGAAGGACTGACACTGAAGAAAAAACTCCAATACTTTGGCCACCTGATACAAAGAACTGGAAAAGACCCTGATGCTGGGAAAGATTGAAGGTGGGAGGAGAAGCGGATGACAGAGGATGAGATGGTTGGATGGCATCACTGACTCAATGGCCAAGAGTTTGAGTAACACTCTGGGAGTTGGTGGTGGACAGGGAGTCCTGGCATGCTGCAGCACATTTGGTCTCAAAGACTTGGACAAGACTGAGCAACTGAACTGAACTGTTTTGATATTGAGCTGAGGTTTGTATTTTCATCTTGTTTATAGTTTCCTTTTCTCCGTAGACACTTTTAAGTTGTATTAGGCCCTACTTATTTATTTTTATTTTCATTGCTGTAGGAGGTAGGTCAGAAAACATCTTGCTGTGATTTATATCCAAAAGTGTTTTTCCTATAGTTTCCTCTAAGAATTCAACAGTGTCCATGCTTACATTTGGGTCTTTAATCCATTTTGAGTTTACTTTTGTTTATGGTGTTAAGTAGTCTTCCAAATTCATTCTTTTACATGTAGCTGTCCAGTTTTCCTAGCACCACTTATTGGGAGAAATATTTGCAAATGAAGCAACTGAGAAACAATGTCTTTTTAATATAATTTCAAATATATTGGCTATTTTCATATGTTAACACATCAGTTGCCATCAATATGTCCAATGGCTAGTATATTGTATTTCCTGCCCAGATTTCTCTCCTGAGTCTGTGTCCTACTGCTCAGACAACATCTGCACTTGCAATTTCAAAAGTGCCCTAAATATAACATTACAAAATGGAATTCTAGTTGTGACTCCCCAGCCCATACCTAGCCTTTTTCAGTATGTATAATTCCAGTGAATAGCACAATTTTGCACCAAGTTTCATAATAGAAACTATGGGGTCACCTTTGAGCCTGCCCATCTTCCTTGCCTTTCTGTGTTGAATCCCTCAAAAAATCTTGAATTCAATTCCTACAGAAAACTTCTCATATCCACCTAAAGTTTTCAATCTCTGATGTCAATGTGATATTGCAGTCTCCTACTGAATGTAATAGGTTTCCTAAGGTCCACCCTACAGGCAATCTTGGCTCACTCTTTAATTTTCTATCTTTAACCACAGTGATCTTTTAACAGATTAAAATATGCCTACCTGTTAATAATGTGCCATTGCTTTTATTTTACAACAAAATTTTCATGGCCTACAAACCCCTGTATGGTATGATTTTATATTGAAACCCAAAATATATGGCCTAAAAGATCCTGCATGATACAGCCTTCTCCTTCCTCTCCAATCTCATCTACTTCCATGTTTTTGCATGCCCTCTACCTTTCAGAAGGAATTTTCTTTTCTTTAATCATGCTATGGTTTATCTTGAGTTACCTCAAGACCTTTCCAGATTACATTATTTCTTATTTCTAATCTTCACACTTAACCCATCCTTCACTTATATTTTCTTTAGATTTTAACTTAATGCTTCACTTTTCAAAGAAATAATTTCTAATCCCCAGGTTCCCTGATATATATTGAGTTAACTCTGCCTTCTAATATCAATTTATCAATATTATCTGAGATAATAGTTAACTCGCCTTCTAATACCTACTGACTCCTCACTGACAGAAAACTCAGAAATACCTAGATCTTGTTTCTGTTTCTGAGTTAGTGTTCCCAGGGCAAAGTTCTTGCCACATAGTTGACTCTAAGCAACTATTTCTTGAATGCATAAATGAAGAGCTTTGACCGAATTTGCAACAACAATATTAAAAAAGCTTCCTATACTTTTTAATATTTGAAATATCATTCTCATATAAAAATAATTGGGAAAGAATGAGTAACAAGTTAGTTATTAAAAAACAGGACTGTTGATAATACCTCAACAGAAATGTGAAGGTCGCAGAATGTGTTACCTGAAAATATGCCACTTTGGCATGTGGAACTGAGGGCAATGAAGACCCAGCAAACTCAAAAAAAGCTTTTTTTTTTTTTTTTAACTTTTCCATTAAGAGCCTAAAAGGGGTGCGTGTACAAGGAAGAGAGCTGTTACCAGAGATAAATTTTTCATTTCAGAGAGGTATGTACATGGCAGGACAAGCATTTGTTAACCAAATTTTTTTTTCTCATCTTCCTGTGAGCTCCCCTCTTACCCTTTGAAGCATCAGACCTTTATCCTTTTCTGGGCTCAAGATGATATTTAAGACTCAGCTGCCTGGTTGTGTTTGAGTTTCATACTAGTGGATATAATTAAATTTGTTTTACATCTGTTAATTGTTCTATTATGGGGAGTTCTCAGCCAAGAACCTAGAAATCCCTATAATTTTTACTAAGCTGTTTCCTTACCAGTTCCTGATGATTATCAGTGAGTTATTCTAGCACCTAGCATCAATTCAGTTCAGTTCAGTCACTCAGTCATGTCCGATTCTTTGCAACCCCATGAATCGCAGCACGCCAGGCCTCCCTGTCCATCACCAACTCCTGGAGTTCACTCAGACTCACGTCCATCCAGTCAGTGGTGCCATCCAGCCATCTCATTCTCTGTCATCCCCTTCTCCTCCTGCCCCCAATCCCTCCCAGCATCAGAGTCTTTTCCAATGAGTCAACTCTTCGCATGAAATGGCCAAAGTACTGGAGTTTCCGCTTCAGCATCATTCCCTCCAAAGAAATCCCAGGGCTGATCTCCTTCAGAATGGACTGGTTGGATCTCCTTGCAGTCCAAGGGACTCTCAAGAGTCTTCTCCAACACCACAGTTCAAAAGCATCAATTCTTCGGTGCTCAGCTTTCTTCAAAGTCCAACTCTCACATCCATACATGACCACTGGAAAAACCATAGCCTTATCTAGATGGACCTTTGTTGGCAAAGTAATGTCTCTGCTTTTCAATATGCTATCTAGGTTGGTCATAACTTTCCTTCCAAGGAGTAAGCATCTTTTAATTTCATGGCTGCAGTCACCATCTGTGGTGATTTTGGAGCCCCTCCCCCCCAAAAAAAAGTCTGACACTTTTCCACTGTTTCCCCATCTATTTCCTATGAAGTGATGGGACCAGATGCCATGATCTTCGTTTTCTGAATGTTGAGTTTTAAGCCAACTTTTTCAGTCTCCTCTTTCACTTTCATCAAGAGGCTTTTTAGTTCCTCTAAACTTTCTGCCATAAGGATGGTGTCATCTGCATATCTGAGAGTATTTGATATAATAATTCAATATATTTTTTGAATTATGGAATATCCTCTTCCAAGGTAAATGAATAAAAGAAATAACTAAATCATTACTATTAATCATTTCAAATATTTTGGGGAGTGTTTAAATTGTTAAAGGACTTAATTCCTAGTTTAGTATAGAGGTTAAGAACTCTTGAGAGTCCCTTAGACAGAAAGGAGATCAAACCAGTCAATCCTAAAGGAAATCAGTCCTGAATATTCATTGGAAGGATGGATGCTGAAGCTCCAAAACTTTGGCCACCTGATGAGAAGAACTGACTAATTGGAAAAGACCTTGATGCTGGGGAAGATTGAAGGCAAATGGAGAAGGGGATGACAGAGGATGAAATGGTTGGATGGCATTCCTGCCTCAATGGACATGAGTTTCAGCCAGCTCTGGGACTTAGTGATGGACAAGGAAGCCTGGAGTGCTGCAGGCCATGAGTCACAAAGAGTCGGACATGACTGAGTGACTGAACTGACTGATTACAAGTATAAATGAGATAATCTATGATCATTTTATTTTGTCTGGCAAGATGTACAGGCAAAATAAAAGCACCTAATTTTTACAGTATTTACTGTGGAATGTATTTGGAGAGTCATTGCTACTGGTCCCTTTGATCAAAAGATAGTAGAGAATCCTTTGGGTATCTCCACATTTTCAGTGAGAGCTGATATTGTTACATTTGTGGTTGTGGAGTGCATTCTCATTAAGAATAAAAGCACTCACATGACTTGCCATTGAGTGTCTGTTGGAATGTTGAAACTCTTATTCCAGATGCCGATCTAAATACACTATACTGAACTGAATTTACTAGAGGCAAATAGAATCCTTGAACTCTAGGTTTAAGAAAGTGAAGTGCTTAGAGTCACAATAGTCTCAGGGTTTCACAATAGTCTGGAAATGCACTGGTGTCAAAATGATCAAGCAGAAAGATCAAGAAAGAGTTACAGATTTTCTGAAACTTCTATCTTTCTCTATATTCCTGAGAATATCACTTTGCATATTCAAAGTCACCTGGTCTTTCTTATTTAGAAGCTTTTGTTTTTATGTGTGTGCGCACGCACACACACACACATTTTCTGTCTCTGAATCAGTTCCTTATTTCAAAGCAATTTGACCTCTCAATCAAAGGAGCACTGTGCCCTCTTGAAATTTCATGCTGTACAAACATTTTACTTTCAATTTGCTTGTCACAAGCAGCAGAAGAAGGACTATTCTCATTTTTTAATGTTGATCCTCAGAATATTCATTTTCAGGAAAACACAAATAGTGAAATTTTAACACAAAAACTTCTTTTACATTTTGACTCTCATCCGAAAGAAAAAGAATTTGACCATGACATCTGTAATATCAGTAGAACCATACACTAATTTGTATTGTCTACAATTGAAGTTAGACCATGACTGAAAAAGCAAAATGAATTTAGTAAACCACAGGACATTGCAAGTAAGTAAGTCTGATTCCAGAATGAGACATTAGCATTAATATATTTCAAATTTTACCATAAAAGGAGGAAGGTATATTTTATGATGCCTTTAGTGCCATCATTAATTGGATTATATAATTTGTTTATGATGTTCCAACAATATGGTCTAGTAAAGCTCACTAAAGCCTCTAATAATTATTGCTCTGCATCACTTGCTTTCATTACCATGATTTATCGCATAGGCCATGGCACCCTCAGTCTCTACATTATTTTCCAAATATTTCTATTTATTTCATATTATTCTATTTGATAAATCAACAACAGTAGATATGTACATGACATTTCATGAGAGAAACCCATCTCCATTCTTAAGAAGTTAATAGAGCTAAGCAATAAAAAGAAAGATAAATCAAGGACTGCAGGAAGAAGGCAGAACAGGAACAGAATTGCTAGTCGAAGTCTGATCAGAAAACCAAGTAATATTTTAAGTTATTTTTGTTACTGGGAATATTACTATAATTAATTATTTTATAATTTCATGTAAATTCAAAGTCAAATATGTGAGTATTTGTACCCAGATGTAATTTTCTTACTTAATTCACAATGCATGAGTTAGAAGCATTTTGAGTTTCTATTTTGTTTTCATTGATAGTGATAGTTTTCTCTTGTCTAAACTTCCATCTCAGGATTATAACTACAATCGAGGAATTTGAGATGGATAAAATACTTCTTGGTCCAAGTTAAACTGACAAACTCTCTGTAGCTCAGTTGCATTAGCTGTAAAACTGAAATTATTGTATGAAATAGTAATTGGCATATGGAAGTGCCATATAAGTTATTGTTAGGTAAATTGTATTCTAAACAAATGAGCTAATCACATATAAAGCTTGCATACCTCTACATTTTAAATGCAGTGACTTTTACATATTTTTAATTAATTAAATAGAAGTTTCTTACCTTTTACAACATTCAAAGGAAAGCTATATTTTATTAGCAGATCAAAATAGGCTTCAGATATGTTACTGTTTTTGGTGTGCATTTAATATACTGAAGTAGTAACAGTTCATTCCATTATATGACCACAGATTGCTAAGGTTACATAGTTATAACTGAATCATGCAAAAGATCTCATTTCTAAAATTATCAGAGGAATGCCTATAACTAAAATAAAAAATACATCCTTTGAAAATATAGAGTAGATTGTGTCCCTCTTCTAAAAGCTGTTTGCAAGACCTTGCTTTCTATTACTTTAAAATCTTCCTAAAAGGCTTTTTCCATTGATTAGTTTGTTTTTACCATATTATTCAATTTGTCCTAACTATTTGTAATTAGCATACAAAGAAGAAAGGGAGGGATAAGGGTTTGTGTCAGTGACAAAAGCTAAATTATACAAAAAAAATTTATGAAAAGCAGTTAAAGAATTTACATTCATATTTCTGAAAGCTAATTTATTTTCTAATTACTCTTAATGGGGTAACTCAGAGGAAATTCTGCATCACAATTTTTATTAAGAAGCTCAATGAGGTCAAAAGCTAAAAGCTGCAGAATTATCACTGTTTAAAACTACATTCTTTGGAGTTTTTAAATAATTCTTTGTAAACAGTCTGCTTTGCCTATTTAAACAAATTCTTTGCTGTAATCCAATTATGAGTATCTAAGCTGTCAGTTTTAAAAAAGCAAACTGTATGGATTAAATCATAAGGAAAATGTTAAGCATTTTATTACTCATAATCTTAAAAACCATATCTGTGTAAACATCACATCTGTTTTCTTAAATCTTTTCCAATTCTACTAAGATTTTATTGATATATATGTAAGTTTAAGGCATGCAATGTAAAGACTTTATACACACACACACACACACATATATATATAAAAGTAATTACCACCATAAGTTTAGTTAACACTGCCAGACTCTTGTATAATTACTTTCTTGTGTATGGTGATAACATTTAAGATCTTCTCTTTAAGCAATTTTCAAGTATATAACAAAATGTTAATTATCGTCACTGTTGTTCATGTCACCCAGTCCTGTCCAACTCTTAAAGACCCCATGGACTACAGCACTCCAGGCTTCTCTGTACCTTACCAACTCCTGAAGTTTACCCAAGTTCATGTCCATTGCATCAGTAAAACCATCCAGAAGTCTCATCCTTTGATGCCCTCTTTTTCATCTGCCCTCAATCTTTTTGGGTATCAAGGGCTTTTCCAATGAGTCAGCTGTTTGCATCAGATGACCAAAATACTGGAGTTTCAGCTTTAGTGTCTGCCCTTCCAGTGAGTATTCAGGGTTGATTTCTCTTAAGATTGACTGGTTTGATCTTGCTATCCAAGGAACTCTCAGGAGTCTTCTCCAGCACCAGTTTGAAGGCATCAGTTCTTTGATGCTCTGCCTTGTTTACGGTCTAGTTCTCACTATCATATGTAACCACTGGGGAGACCATAGCGGTGATTATACACACCTTTCTTTGTCGGCAGAATAATGTCTCTGTTTTTCAACATACTGTCTAGGTTTGTCATAGCTTTCCTGTCAAGAAGTAATTGTCTTCTGATTTTATGGCTGCAGTCACCATCCTCAGTGATTTTAGAGTGTACGAAGAGGAAATTTGTCACTACTTCCACCTTTTCCCCCTCTATCTGCCATGAAGTAGTGGGGCCAGGTGGCATGATCTTTGTTTGTTTTTCTAATATTTAGTTTTAAGCAGGCTCTTTCATTCTTCTCCTTCAACTTCATCAAGAGGCTTTTAAGTTCCTCTTCACTTTTTGCCATTAGAGTGGAAGTATCTGCATATCTGAGGTTGTTGATGATTCTCCCACCTGTCTTGATTCCAGCTTGTAACTCATCTAGCCCAGAATTTTTCAATATGTGTTCGACACATAGATTAAACAAACAGGGTGAGAGCAGACAGCCCTTTGTACTCTTTTCTCAATCTTGAACCAATCAGTTGTTCCATACACAGTTCTAACAGTTGCTTCTTGACATGCATATTGGTTTCTCAGAAGATAGGTAAGATGGTCTGGTATTCCCATCTCGTTAAGAGCTTTCCATAGTTCATTATGATCCACACAGTCATAGACTTTGGCATAGTCAATGAAACAGAGGTAGATGTTTTTCTGGATCTCCCTGGCTTTCTACATGATCCAGAGAATGTTGGCAATTTGATCTCTGGTTCCTCTTCCATTTCTAAGCCCAGCTTGAATATTTGGAAGTTTTTGATTCTTATAATGCTGAAGCCTAGCATGCACAATTTTAAGCATGATCTTACTAGCATGGGAAATAAGTGCAATTGTCCAATGGTAAGCACATTCTTTAGTACTACCCTTCTTGGGAAGTGGGATGAGGATTGACCTTTTCCAGTCCCCTGGCCACTGCTGGGTCTTCCAGATTTACTGATACATTGAATGCAACACCTTGATGGTGTCATCCTTTAGGGTTTTGAAAAGTTCTACTGGAATTCCATCACATCTACTGGCTTTATTAACAGCAATGCTTCCTAAGGTCCACATGATTTCACTTTCCAGAATGCCTGGCTCTGGGTAGCTGACTGCACCATCAGAGTAATCTGGTTCAATTGGATGTTTTTTGTACAGTCACTGTGATGTACACTAAATCCTTAGAATTTACTTATCTTAGAGCTAGAATATTGTACCCTTTGGCCAACAACTTTCCATTTTCCCCATCGTCTAGCCACTGACAACAACAAATTTCTATAAGTTTAGCTTTTTTTTTTTTTTTTTTTTTGAGAAGTATATGACAATTCACTCCAGTACTCTTGCATGGAGTATCCCTTGGACACAGGAACCTGGTGGCTACAGTCCCTGGGGTTGCAAAGAGTCAGACATGACTGAATGACTGACACTATCACTTTCAGCTTTTTTAGATTCCACCTTTAAGTAAAAACATACAGTATTTAACTCAGACTTATTTCACTTATCATAAGGCTCTCAAAAACTAAGATGTTGCAAAAAGCAAGATTTCCTTCATTTTCATATTTTCCTGGGCTCCAAAATCATTGCATATGCTGACCACAGCCATGGAATTAAAAGATGCTTACTCCTTGGAAGAAAAGCTTTGAGAAACATAGACAGCATATTAAAAAGCAGAGACATTATTTTACCAACAAAGGTCCGCATAGTCAAAGCTATGGTTTTTCCAGTAGTCATGAATGAATGTGAGAGATAGACCATGAAAAAGGCTAAACGCCAAAGAATTGATGCTTTTGAGCTGTGGTGTTGGAGAAGACTCTTGAGAGTCCGTTGGACTACAAGGAGATCAAACCAGTCAATCTTAAAGGAAATCAATCATGAATATTCATTAGAAGGACTGACGCTGAAGCTCCAATACTTTGGCCACCTGATGTGGACAGCCAACTCATTAGAAAAGATCCTGATGCTGGAAAGATTGAAGACAGGAGGAGAAAGAGATGACAAAGGACAAAATGAGTGGATGGCATCACTGACTCATTGGATGTGAGTTTGAGCAAGCTCTGGGAGATGGTGAACGACAGGGAAGCCTGGCATTCTGAAGTCTATGGGTCACAAAGAGTTGGACACAACTGAACAGCAACAATATTCCATTGTGTACAGATACTACATTGTCTTCATTTATCTCTCATTGGACACATAGGTCATCTCCATGTCTTAAGTATTATGAATAATGCTGCAGTGACCTTGGGGATACAGTTATCTCTTCAACATTGATATAATTTCTTTAGGAAATATATACCCAGAAGTGGGATGGCTGAGTCATATAGTAGTTGATTTTTAATATCTTTAAAACTTTATGCTGTTTCCCATTCTCACCAATGAGATATAAGTGTTCACTTTCTTCACATCCTCACCAATACTTGTTATCTCTTGTCTTTTTGATAAATCACTCTACCAAGTGTGAGGTGATATCTCATTGTGGTTTTGATCAGCATTTCCCTGATGTTTGGTGATGTTGGACATCTTTCCATGTACTTATTGGTCATTTGTATGTTGTATGTCCTTTGAAATCTGAGCACCAAAGAATTGATGCTTTTGAACTGTGGTGTTGGAGATGACTCTCGAGAGTCCCTTGGACTGCAAGGAGATCCAACCAGTTCATTCTGAAGGAGATCAGTCCTGGGTGTTCATTGGAAGGACTGATGCTAAAGCTGAAACTCCAATACTTTGGCCACCTCATGCGAAAATTTGACTCATTGGAAAAGACTGATGCTGAGAGGGATTGGGGGCAGGAGGAGAAGGGAACAACAGAGGATGAGATGGCTGGATGGCATCACCGACTTGATGGACATGAGTTTGAGTAAACCCCGGGAGTTGGTGATGGACAGGGAGGCCTGCTGCTGCTGCTGCTAAGTCGCTTCAGTCATGTCTGACTCTGTGCGACCCCATAGACGGCAGCCCACGAGGCTCCCCCGTCCCTGGGATTCTCCAAGAAATAACACTGGAGTGGGTTGCCATTTCCTTCTCCAATGCATGAAAGTGAAAAGTGAAAGTGAAGTCACTCAGTCGTGTCCTACTCCTAGCGACTCCATGGACTGCAGCCCACCGGGCTCCTCCATCCATGGGATTTTCCAGGCAAGAGTACCGGAGTGGGTTGCCAAGGGAGGCCTGGCGTGCTGCTATTCATGGGTCGCAAAGAGTCGACACTACTGAGCGACTGAATTGAACTGAACTGAACTGTCCTTTGAAAAAATGTCTCATGTCCTTTGCCCTTTTTGAACATGTAGCTCATGTTTATTAATCCTTTCATGGGGGAATCAATATCTATCTTAATTTTTTTTCCTTTATACAATTTTTAAAAGTTAATTTCCACTTAAAGTTTGTATAAAATATTGGCTATATGCCCTATGTTGTACAATACATCTTTGAACATATCTTACAACCAGTGGTTTGTATCTCCCATGTCCCCATTCATATATTATCCCTTCCTTCTCAACCCCCACACTGGTAACCACTAGTTTGTCTTCTGTCTGTATATCTGCTCACAGATATAGTCACTATTTTTTTGTATTTTTTCAGATTCCACATATAAATAATATCATAAAGTATTTGTCTTTCATATATAATAGTATCATATAGTATTTGTCTTTCTCTCTCTGGCTTATTTCACTTAGCTTAACTATAAGTCCATCCATGTTGTTGCAAATGGCAAATTTTTGTTCTTTTTGTTTCTGAGTATTATGTCATGGTATATCACATCTTCATTATCCATTTATTTGCTGATGGGCACTTAGGTTGCTTCCATACCTTAGCAACTGTAAATAATACTGCCATGAACACTGGGATGCAGTATTTTTTTTGTATTAGTGTTTATGTTGTTTGGTTCTATATCTGTTGCTAAGTCACTTCAGTCGTGTCCAACTCTGTGCAATCCCATAGATGGCAGCCTACCAGGCTCCCCCATCCCTGGGATTCTCCAGGCAAGAACACTGGAGTGGGTTGCCATTTCCTTCTCCAATGCATGAAAGTGAAAAGTGAAAGTGAAGTTGCTCAGTCGTGTCCGACTCTTAGCGACCCCATGGATTGCAGCCTAACAGGCTCCTCCATCCATGGGATTTTCCAAGCAAGAGTACTGGAGTGGGGTGCCATTGCCTTCTCTGGGTTCTATATCTAGGAGTAGAATTTCTAGGTCATTTGGTAGTTCAGGGGCCTTCCCTGATGGTTCTGCCTACAAGAGACTCAGAAAATGCAGTTTGTATCTCTAGGTTCGGAAGATCCCCTGGAGGACGAAATGGCAACCCACTCCAGTATTCTTGTCTGAAAAATCCCATGGACAGAGGAACCTTTGCATCCAAAGGATCACAAAGAGGTGGACATGACTGAGAGACTAAGCACAGCACAAAGCATACGGTAGTTCCATTTTTAGTTTTTTTGAGAAACAGTATAACCATACTGTTTTCCACAGATGTTGCACAAATTTACATTCCCGTCAACAGCTGTAAAAAGATTCCCCACATCTTCACCAAAATGTGCCATTTGTGGGGTTTTTTTTTTGTTTTTTTTTTGATGATAGCCATGAGAGGTGTGAGGTAACATCTCACTGTGATTTTGATTTGCATTTCCCTTATGATTAGCAATGTTAAGCATCTTTTCATGTTCTTATGGGCTATCTACATTTCCTCTTGGGAAAAATATTTATTCAGTTCTGCTCATTTTAATTTTTTTTTTTTTTTTTGGATGTTGAGTTGTATGAGCTGTGTCTATGTTAGGTGTCAATCCCTTATCAGTCATATAATATGTTAATGAATTTTTCCATTCAGTACATTGTCTTTCATTCTGTCAGTGTCTTTATTTAGGACTTTCATATAAAAAATGAGTAAATGTCTTACTCCTGATCTTAGAGAAAATGCTTTTAGTTTTTCACCATTGAGTATGATGTTAGTTGTGAGCTTATTGTATATGGATTTTTTTTTTTAATGTTAGGATATATTCCTTCTATGCCCATTTTATTGAGGTTTTTGGTCATGGATGAATGCTGAATTCTATCACATGCTTTTTCTGCATCTTTTGAAATGATGATATATTTTTATCTTTTCATTAATGTTGTATGTCACATTTTAATTTGCATTAATGTTGAACCGTGCTGCATCCCAGGAATAAATGCCTGTATGATGTATGGTGTATGATCTTTTTAATTTGCTGCTGCTTTTAATTTGCTAGTATTTTCTTGAGAATTTTTGCATCTATACTCATCAGGGATATTGGTCTGTAATTTTCTCCTGTGTAGTGTCCTGTTCAGAGAAGACAATGGCATCCCACTCCAGTACTCTTGCCTGGAAAATCCCATGGACAGAGGAGCCTGGTAGGCTGCAGTCCATGGGGTCGCAAAGAGTCAGACACGACTGAACGACTTCACTTTCACTTTTTACTTTCATGCGTTGGAGAAGGAAATGGTGACCCACTCCAGTGTCCTTGCCTGGAGAATCCCAGGGACGGGGGAGCCTGGTGGGCTGCCATCTGTGGGGTTGCACAGAGTTGGACATGACTGAAGCGACTTAGCAGCAGAAGCAGCATTATCCTGTTCTAATTTTGGTAACAGAATAATGATGCCCTCATATAATGAATTGGGAATATTCCTTCCTCTTCAAATTTTTTGGACAAGTTTGAGAAGGACTGACATTAATTTTTCTTCAATGTTGATAGAATTCAGTGAAACTATCTGGTTGGTGCTGAGCTTTTCTTTATTAGGAGGTTGTGGTGACTGATTTAGTTACCTTACTCATTATTGATATGTTCATATTTCCTATTTCTTCTTGATTCAGTCTTAGTAGACTGTATCGCTAGGATGTATTTACTTCTTCCAGGTTATCCACTTTCTTGGTGTATAATTGTTCAGAGTGATCTCCTGTGCTCTTTTTTATCTCTATGGTGGCAGTAATAATGTGTCCCCTTTCATTTATGATTTAATTGATTTGAATTGTCTCTCTTCCTTCTTAGTATAGTAAAATGTGTTTCAATTTTATCTTGAAAAAATAGCTGTTGGTTACATTGATCCTTTCTACTGTCTTTCCTGTTATCTGTACAATCTATTTATTTTTTAAATTTTAGTCATACATTTATTATTTTTATTTTTGGCTATATTGGGTCTTTGTTGCTTCATGTGGGCTTTCTCTAGTTGCAGTGCGCAGGGGCTCCTGTTCTATTTGTCTCACAGGAATCTCACTGTGATGGCTTCTCCAGTTGCAGAGTACTAGCTCTAGGGCATGCAGGTAGTTGTGGCTCATGGGCTCTAGAGACAGTCTCAATAGTTACGGAGCACAGGCTTAGTTTCCCTGCTGCATGTGGGATTTTCCAAGACCAGAAATTGAACCTGTGTCTCCTGTATCAGTAGGTGAAATTTTAACCACTGGACCAAGGAGAGAAGTCCAAGTATTTATGCTCTGCTCTTTGTTGTTTCCTTCCTTCTGCTAATTTTGGGCTTCATTTAGTCCTTTGAAATGTACCATTATGTTGTATATTTGTGGTTTATAATCTTTCTTTTTTATTAATTTTTTTTTGCTATTATCTTGTTTCCTGTTGCACTGTTTTACTGCATCCCATAAGTTCTGGTATATTGTGTTCCCATTTATTTCAATATACTTTAAAAAATATCTCCTTTGACTTGTTTTTTTTTTTTTCCTTTGACTTGTTCTTTAAGCCACTGATATTCTAGCAATTAATTTCCACACATCTGTGATTTTTCCAGCTTATTTATGTTACTGCTTTCTTATAACACTGTGGTCAGGAAAGAGACGTGGTATGATTCTGCTTCTTACACTTGTTAACATTTGTTTTGTAATTTAATGAATAAAATACCCTGGGGAATGTTCTTTGTGCACTTGAAAAAATGTATGTTCTGCTTCTGTTAAGTGGAATGTACTGTATGTATATTAGGACCATTTTGTGTAAGGTATATTCAAATTCAATGTTACCTTATTAATATTCTGGTTGAATGAGATATCTGTTGTTGCAAGTAGAAGACTGGAATCCCCTACTATTATTTTGTTGTTATCTATATCTCCCTTCCAGATCTGGTACTATTTTCTTAATATATTTAGTGCTCCAATGTTGGGTACACACACACACACACACACACACACACACATATATATATTTAGAATTGTTATATCTTCTTGTTGAATCCCCCCCCATTTTAATTATGTAGTAATCTCTTTTGTCTCTTGTCAAAGTTTTCTACTTCAATTTAATTTTGTTTAACATAAGTATAGCTACACATGCTCTCAAGCTACTTGTGCTACCCATGCTCCTTTTTGGTTCCCATTTAGATGGAAACCCCTTATTTCTGAGCTTCTATATGTCCTTAAGGCTGAACTGAGTCTGTTGTAGATAACATATAGTTGGGTCTTGTTTTATAAATCATTTAGCCACTCTATGCTTTATGATTTGATAATTTAGTTCATTTAGATTTACAGTAACTATTGATGGGTATGGACTTGCTTATTCTATCATATTGTTTTTGGCTCTTCTGTAGTTCCCTTGCTCCCTTTTTAAACCATTTTGTTGCCTTTCTTATGAATACTTTTGGTTCCCTTCTCTTTGCCTTTTTTTGTCTACTAAAAGTTTTTACTTTTCAGTTATCACAGGGCTTACAGAATGCAATTTATAGATAAAGCAGTCTATTTTAAGCCAATAACAATTTATCTTCAACTACATACAAACACTCTACATGCTTACTCTCCCACTCTCCCAATTTTACATTTTTGTGTCAGAATTTACCTCATTTTCATTGTGTACCTATTGTATCTATAGTTATGTTTAATACTTTTGTCCTTTAACATTTATACTAGAGGTAAGTGATTGTGACACCACCATATTACAACATTAAAATAATCTGAATTGGACTACATATTTACTTTACCAGCATGTTTTAAAATATTTGTTTTATTATTATTAAATATCATCTTTTTAGTTCAGTTCAAATAATTCCTTTTAGCATTTCTTGTAAAATAGGTATAGTAGTCACTCCTTCATTCCTGAAAGACAGTTTGCTATGTCAAGTATTCCTGGTTGGCACATTTTTTCTTCAAGCATCTCCCACAGGAAGAAATATATCATCCCACTCTCCCCTGTCCTATAAATTTTCTGCTGAGGAAACTATAGTTTTCTATAGTCTTAAGGGATTTCCCTTATATGTGAGAATTGTGGGGGTTTTATTTTGCTTTTTTTATTTTTTTAAATTCTCTTGGTCTTTGATTTTTGATAGTTTTATTATAATGTGTCTTTTGAAGATTGTTTCGGGTTGAAATTTTGGGAGTGATCTATTAAATTCTTGAACATCAATATATAAATCTCCGCCCAGATTTGGAATATTCTTAGCCCTTATTTCTTTTTTTTTTTCCTTTTTTTATTTTTTAACTTTACAATATTGTATTGGTTTTGCCATATATCAACATGAATCCGCCACAGGTATATATGTGTTCCCCATCCCGAACCCCGCTCCCTCCTCCCTCCCCATACTATCCCTCTGGGTCGAGCTTTGTGCCACATTTTCCTTCTTCTGGGGACTCCAATAATGTACAGATTTCTTTAAATGGTATTCCATAATTCATTTAGGCTCTCCTCACTCTATTTAATACTGTTTTTTTTTTTTGCTTTTGTTTTGTTGTTGTTGTTCTCCTCTGACTGAATAACTTCAAATAATCTATCTTCTAATTCACAAACTATCTTGCCTGCTTGGCTGAGTGTACTTTTCAAGATCTCTATTGAATGTTTTCAGTTTGGTCATTACATTCTTCAACTCTAGGATTTCTTCTTCTTTTTAAAAATGACATATTTCTTAAATTTCTCATTTTTCTCATTTATTTGTCTGTGTGTGTTTCCTTATAGTTCACTGAATTTCTTTAAGAGAGTTATTCCAAATTCTTTATCAGGCAATTCATAGACTTCCATTTATTTAGGGTCAGCCAAATAAATAGGGTTTTATTACTTTCCTTTGGTAGGGTCATATTTTCTTGATATTCATGATCCCAGTGACCTTAGTTTGGTGTCTGTGCATTTGGGAAGTAAGCACTTCTTCTATTTGTTGCATATTGGCTTTGGCAGACAAAGCCCTGTGCTAATCAGCCCATCCAGAGATTCTGACTGGTCTCTCTTGGCAGTGTCTATAAGAAAAGTTAATGTTAGAATCCCTAAGTAGGCAGGACTGGTACCTGAGTCAGTAGGAGGGAAGGCCTGGCATTTGTGTTCATGGGGACCAGTCTGGTGCTTCTTCCTGTGGGAGCAATCTGGAGCTTAGGTCTGCTGGGGTAGGCCTGATACCTGAGTCTTCAATAATAGCCTGGGACTTGGGTCTATGTGGGTGGCCCTGGATTCTGGGTCCACAAGGGTCACATGTGCTAGTTATCACTAGTGTGGACATATTGTTTGAATTAACAGGGTCCAGTGGCTCAGAGGTTAAAGCGTCTGCCTGGAATTTGGGAGACCCAGGTTCAATCCCTGGGTCGGGAAGATCCCCTGGAGAAGGAAATGGCAACCACTCCAGTATTCTTGCCTGGAGAATCCCATGGAGGGAGGAGCCTGGTAGGCTACAGTCCATGGGGTCGCAAAGAGTCGGACATGACTTCACTTTCACTTTCAGTTCAGTATTGGGATGGGCTAGGAACCTAGTTTTATGGGAGCTAACCTAGAGGCTGAGGCAGTGGGAGATCTGTGTTAGGGTGGGCTAGGAGCCTGAGTTTGCTGAATTTGATCTGGATTCTAGATCCTTGGAGGCTGATCCAGCACTGGGCTGGATCAAAACTATGGATCTGTAATAGTTGGCCTGGTGCTGGGCCTGAGCAGGAGCCATGGTTTGTGGGTTACCACCCAGTGCCCAGGTTTGTAGAAGCTAGGATTGAAGTTTTGACCGTGTGCATACCAATATGTGTATACATATATTATTGAAAACCTGATATTTTTATTGTTGTTTCATAAGTTTTCTTAGTATTCTCAAAAATGGAAAATAATATAGTACTGAAGCCAAGTATTTTACCACCCTTGGCATTTAGAGATGATGTTTTTGACAGTTTGGTATCCATATGTATAACATATGATGATGAAAGCTTTATGCCCTGCAGAGTTAACTCGACATAGGTCCATTTTTAGATAATCCTCTATAAGATGTTTGCAATTTTGAAGATCTGTTGTCATTGAAAAGAACTCCTCAAGGGTAGGATTCCATATTTTATTTCTTTGTGTTGGCTCATATCATAGTTTGCCAACAGTGAGTCCAAAGAATACTTTATTGTTATAAGTTCTTTCTTTGTTACTTTCCAAGCTACATGGTTTCTTATTTTACAACCATTCTTCCATTATCAGTGCCTAATGGTACACACAGAACAGTTTCCTATATGATATTCAAACAAGGGGTGATGCTACAAATAGTAGAAAGCGATCTTCTTAGAATTTCTGTTACATTACGAGCACCTTATTATACCTTTCCTCAAATTAGTTTACCTGAATATGGTAATAAACTTCTTAATTCTGCTTTTAGATTTTTACTCCCATAAACTTTGGTAATATTCCTATTATCATGAGATAATTTTTAAAAATTCCAGTTATCATAGTCAGTTCAGTTCAGTTCAGTCGCTCAGTCGTGTCCGACTCTTTGCGATTCCATGACAAGAACCAGAAAAAGAGAATCATAGTCCATTATATCCCAAACTGTCTATACACTAATGCTCATAAACTTGACACTTAAAGAAAGCTCTAGATAGTCACTCAGAATCAAAACTACTTTGCTTTTCTACACTATTATTATAAAATTTGTTTTCCTTTTTCCTAATCCAAAATGGATTATAAAATATTAATAAAGTAGAGAATGTATGGTAGAAAAGAGACATGCCTAAAGAAATGCACAAGTTCAGTTGGAGAGGAAGAGCAGTGTGAGTAATAATTATTGACAGTAAGTTCAAGAGCCTACCAAATATAGTTGTGTAGAGCAAATAATGTCCTTCTTTACCAAAACAGCTCCATCATGGCTTTTATAAAACATTGTGCTAATCAACAATGTTAATAATCTTAACTCAGCACCATACTATTTTATGCAAAATATTTAAATAATAGAAAAACATAAAATATATAATTTGGAAAGATTTGCATCCATGTGACTTATAATAAAAACAAACACTAATTAAAATGAAGATGTATTTTTTTTCTGTCAAATTGTCAAGAATTTTATTAAATGGATAATAACAGGATTCAGTTAGAAAGTAAGAAAACATAAATTAATAGGTGATTTTGGTGGGGCTATAAATTGTGTGTTTGTGTTTTTGAAAGGAAAAAATGAAAGGCAGTTTGGCAAGAATTATAAGAAAGTTCCTTTTGACAGAAGTATTTTACTTTGGGGATACACTAATACAGAAATAATCAGACAAGTACACATTGCTACTAAAAGTGCATATACCACTAAGACATTATACAATTTTGTTAAACTATTAGTACTTAAGTATACTCCACAAACATGGCAGGTATTGTAGACTGGTACACCCACTTCAACTCCTTTTTTAGCATTTTTTTTTTTAAATGCCACAGAGGCTGTGAAGCTTAAAACTGCCTTTCCAGACTCATTTGCAGAATGGCTTTTCTCATAACCTGCTAAACAGTGCACATTCTCATGACATTTGAAAATAAGAAAGGACTGAGAGAGTCAAGGGGAATAAAGGACTGAGTTAGCCAAAGCAGAGTACAAGAAGTTTGTAATCCTTTGGGGTCAACTGTGGTACATAAATCAGTGGCAGGCTCAGGTTATCCTAGGTGCTATATGGGTAGTGCACCACTGAGGTTTCACTAGAAAGTTCAGTAATAGTTGAGTGTTTCTCTTGCTTTCTTGATCTTGCATTTGAGTATAGGTTTCTGATCATTCTAAGTCACTTGATTGTTGTTGTTCAGTCAGTAAGTTGTGTCCAACTCTTTGCAACACTATGGACTATAACCCGCCAGGCTCTACTGTCCTCCACTTTCTCCTGGAGTTTGCTGAAATTCATGTCCATTGGGTCAGTGATTCAATCAAACCATCTCATCCTCTGCTGCCCCCTTCTTCTATTGCCTTTGGTCTTTCCCAGCATCAGGGTCTTTTCCAATGAGTTGGCTCTGCATCAGGTGGCCAACATTCTGGAGCTTCAACATCAGTCTTTCCAATAAAATCCATGGTTGATTTCCTTTAGGATTGACTGATTTGATATCCTTGCAATCTGAAGGATTTTCAAAAGTCTTGTCTAGCACCACAATTCAAAGCAACAATTTGTCAGTGCTCAGCTTTCATTATGATCCAAATCTCACATCCATAAATGATTGCTGGAAAAACCATAACTTTGACCTTTGTCAAAGCAAAGTAATGTGGATCTTTCTCAGCAAAATAATGCCTCTGATTTTTAATATACTGTCTAGGTTGGTCATAGCTTTCCTTCCAAGGAGCAAATTCTTTTAATTTTATGACTACAGTCATCATCTGCAGTGATTTTGGAGCCCAAGAAAATAAAATTTGCAACTGCTTTCACATTTGACCCTTCTATTTTTCATGAATTGATAGGACTAGATCACCCAGCTTATTTAACTCATATGCAGAGTACATTATGCAAAATGCTGGGTTGGATGAAGCACAAGCTGGAATCAAGATTGCCAGGAGAAATATCAATAACCTCAGATATGCAGATGACACCACCCTTATGGCAGAAAGTGAAGAAGAACTAAAAAGCCTCTTTATAAGAGTGAAAGAGGAGAGTGAAAAAGCTGATTTAAAACTCAACATTCAAAAAATTAAGATCATGACATCCAGTCTCATCACTCCATGGCAAATAGATAGAGAAACAATGGAAACAGTGACAGACTTTATTTTCTTGGGCTCCAAAATCACTGCAGATGGTGACTGCAGCCATGAAATTAAAAGATGCTTGCTCCTTGGAAGAAGAGCTATGAACAACCTAGACAGTATATTAAAAGCAGAGACATTATTTTTACAACAAAGGTCTGTTAGTCAAAGCTGTGGTTTTTTTAGTAGTCATGTATGGATATGAGAGTTGGACCATAAACAAAGTTGAATGGTGACCAATGATGCTTTTGAACTGTGGTGTTGGAGAAGACCCTTGTGAGTCCCTTGGACTGCAAGATCAAACCAGTCAATCCTAAAGGAAATCAGTACTGAATATTCATTGGGAGCACTGATGATGAAGGTGAAACTCCAATACTTTGGTCATCTGATGCAAAGAACTGACTCATTGGAAAAGACCCTGAGGCTGAGAAAGATTGAAGGTAGGAGGAGAAGGGAAGAACAGGATGAAATGGTTGGATGGCATCACCAACTCAATGGACATGAGTTTGAGCAAGCTCTAGGAGTTGGTTATGGACTGGGAAGCCTGGCATGCTGCAATCCATGGGGTTGCTAAGAGTAGGACATGACTGAGTGACTGAACTGAACTGAACTGATAGGATCAGATGCCATGATCTTAGTTTTCTGAATGTTGAAATTTAAGACAGCTATTTCAGTCTTCTCTTTCACCCTTATCAAGAGGTTCTTTAGTTCTTTTATTTCTGTCATTAGAGTGGCATCATCTGCATATCTCAGGTTGTTGATGTTTTTCCATGCAATCTTGATTCCAGCTTGTGATTCATCCAGCTCAGCATTTTGCATGATGTACTCTGCATAGAGAGTGAGACTAAATCAAACAAGAGTCTGAGCCAGACCTGCCTTTGAGTGTCTTCTGTAGAAGCACTTGTCAGCAGTATCTGATGTGGGGACAGGGGTTCTGGCTGCAGCAGACCTGGGATGTGCTGCATGTGGCATAAATCCTCTTGAAGGAGGTGGCCATTAGCTCCACTACTGAGCTGCTGAGCAGATGGCCCAAAAACTGGAGAACAATTATACCAAAGATGTTCTTGCACTGTTGCAAAGGTTCTAGGGCCCACAACAGAATTCCCAAACTGGGGATCCAGTTAAGGGACTGAGCAACCCCAGGGAATTTGACTTTGAAGGCCAGTGGGATTTGATTTCAGAACTTTCACAGCCTGGGTAAACAGCAGACTCTTCGTGGGCAAAACAAAACCTTGTATGCACCAGGACCCAGGAGAAAGAAAGAGAGACCTCACAAGAGCATGAGTCAGACTTCCGCGTGAGTGTCTGAAGCCTCTGGCAGAAGTGTGGGTCAACAGTGCCTGCAGTGGGGTCAGGGGCACTGACTAAAATAGTCCTGGGAGCCATGGCATGATGGCATAAGTCCTTTTCAAGGAAATCACCCTTACTCTCATTACTCCTACCACAGCTTGACCTCAGGCCAAACTACAGGCAGGGAACACAGCTCCACTCATCAGCAGAAAATTGGATTAGAGATTTACTGAGTATGGCCTTGACCACCAGAGCAAGACTCAGTATTTCACACAGCCAGTCCCTCCCATCAGGAAGTTTCCACAAGCATCTTATCCTCATCTATCAGAAGATAGACAGAATGAAAAGCACAGTTTATGAAAATTAAACAAACTGATGACATGGATCACAGCCTTGCCTATCTCAATGAAACTCTGAGCCATGCCATGTAGGACCATTCAAGATGGACAGGTCATGGTGGAGAGTTCTGACAAAACATGGTGCACTGGAGAAGGGAATGACAAACCACTTCAGCATTCCTTCCTTGAGAATCCCATGAAAAGCATAAAAGGCAAAAGATATAACACTAAAAGATGAACTCCCTAGGTCAATAGGAGCACAATATGCTACTGGAGGAAAGCAGAGAAATAGATCCAGAAGGAATGAAGAGGCTGGGCCAAAGCAGAAAAGACATCCAGTTTTGAATGTGTCTGGTGGTGAAACTAAAGTCTGATGCTATAAAGAACAACATTTCATAGGAACCTGGAATGTCAGGTCCATGAATCAAGGTAAATTGGAAGTAGTCAAACAGGAGATGGCAAGAGTGAACATCAACATTTTAGGAGTCAGTGAACTAAAATCGACTGGAATGGGTGAATTTAATTCAGATGACCATTATATCTACTACTACAGGCAATAATCCCTTAGAAGAAAAACCTTAATGGTCAAGAAAAGAGTCCAAATCAACACTTGGGTGCGATCTTAAAGATGACAGAAAGATCTCTGTTCATTTCCAAGGCAAACCATTCATGCAAAATGCCAAAATGCCAGGTTGGATGAAGCACAACCTGAAATCAAGATTGCCAGGAGAAATAACAGTAACCTCAGATATGAAGATGACGCCACTCTTATGGCAGAAAGCAAAGAGGAACTATAGAGCCTCTTGATGAAGGTGAAAGAGGAGAGTGAAAACGTTGGCTTAAAACTCAACATTCAAAAAACTAAGATCATGGCATCCAGTCCCATCACTCCATGGCAAATAGATGGAGAAACAATGGAAACAGTGACAGGCTTTATTTTCTTGGGTCCAAAATCACTGCAGATGGTGACTGCAGCCATGAAATTAAAAGATGCTTGTTCCTTGAAAGAAAAGCTCTGACCAACCTAGGAGCATATTAATAAGCAGAGACATTATTTTGCCAACAACGGTCCATCTAGTCAAAGCTATGGTTGTTCCAGTAGTCATGTATGGATGTGAGCCTTGGATTGTAAAGAAGGCTGAACAGAGAAGACTTGATATCATGTTGGAGAAAACTCTTGAGAGTCCCTTGGACTGCCAGGAAATCAAACCAATCAATCCTAAAGGAAATCAATCATTAATTTTCACTGGAACGGTTGATGCTGAGTACTGGAAGGGTTGAGTACTTTGGCCAGCTGATGCATAGAGCTGATTCATTAGAAAAGACCCTGATGCTGGGAAAGATTGAAGGCAGGCAGAGTACAAGATAGTTGGATGGCATAACTTACTCAATGGACATGAATGTGAGCAAGCTCCAGGAGATGGTGAAGAATAGGGAAGCCTGTCATGCTGCAGTCCATGGGGTCACAAAGAGTTGGACATGACTGAGTAATTGAATAGCAACTCTGCATAGACATTAAATAAGCAGGGTGACAGTATACAGCCTTGCCGTACTCCTCTCTCAATTTTGAACATGCCAGTTGTTTCATATAAAGTTCTAACTATTGCTTCTTATCCTGCAAACAGGTTTCTCAGGAGACAGATAAGATGGTCTAGTATTCCCATCTCTTTAAGAATTTTCCACAGCTTGTTGTGATCTACACAGTTAAAGGCTTTACTGTAGTCAGTGGGGCAGAAGTAGATGTTTTTTCTGGAATTTCCTTGCCTTCTGCACAATCCACTGAATGGCAATTGATCTCTGACTACTTTGCCTCTTCAAAGCCCAGCTTGTATGTCTGGAAGTTCTCGTTTCACATATTGTTGAAATCACTTAATACATGTCAGTAAATCAAGTCCAGATGAAAGTGGCTGTGTAGATTCTACCAATAAAATCTATCAATTTGAAATTAGGCATCAAATATATATATGTATATATATACATATTGTTTAGGAAATTATGATATCTTGAGCAATGATCATAAGAAGTTAAAATAAAAAACAGGTTTTAGAGCTGTATGTAAATTTTTGAGTATGTATAAATAGTCAATATGATAAGCTAATATATGACCATTTTAATTATTGTTAATAGTGCTTTCTCACTCTTAAAATTTCTAAATTTGTTCATGTGTTGCTTTTGTCATAAGAAAACATTCATACATACAATTTGGAAAGTAAGATAAGGAACTTCACTTATCCAGAAGAACAGGATATATCACAAAAATTCTAAATAGAATAAATAATCTTATAAATATCATACAATGAAGAATACTTTAATGTGGTAAAATCTGTTATATTAGAACACATTTAAATTTAAAATTGATTAAGGCATGAAAGATGCCTTCTTGTCACTTTGCCAATCTGACGTACTCTGGAAGCTGCCATTTCACCTGCTACAAGAGTGACAGTCTTTCATTAATGCTTCCTTTAACTCAGAATCATCCTCATCAGTTCAAGTTTTGAAATTTGGCACATGACATTGATGGCAACATGACAGATAGTATTTAACAATTTGTGATCAGTTAGGGAACCAAGCTAGTGTCCCCCACTCCAAGAAGGTTGTCATGATGTAGAAAGAACGCCATTTAAGCAAGGGCTTCCCAAGTGGCGCTCTGGTAAAGAATTTGCCTGCCAATGCAGGAAAACACTGGTTCAATCTCTGGGTAGGAAGATCCCTTGGAATGGGAAATGGCAACCCACTCCAGTATTCTTGCCTGGGAAGTTCCATGGACAGAGTAGCCTAGCAGGCTACAGTACATGGGGTCACAAAGAGTCAGACATGACTGAGAACACACCCAGACCCAATAAGACATCCATAGGCAGGAGATTCACATTCAGATTAAAGGCAAGTACAAGGCAGGGATCACATACTGCTGAAATCTGGCTTGGAGAATTTTGAGCATTACTTTACTAGCATGTGAGATGAGTGCAATTGTGTGGTAGTTTGAGCATTCTTTGGCATTGCCTTTCTTTGGGATTGGAATGAAAACTGACCTTTTCCAGTCCATCTCATTAATCTTCTTTGAGCCTTATGGTAGAATTTTGTGTCTTTGTGCTTTGCATAATAGAATTACATTGCAGGTATCCTGAAATGTGTCTCTTTCCCTAAAATTCTGTTTTGAGATGAATCCATACTAATGCATATACTTTCATAGACTTGATGCTATCTACTACTCCATTGTGCAACTGGACTGCACTTCATTTGCCTGTTATCCTATAGGTAGAATTATTATTGTGATTCATATTTTTGTGTGCATGTTACAAACAAAATCCCAATGCATATTACAAGGTATTTCTCTTGGTGTGCAATTGGAATAGGAGTTGGGAGCATATTCTATGTGTGCTGGGTCTTAAGTATGGTGCTTATTTAAATTTACTAAGTTATCTCTAATTATTTTCCTATTCTGCTGTACCATTCCTCAATTACCAGAAATTCTAGAGTTCCTCTTTCTCCTCAGTGTCCACAACACTTGATATTCGCTTTCTGTCATTTTGAGTGTTGTGACAGAGTATTTCATATGCTTACACTTTTAACTACTAGGCAATTTTTCATGTTTAGTGAACAAAACTTACCAATGAAATGCATATTCAATTTCATATTGCATTCCTTACCTTGCTTTTTAAATTGGTGTATTCCAGTAACTTGTTAATTAATAGTTATATGTATTGAAAATATATTTTATTCCCTGTGTAATATAATACCATACTCTTTTAGGTCTTTTGACAAGGAGGACTCTTTAATTTTCTTTATTTTTAAATTTCATATTTATATTTAAATTGGAGTATACATGATTTACAATGCTCTTAGTTTCAGGTGTACAGGAAAGTGATTCAGTTCTTTACACACATATATAATAGCTACTATTTTTTTCAGATTATTTTCCCATTTAGTTTACTATAGAATGTGGGTAGAGTTCCTTGTGCTATATAGTAGGTCATTATTGATTATCTGTTTTATAAAGAGTAGTGTGTATGTGTTAATCCCAAACCTGTAATTTATCCCCCTGACTTGTCCCCTTGGTAAATATAAGTTTGTTTTCTAATGCTGTGAGTCTGCTTCTGTTTTATAAATAAGTTAAAAAAAATAATTCCACATATAAGTGACATTATATAATATTTGTCTTTCTATGTTTGATTTAATTCACTTAGTATGACAATCACCAAATCCATCCATGCTGCTGAAAATGGCATCATTCCATTCTTTTTTATGGCTGAGTAATATTCCATTGGATGTATATACCACATACATTCATCTGTCATTGGACATGTAGGTTGCTTCCAAGTCTTGGCTATTGTTACTGGTGCTGCAATGAACACTGGGGTGCATGTATCTTTCCAAAGGGTTTTCTCTGGACATATGCCCAGGAGTGGGATTGCTGAATCATATGACACCTCTATTTTCAGTTTTTTTAAGGAAACTCCATATGTTCTCCATAGTGGCTGTATCAATTGGCATTCCCCTCAACAGTGTAAAACGCTGCCCTTTTCTCCAAACCCTAGCCAGCTTTTATTGTTTGAATGTTTTTGATGATGGACATTCTGACTGGTGTGAAGTGATACCTCATTGGAGTTTTCATTTGCATTTCTCTAATAATTAGCAATGTTGAGCATCTTTTCACATGTTTGTTGGCCATCTGTATCTCTTCTATGGAGAAATGTCTGCTTAGATCTGTCAATTTTTTGAGGGTCATTTGTTTTCTTGTTATTGAGCTGTATGAGCTGCTTGCATATTTTAGAGATTAATCCTTTGTCACTCATTTCATTTGCAAATATCTTCTCCCATTCTCAGGGTTGTCTTTTCATTTTGTTTAATATTTCCCTTGCTATGCAAAAGCCTTTGAGTTTGATTCTTTTAAAATTTATTTTATTTATTTTCATGACTCTAGGATGTGGATGGATCAAATAAGATATTGCTGCAATTTATGTCAGAGAGTGTTCTGCCTATCATTTCCTCTAAGGGATTTATAGTATCCCATTTTACATTTAGGTATGTAATCCATTTAGAATTAATTTTTGTATATAGTTTCAGAGAGTGTTATAATTTCATTATTTTACATATAGCTGTCCACTTTCCCCAGCACCATTGTTTGAAAAGACTGTCTATTTTCATTATATTTTCTTTCCTCATTTGTCATGGATTAATTGACAATAGGTGCATGGGTTTATTTTGGGGCTTTCTATCGTGTCCCATTGATCTAGATTTCTGTTTATGTGCTTATACCATACTATTTTGATTACTGTAGCTTTCTGGTATGCTCCGAAGTCAGGGCACGTGATTCCTCCAGTTCCATTTTTCTTTCAAGATTGCTTTGACTATTTGGGGTCTTTTGTGTTTCCATACAAATTAAACTTTTTTTTTCTTTACTAGTTCTGCTAAAAATGCAATTGGTAATTTGATAGGTAATATATTGAATCTGTAGATTAATTTGTGTAGTATATTGTCATTAAAATAATATCAATTCTTCTAATCCAAGAATATGGTATATCTTTCCATCCATGTGTCATCTTTGATTTCTTCCATCAAATATTATAGCTTTCTGAGTACAGCTCTTTTGCCTCTTTTAGGAAGATTATAGCTATGCATTTTATTCTTTTTGATGTAATGGTAAGTGGAACTTATTTCTTGGCTTCTCTTTCAGATTTTTAGTTAGTGTATAGAAATGCAACAATACACAGGATGCAAGAATACACAGAACTATACAAAAAAGATCTTCATGACCAGATAATCATGATATTGTGATCACTCACCTAGAGCCAGATATACAGGAATGTGAAGTTAAGTGGGCCTTAGGAAGCATCACTAGAAACAAAGATAGTGGAGGTGATGGAATTCCAGTTAAGCTATTTCAAATCCTAAAAGATGATGCTGTGAAAGTGCTGCATTCATATGCCAGCAAACTTGGAAAACTCTGCAGTGGCCACAGGACTGGAAAAGATCAGTTTTCATTCCAACTCTAAAGAAAGACAATGCCAAAGAATGATCAAACTACCGCACAATTGCACTCATCTCACATGCTAGCAAAGTAATGCTCAAAATTCTCCAAGCCAAACTTTAACACTATGTGAACCATGAACTTCCAGATGTTCAAGATGGATTTAGAAAAGGCAGAGCAACCAGATATCAAATTACCAACGTCCATTGGATCATCAAAAAAGCAAGAGAGTTCCAGAAAAACAACAACTTCTATTTTATTGACTATGCCAAAGCCTTTGACTATTGGATCACAACAAACTGTGGAAAATTCTGAAAGAAATGGGGATACCAGACCACATAACCTGCCTCCTGAGAAATCTGTATACAGGTGAAGAAGCAACAGTTAGAACTGGACATGGAACAACAGACTAGTTCCAAATTGGGAAAGGAGTACTTCAAGGCTGTATATTGTCACCATGCTTATTTAACTTATATGCAGAGCACGTTGTGAGAAATGCTGGACTGGATGAAGCACAGGATGGAATCAAGATTGCCAGGAGAAATATCAATAACCTTAGATATGCAGATGGCAGCACCCTTATGGGAGAAAGTGAAGAAGAATTAAAGAGCCTCTTGATGAAAGTGAAAGGGGAGAGTGAAAAAGTTGGCTTAAAGCTCAACATTCAGAAAACTGAAGATCATGGCATCTGGTCCCATCACTTCATGGCAAATAGATGGGGAAACAGTGGAAACAGTGTCAGACTTTATTTTTTTGGGCTCCAAAATCACTGCAGATGGTGACTGCAGCCATAAAATTAAAAGACGCTTACTCCTTGGAAGGAAAGTTATGACCAACCTAGATAGCATATTGAAAAGCAGAGACATTACTTTGCCAACAAAGGTTCAGTCTAGTCAAGGCTATGGTTTTTCCAGTGGTCATGTATGAATGTGAGAGTTGAACTGTGAAGAAAGCTGAGTGCCGAAGAATTGATGCTTTTGAACTGTGGTGTTGGAGAAGACTCTTGAGAGTCCCTTAGGCAGCAGAGAGATCCTACCAGTCCATCCTGAAGGAAATCTGTCCTGAATATTCATTGTAAGGACTGACGCTGAAGCTGAAGCTCCAATACTTTGGCCACCTGATGCAAAGTACTGACTCATTTGAAAAGACCCTGATGCTGGGAAAGGTTGAAGGCAGGAGAAGGGGACAACAGAGGATGAGATGGTTGGAATGCATCACCGACACAATGGACATGAGTTTGAGTATATTATGGGATGGTGATGCACAGGGAAGCCTGGCGTGCTTCCATCCATGGGATCACAAAGAGTCGGACACAACTGAGTGACTGAACTGAACTGAGAAATGCAGCACATTTCTGTTAGTTAATTTTGTATCCTGCAATTTTACTGAATTCATTAGTAAGCTCTAATAGTTTTCTGGTAGCAGGTTTAGGATTTTTCATGTATACTTTCTGTCACCTGCAAATAGTGACAATTTTACTTCTTCCTCTCTGATTTGAATTCCTTTTACTTCTTTTTGATCTCTGATTGCTGTAGCTAAGACTTCCAAGACTATATTGAATAGAAGTGGTGAGAGTGCTTTTTCTTGTTCCTGATCTTAGATGAAATGCTTTCAGCTTTTCACTGTTGAATATGATGTTAGCTATGAGTTTGTCATATATGGCCTTTATTATGTAAAAGTAGGTTCCCTTTGTGCCTACTTTCTGGAGAACTTTTATTTATTTATTTTTTAAATCATAAATGGGTTTTTAACTTTGTCAAAGGTATTTTTACATCTATTAAGATGATCACATGCCTTTTACTCTCATTTCTAATTTCTCATATCATACTTATACACTTTTCCTTTATGTAGCTAAGAAAACCTGCCTGATCATAAGAAGACAATTGTATTTTTCTTAAAATTTTTGACTGTTTTAGATGTTCATCTTTCACATATAAATAGCTGATATATTTGGAAAACTGTCTGCTATTATTGCTTAGCAAAAGTTGAGCAATTTTCATTTTCCCTGTGAGAAATCAATTAATAGGAAAAATTTAGGAAAGAGTCAATTATATCCCCATTGATATGCAAATACTACCTCTATTTATGCATTCATTTATTCATGGTGTATGTGTGATTTAGTTTTTACACTTTTCATTTGGTTTCCTTGGTCTGTTCGGTATTAGCCTGCACTAAGATCACATTGATTTAGTACAGCTTTAAAAATAAATCTCCATGAATAGTAAGTAAAATGTACCCATCTTCTTCTTCCTTAGGAATTTCTTGATGGACCTTGATTGCTTTCCCCCTCTATCTAATATATTTAAGAATCAGATTGTCTAGTTCCAGAGAGAATAGCAAATGGAATTTCAATTGTAATTTATTTACAGTTTAGTTTCAATACTGATAGCTATTGATTTTTGTTAAACAGTGTAAATGATGTTTGTCTCTTCATTCTAGGTTTAAGTCCTCCTTGATGTCTTTCAATGGCACCCCAGTCCAGTACTCTTCCCTGGAAAATCCCATGGGCGGAGGAACCTGGTAGGCTGCAGTCCATGGGGTTGCGAAGAGTTGGACACGACTGAGCGACTTCACTTTCACTTTTCACTTTCATGCATTGGAGAAGGAAATGGCAACCCACTCCAGTGTTCTTGCCTGGAGAATCCCAGGGACGGGGAGAACCTGGTGGGCTGCCGTCTATGGGGTCGCAGAGAGTCAGACACGACTGAAGTGACTTAGCAGCTTAGCAGTAATGTCTTTCAGTGAATGTAATAAATTTCCAAATAATGATGTTGCTTATATATTTCTTAGATTATACTTTGGTAACTCATACCAAAATATCTTGGTATTATAAATTAAATCCTTGTTATTACATTTTATGTAAGTTGCTGTTACAAAAAGAAACTCACATGATAGAATTTATCATACTGATTTCCCAAGCAACCTTGCTTCACATCTTTGTTAATTTTTATAGTGTGTAAATTACTGTTTGTTTTTTAATTATAGAGATTAATACCTGCAAAGGTCAGTATATACTCTTCCTTTCTAAACCAAATTATTATATTTATCTTGCTTTAATGTTTTAGCTTAGCTGGTAATAAAATGTTGAATGAAAGCAGTGAGTTGCCATCCTAGTCATCCTGATTTTGAAGATAATTCTTAGTTGATTTAGATTATTTTATTATTAATTTAAGAAAGTTCCTTTCTTGAGAGCTTTTGTTTATTTGTTTGTCGGCTTGTTTGTTTCTACTGTGTTTTTGAATAGTGGTTAAATTATTTCAAGTACATTCACTATAGCTTTTGACCAAGTCAGGCACATTAGGGTGGTATATCCATAGATGACACTATAGATTTTGAGATATTATAAATAGTGCAAGTATGAACATCAGTGTGCATGTATCTTTTTAGTTATGGTTTCCTCTAAATATACACCCAGAGGTGGGACTGCTGGATCATATGGTAGCTTTATTTTTAGTTTTCTTTGCTTTTGTTTTAAAGGGACTCCTATACTGTTTTCCATATTAGCTCTACCAATTTACATTCCCACCAACAGTGCAAGAAGTTTCTCTTTTCTCCACATTCTCTCAGGCATTCACTATTTGTAGACTGTTCAATGATACTATCCATCTTGCCTAGTGTGCGGTGATACCTAATGGTGGTTTTGATTTTCATTTTTCTAATGATTAGCAATGAAAGTGAAAGTGGAGAGTGAAAAAGTTGGATTAAAGCTCAACGTTCAGAAAAAAAAGATCATGGCATCTGGTCCTATCACTTCATGGGAAATAGATGGAGAAACAGTGGAAACAGTGTCAGACTTCATTTTTAGGGGCTCCAAAATCACTGCAGATGGTGACTGCAGCCATGAAATGAAAAGATGCTTACTCCTTGGAAGGAAAGTTATGACCAACCTAGATAGCATATTCAAAAGCAGAGATATTACTTTGCCAACAAAGGTCCGTCTAGTCAAGGCTATGGTTTTTCCAGTGGTCATGTATGGATGTGAGAGTTAGACTGTGAAGAAGGCTGAGCGCCGAAGAATTGATACTTTTGAACTGTGATGTTGGAGAAGACTCTTGAGAGTCCCTTGGACTGCAAGGAGATCCAACCAGTCCATTCTGAAGGAGATCAGCCCTGGGATTTCTTTGGAAGGAATGATGCTAAAGCTGAAACTCCAGTACTTTGGCCACCTCATGGGAAGTGTTGACTCATTGGAAAAGACTCTGATGGTGGGAGAGATTGGGGGCGGGAGAAGAAGGGGACGACAGAGGATGAAATGGCTGGATAGCATCACTGACTCGATAGACGTGAGTCTGAGTGAACTCCAGGAGTTGGTGATGGACAGGGAGGTCTGGCGTGCTGCGATTCATGGGGTCGCAAAGAGTCGGACACGACTGAGCGACTGAACTGAACTGAACTGAACTGAACTGAATGATTAGCAATGTTGAGTGTTTTTTTCATGTGCCTGTTTGCCATCCATATATCTTCTTTGGAGAGATGTCTATTTAAGTCTTTTTGAGTTGTATGAGCTCTTTGTATATTTTGACTATTAACTCCCTATTGGTTGAGTAGTTGGCAAATACTTTCTCCTATTCCATATGTTGACTTTGGTCAGTGATTCCCTTTGTTATGTAAAGACTTAAGTTTGATTAGGTCCCACTTGTTTATTTTTGCTTTTGTTTTTTTTTGCCTTGGGAGACTGATCTGAGAAAATATTACTACAATTTATGACAGTGAATATTTTGCCTACACTCTCTTTTAAGAGTTTTATAATGTCTTGTCTTATATTTAGGCCTGTAAACCATTTTGAGTTTATTTTTTTGTATATGGTATATGGAAGTATTCTAATTTCAGTGATTTGCATGAAGTTGTCCAGCTTTCCCATACCACTTGATGAAGAGATTATATCTTTTTCATTGTATTTTCTTGCCTCCTTTGTCAAGAATTAATTGACTGTAGGTATGTGGGCTTATTTCTGAGCTCTCAATTCTGTTCCATTAATCTGCATATCTGTTTTTGTGCCAATATCATGAAATTTTGATTACCATAGCTCTGTAATATTTTCTGAAGTCTGAAAGAGATATGCCTCCTGGTTTGCTCTTTTTCTTCAGGAATGATTTGACAATTCTAGACCTTTTGTGGTTCCATTTAAATTTTAGGACTCTCTTCTAATTCTGTGAAAAATGTCATGGATATCTTGATAGGGATCGTGTTAAATCTGTAGGTTTCTTTGTGTAGTATGGCCATTTTAACAATATTTTTCCCACCCAAAAGCATGGGATATCTTTCTACTTCTTTGAATAATCTTTAGTTTCCTTTATCAATGTTTTATAGTTCTATGTGGATAAGTATTTCACCACCTAGGTTAAGTTTATTCCTAAGTATTAATATTTTATATTAGGGGATGCAATTTTAAAAAGGTTTTTTTGTTGATTTTTAAATGCCCTTTGTGTTATTTCACTGTTAGTGTGTAAGAAATGCAACACATTTCTGTATAGTAATCTTATATCTGGCTACCTTGTTGAATTCAATTATTCTCATGGTTTTTATATGGAGACTTTAGGGCTCTCTACAGAGAGTATTGTGCCATCTGCAAATTGTGACTGTTTCAGATGTAAACAATTTTTCTCTTGTGTTATTGTTGTGTCTAGGACTTTTTGTGTATGTATGTGTTTATTTTTATTTACTTATTTATAATATACCTACAGGTATTATTGAAGTATAGTTGACTTACAGTGTTTCAGGTGAACAACAAGGTGACTCAGTTATACATATACACATATATGATATTTGAAATTATTTTCCATTATAGGTTATTATATTTACTATAGTTCCCTGTGCTATACAGTAAACCTGTTGCTTGTTGCAAATCTTTTTTTTTTTAAGTAATCTAGCATTCTATTCATACTAAGTCAAACAAGTGGAATCAAAATGTCAATTTTTTAGTTCAATAAAAGTTCATAAATTATCTAAAATACATATGTTATACATATTATTTATATTTGTATAAAAAACTTTTTCTACTATGCTTGATAAAGGCATGAGAAAGAGCATTTTTTTTAAAAGAAGAGATGGAGAAACTGGAAAACATGATGTAAATGAAATGAAATGGGAGGAATGAAAATAAAATAGAAAAAGAGAAACAAACTAGATAGAAGTAAAAGATCATCATATACGCCAGTTCTTTTTAAAACATGGCTGCTCATTAGAAACATGTCTGAAGCTCTCGAGAAAAAAAAGCAATAGCTGGGAAAATGTAATTTTCAAAAAAATTCCAAGGTAATTCTGAAATTCTGATATGATTCAGGATTTTAAAAAATGATAACAGGTTTTCCTATTAAATGGTAATTTTGGTGATATAGAATTCTATTATTTTTTCGTTGACCAATCATGATACAATGGTATTAGGTTAGGAATAGTTACATAATAATACTAGTAAAATATATTTACCAGTTTTCACAATCAATAGCCTGACCCCCCCAAAAATTTACATTTGCAAGCTATAATGAGAACATAGTTAATGTAACAATATAAAATAATAAGGTAAAATTTGGGGAGTCAAGCAGAGTGATGTGGTAAGTGGAAGTGCATACAAGCATGTATGTTCATCAGATCAGACAGTCTATCTCTTTTGATTGGTGCATTTAATCCATTTATATTTAAGGCAGTTATCAATATGTATAATCCTAATTGTTGCTGTTCAGTTGCTCAATTGTGTCTGCCTCTGCAACCCCATGGACTGCACTATGCCAGGCTTTCCTGTTCTTCACCATCTCCTAGAGTTTGCTCAAACAGATGTCCATTGAGTGATGATGCCATCCAACCATCTCATCCTCTGTCACCCCCTTCTTCTCCTGCCCTAAATCTACTCAGCATCAAGATCTTTTCCATTGAGTTGGCACTTTGCATAAGGAGGCCAAAGTATTGGAGCTTCAGCTTCAGCATCAGTTCTTCCAATGGATATTCAGGGTTGATTTCCCTTAGGGTTGACTGGTTTGATCTCCGTGCTGTCCAAGACTCCCAAGAGTCTTCTCCAGCACCATAGTTTGGAGTCATCAAATCTTCAGTGCTCAGCCTTCTTTATAGTTCAACTTTCACATCTGTACATGACTATTCGAAAAACCACAGCTTTGACTATATGGACCTTTGTTGGCAAAGTGCTGTCTCTACTTTTTAATACACTGTCTAGGTTTGTCATAGCTTTTCTTCCAAGGAGTAAGTGTCTTTTTATTTCATGGTTGCAGTCACCATCTGCAGTGATTTTGGAGCCCCCAAAAATAAAATCTGTCACTGTTTCCATTTTTTCCCCAACTATTTTCCATGAGGTGATGGAACAAGAACCCGTGATCTTAAGTTTTTTGAATGTTAAGTTTTAAGCCAGCTTTTTCACTCTCCTTTTTCACCTTCATCAAGAGGCTCTTTAGTTCCTCTTCATTTTGTGTCATTAGGGTGGTTATCACTTGCATATCTGAAGTTATTGATATTTCTCCCAGCACGCTCGATTCCAGCTTGAGTTTCATCCAGTCTAGCATTTCACATGACCTACTCTGCATATGCTAATAAGCAAGGTGAAAGTATACAGGCTTGATATACCCCTTTCCCAATTTTGAACCAGTTCGTTGTTCAGTGTAAGATACTATTGACTCTTGACCTGTATACAGGTCTTTCAGAATGTAGGTAACGTGGCCTGGTATTCCAGTGTCTTTAAGAATCTGTTGTAATCATTTTAGTTCAGTCGCTCAGTGGTGTCCGACTCTTTGTAACCCAATGGATGGCAGCACACCAGGCTTCCCTGTCCATCACCAAATCCCGGAGTCTGTTCAAACTCATGTCCTTTAGTTGGTGATGCCATCCAACCATCTCATCTTTTGCCTCTCCTCCTGCCTTCAATGTTTCCCAGGATCAGAGTTTTTTCCAGTGACTCAGTTCTTCACATCAGATGGCCAAATATTGGAGTTTATGCTTCAGCATCAGTCCTTCCAATGAATCAGTTCATTGTTTTCCTTCAGGATTGACTGATTTGATCTCCTGGCAGTCTAAGGGACTCTTAAGAATCTTCTTCAGGACCATAGCTCAAAGGCATCAATTCTTCCGTGCTCAGCCTTCTTTATGGTCCAACTCTCACATACATTACATGACTTTTGGAAAAACTATAGCTTTGACTAGACTGGACCTTTGTTGGCAAAGTAATGTCTCTGCTTTTCAATATGCTATCTAGGTTGATCACTGCTCTTCTTCCAAGGAAAAAATGTCTTTTAATTTTATCTAGGTTGATCATAGCTCTTCTTCCAAGGAACAAGTGTCTTTTAATTTCATGGCCTCAGTCACCATCTGCAATGATTTTGGAGCCCAAGAAAATAAAGTCTGTCATTTTTTCCATTGTGTCTCCATCTGTTTGCCATAAAGTGATAGGACTGGATGCCATGATCTTAGTTTTTTGAATATTGAGTTTTAAGCCAGCTTTTTCACTCTCCTCTTTCACTTCCATCAAGAGGCTCCCCAGTTCCTCTTTGCTTTCTGCCATAAAGGTGGTGTGATCTACATATGTTATTTATATATCTCTTGGCAATCTTAATTCTGGCTTGTGCTTCATCCAGCCTGGAATTTTGCATGATGTATTCTGCATATAAGTTAAATAAGCAGGGTGAAAATATGCAGCCTTGACATACTCCTTTCCCAGTTTGGAACCAGTCTATTGTTCCATGTCTAATTTTAATTGTTGTTTTTTCACCTGCATACAGTTTTTTCAGGAGCCAGGTTAAATAATCTGTTATTCTCATCTATTGAAGAATTTTCCACAGTTTGTTGTGATCTACATAATAAAAGTCTTTGGCATAGTCAGAAGTAGAAGCTTTCTGGAACACTCTTGCTTTTTCTATGATCCAATGGATGTTGGCAATTTGGTCTCTGGTTCCTCTCTCTTTTCTAAAACCAGCTTGAACAACTGGAAGTTCACAATTCACATACTTTTGAAGCTTTGCTTGGAGAATTTTGAGCATTACTTTGCTAAAGTGTTAGATGAGGGCAATTGTGGGGTAGTTTGAACATTCTTTGGCATTCCCTTTCTTTGGGATTGGAATGAAAACTGACTTTTCCCAGTCCTGTGGCTACTGTGGTGTTTTCCAAATGTGCTGGCATACTGAGTGCAGCACTTTCACAGCATCATCTTTCAGGACTTGAAATAGCTCAGCTGGAATTCCATCACCTCCCCTTACTTTGTTTGTAGTGCTATGTTCTAAGGCCCACTTGACTTCGGACTCCAGGATATCTGGCTCTAGGTGAGTGATCACACCACTGTGGCTATCCAGGTCATTAAGATCTTTTTTATATAGTTCTTCCGTGTATTCTTATCACCTCTTCTTAATCTCTTCTGCTTCTGTTAGGTTCATAACATTTCTGTCCTGTATTGTGCCCATTTTTGCATGAAATATTCCCTTGGTATCTCTAAGTTTCTTGAAGAGATCTCTGGTCTTTCCTGTTCTATTGTTTTCCTCTATTTCTTTCCATTGATCACTGAGGAAGGCTTTCTTATCTCTCCTTGCTATCCTTTGCAACTCTGGATTCAGATGGGTATATCTTTCCATTTCTCTTTTTCCTTTAGCTTCTCTCCTTTTCTCAGCTATTTGTAACACCTCCTCAGACAACTATTTTGCCTTCTTGCCTTTATTTGTTTTTGAAGATGGTTTTGATAACCATCGCCTGCACAATGTTACAAACCTCTGTTCATAGTTCTTCAGGCACTCTGTTTATCAGATCTAATGCCTTGAATCTATTTGTCACTTCCACTGTACAATCATAAGGGACTTGATTTAGGTCATACCTGAATGGCCTGGTGGTTTTCCCTACTTAATTCAATTTAAGTCTGAAATTTACAATAAGGGGTTAGTGATCTGAACCACAGTCAGCTCCTGGTCTTGTTTTTGCTCACTGTATAGAACTTCTCTATTTGGGCTGGAAAAAATATAGTCAATCTGATTTTGGTATTCACCAACCTGTGATGTTCATGTGTAGAGTTGTCTCTTGTGTTTTTGGAATAAGGTATTTGCTATAACCAGTGCGTTCTCTTGGCAAAACTCTGTTAGCCTTGTGCCCTGCTTCTTTTGTAATACAAGGTCAAACCTGCCTGTTATTCCAGGTATCTCTTGACTTCCTACTTTTGCATTCCAGTCCCCTATGATAAAAAAGGATGTTTTCTTGATAATTCTATTACCATTTTCTTAATTGTTTTAGGTTCAGGAGGAGAAGGGGATGACAGAGGATGAGATGGTTGGATGCCTTCACTGACTTATGGATATGAGTCTGAGCAAGCTCCAGGAGTTTGAGATGGACAAGGAAGCCTGGCATGCTGAAGTCCATGGAGTTGCAAAGAGACACCTCTGAGTGAGTGAACTGAACTCTTTTCTGTAGGCCTTTTCCTTCTTTTGTGTTCTTTGCATAGAAAAGTTCCTTTGTCATTTGTAAAGCTGATTGGGTGCTGAATTATCTTTTCTTTTGCTTGTTTGGAAAGCTTTTGATTTCTTCATCAAATCTGAATGAGTCTTGCTGGGTAGAGTATTCTTGGTTGTAGGTCTGTCCCTTTCATCACTTTAAATATATTGTGTCATTCCCTTCTTGCTTGTAAAATTTCTGTTGAGAAACCAGGTAATAGCCTGATGGGAGTTCACTTGTATGTTGTCATTTTCCCTGTTGATTTTAATATTTTATATTTGTCTTTAATTTTGTCAGTTTGACTACTCTGCATCTTGATGTATTTCTCCTTGGGTTTATCCTACATGGAAATATCTGTGCTTCCTGGGCTTGGTTGACTATTTCCTTTCCCATGTTAGGGAAGTTTTCAGCTATTATTTCTTCAAATATTTTCTCAGGTCCTTTCTCTCTCTTTTCTCTTTCTGGGACCCAATAATGCAAATGTTGGTGCATTTACTATTGTCCCTGAGGTCTCTTAGGCTGTCTTCATTTTTTTTTTTTTTTCATTCTTTTTCTATATTCTGTTGTGTGGCAGGGATGTCCACCATTCTGTCCTCCAAGTCATTTATTCATTATTCTGCCTCAGTTATTCTGCTGTTGATTACTTCTAGTGTATTATTCATCTGTTTGTTTGTTCTTTAGTTCTTATAGGTCTTTGGTAGACATTTCTGGCATCTTCTCCATTGTTTTCCTGAAATCCTGGATCATCTTCAGTATCATTATTCTGAATTCTTTTTCTGGAAGGTTGCCTGCTTCCACTTCCTCTAGGTGCTTTTCTGGGGTTTTATCTTGTCCCTTCATCTAGGACATAACTTTCTGTAATGTGGCTTTTGTTTTAGTCACTGCTGTACTGTGCTTCTTCTTTCTGCTCCTCTCTGTCCTGATGGAGGAGGCTAAGAGGCTCGTGTAAGGTTCCTGGTGGGAGGGACTGGTGGTGAGAAAAACTGCCCTGGTGGGCAGGGCCTTGCTCAGTAAAGCTTTAATCCAATTGTTGGCTGATGATTGGGTTCTCTCCCTGGTAGTTGTTTGCCCTGAAGTAATCCAGCCCTGGGGTCTAAGGGCTCTATGGTACCATTAATGGTGAATTCCAAGAGAGCTTATGCCAACAAGGATCTTTCAGGACTGCTTCTCCCAGTGCCATTTTGGTTGTGCCCTCCAAGACTGGAGTCTCTGTTTTTCCCAGTTCTGTGAAAGTCCTGTAATTAAATCCCATAGGCCTTCACGATCAGATTCATTTGGGATTCCTAGTCCCTTTGTTGGATTCCCAGGCTGGGAAGCCTAACAGCAGGGTTCAGAATGTTCACAATGGTGGGAGAGCTTCTTTGGTATTTTCCAGTTTGTGTGTCACTCACCCGCAGGATATGGGAGTTGATTTTATCTTGATTCTACCCCTCATACCATCTCGTGGCAGATTCTATTTTTTTTTTTTTTTTTTGGATGTGGGGTATCTTCTTTGGCGGAATTCCAGCATACATTGTCAATGGTTGTTCAACATCTAGTTGTGATTTTGGAGCTCTTGTAGGAGATGAGTGTGCATCCTTCTACTCCACCATCTTGAAGTAGAAGCTCTAGGACTTCTAATATTGTATTAAATATAAGTTTTGAGAGGGAACATCTTATTCCTCTTCCTGAATTTATTGGGAAGGGATGTCCTAACTCTCGTGAATAGTGCTGCAATGAATTTGGGTTGCATGTATCTTCTGTAATTATGTTTTTCTCCAGGTATATGCTCCAGAGTGGGATTGCTGGGTCATGTAGTAATTTTAGTTTTCTAAGAAAGCGCTGTACTACCTCTATCAATTTACATTCCCACCAACAGTGTAAAAGGGTTCTGTTTTCTCCACAGCCTCTCCAGTATTTATTGTTCATAGGTTTTTTGATGATGACCATTCTGACCGTGTGACATGATACCTCATTTTAGTTTTGACTTGCATTTCCCTAATAATTAGTGATGCTGAGCACATATTCACATGTCTCTTGATCATTCATATGTATTCTTTGGAGAAATGTCCTTTTACATTTTCTGCCCATTTTTTAAATTGGGTTATTTGCTTGTTTAATATTGAGCTTCACGAGCTGCTTGTATAATATGGGGATTAATACCGTGTCTGCTTTGTTTGCAAATGTTTTCTTCCATTTGAGGGTTGTCTTTTCATCTTTTTAATTTTTCCTTTGCTGTGAAAAAGCTTTTAAGTTTAATTAGCCCCCATTTGTTATTTTTTTAAAATTTTCATTACTATAAGAGGTGGATCAAAGAAGATCTTGCTGCAATTTATGTCAGATAGTGTTCTGCCTATATTTTCCACTAAGTTTTATAGCATCCAGCCTTGCATTTAGGTCTTTAATCTATTTTGAGTTTATTTTTTGTGTATGTTATAAGGGAGTGTTCCAAGGCCATGTAAGGATTCAGCAAGAAGTAAATCATCTGCAACCCAAGAAACACCACTTCTGGGAGAGTTGGTGGTTTAAACAACTGAATTTAATCTTTCAAAGTGTTGGAGACTGTAAGTGCAAGATCAAGGTGCCTGCAGGGTCAGTGTTTGATAAGAGTGCTCTTCTTAGGTTGCAGATGACTTTCCTTTTTGCTGCATCCTCACATGGATTGTCCTCTGTGATCTCACAGTAAAAGTGAGGGAGGGAAAGGAAACAAACTTTTTAGTGTTTATTATAAGAGATGCTAATCCTATCACTGGGGACTCACTCTCTTCTTTGTGGCCCGACTGACCTCATGGGAACCTATTACCTCCCAAAGACCCTGTTTCCAAATACCATCATGGCAAGAGTGATAGCCTCAACATGTGAATGTAGACATAACAAAATTCAGTTCATGGCTCATAATAACTGAAATTTGCATTTATAGGAACTGTGTGAAGGAAGGACTGCTATAGTTAGGAGATCATGCTAGAATCAAATATGGCTCAAATGTTCAGCATTTATCACTTATGAGACATTAGAAAGAAACTTAGTCTTTGTAAGCCTTAGTTTACACAACTGTAACATACTAAAAATATGATCTTTATTATAAGACTGTTGGGAGATTATATAAGGTGTTGCCTATAGGGCAAGCTCTTAATAGGCACAGAATAAATATCTAACATATGTCAATTCTTTGGTCTACTATATACTCATTATCTAGCACAAGGCTTAAAACATACTTGGTATTCAATCAAGCTATTTAAATGAATAAAACTTAGTTTCTTCACTCTTAGAACAATACTATCAATAAATGAAATTATGTGACACTTTCTTTTCTCATAAGGTCAAAATTTATTTTTGGGAAAATTTCAAAACATATTTCATTTTCTTTCCTCCTCCACATTCAATATGTAATGGAACAGCAGTAAGAATTCTTTTTAAAATGAAAATTATATGGCATGTGTGAGCATAATAAATACTAGAAGACTCGGTCAATTTTCCTGAATATTAGCTTTAAAGGAAAAACTGAAAGTAATTTTGTTTATGACTGAATTTAGCAGTTTTATTAATCCTGTTCTCCCTTCTTGGTACAGGGCTCTCTTTGCACAAATCTACCGGACTTTTCCAGATACCATAGATTAACTCATTTGTGCCTTAGAAGCAGAGATAAAGTAAAAATTTTTCATATCTCAAGTGTTCTACCTTACAGGAAAGAAATGTTATTCTTCATTTAATGAACATTAGCACATGAACAATTAAGACATAATTGAATGAAGCTAGTCAGCAAAAGGCAAGAGCTTGCCTCTGGGAAGCTGCTGAAGTTGACTGTGCTCATATCTGTGCTATTATCTATTAAGCTGACGGTACCAAAGGGCAGAAATGTACTGACAGTAATTGTACAGTTTTGGTACCCCCATGTTTTAAAATTGCTTTCTAATAGTAAACATTTCTAGGAGAAATGATGATGCTGATAATAAGAGAATGAAACTACTGATTGACCTACAACTGTCAAATTATTATTAAAAAAGGCAAGTTAAAAATAAAATCTTTATCTGATTATTAACAACTGCTCTGAGGGTTAGCTTTAATTACTGTAAGAAAATTTTACTTATTCCAAGGTAGGGGTAAGTCATTTAATAAAATATAGGTTGATTAGAACTTTTATTAAAAACATTAAATAAAGGCTGAGTTTTAAAATACCTAGCTCCCTAAAGTGAAAGTGAAAGTGTTAGTCACTCAGTCATGTTCAACTCTTTTGTCTCTGTGACCCCATGGACTGTGGCCTACCAGAATCTTCTGTCCATGGAATTCTCCAGGCAAGAATACTAGAGTGGGTAGCCATTCCCTTCTCCAGGGGATCTTCCCAACCTGGGGATTGAACCCAGGTCTCCTGCATTGCAGGTGGATTCTTTACCATCTGAGCCACCAGGGAAGCCCTTAGCTCCCTAAACAAACTAATAATTTCTATGAAATACATGGTATTCATAGAGAATTTCTATATTGGGAGTATGAAAATAAAAAACTGAGAAACCTTACAGGATATGTTGGGATGTACACTGGGAGGTTTATGTAAAGGAAACCTTTACGGCAGCCAATTTCTTTGGGTCATTTATAGTCTTTAAGAAACTTAGAGAAAGTATATATTTAGAGCTCCTGAAAATTGTCTTTCTTCAGCCAGGTCTTAGATTAAAATATGTACATGTTCTTTTTGAGATATTTTTTCAGTTTGTTATATTCTGATGCTATAAAAAATGCTCATTAAATTTTCATATAAAGGAGGCAAAGCTGCCACTTTATCAATTCATTCTTCTATTTGTAACTGCTCCTGACATTTCCCTTTTTGTATTCTATTCTTTTCTTTTTGTTTTGCTTTGTTGTTTGACAATAAAATGGTTAATTGATAAAAGAGATAAGAGGTTACAAAATTATATTATTGAGATAATATATATATCCCATGATAATAGTTTAGGGATAATTTTATCAGTATTATAGACTTTTTAATACTTGTTCTACATATCCCAATTTGAAAAAACACTATTAAGGTGTTTGCAACCTTTTTAACAGGAACACTTCTGTTTTTAGAGTCATTTCTAATGTAATAACAATAAGGTGATATGTTATACAATTAAAAGTAGAAGCCTTTTTTCTATTCTAAAAGTTGTGCATCTTTGTGTCTATTAGTCTGTCTTTACATCCTAAATAAAAGCACATATCACACACACACACACACACACACACACACCTTAAGATCAAGTAGGTTCCTATTGACAGTTTGCTGCTGCTGCTAAGTCGCTT
Organism: Bubalus bubalis; assembly: GCF_019923935.1. Lineage (NCBI taxonomy): Eukaryota > Metazoa > Chordata > Mammalia > Artiodactyla > Bovidae > Bubalus > Bubalus bubalis. The sequence continues at coordinate 5,175,377 of NC_059179.1, read as the reverse complement.
CAGTCGTGTCCGACTCTGTGTGACCCCATAGACGGCAGCCCACCAGGCTCCCGCGTCCCTGGGAGTCTCCAGGTAAGAACACTGGAATGGGTTGCCATTGCCTTCTCCAATGCATGAAAGTAAAAAGTGAAAAGGAAGTCGCTCAGTCGTGTCTGACCCTTAGCATGGACTGCAGCCTACCAGGCTCCTCCATTAAAATAATAAAATTGGTACTTATATTTAGGCAATATTTTTTGTCTTCCATTTTAATTTCAAGTAAATACTTGTAGTTAAATAGATCTTCCTTTGAATGGTTATTGTGCAAGTGCTGAATATACTTTAAGTATCTGTTTTTACACATCCATTATGATATCAGAAATAAAATAAATTTATTTTTCTTCCAGACTTGGATACGAGGTTTGTAATATAAATAATTGATATGTTTAATTAGCATACGGAATTACTTCTTTAGATAGTATTTAAGAGTTGACAATCTGTCCTAACATACGTGTTGAAATTTCTGTTTGGATACTATTACATCTATAGTTTTGCAGTCCCTTTCTCATTTATAGGTCAAATGATTAAAGTATTTGCCAATTGTAATAACCCTTGTTAGTATAACTCTCCCTGTGTTCATTTTAGTATTATGTACATTCTCACACCCACACTGTAACTGAAATATCTTTAATTTTGATCTGACTGTGAAAGGGTAACCTAAAACAGTGTTCCAATTAATAAACTAAAATGGAGAAAAATATCAACTACCCACATAACATAGTAATAATAAAAATTCTAGAAAATATTTTAATTCTTCAATTGTTTGATGTAATATCTTCCATATCAACCATTGGGTCAAATTTTTTAATTGGGAAGATTAGATATTTCATATCAGAGTGTTTGGTCTGCTCAGTCTACCAAAAGCATGATTTCTTTTATATAAAGTCCAAAAAAGCAATAGCACACATATTGTTTGGGGATGTATACCTTATAGTATATCTATCAACTAATATAATCTAAGTAACAAGTTTGTTAATATTATTACATATTTTAGTGGTTTGTAGTTCATCAAATACTTTGCATGTGTTTATATTATTTATGCTGAGATAAATACAGTTTATTTTGTATAGACAAATCTTTTAATTCCCATTGCACAGATTACAAAACTGAGGTAAGCACCCTGCAATACATTGAAGGTAAGTGGCATAATGTGGATGCAAAAAGGTATTTCTGACTTCAAATACGTTAGTCTTTAGAATACAATGATAAAATATAATTATCAAGTCATCTTTGAGTAACAATAAATGTTTACTAGACTTATTTATATCCTTATGTCTAAAATGAAGATCCCATACTTTCAAAGAATATAAAAGTAAAATTTGAAGTTGTATGTTTTCATCTCACAAACTAAATCCCATTTATTTAACTTCAACTATCCCAAAACACAGACACTAGATTTAATAATGTTGTCTTAGATTCTAGTTGTTGTTGTTTATAATTGGAGTATAATTGCATTACAATGTTGTGTTAGTTTCTGTTGTGTGACAAAGTGAATAAGCTATTAGTATACATATATCCCCTCCCTCGAGAGCCTCCCTCCCACTCCAACCCATCTAGGTCATCACAGAGCACCAAACTGAACTCCCCGTGTTATACAGAAACTCACCCACTAACTATGTTATTTTATATATCATAGTGTATTCACATCAATGCTACCTTCTCAATTCATCCAACCCTCTGCTTTCCCTCTCCCATGTCCACAAATCCATTCTCTGCCTCGAATTCTCTATGTCTGCCCTGCAAATAGGTTCACCAGCACATTTTTCTATATTCCATGCATTAATATACAATATTTGTTTTTCTTTTTCTAACTTCGCTCTGTATGACAGACTCTAGATTCTTCCACATCACTATAAATTACTCAATTTCATCCCTTTTATGGCTGAGCAATGTTCCTTTGTATATATGTACCACATCTTCTTTATCAGTTCGTCTATCGATGAACAGTTAAGTTGCCTCTGAGTCCTAGCTATTGTAAAGAGTTCTGCCAAGAACATTGGAGTACATGTGTCCTTTGGAATTATAGTTTTCTCAGGGTATATGCTGGGCCATAGTGCCCTCTAGTCAAGGCCATGGTTTTTCCAGCAGTCATATATGGACGTGAGAGTTGGACTGTGAAGAAAGCTGAGTGCCGAAGAATTGATGCTTTTGAACTGTGATGTTGGAGAAGACTCTTGAGAGTCCCTTGGACTGCAAGGAGATCCAACCAGTCCATTCTACAGGAGATCAGTCCTGGGTGTTCTTTGGAAGGAATGATGCTAACGCTGAAACTCCAGTACTTTGGCCACCTCATGCAAAGAGTTGACTCATTGGAAAAGACTCTGATGCTGGGAGGGATTGGGGGCAGGAGGAAAAGGGGACGACAGAGGATGAGACAGCTGGATGGCATCATCAACTCAATGGACGTGAGTTTGAGTGAACTCCGAGAGTAGGCAATGGACAGGGAGGCCTGGTTTGCTGCAATTCATGGGGTCACAAAGAGTTGGACACGACTGAGCGACTGAACTGAACCAAACTGATAATAGTTCTATTTTTATTTTTTTAAGGAAACTCTATACTCTTCTTTGGAGAAGGCAATGGCACCCCACTCCAGTACTCTTGCCTGGAAAATCCATGGACAGAGGAGCCTGGTAGGCTGCAGTCCATGGGGTTGCTAAGAGGCGGACACGACTGAGCAACTTCACTTTCACTTTTCTCTTTCATGCTTTGGAGAAGGAAATGGCAACCCACTCCAGTATTCTTGCCTGGAGAATCCCAGGGATGGCGGAGCCTGGTGGGCTGCCGTCTATGGGGTCACACAGAGTCGGACATGACTGAAGTGACTTAGCATAGCATAGCATACTCTTCTTCATAGTGGCTGTATCAATTTACATTCCTACCAACAGCGCAAGAGGGTTCTCTTTCTCCACACTCTCTCCAGCATTTATTTTTGTAGTTTTTTTTTTTTTTTTTGTTTGGATGATGGCCATTCTGACTGATATGAGGGGATATCTCAATGCAGTTTTAATTTGCTTTTCTCTAATAATTAGTGATGTTGTGCATCTTTTCATGTGTCTCTTGGCCTCCTTTATAACATCTTTGGAGAAATGTCTATTTACATCTTCTGCCCACATTGTGATTGGGTTGTTTATTTTGATATTGAGCTGTATGAGTTGCTTGTATATTTTGGAGATTATTCTTTTGCCAGCTGTTTCACTTGCAAACATTTTCCCCCATTTTGAGAATTGTCCTTTTGTCTTCTTATGGTTTCCTTTGCTGTGAAAAAGCTTTTAAGTTTAATCAGGGTCCTATTTGTGTGTTTCTGTTCTTGTTATCATTAGTCTAGGAAGTGGGTCAAAAAAAGATCTTGTTGCAATTTATGTCAAAGAGTGTTCTACCTATGTTTTCCTCTAAGAGTTTTATAGTGTCTGGCCTTACTTTTAAGTCTTTAATCCATTTGAGCTTATTTTTGTGTATGGTGTTAGGAAGTGTTCTAATTTCATTCTTTTACATGTAGCTGTCCAGTTTTCCCAGCATCATTTATTGAGAGGGTTTCTTCTCTCCACTAAGTATTCTTTACTACTTTGTCAAAGATAAGTTGACTATAGGTGTGTGATTTTATCTCTGGGCTTTCTATCCTGTTCCATTGATATGTATTTTTGTTTTTGTGCCAGTACCATACGGTCTTGATAATTATACCTTTGTATTATAATCTAAAGTCAGGGAGCTGCTACCTCCAGCTCTGATTTCTTTCTCAAAATTGTTTTGGCTCTTCAGGGTCTTTTGTTTCCATACAAATTATAAAATTTTTGTTTTAGTTCTGTGAAAAATTCCACTGGTAATTTGATAAAGATTACATTGAATCTGTAGATTGCTTTGGGTAGTATAGTCATTTTATTACTCAAAGCAATCTATAAATTCAAGTTGTTATAAAGACACATATTTTCCCTTACAAACCCCTTAACCTTCATAGATGTAAATTGACCTTGCTATGTTTTTTGAAGATATTTCCATTATGGTTTCAGTCATGGTTGTTTTATTCTGACAACTCTAGATAGGGAACTTTTTGATACTGAATTATGGGTCTTTTGTTACCACCTTTTCAAAGATTAATTTATTCCTTTCTAAGATGACTTATGTGCACAGCCTAAGGATATTGTGGTCTTTTGGAGTTTGCTTTAGTTACTTGTTTATTTTATTAATTCATTTTCAAAACTATGGATAGAATGGGAACATATAAAAAGATTAAATTGTGGCAATAGAGATGACTTCTAAACTGTTTCAGTCTCAAGATAAACCAAGATGTCAATTCTGTAAAGGCAAGGATTATTCCTCCACAACTTTACCCATAAGGGCTAGAATAGCAGGCATGCAATAAAGGTGTATTGATGAATGAATGAATGTAGATTAAATTATTCCTGAAAATACAGTTAACTTTAGGATTTCAAGAATTCATAAAAATTTATGAATTCATAAAGGCATCTTTTAACAAAGGGTGATTTTTTTGTACTCATTCACCGAGGTCAGACATGAAAAAAAATGAAAGTTGTACAGAAAGACAAGGCCTGTTGAGAACAAGAATTTGGGAATTGGAAGAAACCAGTTTATCTCTCACATTTCACAATGTATCTTCAATTATTAGACCTGTTTTTTTTTTTTTCGAAGGCCCAAACAAAAATGAGAAACATCTACTCAGTTTCTTTTAAATAGAAAGTTCAGAAATTGCTTTTCAGCAACTCTTTTTGTGAGAAGAGAGTAGCTAAAAATAATATAATATTGCATCTGTTTTTCAAATATGTGGTTTTCTGTATCATGACCAGTGTTCTATAAATGCCACTTCCCTCAAGTTTTTTCTATTTTAGTTCTTCATAATTCACTTAGAAGTAAGAATAGTAAGATATATCTGTGCATTGTTCATAAATGAGATCTTGGGTTATTATACTTTGGCATTGTTTAAAAAATAAGTATAGAGTGGCTAAGAAAACTCCAAGTGCATTTTCCTCCATAAATATTACTTAGGATTTTTATACTGACAAAACAAGCTTGTGGAAAAATATGACTATGATACAGGCTGGAAGTTCCTGAGTACTTATGCTAAAATGGGTTGAGTAGGCACTTAGGGATTTTTGTTTCTGTCCTGTAATTTTCAAGTAGATCAGCGATCTTACCCTTATATTTTTATGATTATCCTATCAGAGTAGTCAACATTTATTAAAGCTGTAGAATAGCAGTCAGTGCCTTTGTAAAGTTCAATGAAGCAGCAGCAGGGCTAGCCTTAGAAGTAGACAGAGGCAATATGATGAAATGTAAGAGTACATGAGCAGCCACCCAGCTTCTGAATTCTCTCTTTGGTGTGTTGTCTATTGTTCAACATTACCCTTTTATTTCTTAAGATCTCATTGTTTCTGCAGAGTTCCCTGATAATATTCAGATTTCCCTATACCTTGTTGCTGAATTTTTAAATTGAGTTTACTTTGTCATTCAGCCATTCCTTAATTTGTTCATCAGTCCATTCATATTTGAAGAGTGTTGATCTACTAATAAGTGGTGAATTTGATCCATATCAGGTCTTAGTTGAATTATCTCTTATGAAACCTTCTACAGCTACCACTTTCATTCTCAGTGCCTCTTGAATAGTCATTACCACTATTATTTACAATGAGTGAGTTTATATTTAAGTTTTCCTACTATTCACACTGTATTATTTAGTTACTTGTCTTTCTCCTTCAATATAATCTAAGCTCTTCAAGGATTATGCTAGTGTCTGCCTAGGTCATCTATAATCTAACAAATGTGTGTCTAACACATAGTGTCAGTTGTTAAATGTGTGTGTGTTTTATTTTGAGTGTGCTTTATTTCATTTTTTAAGTTTATTTTTAAATTTTATTTATATGTTTTGTGGCATGTGGGATTTTTTTTCCCCCTGACCAGGGATAAAACTCATGCTCCCTGCATTGGAAGTGCAGAGTCTTAACCACTGGACCATCAGAAAACTCCTTTGTTAAATGTTTGCTGATTGAAGTAATAAATGTATGAACAATTAATAAATATTAGTGATGAGGTATCTGCTTTAAAGGCACTGCTTTCAAGACAAAGACTTATTTCATCTTTGATTAGGATTCTGGTCAACAGAAGGTGACTCACAGTATCAGAAATATTTTCCAAAATAGGAATGGAATTTACTATAATAATGGATTTATTATGGTCATCCAACTTTTAATCAGCACTTACATTTCTCACTTTGGTATCTTCAAGTCAATTATGCCATTTTAATCTTCTATATGGGAGGGAAGAATAAATAGAATTTTGTAATGATTTAGGTGAAGTTATGGAAGAGTTTAACTGCTTTTCATTAATATTCAACAGTTGAAGGAGCTACATAATCCTATTATATTCATATTTCTTACCAGAAAACTAAAACCAACTAACTGGTTTGGAAGAACAAAATAAAATTGTGTCTTGGTTTATTATTAATATTTTTAACCATGCAAGTTATCTCTTAAAACTCAGGTGACTATCCAATTTTTCAAATATCAGACAGCCATAAAGAACAGTGTTTTGTTTTGTTTTGTTTTACTAATCAAGAGTTTGATATTCACATTTATGATTGACGGCACCTTGTTAATCAAAGTAAAGAGTGATTCATATGCCCATTGCTAGTGGCTCTCAATCTTTGGTGGGAAGATAAAAACTGCCTGTAGAGATTTTTTATGAAACAATGCTCAAGTTTACTTCAAAGATTCAGAAATTATAAGAAATATAGGAATCAGTAGTTTAAAAGTTTCCTCAGATACTTCTAATAGGCACTACAGTTGAGAATCATTGTGACCATCAGCTAAGGTAATAGATGAATCATTTTTATGCAATTTTAATTTCTATTTAATTTGGTAATTTTGGTTTAGTTATAAGATGCTCTTCATAAGAACTCATTAGGATTATGGATAAACTAGAGCATTCTTGAAAGAGGAATTGTTCTTAAGGCCAGAGCTAAAGAATGTTTTACCTACTGGAACTGTTCTGAATGAAAAGCAGTACCTAAAGAAGAGGGCTTTATGCAAAAACTATGTCAGGATGCTTACATGTTATGTAATCTAATCTGCTCATTGGTTCTGATAAGGTTATAACCAGTACTTGATTATGCTAGAAATCATTACAGGAATGACTTGCCTTGAACTTCATCTCTATTGAAAGTTTTATTATTCCGGAATAATGATTGAGCTCTTGCCTTTCATGGAATGATGATATATGATGGATTAATATTGACATTATTTCTGTATTCTCTGCAGCATGGCATATCATGAAAAGAAGATATCTCAAAGCACTTTTTGAGCACTGAGTTTTAAACAGGAGAACTCTTGACATTGCATATTACCTTAAGTTCAGTTCAGTCACTCAGTAGGGTCTGACTCTTTGCGACCCCATGGACTGTAGCACACCAGGCTTCCCTGTTTATCACCAACTCTGGAAGCTTGCTCAAACTCATGTCCATCAAGACAGGGATGCCATCAACCATCTGATTGTCTGTCATCCCCTTCTTATCCTGCCTTAAATCTTTCCCAGCATCAGGGTCTTTTCCAATGAGTTAGTTCTTCACATCAGGTGGCAAAGTATTGGAGTTTCAGCTTCAGCATCAGACCTTCCAATGAATATTCAGGACTGATTTCCTTTAGGATGGACGGATTTGATCTCCTTGCAGTCCAAGGGACTCAAGAGTCTTCCTCAACACCACAGTGCAAAAGCATCAATTCTTCGGTGCTCAGTTTTCTTTATGGTACAACTCCCACATCCATACATGACTACTGGAAAAACCACAGCTTTGACTAGATGGACCTTTGTTGGCAAAGTAATATTTCTGCTTTTTAATATTCTGTCTAGGTTGGTCATAAATTTTCCTCCAAGCAGCAAGTGTCTTTTTGTTTCATGGCTGCAGTCACCATCTGCAGTGATTTTGGAGCCAAAAAAAAATAAAGTCTGTCACTCTTTCCATTGTTTCCCTATCTATTTGCTATGAAATGGCGGGGTCAGATGCCATGATATTAGTTTTCTGAATGTTGAGCTTTAAGCCAACTTTTTCACTCTCCTCTTTTACTTTAATCAAGGGGTTCTTTAGTTCTTCTTCACTTTCTGACATAAGGGTGGTGTCTTCTGCATATCTGAGATTATTGTTATTTCTCCTGGCAATCTTGATTCCAGCCTGTGCTTCATCCACCCCAGCATTTTGTATGATGTACTCTGCATATAAGTTAAATAAGCATGGTGACAATATACAGCCTTGATATACTCCTTTCCCAATTTGGAACCAGTCTATTGTTCCATGTCTGGTTCTTACTGTTGCTTCTTGGCTTGCAAACAGATTTCTCAGGAGGCAGGTAAGGTGGTCTGGTATTCCCATCTCTTTAAGAATGTTCCACAGTTTGTTGTGATCTATATAGTCTAAGGCTGTGGCATAGTCAATAAAACAGAAACAGCTGTTTTTTTGGAACTCTCTTGTTTTTTGTATGATTCAATGGATGTTGGAAACATGATCTCTTGTACCTCTCCCTTTTATAAATCCAGCTTGACTATCTGGAAGTTCTTGTTTCACGTACTTCTGAAGCCTCACTTGGAGAATTTTGAGCATTACTTTGCTAGCTTGTGAAATGAGTGCAATTGTGTGGTAGTTTGAACATTCTTTGGCATTACCTTTATTTGGGAATGGAATGAAAACTGACCTTTTCCCATCCTGTGGCCACTCTTGAGTTTTCCAAATTTGCTGGCATACTGAGTGCAGCACTTTAACAGCATCATCTTTTAGGACTTGAAATAGCACAGCTGGAATTCCATTACCTCCACAAGCTAAGGCCCACTTGACTTCCCATTCCAGGATGTCTGGCTCTAGGTTCATATTACCATACTTACTCTAGAAACATATTACTTTACTTACACATTTCTTGAAATAATTTAAACCAAGGAACAAGGGTCAGGAAAATTAAAATTTTTCTTCAGATCTTCTAGCTTTTCTTTATTTGTTCCCCCTGTATTAGCTGCATCTCAGTCTCCCAGGTTTTTAAACATCTTTTGAGGTAAAATGTTTGCTTGCAACCTGGAAATTAGCCATTGACCAGGAAAATGAATTGACTCTTTTGCTCCTCTTTTGTCCAGCAGAAATTCTGTTGTGACTTTGAATACCACTAAAATACCACTAAAATCAATGCTATATAAATGTGTCATAGAAACATGAGTCATTGCTCCAGGGCCAAACTCACGCTAAAATAAACAAGTCTCATTTTGGTGTGTCTGAGAATTATTTTAGAATTCTCATTGTAAGCAAGAGCTGATATCTTTTGTTCTGTAATTCTTTTTTTCCTACTTAGAGATTATCAATAGACCTAAAGATATTTGGGAGTAAATACAACAAAGCAAGGTATTTAAAGTGAAACTTTAAGGATTAGAGGAAATGGAAGCATCATGACATTGTTCAGAAATAGATGAAAAATATTTCATTTTGCAAGATACATTACTAAATCCCATCACCACAAGCATGGATATAATACAGTTTCTTTACATTTCATATTTTAATATTATGGCCCTAATATTGAAGCCAATATTTTGGCTATAATATTTATTTTCAAAAACATAAAATGACTTGTTTAATATGTAGCAATTTGTTATAATGAGATTTGATGTAGGCTATTACATCAGACAAATATTTAACAGGAGATATGAAATAATAAAGCAGGATAAATTGTCCAGCATAATTAAAGGAGGATTATTTACCTATCTATAAGTAATGTTCAAAATTCTCCAAGCCAGGCTTCAGCAATATATGAACCATGAACTTCTAGATGTTGAAGCTGGTCTTAGAAAAGGCAGAGGAACCAGAGATCAAATTGCCAACATCTGCTGGATCATGGAAAAAGCAAGAGAGTTCCAGAAAAACATTTTTATTGACTATGCCAAAGCCTTTGACTGTGTGGATCACAATAAACTGTGGGAGATTCTGAAGGAGATGGGAATATCAGACCACCTGACCTGCCTCTTGAGAAACCTATATGCAGGTCAGGAAGCAATAGTTAGAACTGGACATGGAACAACAGACTGGTTCCAAATAAGAAAAGTGTACGTCAAGGCTGTATATTGTCATCCTGCTTATTTAACTTATATGCAGAGTACATCATGAGAAATGCTGGGCTGGAGGAAGCACAAGCTGGAATCAAGATTTCCGGGAGAAATATCAATAACCTCAGATATGCAGAAGACACCACCCTTATGGCAGAAAGTGAAGAGGAACTCAAAAGCCTCTTGATGAAAATGAAAGAGGAGAGTGGAAAAGTTGGCTTAAAGCTCAACATTCAGAAAACGAAGATTATGGCATCTGGTCCCATCACTTCATAGGAAATAGATGGGGAAACAGTGGAAACAGTGTCAGACTTTATTTTGGGAGGGGGGGGGGCTCCAAAATCACTACAGATGGTGACTGCAGCCATGAAATTAAAAGACGCTTACTCCTTGGAAGGAAAGTTATGACCAACCTAAACAGCATATTAAAAAGCAGAGGCATTACTTTGCCAACAAAGGTCCATCTAGTCAAGGCTATGGTTTTTCCAGTGGTCATGTATGGATGTGAGTGTTGGACTGTGAAGAAAGCTGAGTGCCGATGAATTGATACTTTTGAACTTTGGTGTTGGAGAAGACTCTTGAGAATCCCTTGGAATGCAAGGAGATTTAACCAGTCCATTCTGAAAGAGATCAGTCCTGGGACTACTGTTAAACCTGAAACTCCAGTACTTTGGCCATCCCGTGCAAAGCGTTGACTCATTGGAATAGACCCTGATGCTGGGAGGGATTGGGGGCAGGAGGAGAAGGGACGACAGAGGATGAGATGGCTGGATGCCATCACCGACTCGATGGACATGAGTGAATGAACTTCTGGAGTTGGTGATGAACAGGGAGGCCTGGCATGCTGCAATTCATGGGGCTGCAGAGTCGGACATGACTGAGCAACTGAACTGAACTGAACTGAAGGATATATTTATAGGTAAGTATAGACTTTAGGGACCACTACAAAGGATGATTCCATTAGTACCTGCGACTACTGTTAGCTGGACACATCTCCTATCCTCTATTCCCAGATTGCAGTAGAGAAGGTAGTAAAAATTGTACTTAACCAGAATCTGGAATCAGACAAAGCTACCTAACAGGTGCTTTTACCTGGATATTGACCTTCATGTTAGTGAAGGCTGTGCTCAGTGTTTTTACATGAGTTTGTATGTGTGTGTGTGTGTGTGTGTGTGTGTGTGTAGCAGGATTTTATTGGAGTATGAAAAGGGACAGAGAAAGCTTCTGACATAGATATCAAAAGAGGGACAGAGAGTGCCCCACTTGCTAGTCTTTAGCAAGGGTATTATATACTTTTTAAATTAGCTATTACAATAAATCAAAAGAATATCCCAAGGCTGTAAACATTTTACCAGACTCTCTCCCACAATTTATATTTTAGGATAACAGTGTTAGAACTCAACAAGAGAAAGATCCTACCAGACCCACTTCCATAATATACATTCTAGGATATCAGGATTAGTCAGAAGGTTTTCAGGAAGGAGAAACTGTCCTCAAGCAGGATACATTGTTATATAATCCATAGTAGGGGGCTTAAACTGAGTTGTTTGTTGTGCAATCATCAGTTCCCAGATTAAAGAAAAAAATATTTTATGTGACTAAGACTAAGGAATGTAGAAAGAGAGCAAAGAAAAAAAAAAAAAAAGTTTGTCCTTTCTTCCTCCTTGAGCACTCCAGACCCCTATATCCTCCTCAAGAACCCCAGATCCCTCTCTCCTCCTCAGGGATCCTTGGACATCTTAGCAACCTACCTAGGAATTGACTCTCTCATTCCGCCCCTTCTTTTAAGAGAATTATGTTGCTAAGGGAAAGAGCTGTCGTTTTCATTCCATGACTGCTTCCTGCTGTTGAAGGGCATTATCCCTAAATTGTTGAGGTAACATATTCTTCTAACCCTCATATTGAGGGTCTCTGATCCAGGGGGCCCAAATAGTAGTTGGAGGAGTCTGGGGCATTCTTAGGAGCCTGGAAAACCACTTGTAACTTAAAAGGTTTCAAACAGTTAGAAACAAATCTGGTTACAGTTACAGATTCAGGGAGATTTTTATATACCTTTTTAATTTAGAGAAATTCACTATAAGGCAGATAAGTAGGAATTATCTTTGAACAAAAGGTTCAAAAATCAGAATTCACCTTCAGGAAAAATGAGCCAATGGAAATTTTCCATATTATGTCCTTTGTAAATATAGAAAACATTAATACTAAATATTGCTTCTTTGTGGGCACCAAGTTGATATTACTTAACCTAAGTTTGTCTGTTTTTTGATGGTAGAGGAAAGACAGAAGAAATATAGCTTATTATATACCCAGCCTCAGCACTTATATTATTTTTATTAAAAATTATGAAAAGTCTAGAAAAATAAAGGATGTATATTTACATATGTATGCATATATTTGTCTCCTAGAAAAATAAAGGATTCCGTGGGGTTGCAAAGAATCCAACATAAGTTAGTGACTATATATATATATATATATATATATATATATGACAAATATACATATATGGCATTTTCTTTCTTTCTTTCTTTTTTTTTTTTTAACAAACTAGGTCAGGGGCAGCGGCTGAGAGGAGCAACCCCACATCCAAGAAGCAGTGTCTGCGCGGGTGCAGGAGGGCCAAGAAGAATTACTTCACGTTCAGGGTCAGGAGGGGCTGCTGTGAGGAGATACTCCTCGTCCAAGGTAAGGAGCAGTGGCTGCGCTTTGCTGGAGCAGCCGTGAAGAGATACCCCGCGTCCAAGGTAAGAGAAACCCAGGTAAGATGGTCTAATCTAATCACACAGACCACAGCCTTGTCTAACTCAATGAAACTAAGCCATGCTCTGTGGGGCCACCCAAGATGGGCGGGTCATGGTGGAGAGGTCTGACAGAATGCAGTCCACTGGAGAAGGGAATGGCAAACCACTTCAGTATTCCTGCCTTGAGAACCCCTGAACAGTATGAAAAGGCAAAACGATAGGATACTGAAAAAGGAACTCCCCAGGTCGGTAGGTGCCCAACATGCTACTGGAGATCAGTGGAGAAGTAACTCCAGAAAGAATGAAGGGATGGAGCCAAAGCAAAAACAATACCCAGTTGTGGATGTGACTGGCGATAGAAGCAAGGTCCGATGCTGTAAAGAGTTTGAACTGTGGTATTGGAGAAGACTCTTGAGAGTCCCTTGGACTGCAAGGAGATCCAACCAGTCCATTCTAAAGGAGATCAGCCCTGGGTGTTCTTTGGAAGGACTGATGCTAAAGCTGAAACTCTGATACTTTGGCCACCTCATGTGAAGAGTTGACTCATTGGAAAAGACTCTGATGCTGGGAGGGATTGGGGGAAGGAGGAAAAGTGGATGACAGAGGATGAGATGGCTGGATGGCATCACCGACTTGATGGACAAAAGTCTGGGTGAACTCCAGGAGTTGGTGATGGACAGGGAGGCCTGGTGTGCTGCAATTCATGGGGTCGCAAAGAGTCAGACACGACTGAGCAACTGAACTGAACTGAACTGAATGCTAAAATTTCTTAAATTTGGACTTTCTGGGGAAGTACTTACTTAGGGAGTAAGATTTAGCAAGAATATGGATCAAGTTCTTCATTTATCCTCTCTTCCTAAAATTGTGGGAAAATTATATATCTCTTGATACATAGATATAAAATTAGAACCTACACACATACATGTGTGTATAAAAATACAGAAATAAATCCAACAGAATCAAAGCACAGTATAATTTGAAGAAAATGTGAATAACTAAAATATTGATACATAAATATCAATATACATAAATAAGGTCAAGTAGAATGTAAGATTGTAATTACAGTTTTTTATTTTTACACAAATAACATAAATGAAGAAGTAAACTTGAAAATGTGTGTAATTTCCTCAAGGATACAAAATTAGTATAAGTGTTTAGCCTTTATTTGCTTTTCTAACTTTGTTGGGTTTAATCCCATGTGCAGGAAACACAGAAAGTAGACAGGCAATAAAGCTTATTAAATTATTAAATAGTAAAGGAACTAGAACTCATTATAATGATATTTGAATCAGTAGTATAATGGATTCCATTATGAAGTGTCTACTAGGATCATTGTCGTTACCATCAAAACATATTTAATACGCTTCCTTAAGTAGTGTTGACCTCCATGAGTCTACCTCTACTCATATTTAAAGAGAACTTGTTACCAACCCTGTGTACAAGACAGCGAAAGAGACACTGATGTATAGAACAGTCTTATGGATTCTGGGAGAGGGAGAGGGTGGGAAGATTTGGGAGAATGGCATTGAAACATGCAAAATATCATGTATGAAATGAGTTGCCAGTCCAGGTTCGATGCACGATACTGGATGCTTGGGGCTGGTGCACTGGGACGGCCCAGAGGGATGATATGGGGAGGGAGGAGGGAGGAGGGTTCAGGATGGGGAACACATGTATACCTGTGGCAGATTCATTTTGATATTTGGCAAGACTAATACAATTATGTAAAGTTAAAAAAAATAAAATTAAAAAAAAATAAAGAGAACTTGACAAGATTTATTAAATATTTGCACAGGAAAGGACCACTCTTTTTTGCTTCCCTCTTTTTCTTCCCTTTCATATGAGCTGTCAAACATAGCAATTCTCTCAACTGAGAATGAGAATAGTAAAAGAGTAGATTTTAAAATATTATTGATGAGTTTTTTTTTTTTTTTATGAAAGTCAAAAAGTAAGATCATAATATATCCTGACTTTGGTATAAGTAAAATGTTTAAACTTAAAAATAATATTGTATGTCCTACTTTCAATTTTTCACTATTTTTTTCAACTATTTTAATGTTTTAAAGCAACATTAAAACATACTTATGGCACTTGTATTACAATACTTATGGAAAACATATATAAGGCAGCACTTTTCTTCTTCCTCTGGCTCTGATATGTTTGTAAATGGTACCACCAATTACCAGTTTTGGTTGCTCCATCATGTCTATGGATTTCTATCTACTGGAAATCCATTGCCCGCTCATGAGATAGTGAGATACATGTAAACACAAGAAACCCTTGTTGGATGGCAAAGAGATTCTATTGTCTATGAAAGATTAGCTAAGCCTGGGCCTTCATCTTCATGTAGTAGTCTGAATTACTATTCTTGAATTCTAGATCTGATCTAAAAACCCTGGTGTCAGAACCAACATAATTTCCAACTCCTAGTATGTATTGAGATCACAAACTACAAAAAATCTTATAGGATAATTTTATGTGTCTTCTTGGGCAAAAAAAATCTGAAAGAACCTTTTGTGTGACAAAGTATTCCATGGCATAACTCTCATTTCCTCTGATAGATTCTTTATTTCAGTGTTTCCAGCATATTAGAGCTCCCAGAAAGTGGAAATTATTCCAATCAGAACTACTGCCCACGCTTTTGGCTTCTAACATGGTCTGGAAATCCCCAAAATCTAACTCTGAGCTAGAACATGTACTCTATTTCCTTTGATAAAAACTTCATTAAGAATTTATTTGCCACAATTATCTATCTCATTTTTAACTTTCTCAACATCTGCTTACTGGAGTGGAACACTTTAAAAATTTACTTATTTTTTTTTTTAATTTTTAATTGTTTATTGGGATATTGGTTTACAATGTTGTGGTAGTTTGTCCTGTACAATGAACTGAATCAGCTACATGTATACATATATCCCCTCTCCAACCTCCCTCCCATCTCATACCTCCCCATCCCACCCGTTTGGTCATCACAGAGACCCTGAGCTTCCTGTGCTTTACAGCAGGCTCCCACTAGCTATCTATTTTACACATGATAGCTTATATATGTTAGTCCTAATCTCACAATTCATCTCATTCTGCCCTTTCTCCTGTGTCCACATGACCATTCTCTATATCTGTGTCTCTCTTCCTGTCCTGCAAATAGGTTCATCTGTACCATTTTTATAGATTCCACATATATGCATTAATGAAGGGTATTTTTTTTTCTCTTCCAACTTATTTAATTTGTATAGCAGACTCTAGGCATATCTATGTCTCTACAAAAGACTGTATTTTGGTCCTCTTAGTGGCTGAATAATACTCCCTTGTATATATGTACCCCATCCTTTTTATCCATTAATCTGTCAAACATTTAGGTAGCTTTCAGGTCCTGGTTATCATAGATAGCGCTGCAATGAACATTGGGGTACATATCTCCTTTTGTGTTTTTTTTGTTTGTTTGTTTGTTTTTATTTTTTTAATTTTATTTTATTTTTAAACTTTACATAATTGTATTAGTTTTGCCAAATATCAAAATGAATCCACCACAGGTATACATGTGTTCCCCATCTCCTTTTGAATTATGGTTTTCTAAGGGCATATGACCAGTAGTGGAATTGCTGGGTCATATGGTAGTTCTATGTAGACCTACAAGACCTTTTAGAACTAACACCAAAAAAAGATGTCCTTTTCATTATAGGGGACTGAAATGCAAAAGCAGGAAGTCAAGAAACACCTGGAGTAACAGGCAAATTTGGCTTTGGAGTACCGAATGACGCAGGGCAGAGGCTAATAGAGTTTTGCCCAGAGAATGCACTGGTCATAGCAAACACCCTCTTCCAACAACACAAGAGAAGACTCTACACATGGACATCACCAGATGGTCAACACCGAAATCAGATTGATTATATTCTTTGCAGCCAAAGATGGAGACGCTCTATACAGTCAGCAAAGACAAGACCAGGAGCTGACTGTGGCTCAGGTCATGAACTCCTTATTGCCAAATTAAGACTGAAATTGAAGAAAGTGGGGAAAACCATTAGACCATTCAGGTATGACCTAAATCAAATCCCTTATGATTATACAGTGGAAGTGAGAAATAGATTTAAGGGACTAGCTCTGACAGACAGAGTGCCTGATGAACTATGGACGGAGGTTCATGACATTGTAAAGGACACAGGGATCAAGACCATCCAATGAAAGAAATGCAAAAAAAAAAAAAAAAAAAAAAAAATGGCTGTTTGAGGAGGCCTTACAAATAGCTGTGAAAAGAAGAGAAGCGAAAAGCAGAGGAGAGAAGGAAAGATATAAGCATCTGAATGCAGAATTCCAAAGAATAGCAAGGGGAGAAAAGAAAGCCTTCCTCAGGCTTCAATGCAAAGAAATAGAGGAAAACAACAGAATGGGAAAGACTAGAGATCTCTTCAAGAAAATTACAGATACCAAGGGAGCATTTCATGCAAAGATGGGCACAATAAAGGACAGAAATGGTATGGACCTAACAGAAACAGAAGATATCAAGAAGAGGTGACAAGAATACACAGAAGAACTGTACAAAAAAGAGCTTCATGACCTAGATAATCACGATGCTGTGATCACTCACCTAGTTCCAGACATCCTGGAATGTGAAGTCAAGTGGGCCTTAGAAAGCATCACTAGGAACCAACCAGTAGAGGTGATGGAATTTGAGTTGAGCTATTCCAAATCCTGAAAGATGATTCTGCAAAAAGATGATGCTGTGAAAGTGCTGCACTCAATATGCCAGCAAATTTGGAAAACTCAGCAGTGGCCACAGGACTGGAAAAGGTCAATTTTCATTCCAAATCCCAAAGAAAGGCAATGCCAAAGAATGCTCAAACTACCACACAATTGCATTCATCTCAAATGTTAGTAAAGTAATTATCAAAATTCTCCAAGCCAGGCTTCAGCAATATGTAAACTGTGAACTTCCTGATGTTCAAGCTGGTTTTAGAAAAGGCAGAGGAACCAGAGATCAAATTTCCAACATCCACTGGATCATGGAAAAAGCAAGAGAGTTCCAGAAAAACATCTATTTCTGCTTTATTGACTATGCCCAAACCTCTGACTGTGTGGATCACAATAAACTGTGGAAGATTCTGAAAGAGTTGGGAATACCAGACCACCTGACCTGCCTCTTGAGAAACCTATATGCAGGTCAGGAAGCAACAGTTAGAACTGGACATGGAACCACAGACTGGTTCCAAATAGGAAAAGGAGTACGGTAAGGCAGTACATTGTCACCCTGCTTATTTAACTTATATGCAGAGTACATCTTGAGAAACACTGGGCTGGAAGAAGCACAAGCTGGAATCAAGATTTCCAGGAGAAATATCAATAACCTCAGATATGCACATGACACCACTCATGGCAGAAAGTGAAGAGGAACTAAAAACCCTCTTGTTGAAACTGAAAGAGGAGAGTGAAAAAGTTGGCCTGAAGTTCAACATTCAGAAAACTAAGATCATGGCATCTGGTCCCATTACTTCATGGCAAATAGACGGGGAAACAGTGGAAACAGTGTCAGACCTTATTTTTGGGGTCTCCAAAATCACTGCAGATGGTGACTGCAGCCATAAAATTAAAAGACACTTACTCCTTGGAAGGAAAGTTATGACCAACCTAGATAGCATATTGAAAAGCAGAGGCATTACTTTGCCAACAAAGGTCCATCTAATCAAGGCTATGGTTTTTCCAGTAGTCAAGAATGGATGCTAGAATTGGACTGTTAAGAAAGCTGAGGGTCAAAGAATTGATGCTTTTGTACTGTGGTGTTGGAGAAGACTGTTGAGAATCCCTTGGACTGCAAGGAGATCCAACCAGTCCATTCTAAAGGAGATCAGTCCTGGGTGTTCTTTGGAAGGAATGATGCTAAAGCTGAAACTCCAGTACTTTGGCCACCTCATGCCAAGAGCTGACTCATTGGAAAAGACTCTGATGCTGGGAGGGATTGGGGGCAGGAGGAAAAGGGGACAACAGAGGATGAGATGGCTGGATGGCATCACCGACTCAATGGACGTGAGTTTGAGTGAACTCTGGGAGATGGTGATTGACAGGGAGGCCTGGCATGCTGCGATTCATGGTGTCGCAAAGTCGGACACGACTGAGCAACTGAACTGAACCAAACTGAACTGAAGTTCATCCACCTCATCAGAACTGACTCAAATGAATTTCTGTGTATGGCTGAATAGTATTCCATTGTGTATATGTACAATTTCTTTATGCATTCATCTGTTGAAGGACATCTAGGTTGCTTCCATATTCTAGATATTGTAAATAGTGCTGCAATGAACAATAGGATACATATGTCTTTTTCAATTTTGTTTTCCTCAGGGTATATGCCTAGGAGTGGTATCACAGGGTCATATGGTGATTTCATCCCTAGTTTATTAAGGAATCTCCATACCATCTTCCATAGTGGCTGTATCAACTTACATTCCCACCAATAGTGCAAGAATGTTCCCTTTTCTCCATACCTTCTCCAGCATTTACTATTTGTAGACTTTTTGATGATGGCTATTCTGACTGGCGTAAGGTGATATCTCATTGTGGTTTTGATTTGCATTTCTTTAATAATGAGTGATTTTGAACATCTTTTCATGTGTTAGCTATCTGTTTATCTTCGTTGGAGAATTGTCTGTTTAGGTCTTTTTCCCATTTTCTGATTGTGTATGTTTTTCTGGCATTGAGTTGTATGAGCTGCTTGTATGTTTTGGAAATTAATCCTTTGTCAGTTGTTTCATTTGATATTATTTTCTCTTATGATTGCACAATAGCATAGCTGGACTAGCTCTCATGATGTAACCACAACTTCATCTTATATGGGTTGTCTCTTGATGTCTTACTAAAATTACTTCTGTATCTTTTTCTATGTTATCTTCCTTATTATTGCCTTTAGAAATGTATATAAGTAAACTATAAAAAAATCTTTTTGGAATAATTAGAAAATTCTGCAGACAATAAAATATCAGTTTTGTCGTGACAATGTTTAATTATAGTGTACAAAGTCCTTGAACTATTAAAATAGATACAAAAGGTTATGGTACTTCATTGTAGGATTTTTTTTAAGCCTTCCCATTTGAAAAGATAAGTCATCATTTGATTTTATTAACACAATAGAAATATGACCATTTCAAAATGATTTGGAAGAATTAAAAGCATTGGCAGAAAATGAGAAATTATACAGTACATTTAATTATATTTCTGTCAAAACTTACTTTTATTAAAAATAACTATGCCACAAATTGCATAGTTTTTACTCTAGATCTTCACAAGCCATTTTAGTTATGCATAAGAAATACTTTAGATTTCTCTGTTGAATGAAGCTATTGAGGTACAATTTAAATAAAATGTAAAATTTTTTTATGTGTTTTGATAGCTGCATACACCTGTGTAATACTATGCCAAAGAAGGATTAAACATTTTGACATTCCAGAAAGTAGCATCATGCCTCTGCCCAACCAATTTTCTCTTCTATTGTTATCATTACTATCACGATCATCCTAATCATTGAGAAATCTGTTACACAGCCATACTGATACTCAGTTTCTGTTTCAGAAACTTTTCAAATTATAGACATAGAGCTGCATTTAGAAAGACTGGCTACAGATGCTCTCCAAAGAGGCTAGATGACTGTTCAGGCCAGGCCTTAATGAATGGAGGCCCCTAGATGGGGAAATTAAGAGCTGAACCACATATCTAGAAATACAATTTTGGTCTGCATACCTAGTTGCATTTGTACTCAGAGGAAGGGATCACACTAGCCAAACCCATTCCAGACTTATCCATGTGATAAACTGACAATTTGTTGATAACAATGAGATATAACTGATAGAGACTTGGTGATCCACTGGAAAAGACTCTGCATTTCCAATGCAAGGTGTATGGGTTTGATCCCTGGTTGGGGAAGTAAGATCCCACATGCTGCACAGCATGAGCAAATAAATAATAATAATAATAGAGATATAACTGACAAAGGGCTGGGATGTTTGAATCTATTAGATAGTACACTTTCTCCCTGTAGAAATTTAGAAATGGGAGGCACAATTTCAACCCCCAAATTGCTATTAGAATAAGAGTAACTGATATGAGTTTAATGATGATTATGGTTTGGGTTCATCAAAATTTGCTAACTCAATGAATGTATCGATTTCTGTTTTGGAATAGACATCTCAAGTTCTTTTCTTTAAAGCATTCTTTTTCTTGACAGTGCTAAAGAAGGAGTAAAATATTGTTACATCATTATAATTTTTTTTAAAAAATACATGTCATTTCCATTAATATAAATAATCACATTTAAAAATGTATAGTAATGACAATTTGTATAATATATAAACCTTGATGTGTAGCTTTTTTTTTTTTTTTGTACTTGGATCTAAAGACTTTCCATACACTGTTTTAACTTAATGTTCATAACAACCCAAAGAGATAGAAATATATTCCCATGTGATGCATGAGGTAACTAATGCAATATTTGCCATTCTTGCCCTGAGACACTAAATATTAAGTTTTCTAGGTTTTATTGTCATCTAACTTTAATGCTAAAAGATAAAAATGTAAATATTAGCTCCCTAAATCCATCAGATCAGATCAGATCAGTCACTCAGTCGTGTCTGACTCTTTGCGACCCCATGAATCCAGCATGCCAGGCCTCCCTGCCCATCACCAACTCCTGGAGTTCACTCAGACTCATGTCCATCCAGTCAGTGATGCCATCTAGCCATCTCATCCTCTGCCGTCCCCTTTTCCTCCTGCTTCCAATCCCTCCCAGCATCAGAGTCTTTTCCAATGAGTCAACTCTTCGCATAAGGTGGCCAAAGTACTGGAGTTTCAGCTTTAGCATCAGTCCTTCCAAAGTACACCCAGGACTGATCTCCTTTAGAATGGACTGGTTGGATCTTGCAGCCCAAGGGACTCTCAAGAGTCTTCTCCAACACCACAGTTCAAAAGCATCAATTCTTCGGCGTTCAGCCTTCTTCACAGTCCAACTCTCACATCCATACATGACCACTGGAAAAACCATAGCCTTGACTAGACGAACCTTTGTTGGCAAAGTAATGTCTTTGCTTTTGAATATGCTGTCTAGGTTGGTCATAACTTTCCTTCCATATTGGGAGTCAAAACCTCAGTATGCAAGTGAGACTGGGAAATACAGTTGGCAAGCTGAACAATGGCTTCGATAAAAAATACTATAAAGTTTGCTATCATTTTAGAACATTTTTTAAAAACAGACTCTATCTATTATACTGAAGGTAAATTTGGAAGTAGCTTTCAAGGATCCTCTTCTGCTATAACATAGCATAATTTTAATACAATTGTGTTAATATAAAGATTATGCCAAGTGTACCCTCATTCTTATTTAGCCATACTCTTGTGTCCTCCTGAGGTGATGCAAAACTCTACTTTTGCCTTAAATAGACTATGATAGTTTTTTCAGATATCAATGTTAACTCAATTTGTTAGAAATATTTTCTGATATATATTTGACATGAATAGATAAAAAATAGTCAGCTTTAAGATTTTGGTAATAATTTTGGTGGATTCAAGAGCCTGGGGTAAGTATTAACTCTATACAAGTTACTATTAGTGTTTTCTTGTGGGTGACTCAGCATTAATTAATTTGGTATTAGGCAACAACACTCTTGTCCTCTATTGTTTACTCTCTGTGTTCTTGAAAACAAGTCAATTAGCCTCTTGGGGTTTTCATTTGTTTTGTTTAGTTTTTATGTATTTATTTTTCTTGTAAAGTGACCAGCTGAATATTTGTTTCTCTCAACACTAACCAGAGGAACAAGGTCTCTTACACATGTAATTTCTTAGGGTGACAGTCGCATTTTTAAAGTATTTTGCTTTGGCAGGAGTGTGTTGCTTTCATTGTTGCAGTACACACAACCAGGACAGGAGGTGGATCTTATAGCTGCCACATTACCAGCTCTCAAGCTGGAGCCCCAGTTTGACAGATAACTCTTGCTGCAGTAAGGTGATGCCCTATCTGTTCGAAGGCATTGCTAATTGAGATGCATCCCACTGATGTAAAAACACCATTCTACAATTATGTTAGAGAACTTTTGTCTGAGATTTTTATCTACACTTATTCAATTAATCAGTTACTCTGGCCAACTGAGCAGAAAATTTGGAATCTAGCAGGCAGCCTGGTATCTCATTGACCTAAGTATTATATTTGACTGAAAAAGTAGTACTGTGTTTTGAGTAGATTTTCATTTGAATTTGTTGTCACTGACACTTGGCAACTTCAGATCTTAATGCAATTACAAAAAGGAATCCATGGTTTTGTTCTACTGAAAGCAGAAACACATCAGAACAAATTGCTACATAACTAAAATTACACAGCCAAAGAATTGGAGGTCTGTGGCTTTATGTTCACAGTAGGCCCAGGCTCAAGCTGGTCACACTAATGGTGCCTAGGCTTACTTCAAATATGGGCAACATGTGTTAAAAAATAATTTTTAAAGGAAATGTACAGATGATAGGAAAGGGGTCACAATGGTGACCAATATGTAAACTGTTATAAAATCCATTTTGGTAGTACTTTTTGGGGTTCATATCATTTGTCAATTTTAATAGATACCTTTAAGCTCAAAAGTGAGCTTCTAAACCCACTGAGACCTAACTCATTAATCCTTTCTCTTGGACAGGGGTTTCTCTGGTGGCTCAGATGGTAAAGAATCCACCTGCATGCAGGAGACGTGGATTTGCTCTCTGGGTTGGGAAGATCCCCTCTAGAAGGGAACAGCTACCTGCTCCAGTATTCTGGCCTGGAGAATTTCACGGACTGTACAGTCCATGGGATCACAAAGAGTTGGACGTGACTGAGTGACTTTCACTCACTTGGACACGGGAATAAATAACACCTATTAAGAAAGATGCTGGTCAATATTGAATGACCTTGCACACCATGAAAAACTTCTTGTAAAAGTAATCATTGTCTTCAATGTATGGTCTTGTATTTTTCTTTCTCATTTTTTGACATAAAATAAAGAATCCCTGGGTTCCATTCTAATGTATTTCATTGAATATTTACAATTTTACAAGATTAGATGAGATGATACAATCTTTATACAATGCAATAAAAAATTATCATTACTATCAAATAGATTTTTTTAAGTCAAAGTATTTGTTTGGAAAATGGATCAATGACTAAAAGTTGACAAATACTTGATAAAAAAAATACCAATTTATTCATGTATTTGTTTTACTATATAAAATGAGAATAAAATTTTAATTTAAAATGTCTTTATAGAGATGACAAAACTTAGGAAGTGAAATAATATTCATTTTGAAGAAACTTTTCTTCCACCCATTCTTTTTATCAAAGTTATCATACAACCACTATTTATTGGTGCATGCATCTGGGAATATAAAGCAAAAAAACAAACAAACAAACAAACAAACAAAAAAACACTGTTAGATTGCCATGGATCTGATTTAATCTGACCATTTTTAGGCCAGATGTCCCTGCTTAACTAAAGTAGTCTTTCCCACCAGATCATTTTGTTTCATTGATAAAAATTACATATTCTGTTTGTTTCAGGCCTTAAATGTGTGTGTGTGTGTGTGTGTTTTGGTCTTTATTTGATTGCATTTCTACAATTAACATTTTATAATATACAACTATTTTCAAGTTGCAAGCCCTCACGTGGAAAATCTTTTTTTTAAATGATGGCATGAAAATTGCATTAGTAATTAGGACAATAAACTTACTGGTGACTTGATGTTACGAGTGACCCCATTGATTATTCTCTGGATTGTTTCTGTAATGACACATGTATGTGTGTGTGCTCAGTTGCTCAAGCATGTCCAACTCTTTGAGACCCCATGGACTATAGCCTGCCAGGCCCCTCTGTCCATGGAATTCTCCAGGCAAGAATATTGGAGTGGGTTACCATTTCCCTCTCCAGGGGATCTTCCCAATCCAGGGATCGAACCTAAGTCTCTTGTGTCTCCTGCATTGGTGGGTGATTTGTTTACCACTGCATCACCTGGGAAGCCCCCATAAAGAAACATGATGAGCAGCTAAAATAGGACTGTTGGAATTTTAGTTAAGGTTTTTGAACATCTTTTAATTTTCTTCACAAAACTTGACCTGTCAGTTTATTTTCATCAGTTCAGTTCAGTTCAGTCGCTCAGTCATGTCCGACTCTTTGTGACCCCATGGAATGCAGCATGCCAGGCCTCCCTGTCCATCACCCACTCCCAGAGTTTACTCAAACTCATGTCCATTGAGTAGGTGATGCCATCCAACAATCTCATCCTCTGTTGTCCCCTTCTCCCCCAGCATTCAATCTTTCCCAGCATCAGGGTCTTTTCAAATGAGTCAGCTCTTTGCATGAGATAGCCAAGGTTGTTTAATATTTTTATCTTACATTTTACTATTTATTTAGTTTCAGTTACTGGCTCACATTGTTAGTTTCTAAACCAGTGAGGGAGAAAATGATTCCAATGGCAGCTTATTCAAAAGCATTGTGTGGAAGGTAATGGGTTTAAAAATTTTCTAATACATTTACTAGTTGGCAGGGACAGATAGTAAGCTATCCAATGTCTAATGCATGCTCATGTGAATCAGTTTTAAAAGTAAAACATCCCTTACTAATTTGGGAAATAAAAGAGAGGAGTGATTTTTTACAAGTATCCTAACATTTAAATTTTAATCTAATATTCAAGGCATATTCTTTCTAGCAATAAGTTAGAGTAATTTTTTTTTATAGCATGAAAGAGTGAAAACTACTTCATAAAGAGTGAAAACAAGTGACTTTTCATTTAAATGGTTGTAAAAATATAGGTAGCTCTTTCATACAAGTTTTGTGAAAAATTAAATATATCCATCATTTTTGGAGGGCAATTTGGAAGATTTTTATAGCTTCAATTCTAGGAGTCTTTGAGAGTCAATTCCTAGGCAGGTTGATAAGAAGTCCAGGGCTCCCCAAGGAGAGAGAGTTCTGGAATTCTCAAGGAGGAGGAAAGGAAAAACTTTTTTTTTTTTTTTCCTCTACATTCCTTAGTCTTAGTCACATAAAACATTTTTATCTTTAAGCCTAAAACTGATGCTTACACAACAAATTCAGTTTAAAGTCTGTACTAAGGAATATATAACAACAATGTATCGTGCTTGAGGACAGTTTCTCCTTCCTGAAAACCTTCTGGCTAATCCTGTTATTTTAAAATGTAAATTAAGGACTTTTACTCCAGTTTACAATGTTGAATTACAAAAATGGTCAAGAGACAGTGGGAAATTCTCACAATTTCTAGTTTTCATTTGTTTGACTTGCTTTGATATGAGTGGAAACGTCTCTCATGTTCTCCATTTACTTTGAGGCTTTGGAATATCATATCTTCAGGTTATGCTGATGGCTTGGCTTTTGTATGGTGGAGGAATAGGATGGGGAGGCCACTTTCTCCCCACAAATTCATCAAAAGAACATTTGAACCCTGAGTAAATTCCACAAAACAACTTCTGAATGCTGGCAGAGGACATCAGGCACCCAGAAAAGCAGTCCATTGTCTTCGAAAGGAGTGTTCCTCCCTCCCCACAGCACGACTGAACAAGTGAGCCTAAAAAAAGTGTCCACCACTGCCCCCTTGTGTCAGGGCAGAAATTAGACACTGAAGAGACCAGCAAACAGAAGAAGCTAAACAGAGGGAACCTCCTTGGAAGTAACAGGTGCAACAGATTAAAACCCTGTAGTTAGTACCGACTACATAGGAAGGGGCCTATAGATTTTGAGAAGTATAAGCCAGATCAAGGAACTATCTGAAAATGAACTGACACCACACTGTCCACAACAACACCAGAAAAAGTCCTAGATATATCTTTATTATTATCATTCTTTATTTCTTTCTTTATTTTATTTTTATTTTTTAGCCCTCTATTATTCCTTTAACTTTCATTATTATATCCTACTATTACTTTGCAAAAAAAGGCCCTATTTTTAAAATCAAACTTCATATATATATATTTTATAATTTTTGTGACTTTTTTCTTTAATATTGTATTTTTGAAAATCCAACCTCTACTCTAGATTTTTGAACTTTGCTTTTTTGTATTTGTTGCCAATTTTGTACCTTTAAGAACCTAATCTTCAGTGCCCATTTTTACTTGGGAGTGAGATTACTGGCTTGACTGCTCTATCCCCCTTTGGACTCTCCTTTTTCTCCACCAGGTCGCCTCTACCTCCTCCCTCTCCCTTTTCTTCTCTACTCGACTCTGTGAATCTCTTTGTGTGTTCCAGACTGTGGAGGACACTTAGGCATCTGATTACTGGCTGGATCTGTCTCTCTCCTTGTGATTCCCCCCCCCCCCTTTATCCTCCTGGCCGCCTCTGTCTCTTTCCTCCCTCTTCTCTTCTCTGTATAACTCTGTGAACATCTCTGAGTGGTCCAGACTGTGGAATGCACATAAGGAAGTGAATACTGGCTAGCTTGTTCTCTCCTCTTTTGATTCCCCCTCATCTCATCCTGGTCACCTCTATCTCCCTCCTCCCTCTTCTCTTCTCCATGTAACTCTGTGAACCTCTCTGGATGTCCCTCACTGTGGAGAAACTTTTCATCTTTAACCTAGAAGTTTCATCAATGGTGCTATAAAAATAAGACTAAAAACCAGAGGCAGGAGGCTTAAGTCCAAATCCTGAGAACACCAGAGAACTCCTGACTCCAGGGAATATTAATTGACAGGAGCTCATCAAATGCCTCCACACCTACACTGAAACCAAGCACCACCCAAGGGCTAACAAGTTCCAGAGCAAGACATACCATGTAAATTCTCCAGCAACACAGGAACATAGCCCTGAGCTTCAATATACAGGCTGCCCAAAGTCACTTCAAACCCACTGACATCTCATAACTCATTACTGGGCACTTCATTGCACTCCAGAGAGAAGAAATTCAGCTCCACACACCAGAACACCTACACAAGCTTCCCTAACCAGGAAACCTTGATAAGCCACCTGTTCAACCCCACCCACAGTGAGGAAACTCCACCATAAACAGAACTCCGCAAACAGCCGGAATACAGAAAGGCCACCTTAAACACAGCAATATAAGAAAGATGGAGAGGCAGAAGAATACCCAGCAGGAAAAGGAATAGAATAAATACCCACCAAACCAAGGAAAAAAGGAAGAGAAAGGGAATCTACCAGATAAAGAATTCCGAATAATGATAGTGAAAATGATCCAAAATCTTGAAAACAAAGTTGAGTTACAGATAAATAGCCTGGAGACAAGGATTGAGAAGATGCAGGAAAAGTTTAACAAGGACCTAGAAGAAATAAAAGAGTCAATATATAATGAGTAATGCAATACGGCTACTGCTTCTAAGTCACTTCAGTCATGTCCGACTCTGTGCAACCCCATAGACGGCAGCCCACCAGGCTCCCCCATCCCTGGGATTCTCTAGGCAAGAACACTGGAGAGGGTTGCCATTTCCTTCTCCAATGCATGAAAGTGAAGAGTGAAAGTGAAGTCGCTCAGTTGTGTCCAACTCTCAGCAACCACATGGACTGCAGCCATCCAGGCTCCTCCGTCCATGGGATTTTCCAGGCAAGAGTACTGGAGTGGGGTGACATTGCCTTTTCCAGAATAATGCAATAAATGGATGAAACACACTCCGGAGGGAACCAACAGTAGAATAACGGAGGCAGAAGATAGGATAAGTAAGGTAGAAGATAGAATGGTAGAAATAAATGAAACAGAGAGGGAAAAGAAAAATGAATGAAAAGAAATGAAGACAATCTCAGAGACCTCTGGGAAAATGTAAAACACCCCAACATTCAAATCGTAGGAGTCCCAGAAGAAGAAGACAAAAAGACCAAGAGAAAATACTTGAGGAGATAATAGTTGAAAACTTCCCTAAAATGGGGAAGGAAATAATCACCCAAGTCCAAGAAACCCAGAGAGTCCCAAACAGGATAAACCCAAGGCAAAACACCCCAAGACACATATTAATCAAATTAACAAAGATCAAACACAAAGAAAAAATATTAAAATCAGCCAATGAAAAACAATAAATAACACACAAGGGGATTCCCATAAGGATAACAGCTGATCTTTTAATAGAAACTCTTCGGTCCAGGAGGGAATGACAAGACATACTTAAAATGATGAAAGAAAATAACCTACAGTCCAGATTACTGTACCCAGCAAGATTCTCATTCAAATATGAAGGAGAAATCAAAAGCTTTCATTCAGTTCAGTCGCTCAGTTGTGTCTGACTCTTTGCAACCCCATGAATCGCAGCACGCTAGGCCTCCCTGTCCATCACCAACTCCCGAGTTCACTCAGACTCACGTCCATCGAGTCAGTGATGCCATCCAGCCATCTCATCCTCTGTCGTCTGCTTCTCCTCCTGCCCCCAATCCCTCCCAGCATCAGAGTCTTTTCCAATAGGTCAAGTCTTCGCATCAGGTGGCCAAAGTATTGGAGTTTCAGCTTTAACATCATTCCTTCCAAAGAAATCCCAGGGCTGATCTCCTTCAGAATGCACTGGTTGGATCTCCTTGCAGTCCAAGGGACTCTCAAGAGGCTTCTCCAACACCACAGTTCAAAAGCATCAATTCTTCAGCACTCAGCCTTCTACACAGTCTAACTCTCACATCCATACATGACCACTGGAAAAACCATAGGCTTGACTAGACGTACCTTTGTTGCCAAAGTAATGTCTCTGCTTTTGAATATGCTATCTAGGTTGGTCATAACTTTCCTTCCAAGGAGTAAGCGTCTTTTAACTTCATGGCTGCAGTCACCATCTGTAGTGATTTTGGACCCCCCCCAAAAGTGAAGTCTGACAGTGTTTCCACTGTTTCACCATCTATTTCCCATTAAGTGACGGGACCAGATGCCATGATCTTCATTTTCTGAATGTTGTTTTAAGCCAACTATTTAACTCTTCTCTTTCACTTTGATCAAGAGGCTTTTTAGTTCCTCTTCACTTTCTGCCATAAGAATGGTGTCATTTGCATATCTGAGGTTATTGATATTTATCCCAGCAATCTTGATTCCAGCTTGTGCTTCTTCCAGCCCAGTGTTTCTCATGATGTAATTTGCATAGAAGTTAAATAAGCAGGGTAACAATATACAACCTTCCCATTTCCTTTTCCTATTTGGAACCAGTCTGTGGTTCCATGTCCAGTTCTAACTGTTGCTTCCTGATCTGCATACAGGTTTCTCAAGAGGCAGGTCAAGTGGTCTGGTATTCCCATCTCTTTCAGAATTTTCCACAGTTTGTTGTGATCCACACAGTCAAAGGCTTTGGCATAGTCAATAAAGCAGAAATAGATGTTTTTCTGGAACTCTCTTGGTTTTTCGGTGATCCAGCAGATATTGGCAACTTGGTCTATGGTTCCTCTGCCTTTTCTAAAACCAGCTTGAACATCTGGAAGTTCACAATTCATGTATTGCTGAAGCCTGGCTTGGAGAATTGTGAGCATTACTTTACTGGCATGTGAGAGGAGTGCAATTGTGCAGCAGTTTGAGTATTCTTTGGCATTGCCTTTCTTTGGGATTGGAATGAACACTGAAACCATACTCACAGAAAACTAGTCAATCTAATCACACCAGGACCACAGTCTTTTCTAACTCAATGAAACTTAGCTATGCCCGTGGGGCCACCCAAGACAGGCGGGTCATGGTGGAGAGGTCTGACAGAATGTGATCCACTGGAGAAGGGAATGGCAAACCACTTCAGTATTCTGGCCTTGAGAACCCCATGAACAGTATGAAAAGGCAAAACGATAGGATACTGAAAGAGGAACTCCCCAGGTCAGTAGGTGCCCAATAGGCTACTGGAGATCAGTGGAGAAATAACTCCAGAAAGCATGAAGGGATGGAGCCAAAGCAAAAAGAATACCCAGCTGTGGATGTGACTAGTGATAGAATCAAGGTCTGATGCTGTAAAGAGCAATATTGTATAGGAATCTTGAATGTCAGATCCATGAATCAAGGCAAATTAGAAGTAGTCAAACAAGACATGGCAAGAGTGAACATTGACATTCTAGGAATCAGCAAACTAAAATGGACTGGAATGGGTGAACTTAACTCAGATGACCATTATATCTACTACTGTAGGCAGGAATCCCTCAGAAGAAATGGAGTAGCCATCATGGTCAACAAAAGAGTTCGAAATGCAGTACTTGGATGCAATCTCAAAAATGACAGAATGATCTCTGTTCATTTCCAAGGCAAACCATTCAATGTCACAGTAATCCAAGTCTATGCCCTGACCCGTAATGCTGAAGAAGATGAAGTTGAACGGTTCTATGAAGACCTACAAGACCTTTTAGAACTAACATCCAAAAAAGATGTCCTTTTCATTACAGGGGACTGGAATGCAAAAGTAGGAAGTCAAGAAACACCTGGAGTAACAGGCAAATTTGGCCTTGGAATCTGGAATGGAGCAGGGCAAGGACTAATAGAGTTTTGCCAAGAAAATGCACTGGTCATAGCAAACACCCTCTTCCAACAACACAAGAGAAGACTCTACACATGGACATCACCAGATGGTCAACACCGAAATCAGATTTATTATATTCTTTGCAGCCAAAGATGGAGAAGCTCTATACAGTCAGCAAAAACAAGACCAGGAGCTGACTGTGGCTCAGATTATGAACTCCTTATTGCCAAATTCGGACTGATATTGAAGAAAGTAGGGAAAACCACTAGACCATTCAGGTATGACCTAAATCAAATCCCTTATGATTATACAGTGGAGTGAGAAATAGATTTAAGGGCCTAGATCTGATGGATAGAGTGCATGATGAACTATGGACTGAGGTTCCTGACATTGTACAGGATACAGGGATCAAGACCATCCCCATGGAAAAGAAATGCAAAAAAGCCAAATGGCTGTGTGGGAGGCCTTACATATAGCTGTGAAAAGAAGAGAAGCGAAAAGCAAAGGAGAAAAGGAAGGATATAAGCATCTGAATGCAGAGTTCGAAAGAATAGCAAGAAGAGATAAGAAAGCCTTCTTCGGTGATCAATGCAAAGAAATAGAGGAAAACAACAGAATGGGAAAGATGAGAGATCTCTTCAAGAAAATTAGAGATACCAAGGGAACATTTCATGCATAGATGGCCTCGATAAAGGACAGAAATTGTATGGACCTAATAGAAGCAGAAGATATGAAGAAGAGGTGGCAAGAGTACACAGAAGAACTGTACAAAAAGGATCTTCATGACCCAGATAATCACGATGGTGTGATCACTCAAAAGCTTTACAGACAAGCAAAAGCTGAGAGAATTAAGCACCACCAAACCAGCTCTCCAAACAAATGCTAAAGGATCTTCTCTAGACAGGAAACACAGAAAGAGTGTATAAACTCGAACCCAAAACCATAATGTAAATGGCAATGGGATCATACTTATCAATAATTACCTTAAATGAAAATGGGTTGAATGCTCCAACCAAAAGACAAAGACTGGCTGAATGGATACAAAAACAAGACCCTTATATATGTTGCCTACAAGAGACCCGCCTCAAAACAAGAGACACATACGGACTGAAAGTGAAGGGCTGGAAAAAGATATTCCACACAAAGAGAGACCAAAAGAAAGCAGGAGTAGCAATACTCATATCAGATAAAATAGACTAAAACAAAGGCTGTGAAAAGAGACAAAGATGGACACTACATAATGATCAAAGGATCAACCCAAGAAAAAGATATAACAATTATAAATATATATGCACCCAACATAGGAGCACTGCAATATGTAAGACAAATGCTAACAAGTATGAAAGGGGAAATTAACAATAACACAATAATAGTGGAAAACTTTAATACCCCACTCACACCTATGGATAGATCAACTAAACAGAAAATTAGCAAGGAAACACAAACTTTAAATGATACAATAGACCAGTTAGACCTAATTGATATCTCTAGGACATTTCACACAAAACAGTGAATTTCACCATTTTCTCAAGCACACACGGAAACTTCTCCAGGGTAGACCACATTCTGGGCCATAAATCTAGCCTTGGTAAATTAAAAAAAAAAAAAAAATAGAAATCATTCCAACCATCTTTTCTGACCACAGTGCAGTAAGATTAGATCTCAATTACAGGAGAAAAACTATTAAAAATTGCAACATATGGAGGCTGAACAACACGTTGCTGTATAACCAATAAATCACAGAAGAAATCAAAAAACAAATCAAAATATGCATAGAAATGAGTGAAAATGAAAACACAACAACCCAAAACCTGTGGGACACTGTAAATGCAGTCCTAAGGGAAAGGTTCATAGCAATACAGGCATATGTCAAGAAACAAGAAAAAAATCAAATAAATAACCTAACCCTACACCTAAAGCAACTAGAAAAGGAAGAAATGAAGAACCCCAGGGTTAGTAGGAGAAAGAAATCTTAAAAATTAGGGCAGAAATAAATGCAAAAGAAACAAAAGAGACCATAGCAAAAATCAAGAAAGCCAAAAGCTGGTTCATTGAGAGGATAAATAAAACGGACAAACCATTAGCCAGACTCATTAAAAAACAAAGGGAGAAAAATCAAATCAATAAAATTAGAAATGAAAATGGAGAGATCACTACAGACAACACAGAAATACAAAGGATCATAAGAGACTACTATCAGCAATTATATGCCAACAAAATGGACAACTTGGAAGAAATGGACAAATTCTTAGAAAAGTACAACTTTCCAAAACTGAACCAGGAAGAAATAGAAAATCTTCACAGATTCATCACAAGCACGGAAATTGAAACTGTAATCAGAAATCTTCCAGCAAACAAAAGCCCAGGTCCAGACGGCTTCACAGCTGAATTCTACCAAAAATTTAGTGAAGAGCTAACACCTATCCTACTCAAACTCTTCCAGAAAATTGCAGAGCAAGGTAAACTTCCAAACTCATTCTATGAGGCCACGATCACCCTAACACCAAAATCTGACAAAGATGCCACAAAAAAAGAAAACTACAGGCCAATATCACTGATGAACATAGATGCAAAAATCCTTAACAAAATTCTAGCAATGAGAATCCAACAACACATTAAAAAGGTCATACATCATGACCAAGTGGGCTTTATCCCAGGGATGCAAGGATTCTTCAATATCCACACATCAATCAATGTAATACACCACAATAACAAATTGGAAAATAAAAGTCATATGATTATCTCAATAGATGCAGAGAAAGCCTTTGACAAAATTCAACATCCATTTATGATAAAAACCCTCTAGAAGCAGGAATAGAAGAAACATACCTCAACATAATAAAAACTATATATGACAAACCCACAGCAAACATTATCCTCAAGGCTGAAAAATTGAAAGCATTTCCCCTAAAATCAGAAACAAGACAAGGGTGCCCACTCTCACCACTACTATTCAACATAGTTTGGGAAGTTTTGGCCACATCAATCAGAGCAGAAAAGGAAATAAAAGGAATCCAAATTGGAAAGGAAGAAGTAAAACGCTCACTGTTTGCAGATGACATGATCCTCTACATAGAAAGCCCTAAAGATTCCACCAGAAAATTACTAGAGCTAATCAATGAATATAATAAACTTGCAGGATATAAAATCAACACACAGAAATCCCTTGCATTCCTATACACTAATAATGAGAAAATATA
This sequence comes from Bubalus bubalis, assembly GCF_019923935.1. Classification (NCBI taxonomy): domain Eukaryota; kingdom Metazoa; phylum Chordata; class Mammalia; order Artiodactyla; family Bovidae; genus Bubalus; species Bubalus bubalis. The sequence goes on along the minus strand of NC_059179.1, from coordinate 5,140,929 downwards.
GAAATTAAGGAAACAACTCCATTCACCATTGCAATGAAATGAATAAAATACTTAGGAATATATCTACATAAAGAAACAAAAGACCTATATATATATAACTATAAAAAACTGATGAAGGAATCAAAGAGGACACTAATAGATGGAGAAATATACCGTGTTCATGGATCGGAAGAATCAATATAGTGAAAATAAGTAAACTACCAAAAACAATCTATAGATTCAATACAATCCCTATCAAGCTACCAACGGTATTTTTCACAGAGCTAGAACAAATAATTTCACCATTTGTATGGAAGTACAAAAAACCTTGAATAGCCAAAGCAATCTTCAGAAAGAAGAATGGAACTGGAGGAATCAACCTGCCTGATTTCAGGCCATACTACAAAGCCACAGTCATCAAGACAGTATAGTACTGGCACAAAGACAGAAATATAGATCAAAGGAACAAAATAGAAAGCCCAGAGATAAACCCATGCACCTATGGACACCTTATCTTTGACAAAGGGGGCAAGAATATACAATGGAGAAAAGACAATCTCTTTAACAAGTGGTGCTGGGAAAACTGGTCAACCGCCTGTAAAAAAATGAAACTAGGACACTTTCTAACACCATACACAAAAATAAACACAAAATGGATTAAATTTCTAAACGTAAGACCAGAAATTATAAAACTCCTAGAGGATAACATAGGCAAATACTCTCCGACATACATCACAGCAGGATCCTCTATGACCCACCTCCTAGAATATTGGAAATAAAAGCAAAAATAAATAAATGAGACCAAATTAAAATTAAAAGCTTCTTCACAACAAAGGAAACTATAAGCAAGATGAACAGACAGCTTTCAGAATGGGAGAAAATAATAGCAAATGAAGCAACTGACAAACAACTAATCTCAAAAATATACAAGCAACTCCTGAAGATCAATTCCAGAAAAATAAATGACCCAATCAAAAAATGAGCCAAAGAACTAAACAGATATTTCTCCAAAGAAGACATACAGATGGCTAACAAACACATGAAAAGATGATCAACATCACTCATTATCAGAGAAATGCAAACCAAAACCACAGTAAGGTACCATTTCATGCCAGTCAGAATGGCTGCTATCCAAAAGTCTACATACAAGCAACAAATTCTGGTGAGGGTGTCAAGAAAAGGGAACCCTCTCACACTGTTGGTGGGAATGCAAACTAGTACAGCCACTATGGAGAACAGTGTGGGGATTCCTTAAAAAACTGGAAATAGAACTGCCATACGACCCAGCAATCCCACTGCTGGGCATACACACTGAAGAAACCAGAATTGAAAGAGACACATGTACCCCAATGTTCATCACAGCACTGTTTATAATAGCCAGGACATGGAAGCAACCTAGATGTCCATCAGCAGATGAATGGATAAGAAAGCGGTGGTACATATACACAATGGAGTATTACTCAACCATTAAAAAGAACACATTTGAATCAGTTCTAAGGAGGTGGATGAAACTGGAGCCTATTATACAGAGTTAAGGAAGCCAGAAAGAAAAACACCAATACAGTATACTAATGTATACATATGGAATTTAGAAAGATGGTAATGATAACCCTGTATGTGAGACAGAAAAAGAGACACAGATGTATAGACCAGTCTTTTGGACTCTGTGGGACAGGGTGAGGGTGGGATGATTTGGGAGAATGGCATTGAAACAGGTATATTATCATATGTGAAATGAATCACCAGGTTCGACAGAATGCTTGGGGCTGGTGCACTGGGATGACCCAGAAGGATCGTATGGGGAAGGAGATGGGAGGGGGGTTCAGAATGGGGAACACGTGTACACCCGTGGAGGATTCATGTTGATATATGCAAAACCAATACAATATTGTAAAGTAATTAGTCTCCAATTAAAATAAATAAATTAATATTAAAAATAAAATGTAAATTATGAGAGTGGGTCTAGTAAGATCTTTACAACCTCCAGACATTATTTTGATTCATTGTAATAACTAATTAAAAAGTATATAACTCCCTTGCTAACACTAACGAGGGGGCACTCTTTCTGCCCCCTTCTGATATCTATGTCAGAAGCTTTCTCTATTTCTTTTATACTTTAATAAATATTACACAAAAGCTCTGAGTGATCAAGCCTCGTCTCTGGCCATGGATTGAATTCTTTTCCTCCAGAGGGCAAGAATTTCAGCATCTTTCATGGTTCAGCAACAACCTTTCATCTTTATTATAGAAAGGTTTTCATATGATCATAAAGTATTATACATAATAGATACTCCTTACAACATTGCACTAGTGAATAATTGGAAACAAATATCCATCAATAGGAAACTAGTTCAACATTCTGCAATGATTTTATAGAGCTAGGTTTATACCTATGTACTTTTCAAAGTATCATCCTGATCACTCAAGAACACTCACTTTTAGAAATTTGCATTTAAGCCAAGAAATGGAAATAACATCAATTATACTTCAGACTTTGGAGAAAAAATTGTGATAGCAACTGTTTTCTTATGTAGATTAATCCTCAGGTCATCTTATGCAAAAAATACATCATGAGCAGAAATCGGGACTATTTGCAGAGAAACTAGAGAAGAAGCTCAAAGAAGATCACAATAAGTTACATGATAAGTCAGCCCAAATTCTAAAAGCTCAAGGTCACCAATTTCTAGCTTGAATGCCAAAATACGTTCAATTAAAAGTGACAAATTATGTCACCTAAGTAGGTTTCTTCAATGGACATTATGCTATAAATAATAACTTATATGCCATATTGTGTAAAGGGACAAAACATTATTTATGGAATTAATTTAACTTGCCTTAACACCATGGTATGTTAGAGTAAATATTTTTTACTCTAAGACCAAAAAAAAAAAAAAATGTTGAGTAACTTACTACAGCAAGGACATAATCCTCATTTAAGCTCATCAGCTCTAATTCTGTTATTTGGCATTAGCACACACATTCTTTTTTTTATTCTTTTCCTTTATAGTTTAACAAGCATTTTTCATACTTATTTGCAGGAAGAGATCATTGTTAAAGTATGCAGTATAAAGTGGTACTTCTCCTTGGTGGTCCTGAAGGGCATTCACTGTTGGACCAAATCCACATTATTTTAGTCACTGAGGGCTTTTGGTGGAAAAGAAAAATTTTCCAATCTTATATTTCATTCTCTGAAAGGGATTCAGAAAATACAAGAACTATAATTTATCTTCAGAGTAATAATCAGACCACATATGCAAACACATAAGCAATGCCTTTCACTTGGCATTTTAAGAGCTAGGACTTGTTCTTACTGAGGATGTATAATTTAATTAATGTGAAATATTTTAAAATCTGACCTCTGTAGGTGGTTTTATTTATGTAGAGATTGTTTATCCACATGGGCTCATAGGTGTATTGATATCAATAACAAGATAAATAGCGATGCCTAAGAGAACACCTATTAGGAGCCGTAAGTAGATTATTCTTTGGCATTAGAGGATTATTATGAAGTATCATGAAAAGGAAATAGCAACCCACTCCAGTTTTCTTGCTTGCCCTATCCCATGGAAGTAGGAGCCTGATGTCCATGAGATTGTATAGAGGTGGGCAGGACTTAGTGACAAAACAATACCAATGAAATAATGAAGATTATTCTTAAGCTTATAAGATATGTCAGGTCCTGTGCTAAACTCTATTCCTGTAACATTTTACATTTCACATATAATCTGTATGCTGCTAAATCACTTCAGTCGTGTCCGACTCTGTGCAACCCCATAGATGGCAGCCCACCAGGCTCTCCTGTCTCTGGGATTCTCCAGGCAAGAACACTGGAGTGGGTAGCCATTTCCTTCTGCAATGCATGAAAGGGAAAAGTGAAAGTGAAGTCTCTCAGTTGTGTCCGACCCTCAGCAACCCCATGGACTGCAGCCATACAGGTTCCTCCATCCATGGGATTTTCCAGGCAAGAGTACTGGAGTGGGGTGCCACTGCCTTCTCCGATAATCTGTATAGTAGATAGTAAAAATTTAAAGAACAAGTGGACTAAATAGGCAGGTAAAATATATATACCTAAAATATCATATAAAAATATAACCAAAAAGGAAATAAAAAATATATGATAAGTCTTTAGAAGTGTATGTAAATGAGACAAACACTAGGTTTAGTGAATAAAATAAATAGTTTCTTTTTTTTTTCACATTTTTCCAAAATAGTAAATTATGGAGAAATATCGTAGTGCTAGTAATAGAAAAAATAACAACTATCTGTATTTAGTCTGAGACAGATACTATATAAGAAAATCTAAATTTATTGGAACTTTGTAAACACTACAAAGACTTACCAATGTCTTAGAAATTCAGAAGTGAGATACTTGTGAGCTTTGAGAATTCAGCTAAAGTCTGTCAGTTGAGTCGGGGAGCTAATTGGGATTGGACTAAATTCATGATGTAATACTTTAAGATTGATGGCTATTTGATGGATAAGCTAACTATTTATATTAGCAGACTGTTGTTTACAGAGAAATAATCTCTGAGAATATACTAAAGCAATTAGTAAAGCAAAAAGTAAAGTAATAGCAAAGTGGATTAGCCTCTTATCTTTCTATGGAATAGTATTTTGATGAATCAAAACAAGTTAATATAGATGATCTCTTGTTTTTCAGACTTTTACTGTGGTCCAGTCTAAGCTGAATGATAAATAGTTTATCATCTAAACAATCCATCAAGATCCACACTATTGTTTGAAGGATCATGATTGCATATCGGGTTTTGAACAGGGAATATTTCAACTGTGATATACATCTGATATTTCTGTTGTTTTGTTTGAAGATCATTTGCTGGATCATATATGGCTGAGGTTACACAGGGACATTAATACCATGAAAATCACACATGTGAATGCTGAATTATATTCAGTTCAGTTCAGTTCACTTCAGTCACTCAGTCATGTCTGATTCTTCATGACCCCATGAATCGTAGCACACCAGGCCTCCATGTCCATCACCAACTCCCGGAGTTTACTCAAGCTGATGTCCGAGTCGTTGATGCCACCCAGCCATCTCATCCTCTGTCGTCCCCTGCTCCTCTAGCCCTCAATCTCTCTGAGCATCAGGGTCTTTTCCAATGAGTCAACTTTTCAAATGAGGTGTCCAAAGTATTGGAGTTTCAGCTTTAGCATCAGTCCTGCAAAGAACACCCAGGACTGATCTCCTTTAGGATGGAGTGGTTGGATCTCCTTGCAGTCCAACAGACTCTCAAGAGTCTTCTCCAACACCACAGTTCAAAAGCATCAATTCTTTGGTGCTCAGCTTTCTTCACAGTCCAACTCTCACATCCATACATGACCACTGGAAAAACCATAGCCTTGACTAGATGGAACTTTGTTGGCAGAGCAATGTCTCTGCTTTTGAATATGCTATCTAGGTTGTTCATAACTTTTCTTCCAAGGAGTAAGCATCTTTTAATTTCATGGCTGCAATCACCACCTGCAGTGATTTTGGAGCCCCAAAAATAAAGTCTGACACTGTTTCCACTGTTTCCCCTTCTATTCCCCATGAAGTGATGGGACCAGATGCCATGATCTTCGTTTTCTGAATGTTGAGCTTTAAGCCAACTTTTTCCCTCTGCACTTTCACTTTCATCAAGAGGCTTTTTAGTTCCTCTTCACTTTCTGCCATAAGAGTGGTGTCATCTGCATATTTGAGGTTATTGATATTTCTCCCAACAATCTTGATTCCAGCTTGTGCTTCTTCCAGCCCAGTGTTTCTTATGATGTAATTTGCATAGAAGTTAAATAAGCAGGGTGACAATATACAGCCTTGACGAACTCCTTTTCCTATTTGGAACCAGTCTGTTTTTCCATGTCCAGTTCTAACTGTTGCTTCCTGACCTGCATATAAGTTTCTCAAGAGGCAGGTCAGGTGGTCTGGTATTCCCATCTCTTTCAGAATTTTCCACAGTTTATTGTGATCCACACAGTCAAAGGCTTTGGCATAGTCAATAAAGCAGAAATAGATGTTTTTCTGGAACTCTCTTCCTTTTTCCATGATCCAGCGGATGTTGGCAATTTGATTTCTGGTTCCTCTGCCTTTTCTAAAACCAGCTTGAACATCTGGAAGTTCACAATTCACGTATTGCTGAAGCCTGGCTTGGAGAATTTTGAGCATTACTTTACTAGCATGTGAGATGAGTGCAATTGTGCAGTAGTTTGAGCATTCTTTAGTAGATATCAACCGAAGGGTTATAAACAGAGTATTTTATACTTCTTAACCAAAAGTGTTCAACTTAAGAGATGTGGGGACACTAGCCAAATTATCTAATAGTATTGTTTCACTTTTTTGTTGTAGTTGATTTATAATGTGTTTACATACACATATTCTTTTTTATATTCTTTGTCATTATGGTTTATCACACAATATTGAGTACGGTCCCCTGTGCTATACAGTAGGACCTTGTTGCTTATTTCACTTTTTATTCCTCATATTTTAGTAACATAAAAAATGACAGAAAGATATTTGGCATATGAGTACAATATTGTTCCCCGAAATGCCTTACATTTCATACTGACAGGCTGATGTTTCAAGAACTGCTCTGCTTTGAAGTGTCACCTGCCCAAAATTATGAAATTCTTACATTATGTGTTCTATGTCCTTAATAATATTTTCCAGTGTCCCTGAAAAAAATGTGAGCCATAGCATGGTTTAAAGACAGAAGGAAAATATTCAGAATTACTTATGAACTTTTTAATGATACCTTTATGATACTCATCTTAAGATGTTTATTACGTTGTTGTTTACTTTTAGTTTTTCTGTTAAAGTCAACAGCCTGGCTTTTTCCATAGCATTTCAATATCATGAACTATTCCCAAAATAACACTGTATACTCTCTTAGTAGTTGCTAATTGATAAGCTCAGGTTAGTAGAATAAGTGCTGCACCCGAGGTGATTTTTTTGTTTGTTTATTTGTTTCTAATTATTTAAGGCAAAGTAAGCTTTTAGACAGATGCAGACAACCATGGAATTCCCCTTCTTAAAAGTGAAGAGAGGAAGTATCAGGATGCTCAATATAAGTGATGACTAGAAAAATTCTTTTTTTTTTTTAATTTTATTTTATTTTTAAACTTTACATAATTGTATTAGTTTTGCCATATATCAAAATGAATCCGCCACAGGTATACATGTGTTCCCCATCCTGAACCCTCCTCCCACCTCCCTCCCCATACCATCCCTCTGGGTCGTCCCAGTGCACCAGCCCCAAGCATCCAGTATCCTGCATCGAACCTGGACTGGCAGTAAACCTGCATGGTGAAAATTTACAGTTGCAGAAAAAAGAAAAGAAAAGAATTGCAGAGAAAGAGAAATCAGGTCAGTGGATGGTTGCCAGTACTGCTGCTGTTAAACAAGGTGAGTAGACTTTTGCCACTTAGTTTAGGGAAAGGCTGTGGTAAATAATTGGTCTTTAAAGATCCTAATAAGATTAAATCAGAATAACAACAGCTTATCCAGAGAGCCCAAGTACAAACTGGTAAAAAAAAAAAAAAGAAAAAAGAAAATCAAGGTAATTAGGAAGGCCAAAGAGCTAATTTTAAATTTGATTTACACATGTGTTTACAGGCACAGATGCATAGATCATGTGAGAAATCTAGGGAAGAAAGTTATCAAAGACTAAGTTAAATTTTATAGGTGTGGCAATTCTAAAAATGTTGAGAATGTGTTGCATGCAACCTATGAGATTAAAAAAAAAAAAAACTTAGAAAATATTTTGTTAACAGTCCTAGGGATAAATTATTTCTTACACATTCCATTTTCTTCTGAAAAAATGTACTTTGGAAACTTTATATGCTTTCTGGGCTATACAAAGTAGTTGGAATTGGCCTCAAAACTCATGTCATCCTTAGAACACAGCAAAAGTTTACCTGCATATTACATAAGAGTAGAATTATAGACAGAGTCAGAGTCCTTTAGATTTTTTGGTTGAGGACTTGTGAAAAATAGAAGTGTGCCCCAGTATATCCCCAGACAAAAACTGTTGCTGCTGCTAAGTCACTTCAGTCGTGTCCGACTCTGTGTGACCCCATGGACTGCAGCCCACCAGGCTCCCCTGTCCCTGGGATTCTCCAGGCAAGAACAATGGAGTGGGTTGCCATTGCCTTCTCCAGTGCTTGAAAGTGAAGTCACTCAGTCGTGTCCGACTCTTAGCGACCCCATGGACTGCAGCCTACCAGGCTCCTCTGTCCATGGGATTTTCCAGGCAAGAGTACTGGAGTGGGGTGCCATTGCCTTCTCTGAAAAAAAAAAAAAAAAAAAAAAAAACTGTCTAGGTATATTATTTATTTTCCCAGGAAAAGACAAATTACATAACCTCAGGAGGCATGGAAATAAAAATAAGAATAGGGATTTGTTGTCAACAGAGAAATAGGAACAAATATTTTATTCATAATCCCAGGGTCCTAAATGAATGGGTACCCCAGTCCATTAGGTTTCTTGAATGGGAAAAGAGAACTGCTACAAAGTATGCTTAATTCTTTCTCTATTAGATTTTTATTTGCTGCATTTTGTCTTCCTTTTGCTTTTCATTTTAGGGAGCAAATGTATATGAATGAGTCATTTAGGATGTGATGGGTTCTTCCTCAATTATTCTCCCAATGTGAGTAGATTTTTCTTTGCCCACAAACAATTGAAACCTCCTGGAGAAATTCAGTTTGGGCTTGATTTAGATACAAGGCTACTGATAAGCCATTGTGAAATTAGGTATGTTCTATGACTAGGTGATTATCTGGGCTCTAAAGAGCAAAGTCCCCTGAAAAGCATTTAAATTGATAATTCCGTTTAAATAGTGCATTCCTACCTATTAAAAACTAGCTGTGCTGTCTAAGAGGAGGAAATGGTGTTAAAGGGATGAGGGTAAATGGTATAGGTTGACAAGGGGAAGTGGTTGTGGATATTTGGAGATGCCTTTCTACACAACTTACTGACTAAGGGAGAGATTGTGAGACTGTAGCAGTTGGTAGATTCTATTTCTGAGCCTGAATTGGTCGACAATCTAAAGAAATTTGTCCTTTTGACTAAGAACAAGATGGGAAATTAGGCACATGATTTCCCCTTACATCAGCATCAATTTCCTTGAAAACAACCTTTTTGTTCATTTTATTTTCATAGTTAGTACAAAATAACTTTTTTAACAATTTTCTTCCTGTGTACATGATTTACAAATATCTTTATTCAAGAGGCTTCCCCCTCTGGTGCTTGATGAATTGAGTGGAAATGTATAGTTGTTTTATCTGTAAGAATATTAATTTATTCTGAATCAAATTCTGCTTTTGTTCCAATGCATTTTCAAAACATCATTGAGGAACTGGAGTTCTGTCATTGGGACCACTTCCCATTCCTGTTTTTCTTATTATATATCCTAACTTTGGCTTAGGTCTCTTTACAAAATTTAAGGAGAGAAATTAGTTCTCATCTCTTTCAAGAAACACTACTATTTTCTAGTGATATTAAAGAAAGAACCTATTCCTAAAATTTCAAATGGACTTGTCCTTTCTTTCTTAGGACTAAATTAGAATGCAATCTATTTTTCATAGGCAGTCTTAGAAAAGAAAACATTTTGGAGTTTTCCTCCATTTATACAAGTCCTGCATACTCCTAGTTCTTCTATAAAATTTAGGGTCTTTTATCACTTTGGGATTATCCTAACTCCATTTTTTTCATCCAATATTTTTTAACATCTAATTTCCTTACTAACATAGTAAACATTTATGTAGAACTGGGAGTTGTAGAGTATATCTTATTAGAACTATTCTAAATTCCTTTGTAAATTTTTTATGAATCTTGTCTAGTCTTTTACAATGATTCTTAGTTAAGACTGACATAAAAGCTAAAAATAAATCATCATTGGTTTGCCCATTTCTGATTCAACTTTCAGACACAATTAATAATTATAAATTTCAGCCTGACTAGAATGTAAGGGAGTGGGTTAGAAAAGAGGGTAAAGGCAGAGGATGAGGAGGAACAAAAATTAGGAAAGATAGGTAGCTCAGAAGGTAAAGAATCTGCCTGCAATGCAGGAGACCTGGGTTTCATCCCTGGGTCAGGAATATCCCCTGGAGAAGGGAATGGCAACTCATTCCAGTATTCTTGCCTGTAAAATATCATGGGCAGAGGAGCTGGGTGGGCTACAGTCCATAGGATCACAAAGAGTTGGACACTACTGAGCGACTAGCACACACACAAAGACCATTGAGTTCAAGTTGTGATCAGAATTTTCACTCCTTTCTCTTCTAAGACAACTCTCAAATGAACAGTCTTGTTATATCAGTTTGCAGAGTGACTTCTATAATTTCAAACTGCCCTTGGTGAAATTATGCCTTTTAAAATATAGTTTTGGGAGACTTCCCTGGAAGTCCATGCTTCCACTTCAGGGGGTGCATGTTTGATCATTGGTCAACGAACTAAAACCCTACATGCTATGTGGTGCAGTAAAAGAAAAGTCTTGGAGATTACATTTATCATATGAATAATACCAGAAGGGTCCAGCTCGAAGTAGGCAAAGTGTTTAGATTTAGAAAGAGACGAGGCCATGGAAAGTTAGCAACCATTTGTTTAAAAGTCCATTTTGCACATTATTTCAAAGGTGCCCAAGTTAATGGGTGACTTTTTAGAAATCCCAGACCCAATGATTTGAATTCTTGATAAACAGAAACTTTTTACAAGAGATCTCACATAGAACAAGACTCTCATAGAGTAAATGAGATTTAGGAATGTTCACATAGGTTTTGAAAAGTGACCTCAGGCAAAGTGTGTCCAAAAGATATCAGTCTAAGAAAGAATCTTCTGAATTTCCCTGCTGTGGGGATAGCTCTAGGAAGCAATTTATCAGGGTAAATGTCTAGCTGAAACTTCCTCTTTTAAAAGTGATGAAGACAGAAAACAATGAGTAATGTTGGTAATAAGGCAGATTTCCATCAAGCATGAATGTTTTTAAACCTGATCAGATTAGATGAAATGTCCTAAAATAGATACTATTTTCTAACAGCCAAATAAATTTATCATTAAGAAACTTGATGAAAACAAATCAAAGTTCAGACTTAATATTAGCATTTATACTCCACTGCACAATTGAAGAGACTTCTCCAAGGATTCCCCAAAGGAGCATGGTATTTCCAGGTCAGGGGCCACAAAAAAGAGGGGATCTCAACTATATCACAGTCTCACAGTCATGCATACAGGTTATTGATTTCAAAACATCTGCAGATAATCTATTTGTTGGTAAAGCCAAATATAAATTTATTATAATGTAGAGTAATTACAGAGAACATCACCTTGAAGGAATCTTAGCAATGTCTCAGAAGGGTAACGCATAGTAGGATATTAATAGAAGCTTTGGGGTAAGGGCTGAAATGATTTAACCAAAGTCTTTCAAGGTAAGGAGCTCCAATTGCTATTGCAAAAAGTGGATATAATAGTCTAAGATTGTTGGATATGATACAATAAACTATGAACAGTTTGCTCAGATGAACAGACTTATTTATTGTATTGTGTTGGCCAAAAAGTTCATTTGGGTTTTTCTGTACAATATTATGGAAAAACCTTAATGAACTTTTGGGCGAACACAATACAATAAACTGATCTGTTGGAAAAATCATGGAAAAATAACCAATGAAGTTGTTTATTGGTTTACAATAAGTTTGTGGAAAATGGTTTCTTAGCTACAACTAAACCACTGTCACCCACACCCCACTAATGTTGACATAACCGATCAGATGACTCAATCTTTATAGTCTAAAAAATAGATATGAATAGTTAATTTTTAGGCTTCCCAGGGGGCTCATTGATCAAGAATCTGCCTGCCAAGCAGGAGATGCAGGCTTGATCCCTGGGTTTCTGGGAAAATCCCCTAGAGAAGGAAATGGCAATCTACTCCAGTATTCTTGCTTGGAAAATCCCATGGACAGAGGAGCCTGGCAGGCTGCAGTCCATTGGGCGGCAAAGAATCAGACATGGCTTAGTGAGTAAATGGCAGCAGCAGTTAATCTTAAATGGCAATTACTTTGTACCAGGTATAATTCTCCCCGCTTCATAGTTACATGCTTAACACTTGAAGCAATGTTATGAGGTAGTTACATTTTTTTATAACCGGAGTATAGTTGATTTACAATGCTGTGTTAATTTCTGCTGTTCAACAAAGTGATTCAGTTATATATGTATATACATTCTTTTTTTTAATATTCTTTTCCATTACAGTTTATTACAGAATTTAAATATAGTTCACTGTGCTATGTATAGAAAGACTTTTTATTCTATGTATGATATCTTACCTCTGCTAACCCCAATGTCACTTTCCATCACTCCTTCCCCATCCTTGGTAACCAGAAGTCTTTTCTTTATGTTTGTGAGCCTGATTCTGTATTGTAGAGAACTTCATTTCTGTCATATTTTATATTCCACAGATAAGTGATATCAAATAGTATTTGTCTTTCTCTTTCTGACTTATTTCACTTAGTATGATAATCCCTAATTCATCAGTGTTCCTGAAAATGGCATTATTTCATTCTTTCTTATGACTGAGTAATATTCCACTATATATACATAGTATTTTCCTAGTGGCTCAGAAGGTATAGAATCTGCCTGCAATGCAGGAGACCTGGGTTGGGAAGATCCACTGGAGAAGGAAATGGCAACCCACTTCAGTATTCTTGCCTGGAGAAGTCCACAGACAGAGGAACCTGGTGGGCTACAGTCCGTAGGATTGCAAAGAGTCAGACATGACTGAGTGACTAACACTTTCATTTTCATATATATATATATATTACATACCACATCTCATTCATCTCCTGATGGACAATTAGGTTGTTACCAAGTCTTCAGTTCAGTTCAGTTCAGTTGCTCAGTCATGTCTGACTTTGCAACCCCATGAACTGCAGCATGCCAGGCCTCCCTGTCCATCACCAACTTCCAGAGTTTACCCAAACTCATGTCCATTGAGTTGGTGATGCCATCCAACAATCTCATCCTCTGTCATCCCCTTATCCTCTTGCCCTCAATCTTTTCCAGCATCAGGGTCTTTCAAATAAGTCAGCTCTTCACATCAGGTGGCCAAAGTATTGGAGTTTCAGCTTCAACATCAGTCCTTCCAATAAACACCGAGAACAGATCTCCTTTAGGATGGACTGGTTGGATCTCCTTGCAGTCCAAGGGACTCTCAAGAGTCTTCTCCAACACCACAGTTCAAAAGCATCAATTCTTCAGCACTCAGCTTTTTTTATAGGCCAACTCTCACATCCATACATGACTACTGGAAAAACTATAGCCTTGATTAGGTGGAGATTTATTGACAAAGTAAGTCTTGGTTATTGTAAATAGTGCTACTATAAACAAATGGTTGCATGCATTTTTTAAATTATAGTTTTGTCCACATATATGCCCTGGAGTGCTGGATCACATGGTAATTCTATTTTTAGATTTTTAAAGCACTTCCATACTCTTTTCCATAGTGGTTGCACCAAACTACATTCCCACCAAGAGTGTAAGAGGGTTCTTTTTTCTCCACACCCTTTCCACCATTCGTTTTTGTGTACTTTTTAATTATGACTATTCAGACTACCTCATTGTATCAATAGTTTGATTTTCATTTCTCTAATAATTAGCAATATTGTGATAGTCTGTGAGCTTAGGAGAGACAACCATCTTCTGTGGTCTTAGAGGGCTATGTATTTGTGGGAGTATCCCTGTGTCGTTTATGTGAGGGATATCTGTAGTATGAGTACCCACTGCAGCTATCCTTAGCATGTGCTCATTATCCCCTTGATGGAGCTAGGGCACATACACCCTCCCTGGTGTCCACTCTCAGACATGACAGCTTATGACTGTTCCCAGAGCTTGTGCAGATGCTGTTGTGTCCCCTGAAAGTGCATACAGCTAAAGAGATTGCTACCATGGGTCCCAACCCTCCTCATGTGTTATCTACAATGATGTCACTCCACCTTTCAGACAGGCCTGGGATTCATCCATAGAAACCATCAGTTGTGGTCATGCCATACTCCAGCCCCTTAGGCTGTATCCATGTAGCCAACCCCTAGATCTAATCTCCAAAGTCTGAGCTTCAGCCACCAGCCCTGGCACACACTGACAGATACATATCTCAGGCTGGGAAGCTACCATCTGTGCAGGTCTCTCTCCATTCTGTCCGCTGCAAACCTGTTGTATTCTCTTCTGTGGCTCCACAGCACCACCTGTCCCAGCTGATCTCCTCAAGGGCAAGGGAACTTCCCAGGGTGCGGGTACTTTTCTTCTTTTTTAGAGGTCCTTCACCAGGGTAGGTCCCCAGTCCCAATTCCTTTCTTTATTTTTTCTTTTATCCTACGTAGTTACTTGGATATTTACTTGCTCTTTCAGAAACCAGAGGTCCTCTTCTAGCATTCAGGATGTATTCTGTGAGACTCATTCCAAATGTTAACATATTTTTGACGTATTTGTGGGAGGAGGCTCCACATCCTACTACTCTGCTATCTTGATTGCTCCCCTTGAGGTAGATACTCATATTATCCCCTTTTTAAATATGGAGGCTGAGACCCAGACTACATAATTATCTTGACCAAAGCAAAGCAAGGAGTAGGTCATCAGCTGGACTTCAAATCCAAGCAAAGTAGTACAGATCCTGCATTCTTTATTAATATGTTTAATGCCTCTGCTGCTGCTACTGCTAAGTCACTTCAGTTGTGTCTGACTCTGTGCGACCCCAGAGATGGCAGCCCACCAGGCTCCCCCGTCCCTGGGATTCTCCAGGCAAGAACACTGGAGTGGGTTGCCATTTCCTTCTCCAATACATGAAAGTGGAAAGTGAAAGTGAAGTCGCTCAGTCGTGTCTGACTCTTAGTGACCCCATGGACTGCAGCCTACCAGCCTCCTCCATCCATGGGATTTTCCAGGCAAGAGTACTGGAGTGGGGTGCCATTGCCTTTTCCTTTAATCTCTCTAATATATTACTAATTAGAGAAAATTTTTAGAAATAGAAAATTGATAATGTCATTAAAGGGTTTCATGTAAGAGAGAACATAGACATATGTCAGATAGAGGCTTGACTTCTCATTCCGTCATGTACAATTGGTGTAGCGATGGAAATCTTGCTTCTTGAGTATTAGCTGTCTTTTCTTGAACTATAAGTTAATAATGATACTGTTTACTTTTCAATTGTGCAAAGTTTCAAATGGAGCTAGAGCATGAGGAATAGGTAAAGTGTAGTTTGGAGAAGGCAATGGCACCCCACTCCTGTACTCTTGCCTGGAAAATCCCATGGATGGAGGAGCCTGTTGGGCTGCAGTCCATGGGGTCGCTGGGAGTTGGACACGACTGAGCGACTTCACTTTCACGCATTGGAGAAGGAAATGGCAATCCACTCCAGTGTTCTTGCCTGGAGAATCCCAGGGAAGGGGGAGCCTGGTGGGCTGCCCTCTATGGGGTCACACAGAGTCAGACACGACTGAAGCGACTTAGCAGCAGTAGCAGTCTTATAGAGAATAGAAAACAGTCTAGAAGGAGAGAGTTAATCAAATACCCAGAACTGTATACAAGGTATGATCTTCAGAAGGTTCTAAAATATATATAACTTGAATAAAATATTTGTTCTGGGGAATATGGGAGAATAGTAGTTGGTGTCAAACTAGTCAAGTTATATTCTGGTAATGTTTTATTGGAAGCTCTAATTGATGTGGCTGAAAGGGAAAATACAAATGACATTTTGTAACATTTTCTTCTTTCAAATCATATTATCATATTCTATTTTTTCTTTAATAATATACTGTGCAGAATTTGACAGAAATTTACAAGCATTAAAATAAGTGAGTTTCTAATTTCTGTTTGTGGGTGGTAGGTCAGCTCAGACTATTCTGAGGTACAAAACACATTTGTACTATATTCTTCTAAGAAACATACCATTTTTGAAGTGCCTGTAAGTGAGGAAAATTGAAAGAAAAGATTTTCCTAACAATAGGGATGAAATATTTTAAAAAATCTGATTGATGTACACACAGTAGTGAAAATGATACCCCACTGTGCTTTAAAGTCAATCAGCGTGTGCACATTTTCTAAGCAAGAGAAATGGATATGTGTTACTCAAGATGTTGCAGCAGTACAGTAAACCAAAGTAAAAATTCAGGCTTCTGAGGTGGTGCTAGTGGTAAACAACCCACTTACTAATGCAGGAGACATAAGAGATGCAGATTTGATCCCTGGGTTGGGAAGATCCCCTGGAGGAGGGCATAGCAACCCACTCCAGTATTCTTGCCTGGAGAATCCCACGGACAGAGGAGCCTTGTGGGATACAGTCCATAAGGTCACAAAGAGTCAGATATGACTAAAGCAACTTAACATACATATAAAGTAAAAATTTAATTTTGGTGACAAGATTTTCTAATATCTAGGCTTTTACTTTGTTCCAAATTATTCTTTTAAATCATTCTCTGTTATAATTAATTCTTATGTGCTTCTTTATGATTATAATTCATAAACATCAGCTTTCTGACATCATGCACAAAACATCAATATATTAAAAGTAGCTGTTATGATATTCTATTTATAGAATAATGTCTTATTTGTTTGATTTAATACATCTTTTTTTTCTTGCAAAATGCAAATCTCTTGATTTAACATGGATTCAGATGTATTCCTGCAGTTCCTGCTTATATTTTTGTGTGCATATGGTTGCTTTTTTTCTTTAGTATTTAGAGGCTTTTTATGCTTACAATCTCTGTGATACTAGGAAAATTTTTGAGGACTAATGTTAACTTGTTCTAAACAGAGAAACTGAATTTTCTCTTAAAATGTGAGTTTAGTTGTGCCATCTAACACAAATTAGAAGCCTCAGATTTGCATTGCATTTAAAGAGCATGAATAGCATTACGCTTATTAAAAAATCATATACTTGGGAAATGCTGTTTTTGTCTTTCCTTAAACATTTCATGGATAATTCAGTTATTCTGTATTTTTAGATGCAATCATTAGAAAATTGATGTACTGAGCAATCTTTGCATTACAACATTAATTTCAAGTTTATAGCTCAACAGAATACAGCACTGAGTACTGGCACCCCTCTACACACACAAGGTAGGCTGAGATGGGGCCAAGAGCAGTGCCAACTGCTCTTGGTACAACAGTGTACTTTAGGAGCCCACAAAATGTGTATAAGGTGACACAGCAGAGCACATACACAGGTGCTCCAGTGGAGGAATACTTGGTGGCTCCTCTCCTAGTGGGAGTGCTCCAACCCCAGCAACCTCACAACCCCAGGACACACACATAGTTCAGAAGTGGAGCAGGGGGTGGCTTCTACTCCAACAACTAAGGAGCAGACCCTGCCCTGGAGGGGCCCAATGACAACCATAGAGCAAAGAGGGGGCCCTACCCAATATCCAGTGCAGGCTGTGGGCACCACAACATCAGTCATACCTCCTGTCAAGGGGATAATAGCCAGCATATACAGAGAAAAGAGGTGGTAGAGTAAATGTAAATTTTTTCTAGAATGTGTTTGTGCCTCTATGACTACCAGTCCAAAGCAAGTAGACATAGGAAGGGGTTAACATACTTGAAAAATAAGGGAACTACAAACCAAAAACATACAATAGTTTCACAGAAATCAAAAAGAAGAAGATATAGGCATAATATAATTGAAAATCACCATGCCACAAAGAAAAACAAAAATGAAAGCAACAAGAAAAACGCACGCCCCCCAGTGTTCATTACAGCAACCTAAATGTCCACTGACTAGAACAGATGAGGATGTGGCACCAGGATCTTATAGTTTTCTGCATAAAGGTCTTTTGTGTTCTTAGGCAGGTTTATCCCTAGGTATTTTATTCTTTTTGCAGTAGTGAATGAGACTGTTTCCTTAATAACTCTTTCTGATCTTTAGTGTATAGAATATGAGATTTATTTCTGTTTTAATTTTTTATCCTACAACTTTACTAAATTCATTGATTAGCTCTGGTTTTCTGCTGGTGTCTTTAAGATTATCTATGTATAGTATCATGCTATCTGCAAACAGTGACAGTTTTACTTATTTTCCAACTTGGGTTCCTTTTATTTCTTTTTCTTCTCTAAGTGTCATGGCTAGGACTTCCAAAACTATGTTGAAAAACAGTGGTGAGAGTGGGCAGCATTGTCTGATTCCTGACCTTCAAGGCAATGCTTTCTGTTTTCCACCTTTGAGAATAAAGTTGTTGTGGTTTTGTCACATGTTGCCTTTATTATGTTGAGGTAGGTTATATACATATATAACTGAATCACTTTGCAGTAAATAGGAATTAATAACACTGTAAATCAAGTATACTTCAATGAAAATAAAAACAAATATATCAAATCAAAAAAAGAAAAAGAAAAACAAAGTAGAAAAATAAAAGAAAATAATAAGTAAACTATTACTTAAAAGCATAACAGATAAAAGTAAAAAATTTTAAGTTGGTGTATATCTATACACACAACTATATACCAATTAATTTAAAGATTTACATGAACTGGAAAATTTTGTAGAGAAACAATTTATCAAAAAAAGAAAGAAAATCTAAGTTAAAAAAAAAGATGTGTCACATATATACAATGGGATATTACTCATCCATAAAGGGCTTAAATTTTGCCATTTGCAGAGACATGTCATACAGAGTGAAGCAAGTCATAAAGAGAAATATACATACTGCATATTAATGTACATAAAGTCTAGAAAGTGGTACAGATGAACCTATTTGCAAAGCAGAAACAGAGACACAGATATAGAGAACAAATATATGGACACCAAGGAGGGAAGAGGGGTGGGAAGAATTGGGGGATTTGGATTGACACATATACACTACTATAAACTCAGGTCTCCCACATTGCAGGCAGATTCTTTACCAGCTGAACCACAAGAGAAGCCCTAGAATACTGGAGTGGGTAGCCTATCCCTTCTCCAGCGGATCTTCCCAACCCAGAAATCCAACTGGGGTCTCCTGCATTGCAGGTGGATTCTTTACTGACTGAATTATGAGGAAGCCCATTATGCATATAAAATAAATAACTAATGAGAACCAACTGTATATAGCACAGGGAAGTTGACCCAATGCTTTGGGGTGACAAAGAGGGGATATATGTATACATGCGACTATCCACTTTGCTATATAACAAACTAACAACTTTGTGAAGCAACTAAACTCCACCACCAAATTTATGATATTTTGATAAGGCAGCTCAGGCTGAATAATGCATTATGATTTAGTGTGATTACACTAGTTCTCCAAGAACAAAGTTCAAATTTCAGTTATTACAGTATATTAACTGTGATTAATTACAGAAAGTGCAGTGTTTGCTCTTTGGTCTTCAGCCCAAATTCACCATGAAAACAAGAGAAGTGCCTCACTATCAGTGACTAATCATGTCATTTCTTTCAAAATCAGACTGTGATTGATCATTGTACATTTATTATTCAGTTCATGCACATATAGAAAAATGTGCAGTTATGTTGTCTAATTGTCTTCCACTGATAAACCAAATTAACACTGTTCAAAAGTTAATAAGTAAGATAATTATCTAGAGATGATGAAAGTATATCAAAGACAAAAAGTGATAATTAAGCAGGTAGAAGGTGAGTCAATGAACACAGAATTATAGGAGAATCAGTTGCCATGGAAATGCTGACACAGCTGCTAATCTAGATGAGACCCTAGATTTGCAGGAGGAGAAACTTAGTGAAGACAAACTTATCAGCATAAATGAAAAATGAGGTGGTGATAAAAGGATGATGATGTACCAGACAAGGGATGCCAGTTAGCAAAAAATAAATAAATAAATAAATAAAGACAAAAAACAAACAAAAATCGATAACTTTACATGAAATCACAGAGATACTTCACAACACTGAAAGAACAAAAGATAAGTTTAGAAAGCTGACCCAAACTCATTTTTGTGGTCTTGAACTACTACCACCCAAAATGAAAACTGCCAAAATTAATTTTATTTATAGTGAAAGACACAGTGTTTAGTATCAATAGGAAAATATCATCTAAATTCAAAATTAATTTAAAGATTTTTTGATGTTTTTCTATCATTTTGCTATAAATATTCTCAGGCATCTCAGCAGGTGGTACAATTACTGTCAGTAAAATTAATGACTCAGTGTAATTATTTGTAGATTTAAATGTTACTAAAATGTGTTAGGTAGGGCTACATTGTTCATGTACATGAGTAAAGGAATCTTACCAGTGTTTTTGTTGTAATCATGCTCTAAGATACATATTTCATATTAATTTGCACATTATGTAAGATTTTCTATAGCGTAGAAATTTAAAATTGTACAGGAACTTTGAAAACCCTATGTAACTAGGTCTTTGCTGCTGCTGCCAAGATGCTTCAGTTGTGTCCGACTCTGTGCAACCCCATGGACTGCAGCCTACCAGGCTTCTCCGTCCCTGGGATTCTCCAGGCAATCAGCAATTTCTTAAAACTGTGACTGGCTGCTTGCTTGTGGGAGAACATGGTGATATTTAAACCTGGGACTATTTTCAGATGCATTTCAGAGTTTGAGAAAGTAGTAGAATCTTGATCTGTTTTGTTCACTGGTTTATGTACTTAATACATATTTTGAATGAACAATTTGAAGGAAACTGGGATATGATATACCCCATTTATCTCAAAAGACCCTACTTCTAATTTCTCTCTGATCTCATCTCCTAGCGGTATACCTTTCACTCCCTCTACTTTAGTCATCTTTATTTCTTTGCTCTTCATCAACCACTTCAAACCCTGTAAAACCTTTACATTGCTGTTCCCTCTCCCTGGAACAACTTTACTCAATATATCAAATTGGTTAATTTCTCCAGTTCCTCCAAACCAGCACTTAAACATCTCATTCTCAAGAAGGTTATCTAATAATCCTTACTTAAAATTCCAGTTTGTCCTACCCCCTTTCAATCCCTATTGTTCATTCCTTTTTGTTTCATCTATAGCATTTATCACCTCTTATCATAACATATAAGCTCTTTTTTTTTCATTATCTCACCTATTATCCTTACTGTTTATGATCGAGATTTCTTAGTAGAATGCAGACTCTAAGATGACAGATTATTTCTGTGTTTTGCATGGACATTCCAAGATTACAGAAAAGTGTCCCACAAATAGCAAATAGTCAGTAGTATAAATGAAGGAATAAATGAGAATGCCTTTGAGGTGAAATTCTGCATATTAGAATAAGATACATATCATGGCAATGACCATTTTTTTATTATCTCAGTTGCCAGCAGGTATACATTCTTAGATAATGAGAAGAGTCCTAAAACAGCAATGGCTGCTTTTCACTTTCCATATTTGGTTTGATTATTATTCATTTTTAGATTAAAAACATCATTAAGTATCGGCTTCCCTATTGGCTCAAATGGTAAAGAATCCGCCTGCAATATAGGAGACCCTGGTTCGATTCCTGGGTCGGGAAGATCCCCTGGCGCAGAGAAAGGCTATTCACTCCAGTAATCCTGCTTGGAGAATTCCACGGACAGAGGAGTCTGTCAGGCTACAGTTCATGGGGCTGGAAAGCGTCAGACATGACTGAGTGCCTAACACTTTTTTTTTTCACCCCAAGTAATATTTCAATGATCTTTGCTATTTAGGGTACATTTTCAAAATAATTTTCTTTACTTCTTTTTTACTGTACCGAATCTTTGTTTCTGCACAAGGCTTTCTCTAGTTGGGGCACAAGAGCAACCAATTGTGGAGCAGGAGCTCTAGGGCATGCAGGTTTCAATAGTTGCAGCTCCCAGGCTCTGGAGCACAGGCTCAATAATTGTGACATATGGGCTTAGCTGCTCCATGGCATGTGACATCTTCCTGGACCAGAGATTAAACCCGTGTCTCTTGCATTGGCAGGCAGATTCTTCACCACTAAGCCACCAGGAAAGCCCAAGGATATATGTTGTTAAATCAAATGTCTTTACTTATGATATTTTGTACCCTTCAGTTCAGTTGATTGGTCTTGTCCGACTCTTTGCAACCCCATGGACTGAAGCATGCCAGCCTCCCTGTCAATCACCAACTCCTGGAACCTACTCAAACTCATGTTCATCACATCAGGTGATGCCATCCAACTATCTCATCCTCTGCCATCTCCTTCTCCTCTGCCTTCGATCTTTCCCAGCATCAGTCTTTTCAAATGATTCAGTTCTTCGCATCAGGTGGCCAAAGTATTGGAGTTTCAGCTTTAGCATCAGTCCTTCCAATGAATATTCAGGACTGATTTCCCTTAGGATGGACTGGTTGGATCTCCTTGCAGTCTAAGGGCCTCTCAAGAGTCTTCTCCAACACCACAGTCCAAAAGCATCAATTCTTTGATGCTCAGCTTTCTTTATAATCTAACTCTCACATCCATACATGACTACTGGAAAAAAACACAGCTTTGAGTAGATGGACCTTTGTTGGCAAAGTAATGTCTCTGCTTTTTAATATGCTGTCTAGGTTGGTCATAACTTTTCTTCCAAAGAGCAAGCATCTTTTCCTGGCTGCAGTCACCATCTGCAGTGATTTTGGAGCCTCCCCCCCGCCAAAAAAAAAAGTCTCTCCCTGTTTCCCCATCTGTTTGCTATGAAGTGATGGGATCAGATCCCATTATCTTAGTTTTCTGAATGTTGAGTTTTAAGCCAACTTTTTTTCTTCTCCTTCACTTTAAATAAGAGGTTCTTTAGTTCTTCTTCACTTTTTGCCCATAAGGGTGGTGCCATCTGCATTTATGAGGTTATTGATATTCTTCCCAGCAATCTTGATTCCAGCTTGTACTTCATCCAGCCCAGTGTTTCTCATGATGTACTCGGCATGTAAGTTAAATATGCAGGGGGACAATATACAGCTTTGACATACTCCTTTCCCGATTTGGGACTAGTCTGTTGTTAAATGTTCAGTTCTAACTGTTGCTTCCTGACCTGCATAGAGATCTCTCAGGAGGCAGGTCAGGTGGTCTGGTATTCCCATCTCTTTCAGATTTTCCACAGTTTGGTGTGATCTACACAGTCAAATGTTTTGATGTAGTCAATAAAGCAGAAGTAGATATTTTTGTACCCTTAACGAAGTATTATAATTTCCTACTTATTAATAAGAAATTCTGTTAGAATATAGCTGACTTGCACAAATTCACATAAGTAAGAAGTTATAGAATCACAGTAGAAATACATTTGCCTGACTCAAATCTGGACTGATTCCAATGTCTCAATATCAGTTAAATCTGCTATATTGATCCAAAAATTACATTCTGCTTAAATTAGGTATTTTGGGTGACTTTGGTAATTTTCTAGCTTCCATCATTATTAGGTTTGATACACAAAGGATTATTTATAGAGTATAGAGACAAGTATTCAGAGTGAACATTATAAAAATGACTTAAATATTTCTGATGGCCAAATACCTTTGGAAAATTGTCTTTCCAAGAAAACTATTTAGATATGTTATAATGATAACAGTGAAAAGTCTCAGAACATTAGATGCTTTATGACTCTAAGTTATATTTCCCAATCCATTGCAGATCCATTGAGGATCCTGATTGGATAAAGACAGAGAGGGGAACACAAAATTTTAAAATTTAATTTGCCTACCCAAGGTCTCACTGTAAGAATATGATGAGTTGATTTATATGAAAGCACTTTGCATAGTGTATGACCATATATTTCCACGTGACTACACAGTGTGTGCATGCTAAGTTGCTTCAGTTGTGTTCGACTCTTTGCAACCCCATGGACTGTAGCCCACCAGATTCCTCTGTCCATGGGATTCTCCAGGCAAGAATACTAGAGTAGGGTGCCATTTCCTTCTCCAGGGGATCCTCCTGATCCAGGGATTGAACTCATTTCTCTTACATCTCCTGCATTGGCCAGCAGGTCCTTTACCACCAGTCACCTGGGAAGCCCCTACTATGCTTTGGAAGATAGGTAAAAACTCAGAAATAATAATATTTATAAGCATTCACAGTTGGTAAATATTCAATGGCATAACCAATGGATATTTTAAAATCTCACTATATATATATATATATATATATATATATATATTCCAAATCCTGAAAGATGATGCTGTGAAAGTGCTGCACTCAATATGCCAGCAAATTTGGAAAACTCAGCAGTGGCCACAGGACTGGAAAATGTCAGTTTGCATTCCAATCCCAAAGAAAGGCAATGCCAAACAATGCTCAAACTACCGCACAATTGCACTCATCTCACACACTAGTAAAGTAATGCTCAAAATTCTCCAAGCCAGGCTTCAGCAATATGTGAACGGTGAACTTCCTGATGTTCAAGCTGGTTTTAGAAAAGGCAGAGGAACCAGAGATCAAATTGCCAACATCCTCTGGATCATGGGAAAAGGAAGAGAGTCCCAGAAAAAACATCTATTTCTTCTTTATTGACTATGCCAAAGCCTTTGACTGTGTGGATCTCAATAAACTGTGGAAGATTCCTGAAAGAGATGGGAATACCAGACCACCTGATCTGCCTCTTGAGAAATTTGTATGCAGGTCAGGAAGCAACAGTTAGAACTGGACATGGAACAACAGACTGGTTCCAAAGAGGAAAAGGAGTTCGTCAAGGCTGTATATTGTCACCCTGTTTATTTAACTTATATGCAGAGTACATCATGAGAAACACTGGACTGGAAGAAACACAAGCTGGAATCAAGATTGCCAGGAGAAATATCAATAACCTCAGCTATGCAGATGACACAACCCTTATGGCAGAAAGTGAAGAGGAACTCAAAAACCTCTGATGAAAGTGAAAGTGGAGAGGGAAAAAGTTGGCTTAAAGCTCAACATTCAGAAAACGAAGATCATGGCATCTGGTCCCACCACTTCATGGGAAATAGATGGGGAAACAGTGGAAACAGTGTCAGACTTTATTTTTCTGGGCTCCAAAATCACTACAGATGGTGACTGCAGCCATGAAATTAAAAGATGCTTACTCCTTGGAAGGAAAGTTATGACCAACCTAGAGAGCATATTCAAAAGCAGAGACATTACTTTGCCAACCAAGGTTCATCTAGTCAACGGTTTTTCCCGTGGTCATGTATGTATGTGAGAGTTGGACTGTGAAAAAGGCTGAGCGCCGAAGAATTGATGCTTTTGCACTGTGGTGTTAGAGAAGACTCTTGAGAGTTCCTTGGACTGCAAGGAGATCCAACCAGCCCATTCTGAAGGAGATCAGCCCTGGAATTTCTTTGGAAGGACTGATGCTAAAGCTGAAACTCCAGTACTTTGGCCACCTCATGCGAAGAGTTGATTCATTGGAAAAGACTCTGATGCTGGGAGGGATTGGGGGCAGGAGGAGAAGGGGACAACAGAGGATGAGATGGCTGGATGGCATCACGGACACGATGGACGTGAGTCTTAGTGAACTCCGGGAGTTGGTGATGGACAGGGAGGCCTGGTGAGCTGCGATTCATGGGGTCGCAAAGAGTCAGACATGACTGAGCGACTGATCTGATCTGATCTGATATATATATATATATATATATATATTTATACATACATGTTTACAAGTTATATTTGTCTCTATTTCAGCTCTTGGAGCCAGCCACTAGGTAGTTGCCTAAATGCTCGGGACTCCATAGGTCTAATGTGGTAGGCAGAATAATAATCTTTAGGTGTCTATGCCTTAATCCCTGGAACCTATGAATATTTTACCTTATATGGAAAAAGGGGTGCTGGGCCAAGAAATGTGGGAAGCATCCTGAAACTGGAAAAGCCAAAAACACAAATTACTTTTAGAGGCTGCAGAAAGGAATGCATCCTGACTAACACCTGGATGTTAGCCCCCTGAAACCTGTGAGGGACAGACCTAACAGAGATTTGTGAAATTCGAATCAGTAAATTTGTGGTAATTTATCAAAGCAACAATAGATAATTAAACTAGGGAATAATTTTAAAATAAATTTTAAAAAGCACACAATATGCTGAATCTGATGTATTAAAACAAAAAAAAATGAAATTTAGATTCTTCCTATTAAGTATTTGGGAAATTTGAATTATTTTTAAAATGCAGTGAAGATAATATTCCACCCAAATATGAAGAAATAAACAGCTTGTCAAGTCATCATTCACCTGAAAGTAACATTTTTAACCTACCATTATATCCTTATAAAATTAATATCAGTATGTCTCAGTCCCAGCTATGTTCAACAGAACCCAGGCTCATCAGAACCCAGTTTAAATCTAACAGCATATGCTTCACAGAATGCATGAAGACAATTTATGTTCAAATGAGAGATATAACCTGAACTTGTGCCTACAATAAAGAGAATAAAATCCTCAAGCCAGCATCTTAATATTTGTAAATATAGTAGGAAATATATAATATATAATATAATGCATAGAATTCTATGCATGATATTATCTTCTATTGTTGATAAGATGGAATGAACAAATATCAAAGAATGAATGAATAAATATCACAGATGAATACATATCAAAAATTATATTTAAGATGGTAGTTAAGGCAATGGCACCCCACTCCAGTACTCTTGCCTGGAAAATCCCATGGACGGAGGAGCCTGGTAGGCTGCAGTCCATGAGGTTGCTAAGAGCTGGACACGACTGAGCGACTTCAATTTCACTATTCACTTTCATGCATTGGAGAAGGAAATGGCAACCCACTCCAGTACTCTTGCCTGGAGAATCCCAAGGATGGGGGATCCTGGTGGGCTGCTGTCTATGGGGTTGCACAGAGTTGGACATGACTGAAGTGACTTAGCAGTAGCAGTAACAGCATCAGTAAATACACAAAAGCATTGAAAAAACTGTATCCACTTCATTTTACAGATCTTGTTTCTTTGAGGATTTATTCTCAGGATGGTTGTTGTTATTCAGCTGCTAAGTCATGTTCAACTCCTTAGACCCCATAAACTGTAGCATGCTAGGCTTCTCTGTCCTTCACTATCTTCCAGAGTTTGCTCAAGTTCTTGCCCATTGAGTTAGTGAGGGCATCCAACCATCTCATCCTCTGTCACCTCCTTCTCCTCTTGCCCTCAATCTCTTCCAATGACAGGGTCTTTTCCGATGAGTCAGCTTTTTGCATAAAGTGGCCAAAGTAGTGGAGCTGCAGCTTTAGCATCAGTCCTTCTAATGAATATTCAGGGTTGATTTCCTTTAAGATTGACTGGTTTGACCTCTTTGCTGTTCAGGGGACTCTCAAGAGTCCTATCCAGCACTGCAGTTCCAAAGCATCAATTCTCTGATACACAGCCTTCTTTATGGCCCAGCTCTCACATCAATCATGACTACTGGAAAAGCCATACCTTTGACTATACAAATCTTCGACAGCAAGGTGATGTCTCTGCTTTTCAATATACTGTATAGGTTTGTCATAGGTCTTCTTCCAAGGAACAAGTATCTTTTAATTTTGTAACTGCAGTCATGCTCTTAGTGATTTTAGAGCCCAAGAAAATAATATCTGTCACCTTTCCCACTTTTGCCCCATCTATTTGTCATGAAGTGATGGAACCAGTCAAAGGCTTTGGTGTAGTCAATAAAGCAAAAGTAGATGTTTTTTTCTGGAACTCTCTTGCTTTATCAAAGATCCAGCAGATGTTGACAATTTGATCTCTGGTTCCTCTGCCTCTTCTAAATCTAGCTTGAACATCTGGAAGTTCACAGTTCACATACGGTTGAAGCCTGGATTAGAGAATTTTGTGCATTACTTTGCTAGAGTGTGAGATGAGTGCAACTGTGCAGTAGTTGAACATTCTTTGGCATTACCTTTATTTGGGTCTGGAATGAAAACTGACCTTTTCCAGTCCTGTGGCCAGTCCTGAGTTTTGCAAATTTACTGGCATATTGAGTGCAGCCCTTTCACAGCATCATCTTTTACGATTTGAAATAGCTCAACTGGAAGTCCATGACCTATACTAGCTTTGTTCATAGTGATGCTTCCTAAGGCCCACTTGACTTCACATTCCAGGATGTCTAGCTCTAGGTGAGTGATCACACCATCATGGTTATCTGTGGTCTACTATTTGTATTTTCCACAAACTATGGAAAATTCTTAAAGAGATTGGAACACCAGACCACCTGACCTGCCTCCTGAGAGATCTGTATGTAGGTCAGGAAGCAACAGTTAGAACTGAACATTTAACAACAGACTGGTTCCAAATCGGGAAAGGAGTATGTCAAAGCTATATATTGTCCCCTTGCTTATTTAACTTATATGCAGAGTACATCATGAAAAACCTGGGCTGCATGAAGCACAGGCTGGAATCAAGATTGCTGGGAGGAATATCAATAACCTCATAAATGCAGATGACACCACCCTTATGGCGGAAAGTGAAGAAGAACTAAAGAACCTCTTGATGAAAGTGAAGGAGAACTAAAGAACCTCTTGATGAAAGTGAAGGAGAAAAGAAAAAGTTGGCTTAAAACAAAACATTCAGAAAACTAAGATGATGGCATCCAATCCCATCACTTCATAGCAAATAGATGGGGAAACAGTAGAAACAGTGAGAGATTTTATTTTTTTTTGTGTGTGGGGAGTGGCTCCAAAATCACTGCAGATGGTGACTGATGCCATGAAATTAAAAGATGCTTTCTCCTTGGAAGAAAAGTTATGACCAACCTAGACAGCATATTAAAAAGCAGAGACATTACTTTGCCAACAAAAGTCCATCTACGCAAAGCTGTGGTTTTTCCAGTAGTCATGTATGGATATGAGAGTTAGACTATAAAGAAAGCTGAGCACCAAAGAATTGATGCTTTTGGACTGTGGTGTTGGAGAAGACTCTTGAGAGTCCCTTGGACTGCAAGGAGATCCAACCAGTCCATCCTAAAGGAAATCAGTCCTGAATATTCATTGGAAGGACTGATGCTGAAGCTGAAACTCCAATACTTTGGCCACCTGATGCGAAGAACTGAATCATTTGAAAAGACCCTAATGCTGGGAAAGATTGAAGGCAGAGGAGAAGGGGATGACAAAGGATGATATGGTTGGATGGCATCTCCTGATGCGATGAACATGAGTTTGAATAGGTTCCGGGAGTTGGTGATGGACAGGGACCCTGGCGTGCTGTAGTTCATGGGGTTGCAAAGAATCAGACATGACTGAGTGACTGAATTGAACTGAATTGATGGAACCAGATAACATGATCTTTGTTTTTGAACGTTGAGTTTTAAGGCAAACTTTTTATGGTACACCAGCTTATTTGTACAGGGGCTGATCATATCTGTGATTTTTTTAAATTCCTGATAGACAAAAACTGCTGGCAGAGAATACATTCCGTGGATTGAGAGGTAAAGACAAATAGAACTCTAGAAGCCACTATCAGAAAACCTTCACAGAGGACAGGAATCATCTTCAATTTTGAGATGCATGACAATATGTGTAGTTAGAGAATACAACTAATTACAACTCTCTTGGACAACATTCATATACTGCCTGGAGATGCTTCTTTAGTTGGTGTTGCTATCAGGAAAACCCAAGAAACTGAAGAAACCAAAGAAACAAAGAAATTTCATTGTACCTCTATGCTGCTTTAAACACACAAGCAATGTATCAGGATCAAGATTATGAGTAAACCAGATTCAGACCTCAGAGGGGAAAATCAGAAAGGACCTCAAGGAGAATCAGCAACTAAGAGCCTAAGATGAGGAGAAAGGATCCAAAATCAAGCAAATACAGAAGTCAGGTTAGATTTCTTCCTGCTCAGAAAGTATGGAGTGGGGAATAAAAATAGATTGGGAAAGGATGTTCAAAACTCAAGGAAAAGTAACATCACAGTCATTTAAAAACCAAGAGTACAGAAGGATTCTTAAGGAAACGATGAGAGAGGAACAGCACTATGTGAGAAAATTCTTTAAAAGTTCTGTCTTCTGTTACAGTCTGATAGTCTAAAACTTTTAATTCATAGTTCTCAGGGGTCATCATACTAAGGCCGAATGGTGAGTAGTTGCAAATCTATAAAAAACAGTATATTAAAATAGAGAGAGAGATGATACCAATCATCTCTCAGTTAGGAGTGAGTTGGTATTAATAAGTTTTTCTATCTGTCAGAACGGCTATTGTCAAAAAGAACAAACACTGGAGAGGATGTGGACAAAAGGAACACTTCTACACTGTTGGTGGGAATATGAATTGTTATAGCCACTATGGAGAACAGTTCGGAGGTTCCTTAAAAAACTAGAGTTACCATGATCCAGCCATCCCACTCTTGAGTAATATCCAAAAGAAGCAAATACCCAAAAGATGCAAAAAGACTAATTTGAAAAGATACATGCACTCCAATATTCACAGTAGCATTAATGACAATTGCTAAGATATGGAAGCAACCTAAATTGCCCATCAACAGATGAATGGATAAAGAAGACACAGTATATATATATATATGTATGTGTATGTGTATATATATATATATATATATATATATAAACATATATATATATAATATGTGCAACAGTATATATAATATATGCAACAGAGCACCACTCAGTTATAAAAGAAGAGCAGAATTTTGCCATTTGCCACAACATAGGTTGACTTGGTATTATACTAAGTGAAATAAATCAGAGAAAGTCAAATACTGTATGATATCACTTGTATGTGGAATCTGAAAAGATGCAACAAACTAGTGAATATAATAAAAAAAGAAGCAGACTCTCAGAGAAAACAAACTAGGGGTTACCAGCTGGGAGAAGGAAGAGTAGAGGGGGCGATGTAAGAGTGAAGGGAGTGACACAGGGTAGGGGATTAAGATGTACAAACTATTAAGTATAGAATAAGCTACAGGGATATATTGTGCAGCACAGAGAATATTGCCAATATTTTATAAGCATAAATGGAGTATAAAACCTTAACCCTTTAAAATTTGTGATTCATTATATTGTATGCCTATAATTTACATAATGTTATATGTCAAATATATGACAAAAAAAGAAAAATCAGTAATATTGTATTTCAGCTGTGGGGTTATTTATATTTTTAAGATTAGTACAATTTCTAAAAAAGAAAATTTTGCTGAAAATATTTGTGAAAATGTTATGTGCATGACATATGATATATTAATGATAAGGGGATATAACTATATAATTTATCTAAACTCATTAATGTTTTTCAATTGAGGATCCTGGGGCAAATTTTCTGATTCTCCCTGCCCCACACCTAATATGTAATAGTGTCTGGAATTATTAAATATGGAAAATGTGTAGGAACATGGCACAAGTGAGAGGGGGATAAAAAAAACTGGAAAACATACATAAAATGCAGGTTCCTATCTTGAGGGACCTCTCAATTCCTAGCATATGCTTATTTTTTGTGCATCTTTCCGATTTGTCGGTGTTCCTAATTTATTCTACTTTCAGACTCAGAATAAAAACAAGACAAAACAAAACTCTGATCCTTAGCATTAGAATTCCCTTAGCATATAAACATTTCATTTAGTAAGGAAATGCAATAGACTAGAGGGTAATGGAGATCACCCTCTCCATTACTGTATTAACATAAATATTTTCACATATATATTAATATATGCTAGAATTAATACTGATTGTGTCAATAAATCAATAGTTACCTTAAAAATCTTTTCCCATCTAGGGTTAAGAATCCTTTCAGATACTTAGGAGTGATGGTGGACAAAAAAAATGCATCGCTATAGGAACTAAGTGAGGCAAGACACTGTTAACCATTTTACTTCGACATTCCATATATCTCTTTGGAAAGGCTTTGCCTATATTCTATTTGTTTTCTGTGAGGAGACTGCAAAAACATTGCCATTTTCAAAGTAAAATCATTAAGTTGAAATCTTTTTCTTTGACAAATAGTGCAAAAATGATAGAGTTAAAAAGAGGAATAAGCACAGCTCTACTCTGTGAGGAACTCTATGTAAAATGTCATTCAAAATAAAAGGAGGAAGTCATCAAGTAAAATGATGTCGTCTAGTCAAATGACATGCTTTAGAAGCCAGGCATTTAAATTCTCTTCTAAACCAAACTGCTACTTGAATAATTTAGTGTACTTCAGTCAAATACAACTATTTGTTTCTACAGGTATTGTTTCAATAAAGGAAAAAAACCCAACAACAACAACAACAAATAAACAAAAGCACACTAAATCTCCAGATAGAGGTTTCTTGGGAAATAAAAATATATTCTGAAGTAGCATAATCATACCAAAACTTTTAGACTCAGCACTCAATCCACAAGACTTATGCGAGCAAAATATTATTAGAACCAAGATGAACAATAATCATGTATTACAAGTATGTGAATAATGCTACCCTCAAAGGCCCAATAACCAATTATTCTCTGTGAAACAAAACATTTTGACAATTATTAAAACTCTTACCACTGCACTCAATATATCTGGTATTATTAAAACGTTTGGTAAATATAAATGGGCACTTCTGTTTTTGTTCATTTTTAAAAAATGAAAATTGCTAGTAATGTCTGACCTGAAGGCAGATATTCATTATAATAGTCAAACATCATAAAGTAAACTTCAAATGTTATGTATTCCACATAAATTACTCTGGAGCAACAAGAAGTAGCCTCATAAGCTTGCACACAAGCAGATAAATATTTCTTAAGGAAAAATTGTATGTTTGAGACATTCTACACTAACGTCTCAGGAAAAGGCATTTTTAGCATAGTGCTCCATTACCTATGCTTCATACAGAATGTAGCTATCTAATTTAATTTAGCAGTGAACAAATTTCTCAGCAGTGTAATTTGTATTTTGAGAACATCTCTTAAGAATCATAGCTTGCAATGTATGGCGGTTCAATGAAGAATAATCTGTAAACAATATCTCCATTTATCAACAAAGGCCATTAAAGACCATAAAATAACCCATCCTTGACTGATTAATGCTGCCACTGAAAGGAATTTCAAGCTATTAACATCCAGAAAATATACTGCCACTGTGCTTGTGTTTATTATATAAATCACATAGTTATATGTGCTGTTATAAAGCAGTGTGTTTTCTTAACCACCTCTCCCTCACCCTCACATGATTAATTTAACATTTTTGTAAGAAAGACACTTTGAGGAACACTGAATATCTATAGAATGTAAATAACTCTCTCTGCTCCCTAGGGAAAATGTGTGTTAAGGAAAATCTATGTTATATTAGATGGCTAAATATCGGTTTAACGCTTATATAGTTTGATAATTTTCATAAACTTATGTCATTAAACTAATTTATCTAAATATTGCTTTACAAGCTTTATTTTCATTTGTATTTATTGATAGTTTCATCAGTGAAACTAATGGCCTGTTGTGGATAAAATCGCCACAGGAGACGGTTAATTACCATCTTCATGTTTATCTTATTCTATCAGTTTTGTTATCAACATAACGACCACTGTCGCTGCTCCTCCTTCCAGGGAATGTACACATAACCTGGCGAGATCATAGCCTAGAAGCTGACAGGGCTGTGTCCTCTAGGACAGATCCTAGTTCTTCCAAAGCATCTCTTTAGAAATGCTATGCAGTAGTCTTTATGCCTTAAAAACTACAGGCTTGGTGTTTTTCCAAGGCTTTAATTTTTGAGCTTTCTTTTTAAAACCTTGGTATCTCAAAAATATTTTCTTATGCTAAGTGTTTCATCGGAGAAGGCAATGGCACCCCACTCCAGTACTCTTGCCTGGAAAATCCCAAGGACGGAGGAGCCTGGTAGGCTCCAGTCCACGGGGTCGCTAAGAGTCGAGCATGACTGAGCGACTTCACTTTCACTTTTCACTTTCATGCATTGGAGACGGAAATGGCAACCCACTCCAGTGTTCTTGCCTGGAGAATCCCAGGGACAGAGGAGCATAGTGGGCTGCCGTCTATGGGGTTGCACAGAGTCGGACACAACTGAAGTGACTTAGCAGCAAGTGTTTCATACAAGGCACTGTCAATATTTTACTCACGCTGTCTCCTTCCATCTCTATACCAACCCCATGAAATAGGTACATTTTAGCCATTTTGCAATTTTTAAAAATTGGATGTCAGAGATTAATCTTTCCAAGTTGAATAGCTAGTATATTACAAGGTATGATTCAAATTTAGGTCTGTGATGATTAAGAAATGTATATTATTATTTGTATACTTGTCTTAACTCTTTAGCCAAGAACACCCCTGGGTTTTCCTCTCCCTCTTTCTGTAGAATATTCTTAGCTTAGCCTCCTTGATCTTTCCATTTTTGGCCCTCTAAGTAGAGTTATGCTTTGTTACATTGGTTCCTTTGGGCTTTTGTAATAATATATATATGGTATGAAAAGGAGAGTATAAGAAAAATGAGAGGCAGTTAAGATTTGGGATCTGGGAGACTTTCTGAAAGTAAATTGGATTGAAGAAAATGGGTTAAAAGACCAACCAGTAATGACAAATAAATGAAAAAGGCATATTCTAGGACCAGGTATCCTACTGGTAATAATACATGCAACATACATAATATTATTTGCTTTTTGTTTTGTTTCTGCTTTTTTATGATAGCTGTTTGCTTCACCCATGCAATATGGGTGCATGACTTCTGTAGATCATTGCTAATATTTCAATAAAATACCTAAATGGGTTAAATAACAACAGATATAAGGCACAGATGATGACCATAGTTAAAGACAGTACACAAAATTCAAAGGAAATCAAACACAATATAGCATTCTTTTCTGACAATTAAGGGGTGAAAACTTGATTTTGAATATTTGTGATTCTCACTTTAAATGTTTTGTAATTCTCTGTGCTATTCTCATTTTATCCTCAAGTCACATGTCTTTAGACACTAGGGGGGACCCTTTGCAAATATTAGCAGGGAAGTTGTGGTGTTACAGGAATATTGATGTTTTCATGTTTTTTTAAATGTTCTAGATAATTTAAGAGGAAGAAATGAGAGTGACTGAAATAGGAACAAAGGATGTGCATGCTTGCTCAGTCATGTCCAACTCTTTGTGACCACATGAACTGCTAGGCTCCTCTGTCCCTGGAATTTCCCAGGCAAGAATACTGGAGTGGGTTGCCATTTCCTCCTCCAGGAGGAACAAAGGATATAGCAGTACTTATCCTCAACACTATCTTCTCTGATTCCTTTAGAATTCTGTTAGCACATACTTTAAAGTCATCTTTAAAATAAACACTCCCATTATACATTTAAGCTTATTCATCAGATCAGTCGCTCAGTCGTGTCTGACTCTTTGCAACCCCATGAATCGCAGCATGCCAGGCCTCCCTGTCCATCACCAACTCCCGGAGTTCACTCAGACTCATGTTCATCGAGTCAGTGATACCATCCAGCCATCTCATCCTCTGTTGTCCCCTTCTCCTCTTATTCATAGCTTGGGACAATTATTTTGCCCAATAATTAGGTTAACAGTTGACTCCGTAAGCTGAGATGATGGTACACTAGCTAATGAGGAAGGTGTATGTTAATGAGAAGAGACTTTGAGGGGTCTAGATTTTTTGCACAGTAATAGAATACAGGAGGAGCTACATATCTGAAGAGACAATGAGATGACTGTAGGAGAGCAACCATGTAGCTTTAATTACTCTTCATTTAATCCAAGCACTTCAGCAGCAATCCAGACTATGCTCAAAGCAATTTGTGAATAGTCTACAGCATTTTAGCCTTGCATATTTGCCATCAGTCCCCCTAAAGTAGCCACATTCCTACTTGTCTTGCGCTTAAACTTTCTGCAACTAGAAAGAAGAGGATGAGAAGAAAAATGACAAAAAAGGTACAATATCAATAATAATCCCTCTTCTTAATGTCCCTCTTCTACAGTATTTTACTCTTCTTAAAGGGATAAACAACCACAAAGACGAAAATAAATAAAAATAAACTCCATTTTCCTTTATTAAATTTATTTTCTTAATGTATTCAGGTCTTAAAATCCTTTGGCTGTTTCTATTCAGGGGCTCTCATAGCTCACTCAGTAAAGAATCTGCCTGCAATAAAGGAGACTCGGGTTCGATTCTTCCGTCAGGAAGATCCCCTGCAGAAGGAAATGGCAACCCACTCCAGTGTTATTGCCTGGAGAATCCCATGGACAGAGGAGCCTGGCAGGCTACAGTCCATGGGGTCGCAAGAGTCAGACACGACTTAGCGACTAAAGAGAGGGAGAGATTCAGTGACTCTAGTGGTTTTAAAAGAGTAGGAACCTCATCTTGTTTTAAAACAATCACTTTTTAAACACAGATGAAGAACTACATAATCCCTAAAGCAGAAGAGACCAAAAAAATGAAATGAAATGAACAAATGAAATAAAGTAAAAAATCCTCAGTGTAACAACAAAGAAGTCTATATTGTGAAGGCCTTTTGTGTATAATAGAATGAGATAAATTTCTAAAGCTCCATTAAAATACATTGATTGAAAAAGTATTACAGAGAGTAGCATGGGAAAATGAAGTGCTTAAACTCAGCTATTCACTAACAAAACAAGGGCAACTCTTCTCTTTGCATTGTTAAGCTTCTTCCTTCAATAAAATAATTAATTTTATTTACCTAGAATGATTTTAGAACAAGTTGGGTTGGGAGAATACATGATACTGTCTGATAGCAACCTGCAGAGAAAATAATAATATAAAATTTTGGAAAGCAAACAGCAGGATATATACTTATGGTTCTTTTTATGTTCTAAACTATTAGAATTTTTTTGCCTTTGACTTAAATTCTGTGAAGTAAATAAAACTGGTTTTATAAAAATGCTTTAATGTTGTGTATGTATGACCTAACAGCTGGGCAAAAGTCATACTGAGATGAACTATGAAGTATTAATTTATACAGCATAAAAACCTATTATGAACTCCAAGCAAGTTTCTTATCAATTTGCAATGTCCATCTTGATATGTGTGTTTCAATATTTCTATTTAGCAATAATACCTTGGTCCTCAAAGTCAATTACTGAATAGACCAACACATTGTAGAATAATAAATGAAACTTCCTTTCTTTGCTCCAAAAAGGGAGATTTTGTCAGATTTTATCCCTAAAACCTAGAAA
Organism: Bubalus bubalis; assembly: GCF_019923935.1. Taxonomy (NCBI): domain Eukaryota; kingdom Metazoa; phylum Chordata; class Mammalia; order Artiodactyla; family Bovidae; genus Bubalus; species Bubalus bubalis. The sequence goes on along the minus strand of NC_059179.1, from coordinate 5,104,019 downwards.
ATACTAGTCACACAAATTAATAAGTCAATGAGGAAAATATATTTATTTATTCTTTAACTAGAGTATCTGTTCTATGTAAAATGATCAGATTTCAACATTAAGGATTTAATCCCCTCTGAATATAATATGTATTTACTTACTCTTAGTTGCTTTCTTTAAAATGGCAAAAAAAAACCCTTAAAAATAAAATTAATCTGTTTAAATATGTTTTAGCTTCTTATATGTTTCTCAGTTGCATAAAAATATCACTTTTAGACAAAGTGTGTATGTTTTCATTTAATTACATTTTTAACATATAAGAGGCGTGGTATTACTTTACATTTTTATTTGAAGCAGTCAAAATATTTGGAATAGCAAAGGAAATAAAGATGATCAGACAAAAATACTGATTTAAGACTAGAAATGATACTTATATTCTGTATTGCTTGTTTTAGGTAAACATGGAATTGCTATGCACTTAAAGCACATTCAGTTTGAGAAGAAGAAACTTTACCACCTCCCAAAGGCAAGGTTTAAAATCTGTCGATTGTGTGAACAAGAAAACAGAAAGACTGTTTTTGGAAGAGTCTGTTTTTTGTGGTATAACAATGATTTCAAGCAAATGCATTTCACTTTGTGGCATGTACCATCATGCCACATGCACCATCACAGTTTCAAGAGGAAATATGAAGTTCTAGTTCTATCTCTTAGTCTCTGTCTCTCATGCACACACAGACAAGGTAATTGAGACTGATCTATACATCAGTGTCTCTTTTGCTGTCTCGTACACAGGGTTATTGTTACCATCTTTCTAAATTCCATATATATGCGTTAGTATACTGTATTGGTGTTTTTCTTTCTGGCTTACTTCACTTTGTATAATAGTTTATACTAATTAGGCAAAGTTGTTATGATTTTAAAATATATTTCTGCTGATTAACAGTTTGCTGCTGCTGCTAAGTTGCTTCAGTCGTGTCCAACTCTGTGTGACCCCATAGACAGCAGACACCAGGCTCCTCTGTCCCTGGGATTCTCCAGGCAAGAAGACTGGAGTGGGTTGCCATTTCCTTCTCCAATGCAGGAAAGTGAAAAGTGAAAGTGAAGTCGCTCAGTCATGTCTGACTCTTCGTGACCCCATGGACTGCAGCCTACCAGGCTCCTCCATCCATGGGATTTTCCAGGCAAGAGTACTCGAGACAGGTGCCATTGCCTTCTCCGGATTAACAGTTAACAAGGATTAAAAGGAAAGAAGACACACAGAGGAGTTTTATTCTGATCATGCATCCTAGCCAACCCTCCCCCCCAAAAAAAAACAGGAGAGGAAAATGGTTTGATTGATTACTGGAAACTGTCCTGCAGAAATATGTCAACAATCCAGATCAACAAGTGAGTTTGTGAGTCTCTCAACCTCAAATGATTTCCAAGAATATTGTAGAAATTAGTCCTGCTATGGGGAAGATAAGTAATTCCAAGACAACTCTCAACTTTAAAGTTATATGACTTTTCAACAGAGTTATCAGCTTATTATTTTTTTTTAAATAAGCACAACTTTTTCTTGATAAAGATAACTACTGATATAGAAGACAAAGTGAATAACAAGATATGGGCATGAGAATTAGTAAGTAATATATAGCAACATATTTGCACATGTGTACACATACATATAACAAAAATATGTATATTATTAAAACTCTATGTTAGTATAACAAAAAACAATTCTTGAAATATCTCAAATGTCACACACACAGGAAATAATGAGCCATTATTAGCCTGTGGGACTGTGAGGTCATAAGAAATTTTGAGTTTTACCATCTGTTGGGTCATTCAAGCATTTCACAACTACCTACCAGTAGCAAATCTATGCTACTTTGCTTCTTTTCAGAATTTTTAAAATATATGTAAAGGCTGTTGAAAATGTAGAAAGTTTTATTCATCTTTAAGGAATTTTTATTAAGGCACTGTGGCTCTTTTAAGAAACTTTAATAGCTTAAATTTAAAGGCTTTTCAAAGTCAAATTTTTATATTTTTGAAAAGTTTAAGCAATTTAAACTTCAATACTTTGCATAAACAATGACAAAACAATGATTTTACATTATAATTTTACTTGTTGTACCTGATCTAAGTCTCAAAGCTTTAAACAGAATGAGCACAGATGAAGTGCCAAGTCTCTACAAATGAATATCCTCGTAAGGGCTCTTCTCATCCCTCCATTTCCTCCTGATGTTTCCTAACCTCCTCCATACTTCCCCACACACATTGCCACCAGGAGGCCAAGTCACAATGCAGAGCACTGTGGCTTGAACAACTGTTCAGGATCTAAGAGTCTGCCATTCCATTCTGGACTCGGACAGTCATCACCTCTTCCTTGAGTCTTTTTTTTTATTTTATTTTTTTTAATCCTCAGTAAAGGAGACATAAACATGTCAAAGAGTTGAAGTGAGGATCAAATGAAGTGAGGATCAAATATTTTGCAAAAACATTCTCATGTTTAACATATAATAAATACTCAGAATGGTGATCATTTTTCTATTGCTCACTTGGGCTTGGATTTTAATTAATTTATTTTTATTTGGTTCTGGAAATGTATTTATCCACAATGTTTTCTAAATGTTCACTATGCTTGCTAAAGGTATGGATAAAAGTACATGGGAAGGTGGCCTTTACTTAAAAATATAGACCATGCCTGCAGTGAGTAATTAGATAATATGAATGAAGTTAAAATGAAAGTGTTAAAATAGGTTAAAATGTGTTAAAACAGTTAAAAATAGGTAAGTGGTAAAAGAGATCAAATTGCCAACATCTGCTGGATCATGGAAAAAGCAAGAGAGTTCCAGAAAAACATCTATTTCTGCTTTATTGACTATGCCAAAGCCTTTGACTGTGTGGATCACAATAAACTGTGGAAAATTCTTCAAGAGATGGGAATGCCAGAACACCTGACCTGCCTCTTGAGAAACCTATATGCAGGTCAGGAAGCAACAGTTAGAACTGGACATGGAACAACAGACTGGTTCCAAATAGGAAAAGGAGTTCGTCAAAGCTGTATATTGTCACCCTGCTTATTTAACTTATATGCAGAGTACATCATGAGAAACACTGGGCTGGAAGAAGCACAAGCTGAAATCAAGATTGCTGGGAGAAATATCAATAACCTCACCTATGCAGATGACACCACCCTTATGGCAGAAAGTGAAGGGGAACTCAAAAGCCTCTTGATGAAGGTGAAAGAGAAGAGTGAAAAAGTTGGCTTAAAGCTCAACATTCAGAAAACTAAGATCATGGCATCTGGTCCCATCACTTCATGGGAAATAGATGGGGAAACAGTGAGAGACTTTATAGTTTTGGGCTCCAAAATCACTGCAGATGGTGACTGCAGCCATGAAATTAAAAGACAATTAGTCCTTGGAAGAAAAGTTATGACCAATCTAGATAGCATATTCAAAAGCAGAGACATTACTTTGTCAACAAATGTCCATCTAGTCAAAGCTATGGTTTTTCCAGTAGTCATGTGTGGATGTGAGAGTTGGACTGTGAAGAAGGCTGAGTGCTGAAGAATTGATGCTTTTGAACTGTGGTGTTGGAGAAGACTCTTGAGAGTCGCTTGAACTGCAAGGAGATCCAACCAGTCCATTCTAAAGGAGATCAGTCCTGGGTATTCTTTGGAAGGAATGATGCTAATGCTGAAACTCCAGTACTTTGGCCATCTCATGCAAAGAGTTGACTCATTGGAAAAAATTCTGATGCTGGGAGGGATTGGGGGCAGGAGCAAAAGGGGATGACAGAGGATGAGATGGCTGGATGGCATCACCAACTCAATGGACGTGAGTCTGAGTGAACTCCAGGAGTTGGTGATGGACAGGGAGGCCTGGCGTGCTGCAATTCACGGGGTCGCAAAGAGTCGGACACGACTGAGCGACTGAACTGAACTGAAGTGGTAAAATACTATGGATTGAGTACATAAAGTTAAAAATGAGAGGTAGGTGATTTGGCTAACATATGTGAAACATGAGAAAAATTATCAGGAGCGGTAGGGATCATGGTAAACTAGATATATCACACTGTATTAAAAGCTAGTGAGTTCTACTCACAAATTATTACCATTTACAACCCTCAGGCTCAACATTGTCAAATTATCTCAAATTTTTAACAAGGGAAATCAAACTAGAATTCTTGTGTATATGCAAAGGTTTTAATGGTTGTTTCAATTTAGACACAAACACTGAAATGATAGACAGTTTAAAAATAAAATTTTAAAATTTCCAAGGTTATGTCTATGGGTGGAATTAATTTTCAGGCTTCCATATTTATTTGATCCTGAGTTAAAGGAATTATAATATAAAAGGGAAGTGTGAAAGAGAGCTCTTCAGAAACTAGAGAAAATTTAAAAGGACAGACAGAACACTAAGAAAGAGCAACTCTCCTTAAATTTTCTATGCAAAATTAGATCAGTAATAAAAGAAATATTCATAGATAGACAAGTAACTTTTAAATAAGTTACAGATGCTTCTTCTTGGAGAGACCTTTAATTTTACTCTGTTTGAGGTTATTTGAGTGAAGTCTGAATGGGAAGCTTGGCACCTATGTGAAGCATTATGAAGACCTGATGGTTACAGAAATTATGAAAATACACGTAGTCTAGGGAAGAGGAATTTTCTGTTTATCTCTCTATCCTTCTCTCGCTTAACTCTAATGTGCCTGTGTGCTAAGTCACTTCAGTCATGTCTGACTCTCGGCGACCCCATGGACTGTAGCCCACCAGGCTTCTCTGTCCATGGGATTCTTCAGGCAGGAATACTGAAGTGGGTTGCCATTTCCTTCTCCACGGGATCTTTTGATCAGGGATCAAACCCTAGCCTTTTATGTCTACTGAGTTGGCAGATTGGTTCTTTACCACTAGCGGCACCTGGAAGCCCTTAATTTTACTCTGTTTAAGGTTATTTGAGTAAAGTCTGTCCAAGTGTGTCCTGATGAATGAGCCAGGTTTCCAGAGTATGTCTATGGATTCCCAATATTGGAATTTCCTAGTGCATTTGTTAAAATGTATGTTCCTAAATACCATTCCAGCTTTACAGAATTGAATCACTGTGCTTGGGCACAGAAATATGGATTTTTTTTTTAATTTCTGTGAATTAACTCTAAAAGAGAGTAAGGGTTTGGAATTACACAGCTGGAATTAGCCTCTTCAACATTGATCCACAGACTGGCCACCAAAGACACTTGTTCAATCAGAGATTCCAAGTCCCATGCAAACTTACTGGAATCTCCAAGGGACTGAGACCTAAGAGATTTATATTTATGAAAAGCTTAACTAGATGACCTTGCTGTGTGTTCAGATGCATGAAGACTACATTTAATTGCATTATAGTCATTATTCTTATTTTTAATGTTTCTTGGATTCTCATTTTCATGAATAAAGTTGGTAATTTGAAAGTATATAACTTATATGTAAAATTACATTCTAGACCTATGAAAGTGAAAGTGAAGGCGCTGAGTCATGTCCGACTCTTTGCGGGTCACCCCATGGACTGTAGCCTACCAGGCTCCTCCCTCCGTGGGATTCTCCAGGCAAGAGTACTGGAGTGGGGTGCCATTTCCTTCTCCAGGGGATCTTCCCAACCCAGGGATTGAACCCTGGTGTCCCGCATTCCAGGCAGATGCTTTAACCTCTGAGCTACCAGGGATTCAATGTAAAAAGAAAACCTAGTTCTTAAGAATGCTGCATTATTTCAAGTTCAATTTCACTGTAACTTTAAAATCATGATAGTGACAGTGAAAGTTGCTCCGTTGCATCTGACTCTTGGTGACCCCATGAATTATACAGCCCATGGAATTCTCCAGGCAAGAATACTGGAATGGGTTGCCATGCCCTTCTCCAGGGGATCTTCCCAACCCAGGGACTGAACCCAGATCTCCCACATTGCAGGCAGATTTTTTACCAGCTGAGCCACCAGGGAAGCCCAAGAATACTCGAGTGGGTACCCTATCCCTTCTCCAGCAAATATGAACACTTGATAAAAGTTATGAATGGTCTAAGAGTATTACCAAGACTATTTCTAGTGGCATAAGTAGCCACTGAGCAACTCATAGACAAAATTTTTTATCCTCCAAGTATCATATTTAGCAGTTTCTCAGTTATCTAACCTACCTGTGAACCTATCTTTGTATAATGGTGAATTTGTGTTTTAGGCAATCTTACTCAGAAACTAATCAATATAAGATTAAAAAACATCTGCTCTTGACTATATATATATGGAAAATGACTACATTATGGATTCATATGGCTAAAATTTTGTGATCTCCTGTCTGGACCTTCACTGGTACATTTCCGTGAGCAAAACAGGATTATAAACCTATACCATTGATAAGAAATACACTACACAGTGTATCTTGCATTATTATTTATAATAAAGCAAAATGGAAGTAAAGGAGAAGAAAAAGAAGATGAGAAAGAAAAGGAAAGGAGCTAAAAAAAAAAGGTTATAGACCATCTAAAACAGCATCTGAAATGAGAGTTTTCACTCCCAACTCTTTAAGTTTTCAGGACATATTGAGAGATGAAGGGTTCGTCTATATAAGCTATTTCCCAGTATAAATATATTCTAAAGTCCTGTCATATTAGTATAATATGAGGAGAGGTAATATACACCTTGATATCTCTGATTTAGCTGAAGGCAGATGATGTATATTAGCAAAATATATGAGTCTTTAACGTTGAAATACTTATCAAAATAAGAGTATTTGTTTGGCTGGGGCAATGAACATACCCATCCATCATAAAGTGATATTTAGCTATAAAAAATAGCCTACTGAGTTCAGTTTTTTCTTCATTTATTACATTTTCCATATGCAGATATTCATGGCTAACTAGGTGCATGCTAGAACATATATTGTGAGGCAGAAGCAGGGAAATATTTCAGGTAAAGTCATTCTTAATTGCAATGATAATGATTATGAAATTATGCTTCATCACCAAGATTATTGGGAGTTTCAAAGAAGAAAATGCAAGTAGGATGCATAATATAATGTCTGGCACAGAGAAAAAATTCAACAAATGTATTACTATAATTTTGACTATTATTGTTATTACTATTTCACTGGCTATCCCTTTTTGTAAATAAACATATACATTCTAATAACATAAATTATCCACTTGAGCATAAGTGTGTACATACACATGGATGTGGGCAGGACAAAATTGTGAGTTGCTGAATGTTATCTATTTCTACATTTACAATACATGGTTATGCTGAATTATTGTTATAAAAGTATGTGTCTTAACAAAATTTAAAAAAAATATCCTAAGCTATTACATGCAAGAAAAACCTCATTATGAAAGAATTGTACATGAAGATACACTGAGGTGTTTTATACAGAGATAACAGTAGCATCTTAGTCTATATGAAAAAAATAAAATCTGTAGGAAAAAAGGCACTCTAGGAAGATATCTAAGTATCAAATGGATATGTTCATTAAAAGGATATATTTCATATGAAATTTTAAAAATTTATTTTTGGTCTATGCTATTAATTATTACTATTTTTTAAATTTATTACTGAATTATTTATTATTATTATTACTTTGCCCATGCCATGTGGATTGTGGGATCTTAGTTCTCTAACCAGGGATTGAACCCAGGCCTTTGGCAGTGTATGCCCAAAGTCCTAACCACTAGACTGCCAGGAAATTCCTTATTACTACTATTTTTAAGGAAATGTTCCCTTTTGCATAGCTAAAAGAAATCCAAGCACTGATAGTCAACAGTTAAGAGGCTGAAAAAATTTTACATTTTATCTTACAGGTTTAATTCAATTAAAAAATAAAATGATTCAGTAACAGAATGAAAAGTGACACCCTCTCCTGGAGCAACTAGTGAGGGTATTAAGAAGGGTCCTATCTCCTCAGAACCTATAGCTTCAAAGAGATTTAAAATAAGAAATCCTCAACTCTCTTGCATGTCAGACTACCAATGAGCATCTGTTAATAAGGACCAAAAACTTTTATTAAATATTTAAAGGAAGGAGGGTTGATAATTTATGGATTGGGTTAAGAGAAGAAATAAAAGAGAAACAGAGATGATTTCATGTTGGCACTAAAATTAACATTATTACACATAATGAAACTGATGAAAAATACAGTTTTCCCTTAGTTTTTGTTGTGTACTCTTGCAACAGATTGATCATGTTTAAGTAAGTACTTGGAGTTGGGAATGATGGGGGCCAAGGCTGGTGAGGAAGAGGGACTGGCTCCCACCAAAGACACCTTAAACAAATGTAGCATGTAAATAAATAAGAATGCTTACTTTGTAAAAGTGGCTCAAAAAAAAAAAAAAAAAAAAAAGTAACTAGCTGCAATCATTACCATTATACTCCATTTCTAAGTAGATTCCCACTTTTAATTTTCTATACTACCACAATTAAGGCTCTCCCCTTCATGGAAATTCTAGAATCATTGCTGTGTGGAACAAGATTACAGTATTCTCCAACCCATCGTTGTATTCTTTTACATTTCTAAATCTATATCCTTCTAATCTTATGACTATACTTCTAAGAGTAGGCTTGCCAATTGTGCCATCTATGACAGGAGTGAACAACCTAATACCCAGTGGGCAAATCTAGATTACTACCTGATTTTTGCAAAAACAATAGAATAAGAATGATTTTTACAATTTTAAAATGGGAAAAAGTCAAAGAATATTATTTATTGACATGTAAATTCATAGTCTTATCCATTTCTTTACATATCGGTGATGTTTTTCATGCTACCATGGCAGAGTGGAGTAGTTGCAACAGAGACAACCTAAGCCACAAAACAAATTATTTATTCTCTGGTGTTTATGGAAAATGTTTGCTGACATTTGATCTAGGACATTATTTTAGATATGCATAGATTTGTAAATATTGAGGGGACAGTCATATTGTGAACCTATGATAACATAAGACCAGAAACTATAAAACTCCTAGAGGACAACATAGGCAAAACACTCTCTGACATGAATCACAGCAGGATCCTCTATGACCCACCTCCCAGAATATTGGAAATAAAAGCAAAAATAAACAAATGGGACCTAATTAAAATTAAAAGCTTCTGCACAACAAACGAAATTATAAGCGAGGTGAAAAGACAACCTTCAGAATGGGAGAAAATAACAGCAAATGAAGCAACTGACAAAGAATTAATCTCAAAAATATACAAGCAACTCCTGCAGCTCAATTCCAGAAAAATAAATGACCCAGTCAAAAAATGAGCCAAAGAACTAAACAGACATTTCTCCAAAGAAGACATACTGATGGCTAACAAATACATGAAAAAAATGCTCAACATCACTCATTATCAGAGAAATGCAAATCAAAACCACAGTGAGGTACCATTTTACACCAGTCAGAATGGCTGCTATCCAAAAGTCTACAAGCAATAAATGCTGGAGAGGGTGTGGAGAAAAGGGAACCCTCTTACACTGTTGGTGGGAATGCAAACTAGTACAGCCACTATGGAGAACAGTGTGGAGATTCCTTAAAAAACTGGAAATAGAACTGCCTTATGACCCAGCAATCCCACTGCTGGACATACACACCAAGGAAACCAAAATTGAAAGAAACACGTGCATCCCAATGTTCATCGCAGCACTGTTTATAATAGCCAGGACATGGAAGCAACCTAGATGTCCATCAGCAGATGAATGGATAAGAAAGCTGTGGTACATAAACACAATGGAGTATTACTCAGCCATTAAAAAGGATACATTTGCATTAGTTCTAATGAGGTGGATGAAACTGGAGCCTATTATACAGAGTGAAGTAAGCCAGAAAGAAAAACACCAATACAGTATACTAACGCATATATATGGAATTTAGAAAGATGGTAATGATAACCCTGTATGCAAGGCAGCAAAAGAGACACAGATGTATAGAACAGTCTTTTGGACTCTGTGGGAGAGGGAGAGGGTGGGATGATTTGGGAGAATGGCATTGAAACATGTATAATATCATATACGAAATGAATCACCAGTCCAGGTTCAAAGTGGGATACAGGATGCTTGGGGCTATGCACTGGGATGACCCAGAGGGGTGGTATGAGGAGGTAGGCAGGAGGGGGGTTCAGGATAGGGAACATGTGTATACCCATGGTGTATTCATGCTGATGTATAGCAAAACTAATACAATATTGTAAAGTAATTAGCCTCCAATTAAAATAAATAGATTTATATTTAAAAAAAAAAGAATAATAGAAAAGTTATAGAGGAGAAGGTTGATCAAACACCCATCTTGTTACATTACAATGGCACATCATATAGGAAAAATCTGATATAATGGATTTGTTCTATTAGATTGGAATTAGTAATAAAAAGAATTCTGATATTTCTAGCCTTATAAATGAAACTGAACCAAAATAAAGCTTTTGAAGAAAATGATAATGTAATACAAATAATAGTGCCTCAGGTGGAGCTAGTGGTATAGAATCTGCTTACCAATGCAGGGGACTCAAGAGATGAGGGTTTGATCCCTGGGTTGGGAAGATCACCTGGAGAAGGAATGGCAACCCACTCCAGTATTCCTGCCTGGAAAGTCCCATGGGCAGAGGAGCCTGATGGGCTACATACAAATAAAATGGGCTGCATTCTAAAATTGATTCTTTAGCTCATCTGTGAAAATTAAGGACAATGAATATGTTAAAAAAAAAAAAAAAAAAAAAAAAAAAACTTCAGAAAGAGGCCTGCATCACTACATTTAAATCTCTGAATGTCATCACTGTCTGTTTTCTTGGGAAAGCTGAAAACCACATTTTATGATAGATTCAACTGAGAAATTAAAGCAGAAGCTGATCTTAATGCAGAATTAGATCAATCATAAAAGAGTAGCTTTCTTTATAAAATTATATATATAATTTATATTATAATTTCATTTTTACACAAATCCATATGTACAAATTGGATTTAGAAAAGGCAAAGGAACCAGAGATCAAATTGCCAACATCCATTGGACCATAGAAAAAGCAAGATAATTCCAGAAAAAAACATCTACTTCTAGTTGATTAACTATGCCAAAGCCTTTGACTGTGTGGATCACACAAACTGTGGAAAGTTCTTAAAGAATGGGAATACCAGGCCACCTTACCTGCCTCCTGAGAATCCTGTATGCAGGTCAATAAGCAACAGTTAGAACCAGACATGGAACAATGGACTGATTCAAAAATGGGAAAGGAATATGTCAAGGCTGGATATTGCCACCCTGCTTATTTAACTTGTATGTAGAGTATGTCATGTGAAATGCTGGACTGGATGAAGCACAAGCTGGAATCAAGATTTCCAGGAGAAATATCAACAACCTCAGATATGCAGATGATACCACCCTTACAGAAGAAAGTAAAAAGGAACTAAACAGCCTCTTGATGAAGGTGAAAGAGGAGAGTGAAAAAGCTGGCTTAAAATTCAACATTCAAAAAATTAAGATCATGGCATCCAGCCCATCACTTCATGGCAAATAGATAGGAAAGCAATGGAAATAGTGAGAGACTTTATTTTCTTGGGCTCCAGAATCTCTGGAGCCATGAAATTAAAAGATGCTTGATCCTTGGAAGAAAAGCTGTGACAAACTGAGACAGTGTATTAAAAATAAATAAATAAATAAAATAAAATAAAACCAGAAACATTACTTTGCTGACAAAGTTCTGTAGAGTCAAAACTATGGTTTTTCCAGTAGTCATGTATGGATGTGAGAGTTGAACCATAAAGAAGGCTTAGCACCAAAGAATTGATTTTTTTTAACTGTGGTGCTGGAGAAGACTCTTGAGAGTCCCTCGGACTGCAAGAAGATCCAACAAGTCAATCCTAAAGGAAATAAATGAACTGAACTGATTCATTGGAAGGACTGATGCTGAAGCTGAAGCCCCAATACTTTGGCCACCTGATGAGAAGAGCTGGCTCACTGGAAAAGACCCTGATGCTGGGAAAGATTAAAGGCAGGAGAAGGGGTCAACAGAGGATGAGATGGTTGGATGGCATCACCAACTCAATGGACATGAGTTTGAGCAAGCTCTGAGAGATGATGTAGGACAGGGAAGCCTGATGTCCTGCTGTCCATGGGGTCACAAAGAGTTGGACAAGATTGAGCAACTGAACAACCTATAAAATTTATAAATGTATATGTTTACATAATCTGTAGAATTGCCTGTATTTAAAATAAAATTCTGTTTGCAAAAGAAGAAACAGCAGTCTACACTAATAACTAGCATTGCCATTCCAAGGGAAATACTATCCATATGATGCTTCTATTATTCCCTACTATTGGAAGACTGTTCATAAAATACACTACTATGATTTCCTTAACAAAATACAATAATAGAAATGATCTAATACTAATTTTTTTGAACATGTAAGAAAAAAATCCAACCTTTTAAATTTTAATAGAAAATGCATTCCTCTTGGGGAACACGATGGCGGATTTAAGTATAACCTGTCCCCTAAGGTGTACTGTGTAGGTAGAGAAAACTATTATTTAAGTAGTAGAGTTGCTGTTCATTTTAAATAAACCTTGTGGACATAAATCTGATTCACTAATAAAAGCTAAATTTAGCTGTAATTATTTTTGTAACAAGAGTAACATTCATCTTAAAATGAATTAAGTCTAGGATTCCTTTATTTCAAGTAAATAAACATCTATTGATTAGAGATCTTCTAAACCTGTACTAGCAGCAATAATTACTATTATTAATAAAATATTTTCTTGAGCACATATTAAATGTTTCAATTTATTAAATATGCTGAGCTCTGCATCTCTGTTTAAGATAATTTTATAAGAAAAGTTTACTTTGTATGAGAATATTAATAAAAGAGACATGTAGAAAACTTAATGAAAGCTAAAATGTAGGTGGAAGAAGAAGAAGGGAAGGAATATTCTTCAGGAAAGGAAAGAAAGGGTATTTAACATGGGTGCAACCAAGAAGAAGTGAAACTGGAGAAAAGCATTGCTTCATGGCATCAAAGGCTGTAAGAGAAAGAGAAAGGAGGTGGAGTTTTTCATTTGCATAAGGGGAATCCATTTTAACTCTGAAAGTTAGATTTATTAGCAAGGAATGAGGATTTAAATGTTCTATGTGATCATTTGTTTACAAGTCACCAGTCCTTCTATAACGTAGATGATTTGGATTAAGTAAGGATAAGATTTTGTGCAGAGGCAAGGGCAAGATATATAGATCAAAAAGGAGAATATAATGAAATGAACTTGCTGTTGAAAGCAACAGATTATTCTTTATGTTTGTAAGGGTGTATATGGGGGTAGGGGTCAATGCTGTGTATTTTTACTAAAGGAAGCATGTGCTACTAAAGGAACTGTGTGCTGTGCTTAGTCTCTTGGCTGTGCCCTGCAACCCCATGGACTGTAGCCCACCAATCTCCTCTGTCCATGGGGACTATCCAGGCAAGAACACTGGAGCAGGTTGCCATGCCCTCCTGCAGGGGATCTTCCCAACACAGGGATTGAACCCAGGTATCCCACATTGCAAGCTGATTCTTTACTGTTTGAGTCACCAGGGAAGCGCAAGAATACTGGAGTAGGTAGCCTATCCCTTCTCTAGGGGAACTTCTCTACCCAAAATTGAACTGGCGTCTCATGCATTGCAGGTGGGTTCTTTTCCAGCTGAGCTACCAGGGAAGCCCAAAGGACGTATATATGTTTATAAGTGTGTGTGTGTCTCTGTATGTGTGTCTGTATGGTCAAGTGTGTATAGCAGGCAAGTTAGGCAAAAGATGTCCCTGGCTTTCCCTGTCTCTGAAGAGAGGCATTGTAGCTCCATGGAAAGTGAGTGTTAGAATTTGTTAATACCCTTGACACTGAAAACTACAATAATCAACGACAAGACTTTAATCTTCATATTCTATAGGTCCTGAATAATGAGACACCCTGGCTACTTTGGTATCATCTGTCCTATTGCTTTAACCTAGTCTGCAAAACTGCTTTACATGTTTCCTTTCATTATTCTAAATCCTATTGTTAAACATCTCTGTAATCTTGCCTTTTTTTTTTTTTTTTTTTGCAAATGCATGAGTTAAACCAGTGGCTACATCCTCTATGTCTCACATGTCTGTAACTTCTTTCCATTCCTTTCCCACCAGTGTTTTCCTTAATCTCTCTCATTGTCGTTTCTTTCAAAGTAGTTTGTTTATGTTGAGTCTCCAAAGACCTGATGAACCTTATTACTTTCAGATACAATTTTCTTCACACATCACATTTCTCTTTTGGTTAGTTCTTTGATTCAATGCCTATTTGATTCCCATTACCTCAAAACAAAATGCAATCTTGCCAGTCTAATTATTCACAGTTTGGTTCAATTGATTTCACTTTCCCTGCCTGCCTTTCCATGAATCTATTCTAAGTTTACTAGTTTCCCCTTTGTGTTGACTTCTTTCCTAGAATTGTTATTTCCAGTCTTATCCATTAAAGAAAATAACACCAACTACTAAAGTGAAACATGGATCACAGCCTTGTCTAACTCAATGAAACTATGAGCTATGCTGTATAGGGCCACCCAAGATAGTTGGGTCATGGAGGAGAGTTCTGACAAAAAAGTGGCCCACTGGAGAAGGGATTGACAGACCACTTTGTATTCTTGCCTTGAGAACCCCATGAACAGTATGAAAAGGCAAAAAGATATACATTAAAAGAGGAACTTCTCAGGTTGTTAGATGCCCAATATGATACTGGAGAAAAGCAGGGAAATAGCTCCAGAAAGAATGAAGAGGCTAAGCCAAAGTGGAAACAACACCCAGTTGTGGATATGTCCGGTAGTGAAAGTAAAGTCTGATGCTCTGAAGAACAATACTGCATAGGAAATGGGAATGTTAGGTCTGTGAATCAAGGTTAATTGGAAGTGGTCAAACAGGAGATGGCGAGTGAACAACCACATTTTATGAATCAGTAAACTAAAATGGACTGGAATGGGCAAATTTAATTCAGATGACCATTATATCTATGACTGTGGGCAAGAATCTCTTAGAAGAAATGGAGTAGCCCTCATAACCAACAAAAGATGGAGAAGAATATACAGTCAGCAAAAACAAGACCGGGAGATGACTGAGGCTCAGATCATGATCTACTTATTGCAAAATTCAGAATTATATTGAGAAAATAGAGAAAACCTCTAGGCCATTCAGGGCTGACCTAAATCAAATCCCTTACAATTATACAATGTAAGTGACAAATAGATTCAAGAGATTAGATTTGATGGACAAAGTGCCTGAAGAACTATAGACAGAGGTTCATAACATTGTACAAGAGATGGTGATAAAAACCATCCCCAAGAAAAAGAAATTCAAAAAGGCAAAATGGTTTTCTGAGGAGGCCTTACAAATGGCTGAGAAAAAAAGAGACATGAAAGGTGAAGGAGAAAAGGAAAGATATACCCATCTGAATGCAGAGTTCCAAAGAATAGCAAGGAGAGATAGAAAGCCTTCCTAAGTGAACAATGCAAAGAAATAGAGAAAAAATAATAGAATGGGAAACACTAGAGATGTCTTCAAGAAAATTAAAGATACTAACGGGACATTTCATGCAAAGATGGGCACATTAAAGGAGAGAAATGGTATGAACCTAACAGAAGCAGAGGTATTAAAAAGAGGTGTCAAGAATACACAGAAGAACTATACAAATAAGATCTTAATGATCCAGATACCCATGATGGTGTGATCACTCACCTAGAGCCAGACATCCTAGAATGCAAAGTCAAGTGGGCCTTAGGAAGCCTCACTACAAACAAAGCTAGTGGAGGTTATGAAATTCCAGCTGAGCTATTTCAAGTCCTAAAAGATGATGCTATGAAAGTGCTGCACTTAATATGTCAGCAAATTTGAAAAACTCAGCAGTGGCCACAGGACTAGAAGAGGTCAGTTATCATTCCCACCCCAAAGAAAGGCAATGCCAAAGAATGTTCAAACTATCTCACGATTGCACTCATTTCACATCGTAGCAAAGTAATTCTCAAAATTCTCCAAGCTAGGCTTCAACAGCACATTTACTGAGAACTTCCAGATGTTTGCTGGATTTAGAAAAGTCAGAGGAACCAGAGATCAAATTGCGAATATCCATTGGATCATTGTAAAAGGAAGAGAGTTCCAGAAAAATATCTACTTCTGCTTCATTGATTTTGCTAAAGCCTTTGACTCTGTGGATCACACAAACTGTTGAAAATTCTTAAAGAGAATGGAACACTGGACCACCTTACCTTTCTTCTGAGAAATCTGTATGCAGGTCAAGAATCAACAGCTAGAACTAGACATGGAACAACTATCTGGTTCAAAATTTGGAAAAGACTACCTCAAGGCTATATATTGTTACCTTGCTATTTAACTTATACTCAGAGTACATCATGTGAAATGCCAGGCTGGATGAAGCACAAGCTGGAGTCAAGATTGCTGAGAGAAATATCAATAACCTCAGATATGCAGATGACATCACCCTAACAGCAAAAAGTGAAGAGGAACTAAAAAGCCTCTTGATGAAGATGAAAGAGGAGAGTTAAAAAGTTGGATTAAAACTCAACATTCAAAAAACTAAGATCATGGCATCCAGTTTCATCACTTTAATGCAAATAGATGAGGAAACAATGGAAACAGTAATAGACTTTATTTTCTTGGGCTCCAAAGTCACTGCAGATGGTGATTGCAGCCATGAAATTAAAAGACACTTGGAACTGGAGGAATCAACCTGCCTGACTTCAGGCTCTACTACAAAGCCACAGTCATCAAGAAAATATGGTACTGACACAAAGACAGAAATATAGATCAATGTAACAAAATGAAAAGCCCATAGATAAATCCACGCACCTACGGACACCTTATCTTTGACAAAGGAGGCAAGAATATACAATGGAGAAAAGACAATCTCTTGAACAAGTGGTTAAACTGGGAAACTGGTTGGAAAACAAGTGGGAACACAAGTGGGAAAACTGGTCAACCACTTGTAAAAGAATGAAACTAGAACAC
Source organism: Bubalus bubalis (assembly GCF_019923935.1). NCBI lineage: Eukaryota > Metazoa > Chordata > Mammalia > Artiodactyla > Bovidae > Bubalus > Bubalus bubalis. The sequence goes on along the minus strand of NC_059179.1, from coordinate 5,087,068 downwards.
TTTCTAATACCATACACAAAAAATAAACTCAAAATGGATTAAAGATCTAAACATAAGACCAAAACTACACAACTCCTAGAGGAGAACATAGGCAAAACACTCTCCGACATAAATCACAGCAGGATCCTTTATGACCCACCTCCCAGAATATTGGAAATAAAAGCAAAAATAAACAAATGGGACCTAATTAAAAATAAAATCTTCTGCACAACAAAGGAAACTATAAGCGAGGTGAAAAGACAACCTTCAGAATGGGAGAAAATAACAGCAAATGAAGCAACTGACAAAGAATTAATCTCAAAAATATACAAGCAACTCCTGCAGCTCAATTCCATAACAATAAATGACCCAGTCAAAAAATGGGCCAAAGAACTAAACAAACATTTCTCCAAAGAAGACATACAGATGGCTAACAACCACATGAAAAGATGCTCAACATCACTCATTATCAGAGAAATGCAAACCAAAACAACAATGAGATACCATTTCACCCCAGTCAGAATGGCTACGATCCAAAAGTCAACAAGGAATAAATGCTGGAGAGTATGTGGAGAAAAGGGAACCCTCTTACACTGTTGACGGGAATGCAAACTAGTACAGCCACTTTGGAGAACAGTGTGGAGATTCCTTAAAAAACTGGAAACAGAACTGTCATATGACCCAGCAATCCCACTGCTGGGCATACACACCGAAGAAACCAGAATTGAAAGAGACACGTGTATCCCAATGTTCATCACAGTACTGTTTATAATAGCCAGGATATGGAAGCAACCTAGATGTCCATCAGCAGATGAATGGATAAGAAAGCTGTGGTACATATACACAACGGAGTATTACTCAGCCATTAAAAAGAATACATTTGAATCAGTTCTAATGAGGTGGATGAAACTGAAGCCTAAAATACAGAGTGAAGTAGGCCAGAAAGAAAAACACCAATACAGTATACTAACGCATATTAGCCTCACAAGCATGGGCGACTGCGACGGCGCACAAGCACAGCCGAGAGGAGCTACCCCATGCCCGAGGCCAGGGGCAGTGGCCGAGAGGAGAAACCCCACATCCAAGGAGTGGTGGCTGCATAGGCGCAGGTGGGCTTAGAGGAGCTAATCCACATTAAAGGTCAGGAGGGGCAGCAGTGAGGAGATACCCCTCATCCAACATAAGGAGCAGCAGCTGCGCTTTGCTGGAGCACCCGCACTTTGCTGGAGCAGCCATAAAGAGATACCCCACATCCAAGGTAAGAGAAACCCAAGTAAGATGGTAGATGTTGCATGAGGGCATCAGAGGGCAAACACACTGAAACCATAATCACAGAAAACCAGTCAATCTAATCAAACTAGAACCACAGCCTTCTCTAATTCAATGAAACTAAGTCATGCCCTGTGGGGCCACCCAAGATAGGCGGGTCATGGTGAAGAGGTCTGACAGAATGTGGTCCACTGGAGAATGGAATGGCAAACCACTTCAGTATTCTTGCTTTGATAACCCCATGAACAGTATGAAAAGGCAAAATGATAGGATAATGAAAGAGGAACTCCCCAGGTCAGTAAATGCCCAATATGCTACTGGAGATCAGTGGAGAAATAACTCCTTAAAGAATGAAGGGATGGAGCCAAAGCAAAAAAAAAAACCCAGTTGCGGATGTGATTGGTGACAGAAGCAAGGTTCGATGCTGTAAAGAGCAATATTGCATAGGAAACTGGAATGTTAGTTCCATGAGTCAAGGCAAATTGGAAGTGGTCAAACAGGAGATGGCAAGAGTGAACTTTGACATTCTAGGAATCAGCAAACTAAAATGGACTGGAATGGGTGAATTTAACTCAGATGACCATTATATCTACTACTGTAGGCAGGAATCCCTCAGAAGAAATGGAGTAGCCATCATGGTCACCAAAAGAGTCTAAAATGCAGTACTTGGATGCAATCTCAAAAATGACAGAATGATCTCTGTTTGTTTCCAAGGCAAAGCATTCAATATAACAGTAATCTAAGTCTATGTCCCAACCAGTAACACTGAAGAAGCTGAAGTTGAAAGGTTCTATGAAGACCTACAAGACCTTTTAGAACTAACACCCCAAAAAGATGTCCTTTTCATTACAGGAGACTGGAATGCAAAAGTAGGAAGTCAAGAAACACCTGGAGTAACAGGCAAATTTGGCCTTGAAATATGGAATTAAGCAGGGCAAAGGCTAATAGAGTTTTGCCAAGAGAATGCACTGGTCATAGGAAACACCCTCTTCCAACAACACAAGAGAAGACTCTACATATGGACATTACTAGATGGTCAACGCCAAAATCAGATTGATTATATTCTTTGCAGCCAAAGATGGAGAAGCTCTATACAGTCAGCAAAAACAAGACTGGGAGGTCATTGTGGCTCAGAACATGAACTCCTTATTGCCAAATTCAGGCTGAAATTGAAGAAAGTGGGAAAACCACTAGACCATTCAGGTATGACCTAAATCAAATCCCTTATGATTATACAGTGGAAGTGAGAAATAGATTCAAGGGACTAGATCTGATGGAGTGCCTGATGAACTATTGACTGGGGTTTGTGACATTGTACAGGACACAGGGATCAAGACCATCCCCATGGAAAAGAAATGCAAAAAAGCAAAATGGCTGTCTGGGGAGGCCTTACAAATATCTCTGAAAAGAATAGAAGTGAAAAGCAGAGTAAAGAAGGAACGATATAAGCACCTGAATGCAGAGTTCCAAAGAATAACAAGGAGAGATAAGAAAGCCTTCCTCAGTGATCAATGCAAAGAAATAGAGGAAAACAACAGAATGGGAAAGACTAGAGATAGCTTCAAGAAAATTAGAGATACCAAGGGAGCATTTCATGCAAAGATGGGCTCAATAAAGGACAGAAATGGCATGGACCTAACAGAAGAAGAAGATATTAAGAAGAGGTTGCTAGAACACAGAAGAACTGTACAAAAAAGATCTACATGACCCAGATATTCAAAATGGTGTGATTACTCACCTAGAGCCAGACATCCTGGAATGTGAAGTCAAGTGGGCCTTAGAAAGCAACACTAGGAACAAAGCTAGTGGAGGTATGGAATTCCAGTTGAGCTATTTCAAATCCTGAAGGATGATGCTGTGAAAGTGCTGCACTCAATATGTCAACAAATTTGGAAAACTCAGCAGTAGCCACAGGACTGGAAAAGATCAGTTTTCATTCCAATCCCAAAGAAAGGCAATGCCAAAGAATGCTCAAACCACCACAAAATTGATCTCATCTCACAAACTAGTAAAGTAATGCTCAAAATTCTCCAAGCCAGGCTTAGCAATATGTGAACCGTGCACTTCCAGATGGTCAAGCTGGTTTTAGAAAAGGTAGAGGAACAAGAAATCAAATTGCCAACATCTGCTGGATCATCAAAAAAGGAAGAGAGTTCCAGAAAAACATCTATTTCTGTTTTATTGACTATGCCAAAGCCTTTGACTGTGTGGATCACAATAAACTGGGGAAAATTCTGAAAGAGATGAGAATACCACACCACCTGACCTGCCTCTTGAAAAACCTATATGCAGGTCAGGAAGCAACAGTCAGAACTGGACATCAAACAACAGACTGGTTTCAAATAGGAAAAGGAGTACGTCAAGGCTGTATATTGTCACCCTGCTTATTTAACTTATATGCAGAGTACATAATGAGAAATGCTGGGCTGGAAGAAGCACAAGCTGGAATCAAGATTGCTGGGAGAAATATCAATAACCTCAGCTATGCAGATGACACCACCCTTATGGCAAAAGTGAAGAGGAACTCAAAAACCTCTTGATGAAAGTGAAAGAGGAGAGTGAAAAAGTTGGCTTAAAGCTCAACATTCAGAAAACTAAGATCATGGCATCTGGTCCCATCACTTCATGGGAAATAGATGGGGAAACATGGAAACAGTGTCAGACTTTATTTTTTGGGCGTCCAAAGTCACTGCAGATGGTGACTGCAGCCATGAAATTAAAAGACACTTACTCCTTGGAAGAAAATTTATGACCAACGTAGATAGCATATTCAAAAGCAGAGACATTTTTTTGCCAACAAAGGTCCATCTAGTCAAGGTTATGGTTTTTCCAGTGGTCACGTATGGATGTGAGAGTTGGACTGTGAAGAAAGCTGAGTGCCAAAGAATTGATGCTTTTGAACTGTGGTGTTGGAGAAGACTCTTGAGAGCCCCTTAGCCTGCCAGATCAAATCAGTAAATCCTGAAGGAAATCAATCCTGAATATACATCGGAAAGACTCATGGTGAAGCTGAAGCTCCAAAACTTTAGTTACCTGATGCAAAAAGCTGACTCATTGGGAAAGAGCCTGATTCTCGGAAAGATAGAACGCAGAAGGAGAAGGGTATGACAGAGGATGAGGTGGTTGGATGGAATCACTGACTCATTGGATATGAGTTTAAGCAAACTCCAGGATGTGGTTAAGGATAGGGAAGCCTTGGTGCCTCAGTAATGGGGTAGCAAAGGGTCAGACATGACTGAATGACCAAGCAACAATAGCAGCAACAACTAAAGTGAAACTCAAGTCATAAGTTGTCCATTGTCTTTGACCCTTCAGGTGTGTTTGTGGCAGAAACTCTGTATATTTCCATCATGTCTCTGGTTTCACATGTTGTCTCATATATAATTTTTGGTAATATTTGTATGTTTATTTTTAAACTATATATTGTATTGTCTTAGGATATGATTTACTTCACTTATATTTTAGTGGGAAGCAACTGAAATCTAAATTAGCACAATGAAAATTATGTCCCTTTAATTGAGTATTATTGAATATATTTATAAATGCAGAGAAAAATCTGAATACTAGAAAATTTGTTACAAACTGAAAAAAATATTTTACTGAAGAAATATTTAGAAATCATAATAAAATGTTAAAAATAAAACATTAAAATTCAATATTGAATTTTAGGTGTAAAACTCAAATAGATTTCAAATTATAATTGAATAGATATACAAGAAATTTTTTTAGGTTAATATAGAAATTTAAAAATCTTCTAATACATTGGCCAGAATGGCCATCATCAAATGTCTACAAATAATAAATGCTGGAAATGATATAGAGAAAAGTGAACCCTCCTGTTGGTGTGAATGTAAATTGGTACAGACACAACGTAGAACAATAAGAATATTCCTTAAATAACTAAAAATAGAACTACCATATAAGCCAGCATACACACTCCTGGGTATATATATGGAAAGATAAAAACTCTCATTTTAAAATATGCATGCATCTCAATGTTCATGCATCGGAGAAGGAAATGGCAACCCACTCCAGTGTTCTTGCCTGGAGAATCCCAGGGACGGGGGAGCCTGGTGGGCTGCTGCCCATGGGGATTACACAGAGTGAGACACGACTGAAGAGACTTAGCAGCAGCAGCAATGTTCATAGCAGCACTATTTGCAATAGCCAAGGCATGAAAGCTACCTAAATGACATAATGATCATATTTGGAAAGCAGAATTAAGGACACAGATGTAGAAACAAATGTATAGACACCAAGAGGAGAAAGGGCAGGAGTAGGATGAATTGGGAAATTGGGATTGCCATATATATACTATAGATACTATGTATAAAATAGTTAAATAATGAGAACATACGCTATAGCTCAGGGAACTCTACTCAGTGCTCTGTGGTGACCTAAATAGGAAGGAAATCTAAAAAGGAGAGGATATATGTTTACATATAGCTGATTCACTTTGCTGTACAGCAGGAACTAACACAACATTGTAATTATACTCCAAATAAATTAACTTAAAAAACAGAAGGAATAAAAAGTTGAATGGAAATATAAAAAAACCAAACAGATGTTTAAAAGTCAACAGAGATTTTTTAGGGAAAAACTGTCAGAACTTGGCAAATAAGCTAACTGATATACAAGATCAAAACATGTGATAGGAAACTCTCTTACATATCTTTTGTTTTATTATTTTATTTATTTCAGTGGCTTATAGAAACACAATTTTATGAGAACATTTGCCATGCCATTTTCCTTAGAGATAATGTTTCAGGCAACTAAAATCAACTTTGATTAATTATTACTGCTTGTTATCTGTACTCAATGTTTGAATGTCATAAGACATGTCTAAAAAATAGAACCACAGATTTGATACTTGTGAAGTTTCTTCCCCAAGGAATGAGTGAAAAAATGTAAATGCAGTGTTTACATGATTTGTACTTCTTGTCTTTTGTGTATTGGAATAGGAAGAGTTTTAAATGATGAAAAATAACATTTTTTTCCCTAGAATTAAGCAAAATATCAGGTAATATGATATTTTTAAATACACATGTTTTCCTCTAACCATTTATTTAACACATATTTACTCATATACCTATGGCTGTACCATGTATTCACCTAGTGATGTGATGGAACTGAAACTTCATTTTATTTAGGAGCAAAAGTGAAGGTAGGTGGCCATATTGGCAAGAATCAACACTGGAACACTCAAGAAAAAGGGACTGTCTAAATAGCCATGTTCAAGAGGGCATACCAGGACCAAGAGTTGAATTCAAGTTGAAGGATCTGATATAGAGGAAGGTACAAAACGTAAGCCATTCATGATTCCAACCACGGAGATACTGGGTGAAATAGATGAAAGGAATCTTTAATTGAGGGCCAACAGCTAAGTCCACAGGCAAAATAAGCTAATCCTTAAAAGCAATCTACCACTTGGAAGGTAAATTTCACCTAAAATATCCATATCAGTGTGTTAGTCACTCAGTCATGTCCGACTCTTTGTGACCCTACAGACTGTAGCTTACTAGGCTTTTCTATCTATAGGATTCTCCAGGCAAGAATACTGGAGTGGATTGCCACTCCATTCTCCAGAGGATCTTCCCAACCCAGGGATCAAACCCTGATCTCCTGCATTGCAGGCAGATTCATTACTGTTTGAACTACTGGGAAGTCATACATAAAGATCAATATTGCCAAGTTATTACCTTTAAGATTTTGATAATCTTGTTGGGAAGAAAGTGAAAGTGAAGTCGCTCAGTTGTGTCTCTTTGCAACCCCATGGACTGTAGCCTACTAGGCTCCTTAGTCCATGGAATTTTCCAGGCAAAAGTACTGGAGTGGGTTGCCATTTCCGTCTCCAGGGGATCTTCCCGAGCCGGGGGTCACACCCGGTCTCCCGCATTGCAGGCAGACGCTCTACTGTCTCAGCCACCAGTGTTACGCTGTGTGCAAGACCTGTTGACCTGTGAGCTGTACTCAGGTAGTAAGGGCTCTTTATATCCCCTCCTCTGTCCTTAGAATGTATGTTCTGCCACCAGTCTCCTAGTGGGAGCTGTTCCAAGTGAATAATCTCTAGAGAGTAAGGTTGTTCAGACCATCTGGACAGTATACTTGATTGAGCCGTGTTAAGGTTCTACCTAAACATTAAGATTTTTATGGACAGATGTGGAGATCTACTTATCTTACAGCCACCCAAGATAGGCCTCAGATATAACCTCCCTTGCTTATTAAACCTATCACCTACCAATCTGGAGTGGCCTCTCACTTTCTCTGGTCTCTCTCTGCCCTGCTTCTATGGAGGCCAGTTTGTGAACTAGGAGCACATATAGCAGAGTGTGAATGACTCTACAAGGGATGAAGTTGGAAGGAAGCATATAGAGAAAAATGTCCCAGCTTGTTCTTCAAGGAAAAGGAGAAGCTTTCCAGGTAAGATGTTGAACAAACTCTGTGAAAGATACTGAGACATAAGATGTATGATTTGCTTGAGCAAATCTAAGATAAGAGTTGAGTAGATGAACTTGAATAGGAATGCAGGATGAATTATGGGGCATTTTGTAGACTGGGATTTAATCCTTTTAAAATTAGAACATTCGCTAAAACCATACACAAAAATAAACTCAAATGGGTTAGAGAGTTAAATGCAAGGCCAGATACTATAAAACTCTTAGAGGCAGAACACTGTGATATAAATCATAGCAAGATCTTTTTTGATTTACCTCATAGAGTAATGAAAACAAAAACAAAAATGAATAAATGGGAAGTAATTAAACTTAAAAGCTTTTGCACAGCAAAGGAAAACACAAAACAAAGATTATTCACAAAATACGAGAACATATTTGCAAATAAAGTGACTGACAGGGATTAACCTCCAAATTATATAAACACCTCATGCAACTCAGTATAAACAACCCAATCAAAATGAGCAGAAAATCTAAATAGATATTTCTGCAAAGAAGACATACAGGTGACAAAGAGGTACATGAAAGATGCTCAACATCACTAATCATTCATTTCATTTCAATTCTGTTCAGTCGCTCAGTCGTGTCTGACTCTTTGTATCCCCATGAATCACAGCACTCCAGGCCTCCCTGTCCATCACCAACTCCCGGAGTTGACTTAAACTCATGTCCATTGAGTCGATGATGCCATCCAACCATCTCTTCCTCTGTCGTCCACTTCTCCTCCTGCCTCCAATCCCTCCCAGCACCAGAGTCTTTGCCAATGAGTCAACTCATCGCATCAGGTGTCCAAAGTACTGGAGTTTCAGCTTCAGCCTCAATCTTTCCAGTGAACACCCAGGACTGATCTCCTTTAGGATGGACTGGTTGGACCTCCTTGCAGTCCAAGGGACTCTCAAGAGTCTTCTCCAACACCACAGTTCAAAAGCATGAATTCTTCGGTGCTCAGCTTTCTTCACAGTCCAACTCTCACATCCATACATGACCACTGGAAAAACCATAGCCTTGACTAGATGGACCTTTGTTGGCAAAGTAATATATCTCCTTTTTAATATGCTATCTAGGTTGGCCAGAACTTTTCTTCCAAGGAGTAAGCGTCTTTAATTTCATGGCTGCAGTCACCATCTGCAGTGATTTTAGACCCCCCCAAAAATAAAGTCTGACACTGTTTCTATTGTTTCCCCATCTATTTCCCATAAAGTGATGGGACCAAATGCCATGATCTTTGTTTTCTGAATGTTGAGCTTTAAGCCAACTTTTTCACTCTCCAATTTCACTTTCATCAGGAGGCTTTTTAGTTCCTCTTCACTTTCTGCCATAAGGGTGGTGTCATCTGCATAGCTGAGGTTATTGATATTTCTCCCGGAAATCTTGATTCCAGCTTGTGCTTCTTCCAGCCCAGGGTTTCTTATGATGTACTCTGCGTATAAGTTAAATAAGCAGGGTGACAATATACAGCCTTGACGTACTCCTTTTCCTATTTGGAACCAGTCTGTTCCATGTCCAGTTCTGACTGTTGCTTCCTGACCCGCATATAGGTTTCTCAAGAGGCAGGTCAGGCGGCCTGGTATTCCCATATCTTTCAGGATCTTCCACCGTTTATTGTGATCCAAACAGTCAAAGGCTTTGGCATAGTCAATAAAGGAGAAATAGATGTTTTTCTGGAACTCTCTTGCTTTTACGATGATCCAGTGGATGTTGGCAATTTGATCTCTGGTTCCCCTGCCTTTCCTAACACCAGCTTGAACATCTGGAAGTTCACGGTTCATGTGTTGCTGAAGCCTGGCTTGGAGAATGAGCATTACTTTACTAGCCTGTGCTGCTGCTGCTGCTGCTGCTAAGTCGCTTCAGTCGTGTCCGACTCTGTGCGACCCCATAGATGGAAGCCCATCAGGTTCCACCATCCTTGGGATTCTCTAGGCAAGAACGCTGGAGTGGGTTGCCATTTCCTTCCCCAATGCATGAAAGTGAAAAGTGAAAGTGAAGTCTCTCAGTTGTGTTCGACTCTTAGCAACCCCATGGACTGCAGCCTACCAGGCTCTTCTGTCCATGGGATTTTCCAGGCAAGAGTACTGGAGTGGGGTGCCATTGCCTTCTCCGAGATGAGTGCAATTGTGTGGTAGTTTGATCATTCTTTAGCATTGCCTTTCTTTGGGATTGGAACGAAAACTGACCTTTTTCAGTCCTGTGGCCACTTCTGAGTTTTCCAAATTTGCTGGCATATTGAGTGCAGCACTTTCACAGCATGACCTTTCAGGATTTGAAATAGCTCAACTGGAATTCCATCACCTCTACTAGCTTTGTTTGTAGTGATGCTTTGAAAAATGCAAATCAAAACTGCAATGAGGTATCATCTCACACAGGTCAGAAAAGCCATTATCAAAAAATCTATTAACTATAAGTGCTAGGGAGGATGTGGATAAAAGGGAACCCTCCTACGCTATTGATAGAAATGTAAATTGTTACAGCCACTATTGAGAACAGTATGTAGGTTCCTTGTTGGGCACTAAGTCACTTCAGTAAATGTCCTATGGACTGTGGCCCACCAGGCTCGTCTCTTCATTCTTCCCCAGGCAAGAATACTGGAGTGGGTGGCCACGGCCTCCTGCAGGGGATCTTCCCAACCCAGGGATTAAGCCCAGACCTTTTATGTCTCCTGCATTGGCAGGTGGGTTCTTTACAACTAGCACCACCTGGGAAGCCCACAGAGGTTCCTTATAAAACTAAAAATAGAACTACCACATGATATGATCCAGCAATCCCACTTTTGGGCATATATCCAGAGAAAGCCATGATTCAAAAAGATACACGTACCCCATTGTTCATTTCAGCACTATTTACAATAGCCAAGGCATGAAAGCAACCTAAATATCCATCAACAGAAGACTGTTTAAAGAAGATGTGGTACATGTATACAATGGAATACTGCTGCTAAGTTGCTGCTAAGTCACTTCAGTCATGTTCAATTCTGTGTGACCCCACAGATGTCAGCCCACCAGGCTCTCCTGCCCCTGGGATTCTCCAGGCAAGAACACTGGAGTGGGCTGCCATTTCCTTCTCCAATGCCTGAAAGTGAAAAAGTGAAAGTGAAGTTGCTCAGTCGTGTCTGACTCTTAGTGACCCCATGGACTGCAGCCTACAAGGCTCCTCCATCCATGGGATTTTCCAGGCAAGAGTACTGGAGTGGGGTCCCATTGCCTTCTCCACAATGGAATACTACTCAGCCATAAAAAGAAGTGGACTTGGGTCATTTGTAGTGATGTAGATGGACCTAAAGACTGTCTTACACAGTGAAGTAAGCCAGATACAGAATAATATATCACATATAGCTTCCCTGGTGGCTCAGTGGTGAATAATCCTACCAAAACAGGAGACCTGGGTTTGATCCCTGGGTTGGGAAGATCCTCTGGAGAAGGAAATGGCAACCCACTTCAGTATTCTTGCCTGGGAAATCCCATGGACAGAGAAGCTTACAGTCCATAGAGTCATAAGAGTTGGACATGACTAAACAACAACAACATATTTTATATGTGGAATCTTAAAAAAAAAAGGCACAAATGAACCCATTTATAAAACAGAAATAGAGTAACAGATATAAAAAACAAACATAGATACCAAGGGGGGTGAAAAAGAGGTAAGGGATAAATTGTGAGATTGGGATCAACATATAGACACTACTAGATGTAAAATAGTTAACTAAAAAGAATCTACTGTATAGCACAGGGACCTCTACTCAGTAATGTATAAAGACCTGTATGCATTTGAAAAAGTGTAGATGTGTGTATCAGAGAAGGCAATGGCATCCCACTCCAGTACTCTTGCCTAGAAAACCCCATGGATGGAGGAGCCTGGAAGGCTACAGTCCATGGGGTTGCTGAGGGTCAGACACGACTGAGTGACTTCACTTTCACTTTTCACTTTCATGCATTGGAGAAGGAAATGGCAACCCACTCCAGTGTTCTTGCCTGGAGAATCCCAGGGATGGGGGAGCCTGGTGGGCTGCCGTCTATGGGGTCGCACAGAGTCGGACACGACTGAAGCGACTTCAGCAGCAGCAGCAGATGTGTGTATAGGTATAACTGATTCATTTTGCTGTTCAGTAGAAACTAAACAACATGAAAATTAACTTAAAAAATGAAATTATTTTTGTAGAGTTTCCTTGTTTTCAGAAATAGTACTCTAAGAAAAATGGTAGAAGTTTAAAGAGGCAGTGAGATCATTTAGGGGACCACTGTACAGCTGACACTGGGACAGCATGTGTCTAAACTACATGGGTCCACTTCTATGCTGATTTCTTTCAATAAATACTTTTAGTGCTACATAATCCAAGGTTGATTGGATCCTTGGGTGTGGAACTGTGAAGGGTCCACTATTGGACTTGCGCATCTGTGGATTTTAGTATAATTTCCTCATGGATACTGAGAGATACTGTAATTGTCATATTAATAGAAAACAAGAATATTGACTAATACAATACCAAGGGCTATAGAGAAAGGAACTAATGAGTAGACTCAATAGAACTAATATTCAGAATGGGTATAAATATATGAGAGTTAGTAAAGAAAGGAAATGTAGGCAGCTTATCAAAATTTGCCTTGAAAAATTATATGGAAGGTGGATAGATAAGGGCATTTGGGGAATATTGATTATTTAATTTTATAGATTAGATTGAAAATCATAGGATAAACAATTTCAAATAGTAAAAAATAAGCATAAATAATTTTACGTTAAAAATGTCTAATCCACTCAACTCACAAAACTTTTCAGTGGATTGCCTATTAATATGGATTGTAATCTTCAATTTTCACTATATTTCTTCAATTTTCTGTCATATTCCATAATTTACATCAACTTCAGTTTTCATTACAATCCCAAAGAAAGGCAATGCCAAAGAATGCTCAAACTACAACACAATTGCACTCATCTCACACGCTAGGAAAGTAATGCTCAAAATTCTCCAAGCCAGGCTTCAGCAACACATGAACCATGAACTTCCAGATGTTCAAGCTGGTTTTAGAAAAGGCAGAGGAATCAGAGATCAAATTGCCAACATCCGCTGGATCATGGAAAAAGGAAGAGAGTCCCAGAAAAAACATCTATTTCTTCTTTATTGGCTATGCCAAAGCCTTTGACTGTGTGGATCTCAATAAACTGTGGAAGATTCCTGAAAGAGATGGGAATACCAGACCACCTGACCTGCCTCTTGAGAAACCTGTATACAGGTCAGGAAGCAACAGTTAGAACTGGACATGGAACAAATGGAAATAGGAAAAGGAGTACGTCAAAGCTGTATATTGTCACCTTGCTTATTTAACTTATATGCAGAGTACATCGTGAGAAATGTGGGGCTGGAGGAAGCACAAGCTGGAATCAAGATTGCTGGGAGAAATATCAGTAACCTCAGATGTGCAGATGAAACCACCCTTATGGCAGAAAATGTAGAAGAACTAAAAAGCCTCCTGATGAAAGTCAAATTGGAGAGTGAAAAAGTTGGCTTAAAGCTCAACATTCAGAGAACGAAGATCATGGCATTCGGTCCCATCACTTCATGGGAAATAGATGGGGAAACAGTGACTGACTTTATATTTTTTGACTCCAAAATCATGGCAGATGGTGATTGCAGCCATTAAATTAAAAGACACTTACTCCTTGGAAGGAAAGTTATGACCAACCTAGATAGCATATTGAATAGCAGAGACATTACTTTGTCAACAAAGGTCCATCTAGTCAAGGCTATGGTTTTTCCAGTAGACATGTATGGATGTGAGAGTTGGACTATAAAGAAAGCTGAGCTCCAAAGAATTGATGCTTTTGAACTGTGGTGTTGGAGAAGACTCTTGAGAGTCCCTTGGACTGCAAGGAGGTCCAACCAGTCCATCCTAAAGGAGATCAGTCTTGGGTGTTCATTGAAAAGTCTGATGTAGCTGAAACTCCAATACTTTGCCCACCTGATGCAACGAGCTGACTCATTGGAAAAGACCCTGATGCTGGGAAAGATTGAAGTCAGGAGGAGAAGGGGACAACCAAGGATAAGATGGTTGGATGGTATCACTGATTCAATGGACATGAGTTTGGGCAGGCTCTGGGAGTTGGTGATGGACAGGGAGGCCCGGTGTGCTGCAGTTCATGGGGTCACAAAGAGTTGGACACAACTGAGCAACTGACCTGAACTGAACTAAAGGACTTGGCTTCTTATATGGCTCAGTGGTGTAGAATCTATTTACCAATCCGGGAGATACAAGAGATGCAGATTTGATCCCTGAGTAAGGAGGATCCCCTGGAGGAGGAAAAGACAGCCCATTCTAGTATTCTTGCCTGTAAAATCCCATGGACAGAGGAGCAGGACAGGCTGTAGTCTATGGGGTTGCAGAGTCAGATATGACTTAGCGACTGAGTAGGCATTCAAGGGAACAAAACTATCACTAGAGTGGACATGTACTGCCCTATTACCAGTTCTAAGAAAACAACTAAAAATATAATATTTCATATTACTTTATCAGTTATTTATATGTGCATTCAATCAAAGAAAAATTATATGGTCAGTCAATAGTTATTCACACAACATTCAGTATAACTAAATTTTAACATCCTTAAATAATTTGAAAAGGTGCACCCATGATATTACTGTGGGAATTCAAGCTAAAATAGCCATGAAATTATGTCCATTTTTGCTAATGGCTGTCATACAATTATTACTGGGTTGTCCCATCTATCACAGCATTATGTATGAGCTATGAACAATAGGGAATGGATACTGCTGAACTCAATAATTGAGCACCAGCACACCAACCTTTCAAAGTTAGGCTTTAAATCTGTATATTTACAAGTGATAAAGAGGAAATAGTAAGTGGAAGTTCCTTTTGAGGATTCACATGTATTTTCTTCTTGCACACCTATAAATTCATGACATGAATTCTTCCACTATTCATTTCTTCAATTATTAATTTCTCACCTACCTTAAAGAAGCAGGTTAAAAGTAAAATCAAAATTTTACTGTGTATTCATTGAGACTATATCTAATTGGGTACGCAGTACAGTCTTAGATAATAGTGCATAATTTATTATAATTAAATTTTGTTTAACATCAGTCTTAATGTTGACTCACCTATTTTTTAGTTAGAAACAAACTGTGCTACACATTGTGCTTTTAAAACTAAGCTTCTATTCTCTAAAACACTAAAATGCATGAGTTGACCCTCATTAGTTAAAATGTGAACTACATTAAAAATCCATTTTCTTAATCAGGAGGCAGCTGAGTTATTTTAGGTTCTAAACCATTAAAATTATCATGAACAATTTTCTGTGAAAGCATTTATTGTTGGTCTAGTTTATTCATAGTTATACATTAGGCTCCACTAGCCACCCATTCTGATATTCACTGTCATAGACACAAGAAAATTTAGAAATGATCATTCCTTTATACACTAATTGTACAAAGTAGCATCTTGTGAAATTAAGTAATTTTGTAAATAATTTGCTAGAATCTATTACAGTGATTGCAAAGCCAAAAAGGTGAGTGCATGTTTAGGATATTTCAAAATCTTTGTAAAAGCTTAATTAAAATGAATATATTTAGTATATACACAGCCATAAAGTAATAAAGCTTTTTTTCCTTTGCTGGAAATATGTTAATTTTATAATACTGTTTCTCTGCAAAGATATTTGTAGAGGTGTTTGGCCACATCAAACAAGGAAGATTAATTATAATTCTCTAAATGTAATTTGGCATAAGCAAACTTGCAGTTTACTGTGGAGGAAAAGAAGAGAAGAGAAATATGGTCAGAAGATTAAGAAAATTATCTAGAGTTTACCTGATATTTTAAAATTAGAAGTATTAAAAATATTACAAAACATAAAACTGCTGGAAATCTTGAGTTTATTGTTCACAGACGCCTTACAGACATTAAGCTGTCAAAGGAAACAAAGCTGGATAGGTTAAAAAGTACCAGACAAATTTTATTCAGACTACTGCAATATGGGAGAAAGACTTCAGAAACGGGACTCAACTCTGATGAAACAAGTACTGCATTTGGGACTCTTTTGTTGATCATGATGGCTACTCCATTTTGTCTAAGGGATTCCTCCCCACAGTAGTAGAAAGAATGCTCATCTGAGTTAAATTCACCCATTCCAGTCCATCTTAGTTCACTGATTCCTAGAATGTTAATGTTCACTCTTGCCATCTCCTGTTTGACCACTTCCAATTTGTCTTGATTTACGGACCTAACATTCCAGGTTCCTATGCAGTATTGTTCTTTACAGCATCGGACCTTGCTTCTATCACCAGGCAAATCCACAACTGGGTATTGTTTTGCTTTGGCTCCATCCCTTCGTTCTTTATGGAGTTATTTCTCCATTGATCTCCAGCAGCATATTGAGCATTTACTGACCTGGAGAGTTCCTCTTTCAGTATCCTATCTTTTTGCCTTTTCATACTGTTCATGGGGTTATCAAGGCAAGAATACTGAAGTGGTTTGCCATTCCTATCTCCAGTGGACCACATTCTGTCAGAAGTTGAACTGTTCTATGAAGACCTACAAGACCTTTTAGAACTAACTAACACCCAAAAAAAGGATGTCCTTTTCAATATAGGGGACTGGAATACAAAAGTAGGAAGTCAAGAAGCACCTGGAGTAATGGGCAAATTTGGCCTTGGAATACGGAATGAAGCAGGGAAAAGATAATAGAGTTTTGCCAAGAGAATGCACTGGTCATAGCAAACGTGCTCCACCAACAACACAAGAGAAGACTCTACACATGGACATTACTAGATGGTCAACACTGAAATCAGATTGATTATATTCTTTGCAGCCAAAGATGGAGAAGCTCTATACAGTCAACAAAGAAAGACCAGGAGCTGACTGTGGCTCAGATCATGAACTCCTTATTGCCAAATTTAGACTTAAATTGAAGAAAGTAGGGGAAACCACTAGACCACTCAGGTATGACCTAAATCAAATCCCTTATGATTATACAGTGGAAGTGAGAAATAGACTTAAGGGCCTTGATCTGATAGATAGAGTGCCTGATGAACTATGGGCTGAGGTTCGTGACACTGTACAGGAGACAGGGATCAAGACCATCTCCAAGAAAAAGAAGTGCAAAAAAGCAAAATGGCTGTCTGAGGAGGCCTTACAAAAAGCTGTGAAAAGAAGAGAAGTGAAAAGCAGAGGAAAGAAGGAATGATATAAGCATCTGAATGCAGAGTTCCAAAGAATAGCAAGAAGAGATAAGAAAGCCTTCCTCAGTGATCAATGCCAAGAAATAGAGGAAAACAACAGAATGGGGAAGACTAGAGATCTCTTCAAGAAAATTAGAGATACCAAGGGAACATTTCATGCAAAGATGGGCTCAATGTAGGATAGAAATGGTATGGACCTAACAGAAGCATATGATATTAAGAAGAGGTGGCAAGAATACACAGAAGAACTGTACAAAAAAGATCTTCACGACCCAGATAATCACAATGGTGTGATCACTCACCAAGAGCCAGACATCCTGGAATGTGAAGTCAAGTGGGCCTTAGAAAGCATCACTACGAACAAAGCTAGTGGAGCTGATGGAATTCCAGTTGAGCTATTTCAAATTCTGAAAGATGATGCTGTGAAAGTGCTGCACTCAATATGCCAACAAATTTGGAAAACTCAGCAGTGGCCACAGGACTGGAAAAGGTCAGTTTTCATTCCAATCCCAAAGAAAGGCAATCCCAAAGAATGCTCAAACTACTGCACAATTGCACTCATCTCACACACTAGTAAAGTAATGCTCAAAATTCTCCAAGACAGGCTTAAGCAATACATGAACGGTGAACTTGAGATGTTCAAGCTGGTTTTAGGAAAGGCAGAGGAATCAGATATCAAATTGCCAACATCTGCTGCATCATGGAAAAAGGAAGAGAGTTCCATAAAAACATCTATTACTGCTTTATTGAATATGCCAAAGCCTTTGACTGTGTGGATCACAATAAACTGTGGAAGATCCTGAAAGAGATGGGAATACCAGACCACTTGACCTGCCTCCTGAGAAACCTATATGCAGGTGAGGAAGCAACAGTTAGAACTGGACATGGAACAACAGACTGGTTTCAAATAGGAAAAGGATTACATCAAGGCTGTATATTGTCACCCTGCTTATTTAACTTATATGCAGAGTACATCATGAGAAACGCTGGGCTGGAGGAAGCACAAGCTGGAATCAAGATTGCCAGAAGATATATCAATAACCTCAGATATGCAGATGACACCACCCTTATGGCAGAAAGTGAAGAACTAAAAAGGCTCTTGATGAAAGTGAAAGAGGAGAGTGAAAAAGTTGGCTTAAAGCTCAACATTCAGAAAACTAAGATCATGGCATCTGGTCCCATCACTTCATGGGAAATAGATGGGGAAACAGTGGAAACAGTGTCAGACTTTATCTTTGGGGGGTTCAAAACCACTGCAGATGGTGATTGCAGTCATGAAATTAAAAGACGCTTACTCCTTGGAAGGAAAATTATGACCATCCTAGATAGAATATTAAAAAGCAGACATATTACTTTGCCAACAAATCCATCTAGTCAAGGCTATGGTTTTTCCAGTCGTCATGTGTGGATGTGAAAGTTGGACTCTGAAGAAAGCTGAGTGCCGAAGAATTGATGCTTTTGAACCGTGGTGTTGGAGAAGACTCTTGAGAGTCCCTTGGACTGCAAGGAGATCCAACTAGTCCATTTTAAAGGAGAGCAGCCCTGGGATTTCTTTGGAAGGAATGATGCTAAAGCTGAAACTCCAGTACTTTGGCCACCTCATGCGAAGAGTTGACTCATTGGAAAAGACCCTGATGCTGGGAGGGATTGGGGGCAGGAGGAAAAGGGGACGACAGAGGATGAGATGGCTGGATGACATCACTGACTCAATGGACATGAGTTTGAGTCAACTTTGGGAGTTGGTGATGGACAGAGAGGCCTGGCATGTTGCGATTCATGGGGTTGCAACGAGTTGGACATGACTAAGCTACTGAACTGAACTGAGCTGAACTGATGAAACAAAAGGCAGGAGACTTTTTCAATGCTGATGTATGCTAAAGTAAAAATGCCAAAGGACTTTAAGGACATTGCCAATGTGTCTAGGCCACTTGTGTTTGTTAACTGGCACTTATCAAAGTCAGGTTCCTATCTTCCAGCAGAGCGTAGGGGGCAGGGACCCTATATTTCTTTCTTTCTTTATTGATAAGTTTTACTGTGTTGTGGTGGTCTATGCCTTACATCATAGCAAATGAGTGGATATATGTATCCCCCTCCTTTTGAGCCTCCTTCTCCTTCCCCTCCCCTATTCTACGCCTCTAGGTCAACACAGAGTACCAGGCTGTACTCTCTGTGTTATGCACTTCTGCTAGTTTATTTATTTATTTATTTGGCCCTATATTTTTGATGATTAAATTTCAAAAGAGCATGAAGAATGATATTCCTAGGTTGTATAAAAAGTATCTCAAAGGGATAGAAAAATATTTACAATTGCATGTTTTCTGAAGGAAGTGTTCTAAGAGATAGGTCAGGCACCTTTACTCAGGTTCTGGCTGGAACAAAGAGTAAATTCTTTCAGCAGTGTTGAGCCTTCTAGACAGATATTTAAGGGGCTTCCCCAAAACTGGATTGAAAGTGAGTAGTCACAGGTTTATTAATCACTTATCTGAAATTTCCAAATCCAAAAACATGCCACAGACTCTAAAATCAGGCCTGGATCCTGCCTTAAAAAGATTTATTCTGTTAAGTTCTGAGGAAAGAATATAATATAGATTTGGGTGGCGGGAGATGTATAAACATTGTAGGGCATCTAGGATAGGAAGTAGATAGCCTATACCCTTACTCATGGTAATATTGAAAAGGAAGCAGGGAATGAAAAGTATAGTCTCACTTGTAGAGAAAAAAAAATTAAAATCCCACGAGACTTTCTGGTTAATGGACTGAAGTCTGAATTTTCACTCCAAATTGTATTTGGTGTAACACCATGATGCAGTATAAAATTCAAAGAAGGTTCTAGTAAATGGGAAAATTTCCTGTGGAAGTAGTTAGGTAATTCTTAAGGAAAAAAAAAAAAAAAAAAAAAAACACAGAGTAACCTGAGCATACATAAATCTGAAGATCAGTGAGCCAAGTTAGGAGTGAAAGGATATCAGGTATTTTCTCCTAAATGCTTTAGATTTTAGGTATGTTCTTTTGTGAGAATTTAAAGATACTGCAGCACTCTAGATAGAACCCACACTCATTTCCTTTGAAATTCTGATGCTTTGCTCTAATCATTCACTAACATTTCCATGAGCCTGAAGTTTCATGAGGTTTTGTTTTACTAAATAAGAAACAGTGACGTCAAAGAACGAAGCTGATTATTTAACATATTATTTCTCTAGATCAGGCAATAAAGGAAAATAATGTATGGGTAAGGAAAGTCTGAATCCAAGGGCTGCTGCTGCTGCTACTGCTAAGTCGCTTCAGTTGTGTCCGACTCTGTGCGACCCCATAGACGGCAGCCCACCAGGCTCCCTTGTCCCTGGGATTCTCCAGGCAAGAACACAGGAGAGGGTTGCCATTTCCTTCTCCAATGCATGAAAGTGAAAAGTCAAAGTGAAGTTGCTCAGTCGTGTCAGACTGGTAGCAACCCCATGGACTGCATCCCACCAGGCTCCTCCATCCATGGGATTTTCCAGGCAAAAGTACTGGAGTGGGGTGCCATTGCAGGACTAGACTATAGAAAACACAGAGTGACTTACAGTCAAGAACATCTTGACCATGGAGAAAAGTATTTATGAGAGAATAGATGCAAAAGGCAAAATTATGAAGCAGTATAAACTCTCATTCCCCACACAATACTCACATACTGAGGAAAATGGGAGTCTCTGATCTCCAAGATTTTAGAAAGTAAGAATTATATATAAATCAATTATGGCTTTTACCCAATGCTAATGAATATATTCACTGTGAAAAGACCTCTCAACAATAAAGAAAACCTGAATTTAAGTCATAAAAAGTGCTTAGGCACACAGAGACAGCTTATGAAAGTTTAAAAGCAAACAACCAGAGTATAGATGGGCCCATGCATTCTCTGATATTCTAAGACACTCACACACCAGCCATGCATCTGTATCCCTCTCTGAGAGCCATTCCTCAGAATCACAGATCCCTTCCACACTTTGACTATCCTGATGTCCACAGCCAAATTACTAAGATTAATTCATAAAGGCTTCTGACTCTCAGACACTTGTGTCAGGAGCAACTTCTGTTATCAAGCATGAAAGCAATACTGCATTTCAAGAGAATGGGACTTTTTATGAAAGAAACTATGAGCAATGGATACTGTCTTCTATACTTTGGAATGTAATTTATATGATCTGTCAAATAGCAAATTAAAAAAATAATAATAATTAAAATCTCAAAATATCCCTTCACAGATGTCAATAACAATTCTACTTTGTTGTACCTATGAAAATAAAGAATATTTTTCTAATTTTCCTTCTTGAAGTCTATATAAGTTCCTGTACTTATTGGACTTTATCTACAAATATATAGCTTCATTTAGAAAATGGAGAATTATTTATCTGTTAATATAAGAGATTGCTGTGTTCCTAATGTACAAGTCAGGGCTCTATAAAGTTTCTTAAAAGAAGATGAGAATGGAAATCATAATGAAGAACAGGAAAAGAGACTAAGAAGAAAGTTTATATATTTGGTTTTAAATTTGGTAATTAAGAGTTAATTTGAAAGATGCTTTTGTATCTATGACAACTTCCAATTTCTTCAGCTGTGGATATACTAACCAAAAATTTGGACTTCAATGAACTGGAAAAGACACATGATTAGACTTCTTTACAATCATGAAACTGTAGTTCATTCTTCTCTATACGCCTAAAATGCCATGTAGTGCCTGCATCACTGCTTTAGATAGCAAGCGCAGAATAGAGAATTGTGGAGCCCTATACCAAGACCACAGGTGTGGAGCCCTGGATAAAGGTCACAAAATACAAATCCTGAAAACTGACCAAGCCCCATAGCAACTGTCACCATGAGCCTCTGGATCTAAACTGGCCAGTCCCCTGATCCCGTATTAGGTGAAATACTCACCCTATTATCTACCCTATAGCTTTATAACTGATCACCTAATGCCACCATTCCAGTAGGAATTTTCTCTGTCTTGAGACTATAAAAATTGGCTGCTAGCTTGCAAAGGGTTCAGCTCTCCCTTGGGCTGGCTTACTGTTCTAATAGCATCTCCCACTCTAATAAACTTCATTCTCCTTTCATTCTGCCCCTGGAAATTCTTTTCCAACCCATGTATGGACCTTGATAAGATTTTTTTTTTTTTTAAGTGGATTCATCAGTGTGTATTCCTCTTTAAGCAGATAGAGATTTCCAGCCATGAATGCACTGTCAAACTCATGGGTAGATGTAACCATTCACCAGAATATTATGGACTTCCCTGGTGGCTCGGATGGTAAAGTGTCTGCCTACAATGTGGGAGACCTGGGTTCAATCCCTGGGTTGGGAAGATCCTCTGGAGAAGGAAATGGCAACCCAGTCGAGTACTCTTGCCTGGAAAATCCCATGGACAGAGGAGCACGGTACCTTACACTCCATGAGGTCACATAGAGTCGGACATGACTGAGTGACTTCACTTTCACTTTCCTTGTAAAATCTATCAATCACAAAAGTGTGCCTAAACAATAAATTACATAGTTTTCCCTGTTATTAAAGCATATAAACATGATCTTACAAAGATGTAAATCACTTCAGGACTTGCTTCCCTGATTCATAGGGAAGGCAAAGCTAGAATAAAAGCAATTATTTAACACATTCATATAAAACACAGACTTATTTAGCTGACCTATCCTTTAACAATTCAAGTAATAAGAAACATTTCCAGGCAAAAAAAATGGAACAGTTCATGTTTAATGCCTCTGTATTTATCATTCTGAAGCATATACATCTCTATTATACTAGGAAATTTTCTAACTTCTACTCACCAAAATTTACCCATTCTATGTGGTATTCTGTCAGACCTCTGTTACATAACTGGAATTCATATAAATATAAGTACTATTATTTGAAATCACATATCTCATTTAATAAAAGTTTCATTGATTAGGATAGGAAAAATGTATGGCCTGGTAACAAAAAATAAAACAGGCTTAAGACAACAAAATGTATATACTTTTGGTCATTCTCCATGTCCAAATTTTTTTCTTTTTTTAGTCATGGCTGCTCAGGAAAGCAGGTTGATGGTGCTGAGTGACACACATGACAGAGAGAAGAAAATGTAGTAATTATACACTGACTTAAAGTTCTCATTCAGAGGTGGCCTGCATATAACTTCACTTTAAATCACACATAACTTAGAAAGTTGTGCATCACTTAGAAAGCAAAACCTCACAGAAGTGCAATCCTATATTGTACCTCTAAGAATCAGAAATATTTGGTAACAGATCTAATGATTAACCTCTCTGAGAAAAAGATTTTGACAGAGTCATTACTAACATTTGTGAAACAAAGAAACTGAAGCTCAAAGAGATAAAGTTAATTGACCTAAATTTGTTAGGAAAAAGGAGTATAGAATGGCTAAAAGACAAAGAAGGGAAAAGCCCATGAAAACAGAACAAAGGAAGGTCTGAGTGAGAACCTCAGGTAAAACAAACACCCTCCTATCTAGCCCCTATCTAGCCCACTTTACATAGCGCAGCTCGGGGGGAGGAGAAAAAACATAAAAAGAGGAGCCAAAATTGGGCAGGGGGCCTCTCTTCGCCTCTTTTGGGGGCTTCCGTTCTCTTGGTCTTTTCCTCACACCTCGAGGATGTATTTTCCTTCGGTTGCCAATAAAACTGAGCTGTAACACTAGTCCATCCATCGCTTCAAATGTTTGCTGTGCTGAGATAGAACCGAGGAAATTACAAACTTCCCCAACATATACATTAATCCAGTAATTCTAAGAATCAAATACTGACCTAATTCCAAAGACATTTTTCCCCATTGTTGACATTTTAAATATTTTAAAGATACTTTGTTAAACTAGCTTATTCTCCTCTATCATCATTAGCACATGAACAATGCTTTTCTTAAAAGGTATTTATATACTGTAAATAAACATTACCAATTTGCCTAATCCAAGAACTGCAGTGTTACTGATGAAGCTGCATCTGCACATGCCTCTCTAGTCTTTCATCCCCCTGCCTCTCCACCCTCAGAGGTGAATATTCTCTCAAATGCCAGACAAGGTTCATCCTTGTAAGCAGATCTTTTCAATGACAGCAGTCTCAGGTCTCTCTTCTGCATACTGTATAACTAAATTGCATTTAATTGGTATATCACATTTTCCCTCTGCATCTGAAATTTATGTTATGAATAATGTTGGCAAATCATGAAGTTATCTTAAGTACATGTGTTAGGTAGTTAGAACCGGAAAAAGGAGTCCAAAATGGTGGTAGCTAAAATATAAAGAGCGAGCAAAGACCACGAAAATGGAACAAAAGAAAATCCACAGTGAAAACTTCGGGTGAACAAACACACCCCATTCTTGGCTAGCCCAGTTTGCATAGGGCAGGCTCAACAGGGAGGAGACAAATGTAGAAAAGGAGGAAGCCAAGAAGGATCGGGGCCTCTCTTTTGGGGTCAGCCTGCCCTCATGCCTTGAAGGTGTACTATCCTTTGTTTGCGGAATAAAACTCTGAGCTGTAACTAAGCTGTAATGCTGGTTTTAAGAAGTCATATGTTAAAAAATAAATAAATAAATAAGCAGGATGCTTAAAGACTTTTGCACACTGAAAGGTTTTGAAATGTACAAAACGGAAAGAAAAGAGCAAAGAGCAAATCTGATAAAAGAACCTACGTAAGGTTGTCAGGTTACTGCACAGCATTATTGCTATTCAGCTTTTTAGAATTAATAACTGAAATGATAAAAAAAAAAATACAAAGAAGTCCAAATCTGTACGACATAATATTTTTAAAGCCTCAGTTGTATAACTTGTTAATAAGGAACTTAAGACACCAAATATTATAATAAGTCCCATTATTTTCTAATACTAGGAAACAGGGCCAAGTTTTTGGTTGCTTCATCTAAAATCATGTAAAAAACTCCTTGGCTATATTGGGACAAACCGAGGATAAAATATGAGTCAAGAGGACTTCATTAAGCTTTGACTCTCCCAAGTGTGTAAAAGTCATCCAAAACTTAATTTCATAGCATATGCTATTTCCTTTGTTTGTGCTATTTTTAATTCCCTCTGAATATGTGGGCATAAAGCAACACAAATATGCTGTAATTCTTTAAGACAGAAGTCTCATTGGCCTAAAATTAAGGCGTGGACAAGGTTGTGTTCTTTTCCTAAGGTCTGATGGATAATCAGTTTTATTATCTTTAACTTTTAAAAACTGCTCAGTTTCCTTGGCTCATGGTCTTTCCTCCACCTTTAAAGTTAGTAGCAGCCAAATGAGTCCTTTTCATTGCACATCACTCCTACTTCTTCCATAATCACATTTCCTTCTGAGTCTGAATTAAACTGCTTTAGGTTTCCATTTTTAAGGACCTTAGATAATCTGGATAGTCCAGGATAGTCTCTTTATCTTAAAGTCAGCTGATGAGCTGACTATTTTATTTTATTTGATATATTAATTTTCATGTCCTTTGTCATGTAATATATTCATTGGTTCTGAGAATTAAGATGTGGAACTCTTTTGAGAGCTATTATTCTGTTTACCCCAAGGGGTATACTAAATTATCTGGTGTGTGTTATGAGCTCAATAAATATGGTAATGAAACAATCAAGTTTCAGGACATATTTAACTGGTTTTATTCAGCATCATGGACAGTGCAGGGAATATTAAATTTATTGAATATTTAGAGCAGATAAAGACCTGGTACATGGACAATGCCCAGATTTACTTGATAATTAGCTTAGCACAAGAGTCTCTTTTTAAATAATTCCCTTCAAGTTTTTCTATTTATGTAACAGATTGGGAAACTGTTTCCAGATAGTAGGGGTGAGCTTCTCTTCAGCTTGGTGGAACAGCTGAAATGTATGTCCTCTCAAATGTTAGTCCTGCCATTCCTGAGATACCCTTTTGACAAAATAATCTTATATATTGGTCTCACTGATTGATCCTCTGCTCTCAATCACTTGAAGATAGCATCGCATTCCTACCACTGTCAGGAAACACAATGTATCATTGATATCCATGTTAAATTTCTATCTTTCAGTGCTCCCACATTTGAAAACTCATCAAGGAACAAAACAGTGCTTCATTCACTAAAGTGCTTAAAATGCTGAAGTCATTCCACATTCTTTATAAAAATAAGGAAACTATTCAATTTCTTTTATTCTGTGGCACATGCTATTTACACAACAAAAAATAGCTACGTAGACTCTTTGTTGGTTCAGGGTCTTTCAGAAAAAAGTTATTATTATTATTATTATTATTATTTGTAGGGAGTTTCTTATGATCTTTCTATTGTAAGCAAGCTTTTGTTAGATTGGGCAATGGTTCCAATTTTGGGGGGAAATGCTATGCATTAAATCTTTACATTTTTATTGTAATCTAATGAATGCACTAAGAAAAGGAAGAAGTGATTTACCAAAGAGTTTACAGATTTATAACCAAGATTATTCTTACAAAATTCAAGTTTAGAATATGGGGGAAAAAATCTCCCAGAGCAGTCTCCCCCCAGGGTTAAGGTATTTAGAGTATATTTGGTTACACTCAGCTAAGTCATTTAATATGTAAAGTCTTAAAATAATGTTCTTAAGCAAAAATTTATCTAGACAGGAATAATGAAGCAAAAGAAAAAACTGAGATAGCTAACGGGATTACAATAGTGCCTAGCTTCTATTGCTTATACTCACACCAACCTTGGAATAAAAAGCAGGCTGCCCCTTTATTTCCAATGTTCCTTGAGAAGGTCAAAAACTCTCAAGTGAGTATTACTCTTAATCTTCCAAAATAAATAGATGAGTTTGATATTTTCATGTTGAATTACAAGTGAGTAATAGGAAATAATATATGATCATTTTCTTTAAATTTTTTTTCAAAAGTGTGTGAATATATGTTTATAAAAAGTTATAAATTCATTTTGTTATATAATGTAGCCACTGCAAACTTTAACATTACTTTCAGTTTCTGTAATTTATAAAATGATGAATAGAGACTCACACAAACATGAGGAAGAATACATATTCCTTGGCCTTAGATTTGTGAAATCTGATTTGATCAAAAGGTTAAGAGTTAAAAGGTATTTCTTGAAGTAGACTCTACATTGATGTATAATACTGAAAGGGAAAAAGAGGTCTGAAAACAAAGCTTTTTAGAGCAATATTCTGCATTCTAGATTGCTAGGCTGACATTCTTTTATTTCTCTATCATTTTGGCTTCAAATGATTATTTGAACAAGTTAATTAAACATAGATAATGATGATGGTGTGATCACTCACCTAGAGCCAGACATCCTGGAATGTGAGTCAAGTGAGCCTTAGAAAGCATCACTATGAACAAAGCTAGTGGAGGTGATGGAATTCCAGTTGAGCTATTTCAAATCCTGGAAGATGATGCTGTGAAAGTGCTGCACTCAATATGCCAACAAATTTGGAAAACTCAGCAGTGGCCACAGGACTGGAAAAGGTCAGTTTTCATTCCTATCCCAAAGAAAGGCAATGCTAAAGAATGCTCAAACTACTGCACAATTGCACTCATCTCACATGCTAGAAAAGGAATGCTCAAAATTCTCCAAGCCAGGCTTCAGCAATACGTGAACCGTGAACTTTCAGATGTTCAAGCTGGTTTTAGAAACGGCAGAGGAACCAGAGATCAAATTGCCAATATCTGCTGGATGATGGAAAAAGCAAAAGAGTTCCAGAAAAGCATCTATTTCTTCTTTATTGACTATGCCAAAGCCTTTGACCACATGTGTGGATCACAATAACCTGTGGAAAATTCTGAAAGAGATGAGAATACCAGACCGCCTGACCTGCCTCTTCAGAAACCTATATGCAGGTCAGGAAGCAACAGTTAGAACTGGACATGGAACAACAGACTGGTTCCAAATAGGAAAAGAAGTACGTCAAGACTGTATACTGTCACCCTGCTTATTTAACTTATACACAGAGTACATCATGAGAAAAGCTGGGCTGGAGGACGCACAAGCTGGAATCAAGATTGCCAGAAGAAATATCAGTAACCTCAGATATGCAAATGATACAACCCTTATGGCAGAAAGTGAAGAGGAACCAAAAAGCCTCTTGATGAAAGTGAAAGTGGAGAGTGGAAAAGGTTGGCTTAAAGCTCAACATTCAGAAAACGAAGATCATGGCATCTGGTCCCATCACTTCATGGGAAATAGATGGGGAAACAGTGGAAACAGTGTCAGACTTTATTTTTGGGGGGTCCAAAATCACTGCAGATGGTGATTGCAGTCATGAAATTAAAAGATGTTTGTTTACTCCTTGGAAGGAAAGTTATGAGCAACCTAGATAGCATATTCAAAAGCAGAGACATTACATTGACAACAAAGGTCCATGTAGTCAAAGTTATGTTTTTTCCAGTGGATATGTATGGATGTGACAGATGGACTGTGAAGAAAGCTGAGCACCGAAGAATTGATGCTTTTGAACTGTGGTGTTGGAGAAGACTCTTGAGAGTCCCTTGGACTGCAAGGAGATCCAACCAGTCCATTCTAAAGGAGATCAGTCCTGGGTGTTCTTTGGAAGGACTGATGCTAAAGCTGAAACTCCAGTACTTTGGCCACCTCATGCGAACAGTTGGCTCACTGGAAAAGATTCTAATGCTGGGAGGGATTGGGGGCAGGAGGAGAAGGGGACGACAAAGGATGAGATGGCTGGATGGCATCACCGACTTGATGGACGTGAATTTGGGTGAACTCCGGGAGTTGGTGATAGACAGGAAGGCCTGGCGTGCTGCGATTCATGGGGTCACAGAGTCTTACACGACTGAGCAACTGAACTGAACTGAACTGAATACAAAATATTAATGTCTTTTTTCTTAAATGAAAATGATTATTTAGCATTCATTGTATGACTGTGCAATATATAACTTAACTCTCACCGATTTCATATTTAACATGCCTAAGAAGAAATGAATTGGACTATAAAGAAAGCTGAGCACTGAAGAATTGATGCTTTTGAACTGTAGTGTTGGAGAAGACTCTTAAGAGATCCTTGGACTGCAAGGAGATCCAACCAGTCCATCCTAAAGGAGATCAGTCCTGTATATTCACTGGAAGCCCTGATGATGAAGGTGAAACTCCAATACTTGGGCCATCTGGTGTGAAGAGCTGACTCATTTGAAAAGACCCTGATGCTGGGAAAGATTGAAGGTGGAAAGAGAAGGGGACAACAGAGGATGAGATGGCTGGATCACATCACCAACTCAAGGAGCATGAGTTTGAGTAAACTCTGGGAGTTGGTGATGGACAGGGAAGCCTGGCGTGCTTCAGTCCATGGAGTCACAAAGAGTTGGACATGACTGAGAGACTGAACTGAACTGAACTGAAAAAGAAATGAAACTCTCTGAATTACATGCAACATTAAGTAACATATCCAGAGAATAATCATATTTTTACCTTATTATTATTGTTATCAGAAAATCAGGGCAAAACATTGATTCCTTAATATTATTGTTGCAAAAATTTCACATCATTCTGAACAAACTACTTACTATTTCAAACTCAATCTGCCTACATCTAAATTCACGATCTCCCCTAAAATTATGCTCTTTTCTATCTCAGCTAAGCTCTTACTAAGGTCTTACTTTGTAACCATTTAGCTCCATCTTTGCCTACTTTTACTGCATTCCTTGCTGATTTCCAAATAAATCATGCATTATACATATTGAAGGAGGAAACAGACAGAAGTGCATTCCATCTTAGGCTTGTTCATGCTGATCATGCTTGGCCACCTCTCCAATGGACTCTGAACTCTGTGCTTAGTGCCTATGGAAACTACGATAGAAGGATAAGACCCCCTCTGGACAGGGGAATCTTGAAGATCACATCCAGGTTACTCATTGCCTAAGATAAAACATACTCTAATCATCCCTGCCTCCGGACAGGTCATAAATTCTTTCTGTATCTCTTGGAATGTAACAGCATGCTTATTGATTATTAACTGTTTGAACACATAACACATGAATGATGGGGTTATTGTGATTGTATTTACCCTTCCTTTGTTTTATGTAAGTCTCAAGGAAATTGGGGTGGTGGGTTCAGACACGTACACATGGGGTATAAAAGATTTTCACAAATGCTGGTCGGGGTCCTTGGCTAAGATGAGACTCTGCCTTGGGCCCGCCGGTGTAATAAACTATGCTCCACTATCTGCGTTGTCCTTCTGAGTGAGTTTGTTTCCTGGAACGCGTGGCTATAACAATACATGTATGTGTACATATGGGTTACCTAGGTGGCGCTAGTGGCACAAAACCCACCTGCCAATGCAAAAGAGACAAAAGACATGAGTTCAGCCCCTGGGTTGGGAAGATCCCCTGGAGGAGGAAATGTGTATATGTACATAAAATTTCCTTAAAAAAAATCTTTCCACTAGTCTCTAGATCCAATTTCATTTTCTAACCACCCCTCACTTAAACTACCATCACCTCTTGCTTGTACTATGCCTTAGGTATTTATCTTGTCTATAATGTTATCTTTTTCCATCAGTCCTTACATAAATCCATTCTCCTCACTATAGCTAATATCTGTTTTAGAATAAATGGGATCGTATCATCACAACTTTCTCCTTCTCTTGTCTCTACTTTTAGAACTCCAATGGATTCACTTATAATTATGAGTAAAATTATTATCCATGCCAGTAAACCTTGTTCCCTACACATCTTCTCAGTTTCATTAGCATTTGATTTACGCTGGCCTTTATGCAGACTCTTGGTCATGCTTGATATATACTTCTCATCATGGAGACTTTATCTGCTCCCTCCATTTGGAATAATCCCCTGACCTCAACATTGTTCATAGTCCCTGGCTTAGAGTATTGAAGTGTATTGAGTAAATAAATGGATGAATGAATAATGACTAAAGCAATTAGTAACTCAAACATATTACATATGCATTACAGATATCCATTATAGAATTATAGAAAAATTAATTCATTAGCAGAGGTACAGTAATTTATAGAAAAAATCAGTGTCTCTGACTGATTAAAGCAATTACAATTAAATTATAAACCAGAATAACCATAATGGGTCAGTTTAGAGGTGACAGTTCATTTTACATTGCTTTTATTGCCTTACATTTTACAGCAAAATCCAAAGAAAATAAATGTCCCTAATGCATTTGATATAAAAATATTAGTCTTTACTGGCGCTTCTCCCTTGGCTCATTGGGTAAAGAATTTGCCTGCAATACAGGAAACACAAGAGACACGGGTTTGATCCCTGGGTCAGGAACATCACCTGGAGAAAGGAATGGCAACCCACTCCAGCATTCTTGCTTGAAAAAATCCTGGATAGAGGAGCCTGGTGGACTCTGGCCCAAAGGGTTACAAAAAATTGGACAGGACTGAGAGACTGAGCACACATTAGTCTTTACTAAAGTGACTTTGACCCAAGTTGTTTTTTTTTTTTTTAATAAGTGTCTGTTGTAACTTTCCAATGTGGAGAATAAGAATGAGGTGATAAAATTTGATAAACCTATTCTGACATACATTTTTTCATTTATTTTAGAAGCACCTCTTCAAATAACTCTTTATATTAAACCTGTTCCAAGTGATTTTGAATCTCAAATCTGAAAGAATGTTCACAAAATTCTTAAGAAATGCATTTTAGAAGTCCCAGTGAGGATATTTTATTTTTTTCTAGTGCAGTTTTCCAATAGAATTCAATCGATTAATATACTTAGTATAATTCAGTTGATTAGTACAATATATTCAAGTACATATGCTGCCAAATTTAGCATGCATAAGGGTTATGAGAGGAGAGTCTCTTTTGAGATTCTCTGAGGTTAGACTATCATTTTGCCTTTGTACATACTTTTGAAATCTACTTGCTCCTATACATCTTTAATGAAAGTGTGTCACATTTTTTAAAATACATACTTGTGTTCTTCACTAGAGCAATATATATTTGCAATTTGGTATAGATCCAAAAAAGAAATTGCATTTGAAATACGGGTATAAGAATCACAAAACCATATAATTCTGAATGAGATTCAGTTATTTTCAAAATGTATTATTTTTATATTCTAAGTTGTTGATTAAAATAATATCTATTGTTTGTTTACTCTAGAAAAACACATCAGCAGTCTTAAATTGCAGCATTTCATATCACAATGTGTTTGTTCAAGGTCAAGAAGGAGTACTACTAGTTGACATATCTCTGGGGGAATGTGATTGAATTTTATCTGTTTTCAAAGGGCTTTCTCATAGGTTTCTATTCATTATTAGCAATTTCATTATTGACCAGTTGTTACTACAATTTATCTTCTCCAGTAATGAGAAAGGGTTAGTAGAAAATCTAGAATTAGAGCGTTCTTTTGTAAGGATATTGGCATAATCTAACTTTTAACTTTAGCATAGGCATTGCATTGAATTTTTTTCCTAATAAATAGAAGCTGATTTTCTTACTGTTTTTAGAATGTATTGGATTTCCCAAAAAGTTCATTCAGATTTCTTTAAGATGTTACAAAAAACCCAAACGTACTTTTTGGCCAACCTAATAAATTAGCCTCTGTGTAATTTTGGTTCATGCTATGGAATGAAGCAGTTAGTTTTATGTATCAAATGAAGACTCCTGAAAGTCCCTTGTACAGCAAGCAGATCAAACAAATACAATCTTAAAGGAAATCAATCCTGAACAGTCACTGGACAGACTGATGCTGAAACTCCAGTATTTTGGTCATCTGATTCAAACAGATGACTTATTGGAAAAGTCCCTGATGCTGGGAAAGATGGAGAGCAGAAGGAGAAGAGGGTGTCAGAGGATGAGATGGGTGGACAGAGTCACTCATGCAATGAACGTGAACTCGGGCAAACTGGGAGATGCTGAAGGACAGGGAAGCCTGACGTGCTGCAGGCCATGGGGTTGCAAAGAGCCGAACACAACTGAGTGGCTGAACAACAAAAACCAACACATTACAAATGCTTTCAAATGTCACACTTTTGGGGACCTGCTTTCAAAAAACACATTTAAATGGGCTGGATAAAAGGACTATTGGGTTCAATGGATCCAGGGAGCTCTCAGTGATAAACACACATTGCTTACACTGGCTTGGGTCCAGTGTCAGTAATTCATTGGACAATATTCCTTCTAGTTTTCTTTTTCTGGGAATATATCTCACTTTGTATTGTCAAATGAATGCCCATGAAATTAATATTGAATATATTATATTTGACAAATATCTTAGTTTGATTTAAATCTTGGAAATTTAGAGCATAAATTGAATTTTTTCCCAAGTTCAGTATCACTGGGAAGGAAATTGGATGGCATCTCCTTTAAAGTGTTCCTCATCTGGTAATAGACAGAAGCTTTAGAGGTTTTAAAATATGTGTGTGCATTCTGGTAATTTTTATATTATGAGAATGAAAATACATGCTGGAAATTTTTTTTTCCTTTGGTCTAAAATACTATCCAATTCTTTCTGTAACCAAAGAGGCTAAAAGTTCAGCTAAGATTATTTTCTAAAAGTAGACCTAGCAGTTAGAAATATGAAGTACCTATAGCCAAGGAAATGCTTACTGGGCTTTCTAGAACTTAAATTAGCTAAAGTGAGGCAGAAAGATAACAAAAGTTGAGACAGAGAGAATACTAGACAAAGAAACAGGAGAGAGGTACAATTAGAATGTAAGACGGAGTTGAGTGAAACATATTTAAAAAATGAGAAGAATAAAGTAATTGAGAAGTATTCAGATATGAGTGAAGAAAGATAAATAAGAAGGAGCTAAAGGAAGCTTCTTTTTTAAAAATGAAACTAATAAAAATTAAGAAAAAATTTAAGGAGGTAAATAAAAGATAGGAAAAAAAAATGGAAAAGTTGGGGCTTCCCCGGTTGCTCAGTGGTGAAGAATCCACCTACCAATGCAGAGTCATGCATTAGGGTCCCTGATCCTGAAGATTCCACGTGCTGCAAAGCAACTAAGCCCATGCACCGCTGCTACAGAGCCTGTGCTCTAGATCCCAGGAGCCACAACTACTGAGCCCATGAACTGCAGTTACTGAAACCTCACTCCCCAGAGCCCTTCCCTACAATAGGAGAGGCCACTTCACTGAGAATCCTGTGCACTTCAGTGAAGATTAGTCCTTGCCCGCAACTAGAGAAAGCCCTTGTGCAGCAATGAAGACCCAGCGCAGCCAAAAATAAATGAATAAATAAATAAAATTACTAAAATAATGAAATGGTATAAATTCTATGCCTGACACTTTAATAAATGCAGCCAAAAATTTCACAGGATAGATGGGCTGAAAATCATTCAAAGAATTGTAGTATGCAGAAATATGTATGTAGAAAGCATAGTGATTGTTCTAAGAAATTGTTGATTTAATATAGTATGTGATTATATGTGTGGCCTGTGTGTTTGCGTAAATGTTTTCAGATAAAAGAAACCAAAAGAAATATTGATTAATGATAATGTAACATTGTTTATCTTGTCTATTTAATTTGAAAATAGTAGTACTTATTATAATATACCCAAAATATATTTTTATCATTTCCTATATGCTAGAATGGAGAAGGAAACGGCAACCCACTGCAGTGTTCTTGCCTGGAGAATCCCAGGGACAGGGGAGCCTGGTGGGCTGCCGTCTATGGGGTCACTAAGAGTCAGACACGATTGAGCGACTTCACTTTCACTTTCCACTTTCATGAATTGGAGAAGGAAATGGCAACTCACTCCAGTGTTCTTGCCTGGAGAATCCCAGGGATGGCGGAGCCTGGTGGGCTGATGTCTATGGGGTCGCACAGAGTCGGACACGACCGAAGAGACTTAGCAGCAGCAGCATATGCTAGAAAACATGCTAAACAACTTACATACATGCCATCAGTTAATCCTAACAACAATCAAATCAGAGTTGCTCTTATCCTGTTTAACAGATGGAAATCTAAGTCATAGAGAGATTATATAATTTATAAAAAATCACATATTGATTTTGCCAGGATTTGAACAAAGTCTATTTGATTCCAAAGCTCAAGCTTTAACTACTGTGCCATAGATGATCTTTCATATCCCACATACCAGTGCTTCGTCATTAATCCTCTCATGTTTCCCTTTGCTTTGACTGCACATATGAATTTATATGTATCAGATTTAAATCTAAAGTAACTCCTTATCCATTTTCCATGTAGCTCAAAAGTGTCTCATCCTATGTCTTTCTTTCACTAACTACATCTGATACAGACTGTAGCATACCTCTAGGCAGGCACCATAAATGTCATCTTTTTAACTCAGGCTCTCACAATCAATATACAGTATATTGATTTATATGTGTAATCCCTTTTGCTGAGGTTTCTTATAATGTAGGCATTAACATACATGAGGTCAAGAAATATATCTCATTCATATTTTCAACCCCAAATGTAGCACAAAACTGGTATATGCTAATAAGTATATATAAAATAAAAGAACATATACATATAGTAGAAGTTGATAATAATTTCCATCATTCTCTTAAGGTTCCATGGATTGGTGTTCATATTATTATACTTGCATGGGTCCTGTAGCACTTTATACTCAGGCTGTAAACGCCAGGCTGCCTAAGCTAGGATTATGACTCTTAGATGTAGGAGCTGTGTGACTTTAAGTGAGATAGCTTGATATCTTTAAAGCTTCAGTTTCCTCAACTGGAAAATGGGAACAACAATAGAATTTATCTTATGGTGTTTTACTGAACATGAGATAGAGTAAATAATATATATTTTGCTGAACATTCCTTTCTTCTTGTTCTACTAGAAATCTGGCTATTCCAAGATGATGCTATTTTTCTGTAGCTCTCTCAGTGCCTCACCGGGATGGTGGTTGCTTTATTATATCCTTACATCACTAGGACTTGAAGTGGGGTGTGCATTCTTAAGCTTACTCTTCTTTCCCTATTAGTATTGCCACCATATTACAAAGAAAAGAAAGATTTAAAAAAAGAAAGGAAAAAAGAAAAAAAAAAACTTTTTTATATTTTCAAATACCCTGCATTTCCTCTTCCTCCACTTTCTCTCGAAACCACTGCAAATTTTCATTCTCAACATTACCTCAAACCACCCCTCTCAATGCCACAAATGAGTGCCATGTTGTTAATTCAATATTCAGTTCTCACATTTCAGCTTACTTGATCACACTTGACACAGC
Organism: Bubalus bubalis; assembly: GCF_019923935.1. NCBI lineage: Eukaryota > Metazoa > Chordata > Mammalia > Artiodactyla > Bovidae > Bubalus > Bubalus bubalis. The sequence continues at coordinate 5,051,069 of NC_059179.1, read as the reverse complement.
TGATCACTTTCTCCTTTAGATGTCTTCTTCCTATGACTTTTAGTAAACCACTCTCTTCTAGTTTTCCTCTCATTAATTATCTCCACATATTAATGTTCTTTTTGATTCTTTCTCATCTTCCTAGACTATATGATCACTGTGTTTATGGTTCATTTCTAGCGGCATTTGTTCCTTTGATGATCGTTGACCACGTTGATCATTCAGACTCTCCTGATGCTTAGACCAAATATACTAGTATCAAATATACTTAAATGCTATCTTTTTTGTTTTCTCTGTATCCAACACACCAGCAAACTCTATTGATGTACCTCAAAAATGCATTGACAGTCAACCATTTTTACCACTTCTGTCATGAAAACCTGGTCTAAGCTATCTATTTTTTCTGCCTGGAATATTGTTAATACATTTCTAACTGGTCACCTTGATCTTAACTAATGATTCTCAATACAAGCGTCAAAGCAATTTTGTTAAAACTTGTGTGAGATCATTTCACTCCTCTGCTTGAAACATTCCAGTAGCTTTCCGTCTCACTGAGAGAAAAAGACAATGTCCCCCACTGCGTGCAAGGCCTGGGCAATTTGCCTTCACCCAAGTCAACTTTCTGATCTTATCTCTTTCCCCTTTACCTCACTCTGCCCCACATTTCACCCACCACAGTTTGTTTGCAATTGTGTTCTACAAACAGAATAGGCATGTCCCCATCTCAATTCCCTTTCACTCATTGTGATCTCTGTCTTCAATGCTCTTCTAGGAATCTCCAGAATTTTCCCATAATCCTCTCTGAAATTTACACCAAGAGTACTTCTTAGTAAGTTCTTCCCACACTTTCCTATTTAAAATTATGTTCCCCAAAATATCCCTTTCCCTGCTTATGTTTTTTTTGACATAACCTCTTTCATATACTAATATACTACATAACTTTCTTAGTGGTTGGATTATTTTCTGTCTCCTTCAAATATCAAGCAAACCTCAGAAAAATAAGGATTTTTTTTTTTTTTGGTCTATTTTGCTGTTTGCTATATCGGGGCTTCCTTGGGGGCTCAGTGGTAAAGAATCTTCCTGTAATGCAGGAGCCGCAGGAGATAGAGGTTTGATCCTTGGGTTGGGAAGATCCCTTTGAGGAGGTCATGGCAACCCACTCCAGTATTCTTGCTTGGATAATCCCACGGGCAGAGGAGCCTGGCAGTCTCCAGTTCATGGGGTCACAAAGAGTTGGACATCTAAACGACTAAGCACACACATATCTGCAGTTCGTAGAACAAGGGTTGACATCTAGTAGCCATTTAAAAGCATTTGTATAAAACTATATAATCTTCTATAACTGAATTGTAGTGACATAGCATGTGCATTACACATGAACATACATCATATGTATCAAATATAAATGTATCCCAATGTGAGTAGGGTGTGTATTATGTGTAAGCTGTTTGTCACATAGAAATCATCCAATAAATATTAGCTATAATTGTTAGAAAGTTTATATGTGCACAGTAGACATTACATATGCTTGCTATACCTGAAGAATGAATGAATTAAAAAATCAGCATAATATATTATTCATGTTACATTAAAATGCTATAGCTTTTCCTCTATGAGGATACCAGCAGAATTGCATTATATGCATTCAACAGACCAGCTGTGGCCATGGCCAAATTCTGGATATAACCATACAAAATATTGATGATTGAGCCAGTTTTCTCCTTTTCACACATGATCTAAGAAGCCTGAACAGCTGTCATCGATATTCCAACTACTCAATTAAGACACTTAATAAACTCAGAGTGGCTGAACAGTCATCACCGAGCAGGCTGATTGAGCAGCCCTGAGGGCCAGTATTGGATCTTATAAGAGCAGGTAAAGATTGGTATCTGGAACTAAGAGGCTGATGTCAGAAATAACTGGCATAGTGTGATCCACTAACATTATGAACAAAATGCCCAGAACAACTGCTAATAATCAGAAAAAGAAAACACACTGAAGAAAGGATAGATTCACTTTGAGTTTTACACAAAGACTTTTCTAAATGATGCACCCTCAAGGCATAAAAATACAGGATGCTTGGGGCTGGTGCACTGGGATGACCCAGAAGGATGGTACGGGGAAGGAGGAGGGAGGGGGTTCAGGATTGGGAACACATGTATACCCGTGGCGGATTCATGTTGATGTATGGCAAAACCAATACAATATTGTAATTATCCTCCAATTAAAATTTAAAAAATTATATAATTTACCTAAACTCTGTTTTCCTATCGAATCCTAAAAAGGATGCTATGTGTAATATCTCCATAGCAGAGATAATTATGGACTGCTTTGGTTCCTATGTCAATATTGAACAGTGTCAAAGAAATCAAACCCTCACTAAATGTGTCTTTGAATTACCGTTTGAACTCCAAGTACTATCATAAAGGTTACCTACTTGCTCCTATATTATTAAAAGACACTTCATCTCTCAGTTCTATTTTTTTCTTTATGGAAGGCATACTAATTTAAATAATCACTAACTGGGTCGTTCTGCCAGGTACTGAGGGAAACAAAAAGCAAATGAGACTTTCTGTGTTCAGAAATGTATACTCTAAACATAGAAACAAGCATTATTTGCCTTAATATAAAGGGGGAGATGGACATTAGTTACACCAGTTTCCTTGAGGTGTGATTGACAAACAAAACTGTATATTTTTAAAGTGCATAATATATGGCTGGATACTGATACACTGTAAAATGAATGATTTCCAGAACCAAGTTAATTAACATAACCTAACACAACCATCACCTCACATAGTTCCTTTTTTTTAGTGTGGTAAGAATACTTAAAATCCATTCTGGTAGCAAGTTTGCAGTATATAAAACTACAGTATTATTAACTATAGACACCATGTTGTACATTAGGTTCACCAAACTTATCCATCTTATAACTAAATGTTTGCACCCTTTAACCAACCTTTCCTCACTTAATATGATTAGTAACAACATGAAGGAGTAATGAGCAATTTGGTTTCAAGGTGTAATTAGAATTGAGCAAAATATTCTCTGAACAGGTCATAAAACAACATATACAATCCTCAATTCTTTTTTTTTTTTTTTTTTTTAGTTGGGTTAATTCTTTCTTTCTTTTTTTTTTTTTTTTTTTTTTTAATTTTATTTTATTTTTAAACTTTACATAACTGTATTAGATTTACAATCCTCAATTCTAAGATGTATGCATCTTAAATCAGAGCACCAGTATTCAGGATTGTTCAGGGTTTCCAAAATTTCCAATTCTTTACCTTGAAAAATAAAAATGTATCCTGCAAACATTTTCTGAGTACTTCACCCCAAAATCTTCAGCAGATTTTGCATTTGTATTCTCCCAAAAACACACACACACTATATGCACCTATGATTATATAAATCATCATATTGACTATATACCTCATTATTATTCTTGAATGAAATAACTGCCTCATTTTTGTTTCCCTAATATCTTTCATGGAGTTGATATTCAATAAAATGCAAACTAAATAAATGTTCTATACAGAAGTGAAAATGTGGTCTAGAGAAAAAGAATATGTAGAGTGGACATGTAATAATTTGAAAGTACTGTGAAAGGGAAGATAGAGAAAGCAGAACATGACCAAGGAGAGGACCTTTATAATTGTTAGAAAATATTCAAACTGGCTCATTATAAAATATGACTCTTTATGGAAATACAAACAAAAGTGGGGCAATTTCAAAATCATGACTAGAGAAAGGTAGAATATTCACCAGGAAGATCATGTCTGATATATAGACAATCAGAAAGAGTCAGTTCTAAGAATCACTGAGGAAAAGAAAGTTACAAGAAAAGTAGATCAATAATGTTGTTTGCTGAAATGCTACAAAATTATAGGATTTGTCCAAGAAAGTAGTCATTGGAGACTTTAGAGAATGCACTTTCAGTAGAGATGTGAGAAAACCCAAATTGCAGAGCTTAAGGGATATGGTGCAGAAGTCATGGTAACAAGTACGGAGATTTGATGGGAAAAGATCCAACTAAGAAAAGCCACTCTATTATGAGTTGTATCAGAGCCAAGCAAGATTATAATTACACTTCTGCTCAATTTCGATTTTTATTAAGAACAGTTAAAATGGATTCTACCTTCTCACACAATTTGGATGTGAGTATTTTATGTTTCAATGGGTTCATGTTTTTAAGGTTGTTAGAACTAGAGAGGGAACCATCTACCCTACTGGTGATCGCTAATTGTATTGTATTACTTATATAGTGAATTAGACCTACTTCTTTCCCTTTCTCAACAGGACAAATGAAAGTATCTGAAATATCAGTACTTAGCTATTCTATGGAGAAGGCAATGGCACCCCACTCCAGTACCCTTGCCTGGACAATCCCATGGACGGAGAAGGCTGGAAGGCTGCTGTCCATGGGGTCACACAGATTCAGACATGACTGACGTGACTTAGCAGCAGCAGCAGCAGCAATTCTAAGTTACCTTGGAAATAACATTTTTGGGGTGTGGGTGTGTGTATGTATGAGCACAGAGAAAAAAGTACACTAATTGTTCTTATGTTTCTCAGAGTTTATTTGTGTATTTACTTTTTGGACTCTTTAGCTCTCTGGCTCCCAGTATGTACAGATGGGCTTTAATCAAGTCTATTACTAGTGTTCAGAGAAACTACTGAAGCAATCCTTCTAGGCAAAGGGTCAGAGTATAGAGAAGTTACAAAGTTAACATTTTTGAACTTGCTTACTGAGAAATTGTTGCTGAAACAAGAAAAGATATATGCCTTTTCAAACCTCTGCCCTAAAACAAAATCCAATTTGGAGGTACAGGATCTACAAGATTGCTCACCTTCAAAAAAGAGGAAATAAGAAATCCAAGTGTGGGTACAAACTAAAGCAGAAGACACAGACAAGCTTTTATCTGGAAATGAAATTTAGAAAATTTTACTGGAGTAAGTACAGGTGTGAGAGTTGTACCTTAAAGAAGGCTGAGTGTCGAAGAATTGATGCTTTTGAACTGTGGTGTTGGAGAAGACTCTTCAGAATCCTTGGACTGCAAGGAGATCAAACCAGTCAATTCTAAAGGAAATCAGTCCTGAATATTCATTGGAAAGACTGAAGCTGAAGTTCCAATATTTTGGCCAATTGATGCAAAGAGGCCAACTCATTGGAAAAGACCTTGAGCTGGGAAATTTTGAAGGCAGGAGGAGAAGGGGACGACAGAGGATGAGATGGTTGGATGGCATCGCTGATTCCATGGACATGAGTTTGAACAGGTTCCAGGAGATGGTGAAGGACAAGGAAGCCTGGTGCGCTGCAGTCCATAGGGTCAAAAAGAGTCGGAGATGACTCAGTGACTGACAACCACAGCAAAGCACTGAAAGTGCTGTTTCTTGGCATATTAATCTAAATATCCCATAATAACATAATTTAGATGGCATATATATATATATATATACATATATATATATATATCTCTCCAAAAGTTTATAAAGCTTCAAGAAAAAATGACAAACACTCAGAATTTAAAAACTCAGCCTGTAGAAAAAACAACAAAATTACTCTGAAAAGTTGAATTTAACATCTCTGAATAAAAATACACTCTGTAAGATGGAAAAAGTGAAAGGGGTAGATAAGAAAATATGCCTTTATTATATTAAGATTAAAATTTGCATAAAATATATGCTATGTGTGGTTTCAAAATGTGTTATCTATTATGTATGAGTGTGTGCATGTATATTGTTCAATTTCTCTCGATGTGTGCTGCCTTAAGAAATAATATTTAAATGAAAGATGTTTCAGAGACAATCAAGTTCATTGAAAATTACTTAGGTATAGTCTCCATTAATCATCTTTAATTATAATTGAAACAGATTCAAAAGAAATTATTGCATTGTAATATGTTCAGAGAAATAAAATCAGTCCTGATATTCATTGGAAGCTGAAACTCAACACTTTGGCCACCTAATGCGAAGAGCCAACTCATTGGAAAAGACCCTGATGCTGGGAAAGATTGAAGGTGAGAGGAGAAGAGGACAACAGAGGATGAGATGGTTGGATGGCATCACTGATGTGATAGACATGAATTTGAGTAGGCTCTGGGAGTTGGTGATGGACAGGGAAGCCTGGAGTGCTGCAGTCCATGGGGTTGCAGAGTCGGACATGACTGAGCAACTAAACTGAACTGATGTTCAGAGAAATATAATGTTAACTAGAGGAAGATGACCTGAACTAAACTTTTAAATAGCAAACTGAAAAAAAAATAAAATTTATAAACATTCCCAGAATAATACTAGGGGGACCATGTGTATCCCACAAATAGACCAGTACAGTCCATGAGGCAAGGATGTTGCTATAATGGTGCCCTATGTGATAGTCTGTAATAGTCTGGAAACATGAACAATTAAGATTTTTTAATTCTTCTTGCAGAAGTGTTAAGTTTATGTAGCCAGTTTTTCTTAAGGTATCTAAAGGGGGGAAACATCAGTCTAAGAAACATAAATGTTTCAGCTCTTTGGGCGGTTTTATTTTCCTTATAATGCTATTATTAGCATTGCAATTTGTATGTCATTATAAGTGTATTAGTATAAACCATTGTCACTCTACTTTTTGACCTCTAGACATACTTGATAAAAATGAAGTTTCCAGGCTCAAATGTCAGATCTTAGAAGATTTTAGTCTCAGACATTAAAATACGTCTATACCTTTAATCAGAGAAGGCGATGGCACCCCACTCCAGTACTCTTGCCTGGAAAATCCCATGGAGGGAGGAGCCTGGTGGCCTGCAGTCCATGGGGTCGCTAAGAGTCGGACACGACTGAGCGACTTCACTTTTACTTTTCACTTTCATGCATTGGAGAAGGAAATGGTAATCCACTCCAGTGGCTCTTGCCTGGAGAATCCCAGGGACGGGGGAGCCTGGTGGGCTGCCGTCTATGGGGTCACACAGAGTCGGACACAACTGAAGCGACTTAGCAGCAGCAGCAGCAGCATACCTTTAATGGTGACATATCTATCTCATCACTGACTTTCCATGGATAAATGGATTACCTAACAAGCATAACAATATACCTGGAAATGTTCCTCAATTTTCATTTCAGGGTTCATTTAAATTAATAAGCCCTCCAAGGAAAGAATATAGTCATTAATACTTAGAAAAATAAAATGGGGACTTCCCAGTTGGTCCAGTGGTTAAGGATCCACCTTTCAATGCAGGCAAAGTGAGTTCTATCCCTGGTTAGAAAACTAAGATCCCACATACCATGGGGCAACTAAACCCGTGTGCTGCAACCTCTGAACCTGCACACTCTAGAGTCAGTGCTCTGCAACCAGAGAAGTCCATGAACCACAGTGAAGAGTGCTCATGCCACAGTGAAGACCCAATACAGCCAAAACAATAACAATAAAATGAAGTGCAATTTAACAAAGTTAAATCTTCAGAGAAGTGAAAGTGTTAGTTGCTCAATCATGCCCAACTCTTTACAACTCCATGGGCTACAGCCTGCCAGGCTCCTCTGTCCATGGAATTTTCCAGGCAAGAATACTGGAGTGAGTTGCCATTCCCTTTTCCAGGGGATCTTTCCAACCCAGGGATTGAACTTGTGTCTCCTGCATTGCAGGCACGTTCTTTACCATCTGAACCACCAAGGGAGTCTTCAAGGTGTTCAGTAAATATGAACAGATATAAGGGAAGTATATATAAATTGTGCACAGGAGCACAAAGTACTTATTTTAAAATATATATATATATATATGTATATAAACATATAAAAAGAAACAATTATTTATACATAATTGGAAGTAACAATATAAATAAATATAAAAAATATTTTAGTGAACACTGGTGATATGTCAGATAGTGTATTAAACTACATGAAAGTGAGTTTCAGAGAGTTATTCTTAATAAGAAAATAGCCTTAGGAAGTATTAATATATGACTTTTTGAGATTGTAAACAGCATCTCTTCAGATAGTTGCTCTGGTTGTGCAGTATATAAGGATTTCATTCACATCATAGATATATGCTAAGTTACATAATAGTTCAAGGGCAGGATGGAAGATTTTTGGCTTCCAGGCTGAAAGCCTGAGCAATCAGGGAGAACACTTTCCTTAAAAAAAAAAAAAAAAAAAAAAAACAACTTATGTTGACTTTCATGGTCTGCACACACTTAGGTAATCTCTTTCTAACTCTCTCTCTCTCTCACACACACACATACACACTCACACACTTATTGGCACATATATTATTTTATAGCTTCTCTAACACTCCTACACTTTGATTCAAAGTTAGTTATAATGCTTTGATATATGGTTGTTTGTAAAGAAATACTTTTCCTATCTGATCATGGTAGTATTACCTAGTCAATATGGACAATCTGAAAATGTAAAGTAAGTAATAAAAAATGAAAACAAAACTTACCCCTTATATGCCATTTTCCTTCCTTCCTTCACTTCTTTCCCTCTCTTTCATAATTCACTAATTCATTCAAAATCAAAACAAAATAAAAAACACAAATCCCATGGACAACTTGGTTTTTTACCTCATTGTGAATAATATGGTAGGATAAGGAATATGGTCTTAATATCTTTTATCCCACATAATACATAATTTAGCAGATAGCCTTGCCTCCTCTGCTTCCAATGGCATCTCCTGTGCAGGCTCCCCACATTCGATTTGGGATCACAGCACATGTTCCCATTTCAATAAAACTGTCAGGACTGATAATGAATTAAACTGTATGCTAAAATATCAATCCTAATACTTTCATATTGGGCTAGATTGGCTACTAAAACTATAAATCAATTATTTTTTCCAATATTCTACTGGCTAGCTAAATTCTAACTTTTAAAATTTAATTTAATACTATCAATCTCAATTATGTATTTATTCTTTCTTAAATCTGCAGTTATCAAACAAATGGAATCTTCATTACAAATAGGTCATCTGCAAATTTTATTATTGAATCTAAAAACTTAACCTAACACTTCGAGAAACATTGAATGACTCAAAAATTTGCCCAATTTCTTAAGTAAGAAAATTTTGAAAACAACTATTATGCAGTAAACTTTTCTTAGAAGCTGATTCACACATGTGGATAATACTAGAATATTCCATTTCATGATAAAATATTTCTTGAATAAACAGTATTTTTTTCCTTCCAACTTCCATATGCCTAAGTAAGGAAATAAACAGAATAAACACAGGAAACCTTTTATTTGAAAGTCCAGGAGAATTCTATTCTTTAACATAAGAAAAATATAAACTGCTATACTATAATAGCCTTAGGGTATTTAAAATTTTTCCACCTTCATATTTCTCTATCTTAGATCCTAACTATGTATAGAAGTAAGGTGTCAACTATCAGATAGTCTACTCTAACCAGTAAATCCAACCAGTAAACCTCTTAAACTTTTTTTCACACATTTCTGTCATAATTAGGATTATCACTACATTTTCCTTAAGTCTAACCCATACCTGCATTCTCAAGCATTTGGATAAGAAAAACTGGCTCAAGAAATCCATATCACATATTTCAGGTTTGTTATTTTGTGCGTTAGCCATGCTTTGTTTACTTCTGATTTCATTCCTGCATCATATGTTCTCAAACTTTAATAGGGATTTTAAAAAACAGTAGCTGTGAAAACCGTTTTCATGAACAATAAAATAAAAGTGATGTCAGAGTCCCTTACTGAGGGAGACCAGAGAGAAGTAGGTGACCTACAGGGATGAGTTATTACTTCTGAGGGGGCATCAGAGGATGCAAGTATGGAAGGAATGCTGAAAAGCACATACTGTTGAGAAACCTCTATAAAAAAAACTACACAAAATTTTTGTTTCTTTGCCACAGTTCTGATCCTTTCAGTCTTCCTAGGTGTTGAGCAACTTACCTCCAGGAGGAAAGAACTAAAAAGGCTTTCTAAGTGTGGCTGGAAGGTTTTCCATGAGGGCAGTGAGGGGGCAGCCTTACTGTGAATCTAACTTGGCAGGTGTGAAGCTATACTCTTCTTCAGAAATTTACTTCATGGTCAGTGGTGACCTGATGATCTTATTTTGGAGGCTATCAATACAAGCACATTTACAGAGACCAAGAGCTGAAATGAACTTATTAAAGAAACTAATTTATAGCATTACAGGTTAAACCAGGGATGATTTCCCTCAATAACCTAAATTACATTGCTAAAAAGTACAGGGTTTGTGAAAGTCTAATATGAGCAATGACAGTCCTTCCATCTCAGTGTAAACACTATGAATAAAAATAGAATGCCTTATGGCATGAAGAAATATTAACACACTGATTTGCCATCTATTCTTGAGGCATAAATTAAAATGTATTATTTTACTTTAAAGTCATGCATTTTTAAGTTCCATTGATTTTCATTTTTGCTTTAAAGTAGCAATTACATTATTTATTTCTTACTACACTTTTAACTTTGTTGTTAGACTGGAGACTCACAATCCTTATAAATGGCAATGACAGGGACATTAAATTCAGATGTACTTGGAGTAAACACTGTGCTAATTAGCTGAACTTTCCAAGGGATTAGGCTGTTGACTTTATGAAAATAGTTGATATTGTGAATTATTCTGCAAATCCCTAGAGGCATGATTTTCTAACTATGGAGGACCGAGAGTGCTTTAATATGTATATAATTTGAACACTGTATGGGGGATAAAGTCAAATTCATTTATCTATCATCAGATTATTTAATTTAGCCAAGCAAAGCTCACAAAAAACACACAAAAATCACAATCTTTGATGTCTCTAAGAGCAAATAGGTAACATGACAACAACAGATGACTAGTAAAAGTAATAAGCATAATAATAATAACAGAACAAAACATTTTTCTTGAATAGGGAACTTCTAGGATGGGAAAATTTATCCATTTTTCTTCTGAGAAAAATAGAGAGATCTACATTCCCATTAAGTAGTATTCAAAGACAGACACCGTCAATAATGAAATATCTAAGACAGGTACATTTGGGCCATTGCAGATATAACATGTTAAATGGTTCCATAGAGCTTGATGACTAATGTATTTTTATCAAATGACTGAGTTACTATTAAGGAATGACTCAAAGTCTAATGCCAAGTCTTTTTTACACTTTTTCACTCTTTCCAAATAAAATAGTGAGGGCATGAAACCCCCCAATTTAAGTGCAAAAATCACTTATGACATCCACCTTTGACCCCTTCAGAGATCTCTTCTCATAGGGAATTTTGGTATTTTTCATATTCCTAATTTTATCCAAGGCTACTGTTTGTGTTTGTCTAATGGTTAGCAAATAGAATTTCATGTTGTTTATAACAGTTAGGCATTATTTTAGTGAGAACATGTAAGTGTTCAAATAGAGGCTGAACACTGGATTTTCTACCATATTGCAATCCTTATTAAGAAACAAAGTGCATCAGATGTTACTTTTGTAAAATTATTTTAATTAAATTATTGCAAGGAGTCACCAACTTTTAAAAATGAACTACAAATTAGCATTATCCGTTTCTATGATGTGCTGCATTTTCCACAGAAATCCCGGCTAACGCTAAAGGCCAGAGTGAAAGCACACTTACCGTCATCATATTGCCCCAAGCAGACTGTGAAGAGACAACCAAGGGTAATCCCTGAAGCGAACCATTTCCAGAGAGAAGACTGTTGGAACATCTTCTGTCGAATTCCACACAAGGTTGATCTGAAATAGAAAGATGGAAAAAGAAATATTTGACAAGTTCATTAATCTGTTATAGGTAAACACACCTGTCACAGCACAGAAAAGCCTTAATGACTTCATAGTTAATTACCTGTGCCACACTATCCATTATCAAAGTAGCATAATTGTTTAATGTACTAGAACTCATCTACATGAGTTTGCAGATGAGAAATCTCTAAGAAAAGACATCCATTCTGTTATTTACTTTGTAAGCAAGTAAGTTGAGATGTTAACATACTGATGACATTAGAACATCTTTAAAATTGAGACCCTGTGAGTGAATCAAATGCCAAACAGTTTAAGTCACTGGATTTATCCTAGGTATAGAACAATTCAATTATAACATGGAAGTTTTTGCAATTACTTAAGATGTTAAGCTGTTGGTGTCCTACATAAAATTTCAATAGCCATTTGTCTTATGGAATTACGTAGAAAAACCCATCATCAAAACAGAAATTCATTTTTAGTAGAGTGACAAGAGATTGACTTAACTATGTCATAAAGACTAAGAATAAGCCACCAGTTTTTACCACATCTGTCTTTGGAAGCATTTGCATTAATTTCATTTTAATTCTTTTGTTTTTCTTTGCAATCTGCCAGTAAATAAAGAAATTGAATGAGGTGTTAGTGGCCTGTGAGCAGATGGGCCAGTTTTCTATCTCACCAGAAAAGAAAGAATGAATTAGCCTAAAGGGGCAAGAGAGGCCATGAAGGCTGTGATAGATGGAAAAGTGCAGGGTTTTTCTGGAGAAACATGGGAATGTAAACCAGCGTTACTGAGTCTTCTGATTTTCCAGAACATGATAAATTTCTGTTTCCCATAGTAAATTTCAAATTTCCACATGAGACTGCTGAGTGTTTAGATGGTTGTCCAAAACTTTTTAATGACTAAAAGCTTCTGGCAGGTCATACTGTCTTCTAAGGTCCTTCAGTTTACAACTCCTGACAGGGATTCTCTCTACTAAACTACTCATGGGTAAGGTCCTTCAGAATGCACAAAGGAAATAATTTGAATTTTACTTTTGTATATATTTTGCTAAATTTGTATTTCTGCTTTATTTTTGTGCATTTTATAAGGTTTATTTGCACAATAGCCTGCAAAATATGTAATTTATTTAAAATTATATTAAAATTACAAGCTCAAACAATTTTTATTCATGGAATGAAAGTGAAAGTGAAGTTGCTTAGTCATGTCCAACTCTTTGCAACCCCATAGACTGTAGCCTATCAGGCTCCTGCATCCATGGGATTCTCCAGGCAAGAGTACTGGAGTGGGTTGCAATTTCCTTCTCCAGGGGATTTTCCCAACTCAGGGACCAAACCCGGGTGTCCCACATTGTGGACAGATGCTTTACCATCTGAGCCACCAGGGAAGCCCATAATCATGGAATCCGTGGTCCATAAATTTCAAGTCACAGAACTAGATCATAGACCTCTAAAATGGAATCTATTCTTCTGTGTTTCTTCATCTTAATAAAAAGAGTGTTCTTTTTATCTAACTCTCACATATTTTCCCCCTCTAACTGGCAAAGAACTCAGCTTCTACTTTTACAACTTCTAGACAAAGATAGAGCCCATCATTAAATATCAAGCAACTATAATGATACATGTTTATTACAGGAAAGGAAAAAATAAAATTGGCAAATGCTAGTCATTTTAAGAGCAGTTTATTAGAGTGGGGCTTCTTTTTAAATTCAAGTTCTTCAACTTCCCAGTTATGACGGAGCAAATGAAATAGCATCTCTGTCTCACTTACCTCATTATTAACACGGAGATACAAAAGTGCCTACCTCATAAATTTATTTGGAGGATTAAATAAGTGGCTATAAATACATGCTTAGAAGAATACCTCAGAGTGAGCACTCCACAAAGCTTAACATGAGTGTTTTTGATTCAGCATCTATGAAGTCTTCAAAGTGGTTAAACATACATTTTCTCAACTCATCTTGAGTGAAACCTCTAAGGTAGGTATTATTGTCTCTACTCTGTGGAGGAAAGGATATGCTCACATGCTCAAGGTTACAAACTCATGAGTGGCGGAAGTGGTGGTGAAGTTTGTAAGCTTGAAATTTCTGCTCATTCCATTACAAAAAAGGACAAAAAAAATTTCATGAGAGCACATGGTTCTAGTTTCAAAATACATGGAGGCCCAGAATAGCTTGCTGCATTTCTTTCCTGTATACTAAGGAGAAATATTGCATGCTTCTTCCCAAACCTGAAGAATATATAAGATTTGTGCAAATAATGGCTTCAATTCCTCTTTCTTTTTCTAAAGAAATGTTACAACATTAAGAAACAGGAAACAGTGTTTAAATTTTAAAAATAAAGGGAAAACACTTAAATGATATTAGAAAAAAATTTTTTTAAAAAGCAATATCCATTTTCTTTACTAGTTTTACACTCTCTAGAATTGCAGGCAAAGTTCTTACAGGTGCTTTCAAACAACATTCTAACATGGTATTGTACTTTTATTATAAATTCCATATTGAACACTGCCTTGTTCCTTGAGTGGAATATTTCCCTCCAGATCTCCTTGGTCAGTAATACTATGCCCTATAAACCTAGACTGTGCTCGATTCTAAAAAGAAATGTAGCTGACCTATAAATAATGTCATTGCACTTGTTTTTTTGGAGATGATTGACTACCATATTCAACACTGTTATTGTTAATAAAGACATGGTTTTGCAATAGTAATTTGAAAACACAGTTGATCCTTGAACAACTTAGGGGTTAGGAGCACCAATCATCCCCCTTCCTCCAACCAAAAATCCAAATATCTCTGCATCAAATGACTTACCCAAAAGCAGTAAAATAAAACAGTTTGGATAGAATCAAGACTCTAGGCTGCTCTCAGTCCATGTATTGTGATTCCTGGGCTTCCCAACTGGTGCTGGTGGTAAAGAACCCGTCTGCCAATGCAGGAGACATAAAAGACGTGGGTTCAATCCCTGGATTGGGAAGATACCCTTGAGGAGGGCATGGCAAAGCACTCTAGTATTCTTGCCTGGAGAATCCCATGTACAGAAAAGCCTGGTGGGCTACAGTCCACAGGATCACAAAGAGTCAGACACGAGTGAAGCAACTTAGCACACATACATGCATTGTGATTCCCTAATCAAACACAAATTTTTCCCCACACTTAAAGATTTGCAAAATAAAATTACAGATGCTAATTTTACTGAAAAAAACACACAGATAAGAGTGAACCTGTGCTGTACAAACCCATGTTGTTCAAGGGTTATCTGTAGTATTCTACTGTCAATAATACTGGGGGGGAAAGCACATTTTCCAATTATGTTATAATCTTTTACATAAGTGGTTTCAGTTTCATGATATTTACTATATATTTTCTGTAGTCTTTGGAATATTTTACTATTATTACTAAAGACACAATATATTGATTTTGAGTTTTACATTATTTGTTTGATAAAGCTACCAGACACAATTCATATTCATTTCTCTGGCATTGAATATTCTCAGAAATTCAATTATTCAACAAGCATTTATGGAGGGTCTATGAGGTACCACTCACTCTAATTGACAGATGGAACTTATCAATTTAAAAAAATGCATATCCCTGCTTCTATGAGTCTTACATTCAGAAAATGGAGTAAGGTTATATGAAACAAATAATTGCATTCTGTTAACACAGCTGCAGAAAAACTTGACAAGGAAAGCATAACTATTTCAGTAATCCTTACTGAAAGCACCCTTGATGGTATCTAGTACCTTGAGGGTAGATTACTGTTCATCTCTTGGAGGGAGGTAAATAAAAGGCCTTTCACTTTAAAGTATAAACACAAAGTCCGTCAGTACACAGTGCTTTACTCTTTCCCTGCTGATCCCTGCCTTCTGGAGTCTGGGTTGGTTGTGTTGAGACATGGCAAAAGCAGCCAAGGTTAACAGTAGCTTTCCCTCTGGTACATTTTTGAAAATGCTAACTCATTTTTTTAAGGCTCTGCCCTGACTGCTACATGAAAAACCACTAATTTCTTTGAGGTATCAAAGTGTGGATACCAACACCATGATGAGAAATCCCACATCAGCATTGTGTCAGAAAGGAAGCTGGAATCTCCCAGGGAGCTGAGAGAGGAACATGAGCATTTCGCCCTTCAACAGTCTGTTCAGTCACACTTTGGTACTTTGCTATCACTGACAACATCTAGATAGAGTTATAATAACAAAACTTGTCACTTTTATACTGCTTATAGGAAATGTATACTATTTACTTCCTAGAATATGCAAACTCTCTTTCAAAGCACCCTTAACTATGAAATTTAAAATACAAGCCTTTCCAAAGTCACCACATCTGACCACACCATATATGAATTTCCTTACTGCTTGGTGGAAAATCTTTCTTTTACTTCACTGTTGTGGGAATAAACAAGAAGGTTTTCATTGCTAGAGAAAACAGTTATCATTCATAAGCATGACCTGATGAATCAATCTTTATCTTTTTTCTTTGTAATATGCACTTTCAAAAAATAACATTTCAGAGCCTTTATGATCTATTCTCTTTTTCTATATATCTCTTCCTATAATTTTAATATATTTTATTAAATATATATTAATATATTTATGTTTAGGACTACCCTGGTGGCTCAGACAGTAAAGAATCTGCCTGCAATGCAAGAGACATGGGTTCGATCTCTGGGTTGGGAAGATCCTCTGAGAAAGGGAATGGCTAACTACTCTTGTATTTTTGCCTGGAGAATCCAATGGACAGAGGAGTCTGGTGCACTATATAGTCCATGGGGTCTCAAAGGGTCAGACACAATTGAGCAAATAAGCATGCACACATGCATGTCACATTTATAAAATATACTATCCTTATAAAAGTATATATGCAAAGTAGAAAATATATTTTATTTTTTGAAGAATAAAATATATTGAAATATTTATATTCATATTACACCTTTATTCATAAAACTATGTAAATATTTATTTTATTTAACTTTATACTATATTTATATGTATACTATATATAGATAAATATTGATCCTATATATATATCTTTTTATTCATTAGCTTAATTCTGTTGCAAGGACAGAAATGGCCAGATTGCCCCTGACAGAAAAGTTACCTGTGTTTTCATCAGGCACTGTGAGAGCTAAGGTACCTCTCCAACCTGGCCCAAACTAACCAGACTTGCCTAATCTTTGATGGAGCTTACAGTCTGACGTGCCACAGTGCCTGAGTTTACCTTTATTGCTGTTCACTTTAAAATGTATATTTGTTCGTGTTCACTCTCTACGCGTGTGTTCATAATGTATAAATATATGTGTATATATATCTACATATATGTGCATTCATAATACATGTGGTGTGTGCACACACATGAGCATGTACGCATATGCTGTCACTTCAGTCTGACTCTTTGCAACTCCATGGACTGTAGCCCATCAGCCTCCTCTGTCTGTGGGATTTTCCAGGCAAAAAATACTGGAGTGGGTTGCCATTTCCTACCAGGGGATCTTCCTGACCCAGGGATCAACTCTGCATCTCCTTTCTCTCCTGCATTGCACTGGGGTTCTTTTTTCTAATATATATATATATATATATATATATATATATATAAATGCTGTCTTCCTGTTTTCACTTTTAAATGTATATTTGTGTGTACTCTTCCTGTGTGCATTGATAATATATATACTCCTTCCCTACCTCCCTTCCTCCTCTCTTCACCCCATCTGACACAATTCAATATGCATACATACAATCTCAATCTAATGGAATCAAAGTTGATAAAAAATAGTTTAAAAACTGAGGAGAAGAAATCCATAAGAACTTATTTCACTAACAGTGTAACTGTTCACAGAACATGTGTTGGATTAGAGTTTTAACATTTTAAATATTACTCAACATTTGTAAACATTAAATGAGAATAATTTCACTCAAAATACATTTCCTAGAACCATATGATACAAACAAGAAAAATCTAAGTTAGATACTCTTCTTCTACAAACTTTGATGGATCTTAACAATAAAGAGGGCTTCTCTCATAGCTCAGCTGGTAAAGAATGGGCCTGAAATGCAGGAGACCTGAGTTGTTCCTGAGTTGGGAAAATGACATTGGAGTAATGACCTAAATCAAATCCCTTATAATTACACAGTGGAAGTGATAGGATCTAGGGAATCGATCTGATAGACAGAGTGCCTGAAGGACTATGGACAAATATTCACAACATTGTATAGGAGGTGGTGATCGAAATCTTCCCCCCCAAAAAAGAAATTCAAAAAGGCAAAATGGTTGTCTGAAGACGCCTTACAAATAGCAGAGGAAAAAAAGAAAAGTTGAAAGGCATAGGAAGAAAGGAAAAATATACCCCTCTGAATGCAGGATTCCAAAGACTACCAAGGAGAGATAAGAAAGCCTTCCACAGTGATCAATGCAAAGAAGTAGAGGAAGACAATAGAATGGGAAAGACTCGAGATCTCTTCAAGAAAATTAGAGATACCAGAGAATATTTCATGCAAATATGGGCACAATAAAGGACAGAAATGTATGGACCTAACAGATGCAGAAGATATTAATAAGAGGTGGCAAGAATACACAGAAGAGCTATACAAATAAGCTCTTCATGACCCAGATAACCACAATGGTGTGATCACTCACCTAGAGCCAGACATTCTAGAGTATGAAGTCAAGTGGGCCTTAGGAAGCATCCCTACAAACAAAGTGGGCCTTAGGAAGCATCCCTATAAAACAATTCCAGTTGAGCTATTTCAAATCCTAAAAGATGATGCTGTGAAAGTGCTGCACTCGATATGCCAGCAAATTTGGAAAACTCAGCAGTGGTCACAAGACTAGAAAAGGGCAGTTTTCATTCCAATCCCAAAGAAAGCCAACACCAAAGAATGTTCAAACTACCACACAATTGCACTCATTTCATATGCTTAGCAAAGTAATGCTCAAAATTCTCCAAGTAAGCCTTCAACATTATGTGAAACTTGAACTTCCAGATGTTCAAGCTGGATTTAGAAAAGGCAAAGGAACCAGAGATCAAATTGCCAACATCCACTGTATCATAGTAAAAGCAAGAAATTCCAGAAAACAACATCTACTTCTGGTTCATTAATTACACTAAAGCCTTTGATGTGTGAATCAAAACAAACAGTGGAAAATTCTGAAAGAGATGGGAATACCAGACCACCTGACTTGCTTCCTGAGAAATCTGGTTGCTGGTCAAGAAGAAACAGTTAGAACCAGACATGGAACAATGGACTGGTTCCAAACTGGGAAAACTGTAAGTCAATGTTATATATTATTACCCTGATTATTTAACATATATGCAGAGTACATCATGTGAAATGCTAGGCTGGATAAAGCACAAGCTGGGTCTTAGGAAGCATCCCATCTCATTAATGAAGATTGTTGAGAGAAATATCAATAACCTCAACCGATAGACGTGAGTTTGAGCAAGCTCCGGGAAATTGTGAAGACAGGGAAACATGGCATGCTGCAGTCCATGAGGTTGCAAAGAATCAGCCATGACAGAGAAACTGAACAACAATAACAACAATCAAGAACTTAACATGTCCATAGGGGTTTTTCCTTTTCAAATGGTAGTTTTAATCATAAAACTCTAAATGATGGAAGAAATGACTCTGGGTTTTCTTTTTGGATAATACTCCTCATCAAGGATACAAACTACTGATAAACATAGCTAGCTTATTCAATTTACATATAAAAATTATATCCTATTACAAAAAGCTAATATTCAATATAACCAAGATATATGTTATAAGATATATGCTATAACATATAAGATATATGTTATAATAATCTATTCATACTAGTTGGCTTAGTAAAATATGAATAAATTAAAAATTAAAAAGGAAGTAGATTTCACTACCTGTGTCAATTATGACTGGATATTCTTTTTAGTGTTTATACACGTATTTACTCAATAAGAATTTATTGTATATTTATCGCATGTCAGATACTCTGCTTCTACTGAAGAAATAAATCAATTTGGTTTCCTCACAATGATTTTGCTATTGAACAAGAAACATATTTCATATTTTTTGTTCAGTATACAATTTCAAAGAGCACTAGTAGTGATTCTGCATAAAAGGAGTTTTAAATTTTAGTTTCCAAATTTAAGAGATTTGCTTTCAATCTATGCTTTCTGAATTAGCATCTAAATACTAGTCCTAGACATAAATATATTTATCATAATCTTAGAAAAATCATAGGAAAAAATAAACTTAGCTTGACAAGATTGAACATCAAGAAATGGAAAAAGCACAAGCATTGTTTTATCTGTGGAATGTTTGACTTAAGAACATAACCAAATAAGTCTGAAACTGAATAAAGCTCAGGCAAGCGTATGCATGATTTTCAAAGGAAACTTGAAGGAGAGTTCTGTGTAATGTCATTCTCAGACATAGAAAACAGATGATTTCAATATTGTTGTTTGATGAAAGTTAAACATCGCTAGAAATATGAATAAATTAATAAACAGATTATTTTTCTCTTAACATATGTCCATTCACAAAAATAAAGATATTAAGCCAGTAAAGAGAGATTACAGTTGAAACTGTAAAAATTGCAGTGCCTTTTCCTGAGACATTATAATGAAAGTCCTAGTTTGGGATGCGAGACTCTTATGATATATTCCTAGCTCTGTCACCTCTGTGTCATATGAATGGTTAATTTGTGAGACTTGTGAGACTCCATTTAAATTTAGGATAATAAAATTCATTTCATTCCGCTATAGTCAACAGATGACAATTTTAACAACAACAACAAAAATAGGAGTACTAAAGAGTATTTACTTTTAAAATTCACTGCCTAAGTGGTTTATTGAGTGCTGATTCTGGAAAGTGTATTTTATAAGATATAGAAAATATGGTAGCATAAGAAAAAAATGAAGGGAAAAAAAGAAGAAAGGTTGGAAGGAAGGGAGGGATGCAGAGAGAAAGGTTTATGTGAATTTTTCTTTAACAGGATGTGTGAGTCACACCCTAAGGTGTCCCACAATAAACCATGCACTTGTATGATCCCCCACCTCACCCCATTGAGTGCAGATGAAGTCTGTGGCTTTGCTTTTAGCTCATAGAATACTGCAAAGATAATGTAAAACTATCCCCTTGGTTCAGTTAAATTATATAAGACTCACCATTAGCACAGTGGAGAGAGAATTTTCCCTCTGAGATTTAAGAAGCAAATGTTAACATTGTAAACTGCCTATGAAGAGGAACATATGCCAGGGATCTTGTACCTGAGGGTGGCCTCCATACAACAGACTTCAGTTATACAACCAAAAGGAAAAGAATTCTGCCCATAAACTAAATGAGTCTAGGATCCTTTCCGAATCAGTCCTATAGATGAAAATGCGGTTGGCAGGCAATTGATTGCAGCCTTGTAAGACACTGAGCAGAGGACCCAGCTAACTGGTAGTGGGACTCCTGACCCAGCGAAACTGTGAGATAATCACTGTGGATTGTCTTAAGCCATCAAGTTTGTGGTAATTTGGATGTAACAGTAGAAAAGTAATGCATAGGAGGATCTGAGGTAAACATGGCATATGTAAAACATTCATCAGTTTAGTGTTTGTTCTGAATTTTAGATAACAGCTGCTTATGGGATTGAGGATGGAATCGTACATATTAAACAAAACTAAAGGGGAAAACACATTCAACAAGGAAGAGAGTTGTCTTGCACAAACTAATGGCTGTAGTTTCAATGAAATGAAGTGTATGGGGTGCACAATTTTCAGTGTTGTGGTGCAACACTTGAGCATTTCTATGAGTTGCCTGCCTTTTTTCATGGACGTCTTCTGTACAAACATTACTTTCCTGGAGTTGCATACTATCTCAGCGCATATACAGAAAATAAACACAAACTACTTTGTATTGTCTTTGCAGGAATTTTCAAATAAGGTACTCAACAAACTGAACTAAAAATATGTCATCTTTTATAATTTTAAACAATAGACTATTATGTTAAGGACTAAATCTGTAAGTTTAATGTTAATGAAAATGTTGGTACAGATTGATATTTTTGGTATGATAGATATTACTGCTATTAAAAACATTAAAATATGATACTAATTTAGGTAAATATAGGTAAACAAATAATAGACTGTTCTGTTTAATTTCACTTTGTGCTTTTCTTATTTTTCCTAAAAATGTATAAGTAAAATTTGTAGTTTGGTGTAGTTTCAGAAATATCATCTCAAATATAATGTCAATTATTTGTTTAAATAGGAGAAGAAATACAGCTAAGAAAGTATTTTTAAATATCTCTGTTTTGATATAATTATTTTAAGCTTTTCCTATTTATGTTATAAATTTATATGATTAAAGAAGTGCTTGATGTTCTCAACTGGCATAAGTACCAAGATGAATGATTTGACTTAGAAAATTAACTGAATATACAAGAGTCATGTAAGCCCTTTATTTATGCTACAGAATCATCAAGGTTAATATGACCTTTCCTGAAGAGACAATATTTCAAGGTAATGAAATTTGAATTTCAAATTGAATTTTATTTGATCCTACAGAACCTCTGGCAAATAGGAATTTCTCTAGAGACTAGAAAAATAGTCATGTTACAATTTTATATCAAAATATAGTGAAATTTTATTCAGCTGAAATGATTTAAAAAAGATATAAGATTGAAAATATTTTTCACATTTGGATGCTTTAAAATCATAGATTTGAATTGAGATTATTAAGTTTTGAATACTTAACTATTTTGTTGAAAACAAAATGCATAAAATTAAGTTATGGGTATGAAAAGACTTTACAAAGAGGAAATACTATTGTATTTCCAATCAATCAATACACTGTAAAGTCTTTAAGGCACCGTGGCATATATTTTTTTTTTTAATGATGGCCATTTAATAATGACTAGGCTGGAGAATAAAGTATATGCAAGACAAAACATAAAGAATAGTATGTAGTAGAGAAGAGGAGTAAAGATGGTTGTTCTACAGGAGTATGGGTGGAAATGTCACAGGTAAATTGTCAAATACTATTTCATGAATATAATGGAACATCCATAGGGCACTGAAGTCTGAATAAGAACTTGATGGGAAAAAGGAAGAGGAAAAAAAGTCACTCAGGTAGGAGAAATAAGATTCAAGACTAGAGGAAAAGAAATAAGATTTAAAATTAGAGGATTAAATGTAAATATTAACTAAAGATAAAATCTACATATGGAGTTTCAGGCGATACATTGAAAGTATACCTCACTAATCAAATATTACTGAAAACCTAGCTAACAATTTTTCGTGTGTTTTTTGTTTTTTTAATAGTACTAGTGATGTACTGATATGTTTAAAAAGAAGGTGCGTGAAGAGGATAAGTAGATTCACCTGGTAGAAGTATATAGCACGGATTTGAGGGGAATAATGAATGACAGACTAAGTGCTTTTGAATACTTTAATTACTTCAGTTTTATTCTGTTTAAATATGCCTAGCAAGTTGCTCAATATTTGCAGGACAGCTAAAATAAGAACAACATTAGCTGGTTTTAGAGCATTCTTTATAAAAGATAGTATTATAATTGTAAAATTCTGTTCTATTTACCAAAGGTAACTCAATACAATTATTATTCTTTATGTTTGAGAGGAAAACACAATTTAAATAATTTTATGTTACTCATAGAGATTGTACTTTATGAGTAATGAAATGTCAATATACCCAATGTATAAGTACACTGATATGAGCAAAGCATTTAATAACCTATCATAATGTCTATTTTTTAATGAGTTTTCATAGAAAAATCTCTAAAAGGATGTGAACATAAGCCGTATAACACTATTTCTTTTGAAATGGCAAAAGCAATGAAAAGTGATAAAGATTCCTTTAAGAGGAATTTTCAGAAAATAAAAACAAATAAAAAGCATGCATAAACTATAGTTTTTTCTACTTAATTGGCATTCTTGTCCAATTAAACAATAATCATAAAGTAACTTTTTTGACTTTAGAATTACTGCTGAAGTCCAAAGTTTCAAGTTTTTAATTGCTACTTATAAAGGATGCAGTGTAACTTTCAAAAGTATGAAAAGTCTCCTATTTTACATGATTCAGCAAGATGTTTCTCTTAGAAAAAATATCATTAAAGAGCACTGATTTTTATGTAAATTAATAGCTAAAAACTTTTTTTGTTTCTACTTTCCAGTTTCAGACCTGGGTGAATAAATCAGAATCGGGCATCTTTTGTGGATAAAAGTAAGTAGAAATCTTAAGATTAGAAACTTATTAGTGTGATGTCCATGGGAAAAGATGAAATGAGATATTATAGATGATTTTGAAGCTGCAATTTTAATAATGATAAGGGTAGAGTGAAATGAATAGCTGAAGAAGAAACAAATTTCATCCCTCTGTCCAAACCCATTAATCTGTCAGCATGTCAAAAGTATATTTTACTAATAATTCATAACAGTGGGTATATGAAGACTAAAAGATAATCAGATATAACACTGGTGGGATGAAAATTAGTGTTAAGTTGTAGAAAAGAGAAATTGGAGAGAGATGATGTGTCTAGTGAGTTTTAGGCTGCACACATTAAGTGTAAGTAGCCACAGTTCTTTAGAGAAAAGATTGCAAATGAGTAAGATTCAGCAGTACAGTTCAGTTCAGTTCAGTCGCTCAGTTGTGTCCGATTCTGTGACCCCATGGACTGCAGCATGACAGGCCTCCCTGTCCATCACCAATAAATAAGCAGGATTTAATAAATAAGGACAATATACAACCTTG
This sequence comes from Bubalus bubalis, assembly GCF_019923935.1. Lineage (NCBI taxonomy): Eukaryota > Metazoa > Chordata > Mammalia > Artiodactyla > Bovidae > Bubalus > Bubalus bubalis. The sequence continues at coordinate 5,026,673 of NC_059179.1, read as the reverse complement.
ATGTAATCCTTTCCCAATTTGGAATCAGTCTGTTGCTCCATGTCCAGTTCTAACTTTTGCTTCCTGACCTGCATACAGATTTCTAAGGAGGCAGGTCAGGTGATCTGGTATTCCCATCTCTTGAAGAATTTTCCACAGTTTTTTGTGATGCACACATCAAAGGCTTTGACGTAGTCAGTACAGCAGAAGTAGATGATTTATTGGAGCTCTCTTGCTTTTTTGTTGATCCAACAGATGTTAGCAATTTGATCTCTGGTTCCTCTGCCTGTTCTAAATCCAGATTGACTATCTGGAAATTCAAGGTTCACGTACTGTTGAAGCCTGGCTTGGAGAAGGTTGAGCACCATTTTGCTAGCATCTGAGATGAGTGCAATTGTGTGGTAGCTAGAGGATTCTTTGGCATTGTCTTTCTTTGGGATTGGAGTGATAACTGACCTTTTCCAGTCCTGTGGCCACTGCTAAGTTTTCCAAATTTGCTGGCATATTGAGTGCAGCACTTTTGTAGCATCATCTTTTAGGACTTGAAATAGCTCAACTGGAATTCCATCACCTCCACTAGCTTTGTTCGTAGTGATGATTCCTAAGGCCCACTTGACTTCACAATTCAGGATGTCTGGCTCTAGGTCAGTGATCACACCATCGTGATTATCTGGGTCGTGAAGATCTTTTTCGTACAGTTCTTCTGTGTATTCTTGCCACCTCTTCTTAATATCTTCTGCTTCTTTTAGTTCCATACCATTTCTGTCCTTTATTGTGCCCATTTTAGTCAGGTATGACCTAAATCAAATCCCTTATGATTATTCAGTGGAAGTGAGACATAGATTCAAGGGGTTAGATCTGATAGATAGAGTGCCTGAAGATCTATGGATGGAGGTTCGTGAGATTGTACAGGAGGCAGTGATCAAGACCACCCCCAAGAAAAAGAAATGCAAAAAGGCAAAATAGTTATCTGAGGAGGCCTTACAGATAGATTTGAAAAGGAGAGAAGTGAAAGGCAAAGGAGAAAAGGAAAGATAAGCCCCTTTGAATGAAGAGTTACAAAGAATAGCAAGGGGAGATAAGACAGCCTTACTCAGTGATCAATACAAAGAAATAGAGGAAAGCAATAGAGTGGGAAATGCTAGAGATCTCTTCAAGAAAATTAGAGATAACAAGGGAATATTTCCTGCAAAGATGGGCACCATAAAGGAGAGAAATGGTATGGATTTGGAGATTAGTTGTTAACATTTATTTCCCTTAGCTCAGGTATGCGTATGTGTGCAATGTATACATATACACACAAGAATACACATGATATATATATTATATTATTATATGTATCTAGATAGATATAGTGGATGGATATATATGTATATGTATGAGAAAACTGAGAAAAATACACAATAATATCAAAAGATATGTTTTTTCAGGAATCAGATTGCCACGGACAAAATTGGGTAATTTATGTTGGAGAAATTGTAAAGAAACAGGCATGTTCTCAAACATTTCTGTGAATGTAACTGCTATAAATTCTATTGGAAGTAATTTGGAAATTATTTTTTGGAATTTATTATTTGGAAACTATCATATAATAAAATATATATGTTTGATAGTAATTCTATATTAAAAATTATTGTACAGATATATTCACATATATTTCCAGATAACTTTGTTTGAAGTATATGGATATTTACTGAAGTATCATTTATAATACTAAGAGACTGGGAATAGTTAAAATGCACAATGATAATAGCTAGATAAATATGTAAATAAATAAAATTCTATAATATGGATCGAGTATATGATATATACCTATTTTTTACAAGAATCATCTTTATACTCCAAATTAGAAAGATTTTCAAACACATATTGTTAGAGAGGTAAAGAATTTGCTTAGGTTAATAAAGCCTGGATGTTTATATTGAATTGACCCAACTTATACCTTTTCTTAATAGAAAGTTTAATAACAGTCATATGTTCCACTTGATAAAATATATATAAATATGTCTGTTCATGATTATTTTATATAAACTCATGAGATATTCTATTTAAAATCACAAAAAAAATGTATTTTTTCTTACTGGCATTGATGAGTTAAAACAAAAATGCTTTTATACTCCACTGGCTAATACATGTATATTCTCAGAAGAGAAGCCATTTAATATCTCAACATAAAGGAAATTAGTTTTATTTCTTCCTTTAATCTGTGCAACATAGAATATATAAGAATAAAAAGTAGCTTCTGAACATTTCAAACTTTTTAAAATGAATTTGTCATAAAGATGCTTCAAGTTTCATTTTCTACACTTAAGAAATACTCAGGAGGTAAGGAAATTATTTAGGTCAATACCACCTGGATATTTAAATTAAATTTTCAAAATTTGCATTTTCTTTCTTTTTTTTTAATTTTTTTTAAAATTTATTTTATTTTTAAACTTTAGATAATTGTATTAGTTTTGCCAAATATCAAAATGAATCCGCCACAGGTATACATGTGTTCCCCATCCTGAACCCTCCTCCCTCCTCCCTCCCCATACCATCCCTCTGGGTCCTCCCAGCGCACCAAGCCCCAAGCATCCAGTATCGTGCATCGAACCTGGACTGGCAACTCGTTTCATACATGATATTTTACATGTTTCAATGCCATTCTCCCAAATCTTCCCACCCTCTCCCTCTCCCACAGACTCCATAAGACTGTTCTATATATCAGTGTCTCTTTTGCTGTCTCGTACACAGGGTTATTGTTACCATCTTTCTAAATTCCATATATATGCGTTAGTATACTGTATTGGTGTTTTTCTTTCTGGCTTACTTCACTCTGTATAATAGGCTCCAGTTTCATCCACCTCATTAGAACTGATTCAAATGTATTCTTTTTAATGGCTGAGTAATACTCCATTGTGTATATGTACCACAGCTTTCTTATCCATTCATCTGCTGATGGACATCTAGGATTTGCATTTTCTTTATAGAAAATCTAATAGTAACAATAATACGCACCTTATCCTCAAGTCAAATATTTATCACACTGCACTCCCTCAGAGAACAGAAGTTTGTATGGGGCTTCCTAGATGGCGCTAGTAGTAAAGAACGACATGAAGTCACTCAGTCGTGTCCGACTCTTTGCGACCCATGGAATGTAGCCTACCAGGCTCCTCTGTCCATGGGATTTTCCAGGCAATAGTACTGGATTGGATTGCCATTTCCTTCTCCAAAGTAGTAAAGAACCCACCTGCCAATGCAGGAGACCTAAGAGAAAAGAGTTTGATCCTTGGATCTAGAAGATTCCCTGGAGGAGAGCATGGCAACCCACCTCAGCATTCTTGCCTGGAGAATCCCATGGACTGAGAAGCCTGGTGGATTACAGTCCATAGAGTTACAAAGAGTTGGACAAGATTGAAACAACTTAGTAGGAGCATGAGCATGAGAATAATATCTCAAGATACGTTTACAGAGAAATAGAAAAAAAAAATCATATCTCTATAAGAAGTAGCAGCATAAATAATTCAGCAATTCCCTTATTGTGTTCTTATGCTTAAAATCATATAGCACTTTTTAATTGAAAAATGTTTATGTTAATTGTTCAACGTGAAACAATAGAACTGACAGGAAAACTAATTAAATTTCTGTTATCCCAAATTTAGTTTCATTGATACAGTGCCAGGATATAAATTCATGTCTCACTATTTGGTGCTCTTTTCTCCCTATTTCCTTGCATCCATCTTTCCATCTTTTCACTCTATTTATGTAATCCTGTGGTTTCTACATCAGAAGTATATCTTGGCCTCTTCTATTTCAATCTACTTTACTCCATATCCAAACAAGTCACCATGAATATGTGTGTGTGTGTGTGTACATATATTTCATATACAAAAGCTATATTGTCCCTCCTTATTAGATTCTTGTATGAAAATCCAAATCTGAGAGGTGTAACCCGATCTTAATAACGTGCCAGGTTGATGTATTTTAGAAAATTAAAATTATCTGCTACTATTAGTAATTTGACTATTATATCACGTTTTTTATTGTTGTTATAAACCTCTGCCTCTATGTTGGGCTTCTGCAGTTCTGTGGAGTTTTCCATTTTGTTGTTGTTGTTCTCTTTTTTAATTGTAATTTTTAATTTTCCAAACCTGTTATTATTTTTTCTACACGTATTCTTTGTTTGCTTATCCTACTGTTCTTTTCCCCTTGCAGTTAATCTTTAATATATATAAATCTTCTTTATCTACCTCTATTTAATTTTGCATATTTTCTTTCTTTTTTTCTTTCATTTCTTTCCTCTCAACATATTTGTTAGTTTTATTTTCATTGCTTTCTTACCCAATTGGCATCTTGCTTTAGTTTTGTTTTCCTGTTTGTGCTTTAGTTAGTTTTGTTCCCGGAGAAGGCAATGGCACCCCACTCCAGTACTCTTGCCTGGAAAATCCCATGGACGGAGGAGCCTGGTAGGCTGCAGACCATGGGGTCGTGGAGTCGGAAAGGACTGAGCAACTTCACTTTCACTTTTCACTTTCATGCATTGGAGAAGGAAATGGAAACACACTCCAGTGTTCTTGCCTGGAGAATCCCAAGGACGGAGGAGCCTGGTGGGCTGCCATCTTAGTTTTGTTCTTAAGTGGTAGATATAATTTTGGTTTCCTTTGTTCACCTGGTCAATCTATTGTACTTTATTTTTGTTGGACTGTTTTCATTTTGCTTATGGGTGTATACGTATATGTGTATATTCATTCACACTTTTTATTGTTGTTCTAAACCTCTGCCTCTATGTTGGGCTTTTGTAGTTCTGTGGAGTTCTCCTTTTTTTTTTTTTTTTTCTTTTTTCTTTCTCTGTCTACTTTTTCTTCTTTATTTTTTCATTTCTCTATTTTATAATTTTAATTTTTAAACCTATTATATTTTTTCTACATTTTTTTCCTCTGTTTGACCCTTGCGTCTCTGCAGGAAAGCTATGACAAACCTAGACAGTATATTAAAAATCAAAGTCATCACTTTGCTGACAAAGGTCCATATAGTTAAGGCTATGGTTTCTCCAGTATTCACATATGGTTGTGAGAGTTGAACTATCAAGAAGGCTGGCTGCCAAAGAATTGATGCCTTCAAACTGTGGTGCTGGAGAAGACCTTTGAGAGTCTCTTGTACAGCAAAGGATATCAAACCAGTCAATCCTAAAGGAAATCAACTTTGAATATTCATTGGAAGGACTGTTGCTAAAGTTGAAGCTCCAATACTTTGGTCACCTGATGCAAACAGCTGACTTATTGGAAAAGACCTTGATCCTAGGAAAGATTGTAGATGGGAGGACAAGGGAACGACAGAGGATGAGATAGTTGGATGGCATCACTGACTTAATGGACAGGAGTTTGAGTAAACTCTGGGAGTTGGTGATGGACAGGGAGGCCTGGTGTGCTGTGGTTCATGGGGTCTTGAAGAGACAGACACCACAAGACAACTAAATAGCAACAACAACCAAATCTCTATGATGTGCACATGGGACAAATGGTACTGTATGTCAATTATATTTCAATAAAATAACACTTTAGCAGGTTTTCTGAATGAATATTTTAATGTAATGTTTTGCTTTAGATTGTTGTTTTTAAAAATAATAGGGACTGGTTTACTGAGTTACTTTTAATCTTTTTTTATTTTTTTTTTTAGCAAAAATCTCTTCATTGAAGGATGACCCAGAGGGATGGTATGGGGAGGGAGGAGAGAAGAGGGTTCAGGATGGGGAAAACATGTATACCTGTGGTGGATTCATTTCGATATTTGGCAAAATTAATACAATATTGTAAAGTTTAAAAATAAAATAAAATTTAAAAAATAATAAAATAAAAATAACTAATTTGAACTATTTCTGAGGTTTCTAATTAAACCAAAAAAGAAAATTGTCAGTGCAGTGAAAACGTAGCTTAAAAAATGAGGTTAAGTGTGGAAGAGTGAAATAATGGAAGTGTTAGAACTTAAAATTATAAAACGTATGTTTGAGCCTCACAACTGCATTTTTCACTTAGGTAGCCTTTCCCTTCTCCAGGGGATCTTCCCAACCCAGGGATCAAACCCGGGTCTGCATTGCAGGCAGATTCTTTACCAGCTGAACACAAGGTAAGCCCTTCAGTTAGGTAGGATTAAATAAACTGCTTACTCCTTTAAGCCTCAACTTTATTCCTTCAGAGTTGGACTAATCATATTAAACCAAGAGGACTGTGACAATGTTAAAACATAGTTACTAACAAATAGCAGTTCAATGTAATTCTGGCTAAACATTGAATAAATATTTAATACAATTTCATCATTTTCACACAAGTGAAATTATAGCACAAACTTAGCATTTCAGAATCCAAAGCTTGATAAATCCAGATGTTAAAGATATAATATTGTAAGAAGAATATATGCTTATGAAAAGTACACAGAGATCCCATTAAATGTGTCAGAATGTCCTTAGATAAGTATACTTCCATTGTTTTCTCCTTCCATCTTAGTTTTGAAAAGCTAGCTAAGCCTGTGAAATTAGAGTTGCTATTTAGTAATAATGCAGAGATAAACTAACTCTTCTTAAAATTAAAATTCTCAAGAACTTCACAGAAGTTAACTCCAAAAGCAACATCTGTAAATCAACTATGAAAAGCAATTATTTTTTCGATAAGAAAAATTCATGAGAAAATTTCAACAAAGCAGTAGCAAGTTGTCTTTCTATAGAAAAAAGAACCAAGATTTGCATTTATATTTAGCCATTATGAATGAGAAAATATACACCAATTCATTCAATACTTATACAAAGAACATTTCTAAAGTCACAGTAAATTAATGATTTTTTAAAAGATTAGATGATTGATAAAGAGATGTTAGACTGCTTAAAAATTCCACTGCTCAAAAAGTAATTTAATATTTTTTATATTTACTATCTTGAGTTCCTTCTTTCTCAAATAATATTTTAAAAATATTTTCCTAAAAACATTTAATATTTTTAAATACAATTTTGTAGTCAGTTGCCAAAACCTTAATAGAAGAATTCCTGCTAAGATTAGTGTTTATATTATTTTACTTACATGAATAATAGATTTGCATAGGTATGAAATAGGTCACGTTTTAGTAGGAGCAAAATGATGGTAATATAAGCAATTCTACAAATACATATGGGAAATGCATTATTCATTTAAAACATTCGAATACAAAATGCTCTCTTTTGGAAATTGTAATTACAAAATTATCAGAAGCAAGGGGTTTATGTATTATGTAATACGTTCATAGAAATTGTTGGTCTCTCAACCAATAATTCATCATCAATTCATGAGTGTTCATATACAATAGGAGAAAAATTCTATTCAAACTTACATGTTGCTGTTAACCCCTTTCCTTGTTAACTTATCAGATATAGAAAATACTTTACATAAGCTAGCAATTAGGGAATGAAGAGTGCATTGGGGAAATAAATATATTTGTGATATCTCTGATATTTCCATCATCATTCACCCATTCACTAAATAATGACATTAAATAATGATGTCAATCCTAAAAAGCAAATATCATATACTAGTTGCATGACTATGGTAGGTACAAAACAGAGAGAGTGAAGATATATTTGTGGCTTTGAGTTGTTCTTCACTTCTATAGAGACAAACAAACACGTAAATATTAATATATAGATGGACCTTAAACAACATGGGTTTGAATTGCACAAGTTCACTTATATGTGGATTTTTTTCAATAAATATGGCATACCTATATTTTCATTTTACACATCTTTAAGTGTGGTAAACAATTTGTGTTTGTTAAAGATCACAATATGTGGAATGAAAAGAACTAGAATCTGAACCTGATTCTATCTATCCAAACTGTTTCAGTTTCTTACCTTCAGGTTTGTTATTCATCAATTCCTTTCTTTTTTGAGGCAGAGACAGCAGTCTGCAGATTTTAACTGCATGCAGGTAGGAACCCTAAATCCCATAATGTTCAAGGGTCAACTGTGATGGAGTGTCTATAACAATAAAAACAAAATCTCTTGGGTACTACTAATAGGGAAAAAAAAAGTAAACAATTATTCTGGATGGGGGAAGGCAGTAGGTGATACTGGAGCATATTTTTGAAGAATGATTGAGAGGTTATCATATAAGAACATTCCTAGCACAGGTCGAAGACATGCAGAAACACAGAAATATGAAGAACACAGTGTGATCACAAAATAATAATTTTCAATGGACTTTAGTATATTTGGGTGTGACAAGGTTGGATAAACAGGTCGTAATATGTGGAAATGAGAATATAGTTACTGAAAATTTCTCAAAACACAAAATTCACTTTTAAAACTATGTTCTAGCCAGCTGCCACGTCACAGGCAGCCTTGTGGAAAGGCCCACATAGCAATGAACTAAGGCATTCCATAAACTTGTGAAGGAGTCCAATAGCAGATTTCTGAGGCAGGCCAACAGTCACCTGAGTGAACTTGGAAACAGATTTCATCCCAATGACACAACTAAGAGATTGATTGCAACATTATCAGAAACCTTGAGCAAGAACTAGCTAGTTAGGCCACTCCCAGAATTCCTGCCCATGGCATGTTTGAGGGAATATGGGTTTGCTTTTTAGGCTGCTGTTTTGGTGTAACTTACAATAGCCAATATACAATTAAAGTGAAATGAACTGTTAAAAACAGTCATAAAACAGCTTGTTCCTCCATGGCACAGAAAGCTGTGTGTGTGTGTGTGTGTATGTGCATGGCTTGAACTGTCAGGGGATAATTTGGGGACATAGTGGTAGAGTCTAATATCCAGTGTCAGGTCCTAAGCCAGAGTATCAGAATTTTGTATTTTAAGCTATGAGAAGTTTCTAAACCACTAATAATAATAATAATAGAATAATACTTACAATGATAGAAAAACTGCAGTTCTTCAGGTCTGTTAACATCATTCACTAACTTTTATTTATTTTTTTTTTCCATTATATTCTTTTTTTTTAATTTTTATTTTTTTATTTTATTTTTTTAAATTTTGTTTTATTTTTAAACTTTACATAACTGTATTAGTTTTGCCAAATATCAAAATGAATCCGCCACAGGTATACATGTGTTCCCCATCCTGAACCCTCCTCCCTCCTCCCTCCCCATTCCATCCCTCTGGGCCGTCCCAGTGCACCAGCCCCAAGCATCCAGTATCGTGCATCGAACCTGGACTGGCAACTCGTTTCATACATCATATTTTACAGGTTTCAATGCCATTCTCCCAAATCTTCCCACCCTCTCCCTCTCTCACAGAGTCCATAAGACTGTTCTAACTTTTAAAATCACCTATTATGTTTGAAGCTCTGCTCAATACCTCAGTTTCCCTAGAAAAGCAAATTCTATAATAGGTATATAAGATATTGCTTTTTATAGAATAGCTTTAAGAGATGAAGGTCAGTGAGAAAATGGCATGGTTTGACCTCAAGATCCTATCCTGGGACAAAGTTCTGCTAAGGTGGAGTGGAGTCTGTACTCGTGGCTTTCAATGGTACCAAGAGAAATGGTATATGGAATGGTGAAAATGAAAGAACAATATAATTCATGACTGTGTCCAATAGATTCCAAAAAGTGCATAGAAGAGAAAGAAATCTGTTTTTCTAATCAATTATTATTAACAACATAATCCTCGTAGAAATTTCAGACATAAGAACACACAAAGAAATTACCTCTTTGTTGAAAAGCAGTCACTTCAGCATTTAGATTTTTAGATATGTCTCTGAAAACACTAAATTCCATGTTTTTATGTTTTATTTTACCTGTATTTAGGAGCAGCCTACAGGATATTATGTTCAATAAAAACAGTTACTTAAAATAGTTACCCAGGTAACTAAAACTAGTTACCTGAGTGGTGATCTACTATACAATCCCTTGCTGTATGGTTTCAGATGGGGTTGGTTTAGCCCACAGGCACTGGAAGCTTTCAGACCATGAAATTCTCCTGGTGCAACTTTTTCCACCATAACACCCCTTAACTGGGAACCCATTGTGTTCCTACAATTCTCTTCAGTACACAGCCTCAGTTTAAATTATTATGAACTCCATGACTGAAAAATTTTGAGTTAAGAATGATCTTTTGAAACAGTCTGTTGATTGTGATAGCTCTTTGTTGCAGGAGCTGGGAAAGTGCTCTCTTGGGCTTGGTGGTGACAAGCACTGAAATAACACTAATGACAACACAAAGCTTTTCAACCACACTGTCGTCTAAATTTTTGTATTTTACAACCGCTGTAGCTATCCATCATTCTTCAAGGAAACTGGATTCCTGAATAAAAACTATCTTTACACCTTGTCTGTGATTCTTACATATGACGTAGAGAAACACTTTGACAGCTTTGCAGAGAATATCTTATGCCTTCTATAGGTTTTCTACTTAAGTCATACAGAATGTAGCTTTACTGACTTTAAAATCTCTCTCTCTCCCTTTTTTTTGCGGGGGGGTGGGGGTTGGAAGGCATAGAGAGAGGGTAGAGAACAAAGATACCACCAAATTTTAGAAATAGACATCACAGGTTCTTTCACATAATTAGAGCACAATAGCAATGCTTCAACCATTTTACAGAAAAAAGAGGGATCTATTTTAAAATCCTTGACAGTCAAGGCAATATTTAATTATAACTATATTTCAGATCTGATGATTTAAAATGCATCCAATAATTTTCATTTGTTCTCAAATTATCTGCCTCTTTGATAAAAATAATATATATTATAAAACATGGTTCATAGTATGATTTAGGTTTATTTATTAAATTTATTTGCTTACACTGGATAGAACTTACAGAATACTTTTTGCATTTAAATAAAGCTCATACGATATGCCACTTTTAAATAGATATATTTCCAATTCTTACCTGTACATCCTCTTATAAAGCTAAATACATTCACTGCATATTTACTATTCAAACACTTCAAAGGCAAGCTAATGTCTACGCTGATATCTTCTCTGTGTTTATATAGTCATATCACATATGTATTATATATGGTAAAAAGTAATCATACATTTAATCAATCTATAGAACTTATCAATGCTTTTTAACTCTTAAACTAGCATATATTTGATACCAGCAGGGTTTTAATTCAGAGATTTAAATGATCTCTTATTGTTTAAACTCTCAAAAGCAAAATAATTTCTCATGCATTTACGTTTTTATTTCCTCTCAAGTCAGATGCTTTGTAGATGAAATCTAATTGGGTTAAACATTCTTATTCTCTGATTTAGCCTTCCCTAAACCAGCCCATGCATAGAAAATGACCCACAAATTTAAAAAAAAAGAATGTTTAAAGCTTGTGATTTCAGATATGTAAGATTTAGAAATGTTAATTCCATAGTTTTCTGAACTAATTCATATGCTCTTAAACCTAAAACAAAATAATTCCAAACATCTCTGATGAAGAACTCAGAATCATAAGCTTATCTGTCAGCTAAGAACTCCAATCTTCTGGTACTGCACCACAAAAATGAAAATGGTTATGGTAGAGATGACATGAGATAATTGAGCCACATTCTCACCATAAATACAGGCATGGACTGAGTACCCAGATAAATGACAGTCATTCTAATCATGACATTTCTTATCTTTGCACTAGGAAGAATGATAATGAGACTCCGTTTATATTTTTTTCCTTACATGTAGCAAGCAGTCAGACATGACCAAGTGACTTTACACACAAACACAGTTACACATTACTTTATATAAGTAAATGATGTTTTCATATGAAGCATGCAATTGAAATTCTAAAAGATTACTGGTATGTAATACCACTGTATGGTAGTTAATTCTATTTTAAGAAGCAATGATCACATCCTAAATTGGCAGCATTTTCTGAGATCTGGATTTCTTAATCTTTTGAGTAAAACAAACAAATACTTTTTTCCTGCCCCTATCATATTAAAAGAGTAGTGAAAACTTCAGAGCTGTTTTGGGTTGCATGCTTGTGTGCGTACTCAGTCGTGTCATACTCTTTGCGACCTCTGTCCATGGAATTTTCCTGGCAAACATATTGAAGTGTGTTGCCATTTCCTTCTCCAGGGGATCTTCCCAACTCAGGGGTCGAGCCTGCAGTTCCAGAGACTCCTGCACTGGCAGATGGGTCTTTATCACTCCGCTATCTAGGAAGCCCCTCTGTTGGGTTATGAGGCCTCTAATTTGATTTCTGTAGGAAAAATTGGTTGCAAAACTGGATTGCTTTTCCAGTAACTTAACTCTCGGTGAAATATATGATTTTATATCACTCACCTTTTCCTAAAGAAGTATTTTCAAATGGATAGAGAAAAACTGTGTACCTTTTAAATCTAGAATTGACTGGATTAGAGAGTCTTGGATTGAAGAGGGGCCATGTTCATGAGAACAGAAGTTAATGCTAAAATAATTACAAGGGGTGAAGATCTACCACTTCAATGATTATCAGTCAGCTTATACCATTTATGTAACGAAATATCTATGATTATCAGAGATTGACAAAAGAGACAAGAAAGAAAAAAGAGGTTGTTTTTTTTTTTTGTTTTTTTTTTCCCCTTCTTCAAGAAACAAGTTTAAGAGCTTCAGGCTAGGGCTTTCCATTATGAATAACATAATCACTCCTATTCTCAGCTGTTTCACCTATAAAATCATGAATAACTCTAATAGTTAAAAGATTTAAACAAAATGATGTACATAAATCCGTTAGCACATAAGTTATCAATAAGTGTTAACTTTTGTGTTATTATCATTATTATGATAGGCTTTAAGACTACAACTAAAAATGATTTGAATAGAAATAAATACAGTGTGGTCAATTTTGGAAGGAATTAGTCTGTTTCAAATAAGGTATAGACACAGTCAAATGTCAAGATGCTTTATAAGGATGTCAAATAATAACTTCAAATTATAAAATGTAACATGATTAATGTCAAGAGTGAATGGGACAAGATAATACTCAACATTTCACTTAGGTTCCAAATACAATTCTTTTATTTATAAAATCTGAGATATCAACAAACCAACACTTTAAATGAATTGTCAAAATAGATTAGTATACTGCTGTATAATATGTGGTAAACATTATAAGAGGACATGATTTCTGTCCCAAAGTGAGGAAAATGACCTAAAGAGAAATGTGTCAAAGTCTAGGTACTAAAAATAAGTGAATAAAACAGTTCAAAATAATAAACTATCATTAAGAAAAACATGTTAATATTAACAACAAATACTATAAATTATTTTTAAGATTAAGTTATAGGAACGTATAATTTTTATCAATTAGCTATAAAATACTACATATTTGCAATAATTTTATTTTAAATCTGGTATGGGTGTCATGAAAAAGAAAAAAATGAGAAATAACATTGGCAGCTGAAAGCTAAAACCTTCCCATTATTCATTTATAACATATTATTTCTCATAAATAACTACTAAGGTATCTTAATTTCAACACTAAATTTCTACTTTAAATTCTATTTCAGCACAATGACTCCTTATATTTTTATTTTGTTGATTTTTCCTTCTATAACTATTCCATAATTGCAATTTTCAACCCTTTTAGAAATGTTTCTGTTTAATTTTGTTCATTCCTTTTATAACCTCAAAGATATATCAAAAAAGGAAAGAAGGGAGGCAGAGAGAGAGAAAAGTTTTTTTACATAAAATACTCTTTAATTTATTGGTCATTTTTTACTCTGTAAGACATTGAGATATACTTTAGTCACTTGCCCTTTTCTCTATTGAGTGGCATTCTGCACCTGTCATTACAATTGGCAGAGAGACCCTTAAATCAATACTTACCTGGAGAGAAAGCCTTAATATATGGGATGGGTGATGCTTATAAGTGATGAAGCAATCAGGAGGAAAAACAGGTCCATGTTTATATGAAACAATCATCCTATAATTCAACCTAGTCACAGTCATCTAAAGAAAGGGTTCAGTTCAGTTCAGTCGCTCAGTCGTGTCCGACTCTTTGTGACCCCATGAATCGCAGCACGCCAGGCCTCCCTGTCCATCACCAACTCCAAGAGTTCACCCAGACTCATGTTCATTGAGTCAGTGATGCCATTCAGCCATCTCATCCTCTGTCATCCCCTTCTCCTCCTGACCCCAATCCCTCCCAGCATCAGAGTCTTTTCCAATGAGTCAACTCTTCGCATGAGGTGGCCAAAGCACTGGAGTTTCAGCTTTAGCATCATTCCTTCCAAAGAAATCCCAGGGCTGATCTCCTTCAGAATGGACTGGTTGGATCTCCTTGCAGTCCAAGGGACTCTCAAGAGTCTTCTCCAACACCACAGTTCAAAAGCATCAATTCTTCGGCGCTCAGCCTTCTTCACAGTCCAACTCTAAGTCCACCAAACAGAAATGTAAGAAAACCAAGTTTGCATTCTTTTGGCTAGAAATCACTCCCAGATAGATTGATTTCATGGGCTAGAAGAAAATTGAACAAATTTGGAAACTAGGAAGGGATAGAAAAAATAATATGTAAATGAGTTTCTTGAAACACTTACAAGATCACTCATAGATACAGTAACATGGGGCCACCCAAGGAAAATCAGAAAAGACTACTTGGTGCATTTTTAACAGAATGTTTCCTTTGGCTTTATTTTGGTGTCAAATCTCCTCAATAGGTAAGTACTACATAGATTCTGTGTTTAGAAGGATTTTAAGGGTGCTCATTGTTGAGAAGAAATAAAAGCTACATATCTGTTGCTACATCTGCCAGGGAAAAGTGAGGGAAATTAGATATTTCACATCCAAGCCATCTTTGTCATCCAAAGGTCCTCAACTGTGATGCCTGCCAGAACCTGGTTCAAATGCCTCTAAGTCATTTAAACATAGCAAACACTCTCTGGTCATAACAAACACCCTCTTCCAACAGCACAAGAGAAGACTCTACACATGGACATCACCATATGGTCAATACTGAAATCAGTTGGATTATATTCTTTGTAGCTACAGGTGAAGAAGCTCTATACAGTCAGCAAAACAAGACTGGGAGCTGACTGTGGCTCAGATCATGAACTCCTTATTGCCAAAATCAGACTTAATTGAAGAAAGTAGGGAAAACCACTAGACCATTCAGGTATGACCTAAAACAAATCACTTATGATTATACACTGGAAGTGAGAAATAGATTTAAGGGACTAGATCTGATAGACAGAGTGCCTGATGAACTATGGCCAGAGGTTCATGACACTGTGCAGGAGACAGGAATCAAGATCATCCCCAAGAGAAAGAAAAGCAAAAAAGCAAAATGGCTGTCGGGGGAGGCCTTACAAATAGCTCTGAAAAGAAGAGAAGCAAAAAGGAAGGAGAAAAAGAAAGATATACTTATTTGAATACAGAGTTCCAAAGAATAGCAAGGAGAGACAAGAAAGCCTTCCTCAGTGATCAGTGCAAAGAAATAGAGGAAAGCAGTAGAATGAGAAAGACTCGAGATCTCTTCAGAAAATTAGAGATACTAAGGGAACATTTCATGCAAAGATGGGCTTAATAAAGGATACAAGTGGTATGGACCCAACAGAAGCAGAAGATACTAAGAAGAGGCGGCAAGAATACACAGAAGAACTGTACAAAAAAAGATCTTCATGACTCAGATAATCACGATATTGTGATCACCCATCTAGAGGCAGACATCCTGGAATGTGAAGTCAAGTGGGCCTTAGGAAGCATCACTTACGAACAAAGCTAGTGGAGGTGAATGAATTCCAGTTGAGCTATTTCAAATCCTAAAAGATGATACTGTGAAAGTGCTGCACTCAATATGCCAGCAAATTTGGAAAACTCAGCAGTGGCCACAGGACTGGAAAAGCTCAGTTTTCATTCCAATCCCTAAGAAAGACAATGCCAAAGAATGTTCAAACTACTGCACAATTGCACTCATCTTACATACTAGTAAAATAATGTTCAAAATTCTCCAATACAGGCTTCAACAATACATGAACTGTGAACTTCCATATATTCAAGATGGCTTTAGAAAAGGCAGAGGAACAAGAGATCAAATTGACCACATTGTTGGATTATCAAAAAAGCAAGAGAGTTCCAGAAAAATATATATTTCTGCTTAATTGACTATGCCAAAGCCTTGACTGTGTGGATCACAGCAATCTGTGGAAAATTCTGAAAGAGATGGGAATACCAGACCACCTGACCTGCCTCTTGAGAAATCTGTATGCAGGTCAGGAAGCAACAGTTAGAACTGGACATGGAAAAAACAGACTGTTTCCAAATAGGGAAAGCAGTATGTCAAGGCTGTATACTGTCATCTAGCTTATTTAGCTTATATGCACAGTACATCATGATAAACACTGGACTGGTGAAGCACAAACTGGTATCACGATTACTGGGAGAAATATCAATAACCTCAGCTATGCAGATGACACCACCCTTATGGCAGAAAGCAAAGAACTAAAGAGCCTCTTGATAAAAGTGAAAGAAGAAAAAATAAAGTGAAAGAAGAGAGTGAAAACGTTGGCTTAAATCTCAACATTTAGAAAACTAAGATCATGGCATCTGGTTCCATCATTTCATGGCAAATAAATGGGGAAACAGTGGGAACAGAGACAGACTTTATTTTCCTTTGCTCCAAAATCACTGCAGATGGTGACTGCAGCCGTGAAATTAAAAGACGCTTGCTCCTTGGAAGAAAAGTTATGACCAGCCTAGACAGCATATTAAAAAGCAGAGACATTACTTTATGGAAAGAGTCTGTCTAGTTAAGGATATGGTTTTTCCAATAGTCATGTCTGGATGTGAGAACTGGAGTATAAAAAAAGCTGAGTGCTGAAGAATTGATGCTTTTGAACTGTGGTGTTGGAGAAGACTCTTGAGAGTCCCTTGGACGGCAAGGAGGTCCAACCAGTCCATTCTGAAGGAGATCAGTCCTGAGTGTTCATTGTAAGGACTAATGTTGAAGCTAAAACTTCAATACTTTGGCCACTTGAAGCGAAGAACTGAATATTTTGAAAAGACCCTGATGCTGGGAAAAATTGAATGTAGGAGGAGAAAGGAATGACAGAGGTAGAGATGGTTGGATGGCATCACTGACTCAATGAACATGAGTTTGAGTAAACTCCGGGAGTTGGTGATGGACAGGGAGGCCTGTCATGCTGCAGTCCATGGGGTCACAAAACGTCAGACACAGTTGATCGACTGAACTGACTGACGGAAGTCATAAATAATAAAATGAAATAAAATTAAATTAAAAATGAAGTTATAAATAAGTTTTATAACTCTGTGATCAATTACCTAAGCTCTCTAATTCTTTACTTTCAATTTTATCACTTGAAAAATGAAGATAATAATGGCTACCCTGATTAGATACAATGAATTCAGAACTCACAGATAAACAAGTATGGTAACATGATGCCTGACACATCATGGCCAGCGTTTACAGAGTATCTTCTCTTATTTTTCCACAACATTTGAGCCATCTTGTCTTTTGTTTACAGAGAGCAGTCATTCTTTAACTGTTGCTACTGTCATTTAGGTACAGATTTTTTACTGAAGCCACCTTTGGTAATTATGGTGATTTGTCCACATTCTCAAGAAAGGACTCTTGAATGTTCCTTGACTAAAGAACTAAACAGAAAAATCCCTCTCCTTCTTTCATATTTACAAGGGAAAGTCAATGTTAATCAAGTGAGTATGTTTATGAAAGTCATATCTTCCTCCTTAGAAAGGAAAGAAAAAATGCCTAAGGTTGCCCAACATTGGTTTCTCTTCAGAGGATAAAGATCTGATACCTGAAGTGGTAACTGCATCTTGACATATGATTTACAAAATATGTTTCAGACAATATATAACATGGATGTGATATTTCAAAGTCTTTATCCATGATGCTGTCATCTTTAAAATGTGAGGGTTTTGTAGCAGATTTGAAAATTTTGAAATATAAAATATACATATAAAAGAAAAATTAGTACAATGTATCTCCATCAAATTATGTCACCAAAGAAAGCATTTGTCATGTTTTGAAATAAAAATCTGTATGTTGTAAACATAATGACATGTAAACATCTTTATTAAGGCCCTATCTTAAGTGAATATATATAGCAGTAACAAAGAGTTCTGAAGAAAAGGATTTATACAAGATTTCCATGTGGTTAGCATAAAATTTTACTGAGTTATGATGATAATGAAACTTTGCAATCCTAGCTCACCTTTGAAGTTACAAGCCCAGAGTTCTCTGCATCCTCTAAAGTGTAACCAACAACAAGAATGTTAGTCTTAGAAATAAAAGCAGTAGGCTTTAATTCTCAGTATATCATAATTTTATCTGGCATTCCATGTATTGAAAATTAGGGGGAAATACATATATATGTATATTTTAATACAGTCTAATAATATACTTGGAATGTTATACAATTTAACATCTTCATGGAGATAAATGTGCCTTAATTTCTTTGTTTTTTTTTTCAATATTTCATAAAAGTATTTTACTGGTAAATTAGTCATATAGCTAAAAACAAATGGACATCATGAATGTATAAAAATCTTCTCTGCCTTAATAATTATTTTGTATATATTTTTACTTTTAAGGTTACTTCTACAAACATTCTTTCAACTGTTGCTCAGTAAATGCCTTAAATAATTAAATTTTCATCTTGTTTTACAGAGGAAAATAAGACTTTGAATCATTTTCTAAGAAGAAATGTTCATCTTTAATATTTTAATGGTTATATAATACTTTAAACACACTATACTTGGAAATTCAGATTTGTTCAATAGTCACTATAATCTTTTCCCTCTATTACACTGATATTATTCTCTTCTCATGGAGCCTCTGTTCTCTTGCAGACATAGAAAATAAAAATCTAGATAGAAATAATTCCTATACAAGAAATAAGGACATTATGATTGAGGGTGTCTAGAAGATTATTTTATATTGTTGCCCCCTCCTTTTGCTCAAAGGAATATATGCAGAAAAGTGATATAAACTAATGAATCTTTTTGAAGACCATTCTTTTGAAGAATAGATGTTAAGTTGAGTGGAAGCAGAGAAGTTTGAATAAGAGACTGGAGTAGCAAACTAGTAGTAGTAATACAATAAAAAATGATTAACTCTTAGATTGAATCAGATATGAGATTAATAGAAGGAAGGAGGTATAGAAAAAGTCATATATAGAGAGCTTGAATAGTTTCCCAGGTAACTTAGTAGCAAAGAAAGCCTTCCAACATAAGAGATGGAGGAGAGCCAGGTTCGATCCCTGGGTCAGAAAGATCCCCTGGAGGAGGTAATGACAATCCACTCCAGTGTTCTTTGCCTAAACCATCCTATGGACAGAGGAAACTAGTAAGTTACAGTCCATGAGATTGCAAAGAGTTAGACATGACTGAGCACAAGCACACAGAGCTTGAAATTCAGGTGGATAATGGTGTCATTTTTAAAGATGGGAATGATGATCTCTAACAACTAATACTGTGATGTACATTCTTAGTCATAATTAGTGTAGCAATAATCATTTACTAGAAGTAGAATTCATTTACTATTTATATACTCACTATACATAGTTTCCTTTCATAAATATTTTTTACCAATCTAAATTCATAATAACTGCTACTGCTACTGCTACTGCTAAGTCACTTCAGTTGTGTCCGACTCTGTGTGACCCCATAGACGGCAGCCCACCAGGTTCCCCCGTTCCTGGGATTCTCCAGACAAGAACACTGGAGTGGGTTGCCATTTCCTTCTCCAATGCATGAAAGTGAAAAGTGAAAGTAAAGTTGCTCAGTCATGTCTGACTCTTAGCGACCCCATGGACTGCAGCCTACAAGGCTCTTCCATCCATGGGATTTTCCAGGCAAGAGTACTGGAGTGGGGTGCCATTGTTCATAATAGCTGCATGTAATAATATTGGTTTTACTTGACCCTAACATATTTGAAATATTATATATTTGAAGTATGGTACATGTGATGGTTAATTTTATGTTAACTTGAATAGAGTAAAGGATGCTCATAAAGTTAGTTGGTAAAACATTTTTTCTGGGTATGTCTGTGAGAGTGTTGCTAGAAGAGATTAGTATTTGAGTCAGTAGACTAAGTAAAGTCTATGATGGAAATGTAGTGAGCATCATCCAACCCTTTGAAGGCCCAAATAAAAGAAAAAAGATGGAGTAAGGGCAAGTCATCTCATTTCACATGCTAGCAAAGTAATGCTCAAAATTTTCCAAGCCAGGCTTCAACAGTACCTGAACCTTGAATTTCCAGATGTTCAAGATGGATTTAGAAAAGGCAGAGGAACCAGAGATCAAGTTGCCAACATTCACTGGATCATCAAAGAAGCAAGAGAATTCCAGAAAAACACCTACTTCTGCTTTATTGACTACACCAAAGCCTTTGACTATGTGGGTCACAAGAAACTGTGGAAAATTCTTTAAGGGACTGGAATACCAGACCACCTTACCTGCCTCCTAAGGAATCTGTAAGCAGGTCAAGAAGCAACAGTTACAACTCGACATTTAACAACTGGTCCCAAGTTGGGAAAGGAGTATGTCAAGGCTGTATATTATCACCTTACTTATTTAACTTATATGCAGAGTACATCATGAGAAATGCTGGGCTGGATGGAGCACAAGCTGGAATCAAGATTGCCGGGAGAAATATCAGTAACCTCAGATATGC
This sequence comes from Bubalus bubalis, assembly GCF_019923935.1. Classification (NCBI taxonomy): domain Eukaryota; kingdom Metazoa; phylum Chordata; class Mammalia; order Artiodactyla; family Bovidae; genus Bubalus; species Bubalus bubalis. Next base: position 5,006,113 of record NC_059179.1, on the reverse strand, counting down.
AGATGACACCACACTTATGGCAGAAAGTAAAGAACTAAAGAGACTCTTGATGAAAGTGAAAGAGGAGAGTGAAAAAGTTGGCTTAAGCTCAACATTCAGAAAACTGAATAAGGTCATAGCATACAGTCCCATCACTTCATGGCAAATAGATGGGGAAACAGTGGAAACAATGACAGACTTTATTTTCTTGGGCTCCAAAATCACTGCAGATGGTTATTGCAGCCATGAAATCAAAAGAAGCTTGCTCTTTGGAAGAAAAACTATGACCAACCTAGACTGGATATTAAAAATCAGCGAGACACTACTTTGCTAACAATGGTCTGTCTCATCAAAACTATGGTTTTTGCATTAGTCACGTATGAATGTGAGAGCTGGACTATAAACAAAGCTGATCTCAGAAGAATTGATGCTTGTGCACTGTGGTGCTGGAGAACTCTTGAGAGTCCCTTGGACTGCAAGGAGATCCAATGAGTCCATTCTACAGGAGATCAGTCATGAATGTTCATTGGAAGGACTGATGCTGAAGCTGAAACTCCAATACTTTGGCCACCTGATGCGAAGAACTGACTCATTAGAAAATACCCTGATGTTGGGAAAGATTGAATGTGAGAGGAGAAGGGGAAGACAGAAAATGAGATTGTAGGATTACATCACTGACTGCAGGGACATGAGTTTGAGTAAGCTCCAGGAGTTGGTGATGGACAGGGAAGCCTGGTGTGTTGCAGTCCTTGGGATCACAAAGAGTCAGACACGGCTGAGCAGCTGAACTGAACTGAAGGGACAGTTTACTTTCTGCCTGGGCTAGAACATCCAACTTCTCCTGCCTTTGGTCACTGTCACTCCTGGTTCTTGGGCCTTTAGATTCAGACTGGAACTTATACATTTGCCTCATCAATTCTTAGATCTTTGGACTCTTACTGAATTATACCACTTTCCTGTTTGCCAGTTTGCAGACAGTAGATTATTCGATTTTTTGACCTCCATATCCTTATCAGTAAATCCCTATAATAAATCTCTTATATCATTACAGAGAGAAAATTTTTATTAAATCTAAAAATCAGATTGATTTTTTTGTGTGTGTAGTGTGAGGAAGCCACTGAAGTCAAGAAATACTCTATACTGGTTTGTGACAAAATTCTGATTCTGATTTCATTAAAAATGTTGACTACTTAATTTCAATGGGCTTCCCTAGTGGCTCAAACAGTAGGAAATCTTCCTTCAATGCAGAAGACTCAGATTGAACCCCTAGGTCTGGAAAATTCACTGGAGTAGGGAATGGCAACCCACTCTAGTATTCTTGCCTGGAGAATTCCATGGACAGAGGAGCCTGATGTGCTATAGTCCATGGAGTCACAGAGTCTGACAGGACTTTTCACTTTCACTTTTCATTTCAGTAACTATGACTTACCCCCAAGTCTGCCAGAAACAATGCTCAGTAACGAGCATGCAAAGATGAAAAACAAATGTGCTCTACCATCAGGGATTTTACTATCTAATTGAATAAAGAAACACATAAACAAATAATTTTGAGAAAAGTAAGGACTAACAGTGGAGAAGGAAATGGCAAGCCACTCCAGGTCTTGCCTGGAGAATCCCATGGACAGAGGAGCCTGGTGGGCTACAGTCCAGGGAGTTGTAAAGAGTCAGAAATGACTGAACAGCAAAACGCACACACCAAGCACTAACAGGATACAAACTCAGAGCAAGGGCACTTATCCTAGTCTAGCAGATCAAGAATATCTTTATGGAGAACACACTGTCTAATATAAATCTTAAATGTAGGTAATGAATTAGATAAGTAAATATTAGGACCTAACATGTTTTAGGCAACAGAAAAGTATGAGCAAATGTAGGCAATTGTAAAAGACATAGGTGTATTTGAGGAACCAATGACATATCTATAGTAATGTGACTTGAATATCAGATTGGAACAGGCTGGATTATAAGGCCAGGGAAGCAAGTCAGGACTGTGATTTAAGTGACAGGTTGTATGGCACATAGATGATCACAACAGAGCCATAGCCTTGCTAAAATAGAAAGGTCAGTTTCATGTTGTAGATAAATCACTATGGCAACAAAGCAGACTGGATTTTAGGGATGCAAGCCAAGGGACATGGCTTTTCTTTGCATCCAATAAAGGAAATAAGCCCAGGTTAAAATGTGACAAATATGCTGAATCTTATATAGTTGAATAGTTTTCATTGAGATGCTATGATATATAACTTATTACATATCATAAATATCTATATAAATATATACAAATGCAGAAAAGTTTCAGTTCTGATGGTATAAAAGATCTTACAAGGAGTTTACACAGAAAAAAAGGATTGGTGAAATCATGACTATTTTCAACCAAATTTCTAATTATCTCTTTTCCACTTAATTTCATAGGATAGAGTACGTGTGTGTGTGTTTCTTTGATGAGTTCTGTTCATTCTCAGAGCAGAATTTCCTTGGACAAGGAAAGAATTTTGTATGCATCTAAGAGAACTTCTTATTATGTACTAAACCCCTAAAAATTGCAACGAGAATTAATCAAAACTGTAAAAATTAACTTTTCTCTGCAAGTAAATTAAAACATGATAAACCAAGGTAATAAGATACGAATGTAGAAATGTCAGTAGCTTTGGAATAAAGTAAGTTTGGTAATATTTCTGAATAATGACTGTCTACTTAATTAATTTTATTAGTATAATAAAATAATGGTGATCATATATTGTTTTCATTTAACTAGAGTTGGGGGCATCCGCATTTAAAACATTCAGATGTAAAATATTTTGAAGGAGGCTTCAGATGTAAAACTAATTTTCTTCTCACAATTAATCCATTTGCTGCTGTTTCTTACTGCCTCTGCTTTCTGATATTCTGCCAAGCCTGTGAATTTTGCTGCTATTGGTTAACTCTTCTTTTTCTCTTTTCATCATCAATATTTTACTATAGTATCTAGATTGTTTCTCAGCTCTAATTTTGCTAATTCTTATAGTTTTGGCTTCCTCTTGGATACTAAACTGGACTACTTCAAATATTTAACCCCTGATTACATCCTTTTTCAAGATAGCCAGGATCACCTGTGTAGAGGCCAGAATAAGGCATTAGTATGAGAGTTTGTGTTTCTGTGTGAGTGTGTGTGAAGTTACCCTCATTCTTAGAGTGCTTGAATGGAAATTCATAAGTGTTCTCTCAGATAATGAACTATAAGAATTCAAAAGATCACCAAAAAAAATAACAAAATCTCTGAAATAAACACCTGTTTTTACAATTTTCTGAGTTTTAAAATTTCACCTCTTGAGCTAGACATCCTGCTGTGAAGTGCCCTAGTTTTGGGGAAAAATAACTCAGCGTTGACTGTGGAGACATGCTGTAGATTTTTGTCTCAAATCTTCACAGTCACTGAGTATTCTTTTTTTACTCCAGAGAAGAAAGACAATTCACTAAGTGGAAGTTATCTTTTTCTCCAGTTAGAAACAAATGCTTAACCACTGAAACAATAACATATTATAGAAACAGCTTACTGTTTTTTTTTTATTTATAGTAAATAATGTTATGTTTTATTCCAATATTTTGCACTTATTCTTGAATGGATTGAGAAGAGCTGGAAATAAGCCTATTCCACACACTATTATTAACTAGGAAATAAATACTTATTTCCTTTAAAAGGTCCATTGCTTAATCTCTTTCAGTCTCAGTTTTATTTTCTATAAAATGGATATAAGGATAATTATAATAATTATGATAAAAATAATAGTATCTACCTTCTGTTGTTATGAGGATTAAGTAAGAAAGTACTCTTAGTGATATGTCTTTCACAAGGAAACATTTAAGAAGTTTTAGCAGTTACTAACTGGAGAAGGCAATGGCAACCCACTCCAGTACTCTTGCCTGGAAAATCCCGTGGATGGAGGAGCCTGGTAGGCTACAGTCCATGGAGTCGCTGAGAGACATGACTGGGCGACTTAATTTCACTTTTCACTTTCATGCATTGGAGAAGAAAATGGCAACCCACTTCAGTGTTCTTGTCTGGAGAATCCCAGGGACGGGGGAGCCTCGTGGGCTGCTGTCTATGGGGTCGCACAGAGTCGGACACAACTGAAGCGACTTAGCAGCAGCAGCAGCAACAACCCTAATTGAATACTACATATTGCATAAGATAGCAGTTCACAAAGACATTAAAGTGATCCGACCAGCAAAAGTCTGAGTAATCCTTCTTCCTCTGACTGCACTAATTTCAATCAATGTTGTCAGTCCCCCCTCTGGAGAAGGATCAAGAGATGATTCTTTCTAAAACCAGTAAGCCAAACATCAGTTATCTTGTGACAGGAGCTTGCCTCTGAGGGTTACACTGAGAAATCAATAAATAGCACTGGAAAAGTATTGTGATGGATACTGCTATTTTCAAAATTAATCGTGTTTAATGTTATTTAATAACACTGATCATCTGATTCTCACTGTGGGCTAAATTTCTGAGTGAAACAGTCCTCTTGCAAGACTATATTACCTACCACTCAAAGATATGAAATAGCAATATATTATGTTATTATTAAAGCTTCCCTGGTGGTTCAGATGGTAAAGCGTCTGCCTGCAATATGGGAGAGGAGGTTTGATCCCTGGGTTGGGAAGATCTCCTTGAGAAGGAAATGGCAACCCACTCCAGTATTCTTGCCTTGAGAATCCCACAGATGGAGGAGCGTGGTAGGCAACAGTCCATGTGGTCACAAAGAGGCAGACTCCACTGAGCGACTTCACTTCAGTTCAGTTCAGTTCAGTCACTCAATTGTGTCCAACTCTGCGACCCAATGAACAGCAGCACACCAGGCCTCCCTGTCCATCACCAACTCCCAGAGTCCACCTAAACCCATGTGGATTGAGTCAGTGATGCCATCTTATCCTCTGTCATCTTCTTCACTTCCTGCCCTCAATCTTTCCCAGTATCAGGGTCTTTTCAAATGAGTCAGTTCTTCGCATCAGGTGGCCAAAGTATTGGAGTTTCAGCTTCAACATAGTCCTTCCAATGAACACCCAGGACTGATCTCCTTTAGGATGGACTGGTTGGATCTCCTTGCAGCCCAAGGGACTCTCAAGAGTCTTCTCCAACACCACAGTTCAAAAGCATCAATTCTTCGGCACTCAGCTTTCTTTATAGTCCAACTCTCACATCTATATATGACCACTGGAAAAACCATAGCCTTGATTAGACGGACCTTTGTTGACAAAGTAATGTCTCTGTTTTTTAATAGGCTATTTAGGTTGGTTATAACTTTCTTTCCAAGGAGTAAGCGTTTTTTAATTTCATGGCTGTAGTCACCATCTGCAGTGATTTTGGAGCCCAGAAAAATAAAGTCAGCCACTGTTTCCACTGTTTCCCCATCTATTTGCCATGAAGTGATGGGACTGAATGCCATGATCTTTAAGCCATGATCTAAAAGTTGAGCTTTAAGCCAACTTTTTCACTTTCCTCTTTCACTTTCATCAAGAGTCTCTTTAGTTCTTCTTCACTTTCTCCCATAAGGGTGGTGTCCTCTGCATATCTGAAGTTATTGATATTTCTCCCAGCAATCTTGATTTCAGCTTGTGCTTCCTCGAGCCCAGCAATTCTCATGATGTACTCTGCATGTTATTATTAGCCTATTCATTATCTATTGGCTGCTATAGAAAATAACAACCTCCATAATGGCCACAGACTAAGTTCAGCATGTTTGTGTCAAAAAAGTCTTGAATTACACCTCCCCTCTAGCTTTTGTTCCCACCCTGTCATAACTTGCTGCCACAGAGTAGAAGAGGCAGAGACATATTTTTTCTAACTGCTGTTGAAAGATATACTTAGTCTAGAACTAAATGAAATTTTGATAATGTGAGCTAAAAAAATAAGCAATAAAAAACACAAAGCAAAAAGTTTCAATCTTATTTCTTTCACTTCTTTACTTAATGACCTGGTTTTTCCATTTTCTTTTTTTTTTTTTTTTAAATTTTATTTTATTTTTAAACTTTACATAACTGTATTAGATTTGCCAAATATCAAAATGAATCCGCCACAGGTATACATGTGTTCCCCATCCTGAACCCGCCTCCCTCCTCCCTCCCCATTCCATCCCTCTGGGTCGTCCCAGTGCATCGAACCTGGACTGGCAACTCTTTTCATACATGATATTTTACATGTTTCAATGCCATCCATTTTCTTTTAATAAACTACTTAATTATTTTCATTTCAGATTTTATGATTAGTAGTAAGAGGAAAGTGGAAGTATTAGCATAGTTATGCCCTACTTTTGCCAACTCCTGTGACCCCATGGACTATAGCCCATCAGGCTCCTCTGTCCATAGAATTCTCCAGGCAGAAATACTGGAGTGGGTAGCCATTTCCTTTTCCAGGGCATCTTCATCACTCAGGGACTGAACCCAAGGTCTTCTGCATTGCAGGCAGATTCCTTACTGCCTGAGCCACCAGAACTGTTCAATTTTGTTTTTTCCAAATGAGAATACTTTTGAGAGTGAAACGGGGTGCTGTGAATAAGTGTAGAACAGGTATAACTGTCTGATATGGGGAAACCGGGACATTGGACCATCTGTACCTAAGGAGCTACGTTCCCGTATTTGACATTGTGCACCTACTATATTCAGAAGAGCCTTTGGATAATTTTGAAGTCCACTTTCTTGACTCATCTACTTATTGTATCTGCTAAACAGGTAAGAGTCTGCCTGTTATTACAACTCAGGCTGAAACTGAAAAACTAGTCAAGAGGAGTTCAGTATCATTGATTAACTACTTATTACTCGAAGGAAAAAAAGCACTTTTCCTTTTATAATTCATTGCAATATGTTATCATAGCAGCATTAAGAGCAACCTACTACCATTTCTTTCCAATAGTGACAGTAAGACTACATTTAGTGACATTCCTTTTCAGACATTTAATCTGATAAATATACACCTTTAAAACTTGAAAACAAGTTACATTACTGAAATAGAATAAACTATAACTATGAATTACTTGAACTTATGTAGACTTCTACAAGCCAAAGATACCTATTTGCAGGGCAATACAATACAGAAAACACAGAACCAACACTTCTCAGCTATTATATGTATGAAAACTAAAGGACCAAATAATGGTGGCTAGGTATAAACCTAAACATCTAATATACAGTCAACATTACAATAAATAATCACCTCTACAATATCAATGATTTCTAGTAATCTTTTCTCTAAATGTCCATAAATATTAGATAATTTCCACAAAAATCCCAATTAGAATATACACATTTATTAATTATGTAGTTTAATCTTCAGTTCAGTTCAGTCACTCAGTCGTATCCGACTCTTTGCAACCCCATGGAATGCAGCACTCCAGGCCTCCCTGTCTATCACCAAATCTTGGAGTTTACTCACACTCATGTCCATTGAGTTGGTGATGCCATCCAACCATCTCATCCTCTGTCATCCCCTTCTCCTCCTGCCATCAATCTTTCCTAACATCAGAGTCTTTTCAAATGACTCAGTTCTTTGCATCAGGTGGCCAAAGTATTGGAGTTTCAGCTTCAGAATCAGTCCTTCAAAAGAATATTCAGGACTTATTTCCCTGAGGATAGACTGGTTGGAAATCCTTGCAGTCCAAGGTATTCTCAAGAGTCTACTCCAACAACGCAGTTCAAAATCATCAATACTTCACTGCTCAGCTTTCTTTACAGTCCAAATTTCACATCCATACATGACTACTAGAAAATCAATATCCTTGACTAGATGGAATTTTGTTGGCAAAGTAATGTCTCTGCTTTTTAATATGCTGTCTAGATTGGTCATAATTTTCCTACCAAGGAGTAAAAGTCTTTTAATTTCATGACTACATCACCATCTGCAGTGATTTTGGAGTCCCCCAAAATAAAGCCTGTCACTGTTTCCATTATTTCTCCCTCTATTTGCCATGAAATAATGGGACCAGTGAGAAATAGACTTAAGGGCCTAGATCTGATAGATAGAGTGCCTGATGAACTATAGAAGAGGTTCGTGACATTGTACAGGAGACAGGGATCAAGACCATCCACATGGAAAAGAAATGCAAAATGGCTGTCTGGGGAGGCCTTACAAATAGCTGTGAAAAGAAGAGAAGCAAAAAGCAAAGGAGAAAAGGAAAGATATAAACATCTGAATGCAGAGTTCCAAAGAATGGCAGGAAGAGATAAGAAAGCCTTCCTCAGCAAACAAAAAAAAAAAAAAAAGAAATAGAGGAAAACAACAGATTGGAAAGACTAGGGATCTCTTCAAGAAAATCAGAGATACCAAAGGAACATTTCATGCAAAGATGGGCTCGATAAAGGACAGAAATGGTATGGACCTAACAGGAGCAGAAGATATTAAGAAGAGGTGGCAAGAATACACAGAAGAACTGTACAAAAAAGATCTTCATGACCCAGATAATCACGATGGTGTGATCACTGACCTAGAGCCAGACATCCTGGAATGTAAAGTCAAGTGGGCCCTAGAAAGCATCACTACTAACAAAGCTAGTGGACGTGATGGAATCCCAGTTGAGCTATTCCAAATCCTGAAAGATGGTGCTGTGAAAGTGCTGCACTCAATATGCCAGCAAATTTGGAAAATTCAGCAGTGGCCACAGGACTGGAAAAGGTCAGTTTTCATTCCAATCCCAAAGAAAGGCAATGCCAAAGAATGCTCAAAATAACGCACAATTGCACTCATCTCACACACTAGTAAAGTAATGCTCAAAATTCTCCAAGTCAGGCTTCAGCAATATGTGAACCGTGAACTTCCTGATGTTCAAGCTGGTTTTAGAAAAGGCAGAGGAACCAGAGATCAAATTGCTAACATGCGTGGATCATGGAAAAAGCAAGAGAGTTCCAGAAAAGCATCTATTTCTGCTTTATTGACCATGCCAAAGCTTTTGACTGTGTGGATCACAATAAACTGTGGAAAATTCTGAAAGAGATGGGAATACCAGACCACCTGATCTGCCTCTTGAGAAATTTGTATGCAGGTCAGGAAGCAACAGTTAGAACTGGACATGGAACAACAGACTGGTTCCAAATAGGAAAAGGAGTTCAAGGCTGTATACTGTCACCCTGTTTATTTAACTTCTATGCAGAGTACACCATGAGAAATGCTGGACTGGAAGAAACACAAGCTGGAATCAAGATTGCTGGGAGAAATATCAATAACCTCAGCTATGCAGATTACACCACCCTTATGGCAGAAAGTGAAGAGGAACTCAAAAGCCTCTTGATGAAAGTGAAATTGGAGAGTGAAAAAGTTGGCTTAAAGCTCAACATTCAGAAAATGAAGATCATGGCATCCGGTCCCACCACTTCATGGGAAATAGATGGGGAAACAGTGGAAACAGTGTCAGACTTTATTTTGGGGGGCTCCAAAATCACTACAGATGGTGACTGCAGCCATGAAATTAAAAGACGCTTACTCCTTTGAAGGAAAGTTATGACCAACCTACATGGCATATTCAAAAGCAGAGACATTACTTTGCCAACAAAGGTTTGTCTAGTGAAGATTATGGTTTTTCCAGTGGTCATGTATGGATGTGAGAGTTGGACAGGGAAGAAGGATGAGTGCCAAAGAATTGATGCTTTTGAACTGTGGTGTTGGAGAAGACTCTTGAGAGTCCCTTGGACTGCAAGGAGATCCAACCAGTCCATTCTGAAGGAGATCAGCCCTGGGATTTCTTTGGAAGAAATGATGCTAAAGCTGAAACTCCAGTACTTTGGCTACCTCATGCGAACAGTTGACACATTGGAAAAGACTCTGCTGCTGGGAGGGATTGGGGGCAAGAGGAGAAGGGGATGACAGAGGATGAGATGGCTGGATAGCATCACTGACTCGATGGACGTGAGTCTGAGTGAACTCTGGGAGTTGGTGATGGACAGGGAGGCCTGGCATGCTGTAATTCATGAGGTCGCGAAGAGTCAGACACAACTGAGCGACTGTTCTGCTCGATCTGATCTGAATGGGACCAAATGCCATGATCTTAGTTTTCTGAATGTTGGGCTTTAAGCCAACTTTTTCACTCTCCTCTTTCACTTTCAAGAGGATCTTTAAATCTTCACTTTCTGCCATAAGGGTGGTGTCATCTGCATATCTGAGGTTATCAATATTTCTCCCATCAAACTTGATTCCAGCTTGTGTGTCATCCAGCCCAGCATTTCTCATGATGTACTCTGCATATAAGTTGAATAAGCAGGGTGACAATATACAGCCTTGATGTACTCTTTTCCTTATTTGGAACCAGTCTTTTGTTCCATGTCCAGTTCTAACTATCACTTCTTCACCTGCATACAGATTTCTCAAGAGGCAGGTGAGGTGGTTGGTTTTCCCATCTCTTTCAGAATTTTCCACAGTTTGTGGTGATCCACACAGTCAAAGGCTTTGACATAGACAATAAAGCAAAAATAGATATTTTTCTGGAACTCTTTTGCTTTTTCGATAATCCAAGGGATAGTGGCAATTTGATCTCTCATTCCTCTGCCTTTTCGAAAACCATCATGAATATCTGGAAGTTCATGGTTCACCTACTGTTGAAGCCTGGGTTGGAGAATTTTGAGCATCACTTACTAGCATGTGAGATGAGTGCAATTGTGTGGTAGTTTGCACATTCTTTGGCATTGCCTTCATTGGGATTGGAATTAAAACTGACCTTTTCCTGTCCTGTGGGGACTACTGCGTTTTCCAAATTTGCTGGCATATTGAGGGCAGCACTTTCACAGAATTCTCATTTAGGATTTGAACTAGCTCAACTGTAATTCCATCAGCTCCACTAGCTTTGTTCATAGTGATGCTTTCTAAGGCCCACTTGACTTCACATTACAGGAATCTGGTTTAGGTGAGTGATCATACCATTGTAGTTATCTGGGTCATGAAAATCTTTTTTGTATAGTTCGTCTGTGTATTTTTGCCACCCATCTTAATATCTTCTGCTTTTGTTAGGTCCATACTATTTCCGTCCTTTATTGAGACCATCTTTGCATGAAATATTCCCTCGGTATCTCTAATTTTCTTGAAGAGATCTCTAGTCTTTCTGATTCTATTGCTTTCCTCTACTTCTTTATCTTGATCACTGAAGAAGGCTTTCTTATCTCTCCTTGCTATTCTTTGGAAATCTGCATTCAAATGGGTATGTCTTTCTTTTTCTCCTTTGCTTTTCCCTTCCCTTCCTTTCATAGCTATTTGTAAGGCCTCCTTGGACAGCTATTTTGATTTTTGCATTTCTTTTTCTTGGGGATGGTCTTGATTCCTGTCTCTTGTACAGTGTCACGAACCTCAGTCCATAGTTCATTAGGCACTCTATCTATCAGATCTAGTCCTTTAAATCTATTTTTCACTTCCACTGAATAGTCATAAGGGATTTGATTTAGGTCATACCTGAATGGTCTAGTGGTTTTCTCCACTTTTTTCAATTTAAGTCTGAATTTGGCAATAAATTGTTCATGATCTGAGCCACAGTCAGCTCCCAATCCTGTTTTTGGTGTCTGTATAGAGCTTCTCCATCTTTGGCTGCAGAGAATATAATCAATCTGATTTCGGTATTGACCACCTGGTGATGTCCACATGTAGCGTCTTCTGTAGTGCTGTTATAAGAGGGTGTTTTCTATAACCAGTGTGTCCTCTTGGCACCACTCCATTACCCTAACCCTGCTTCATTCTGTACTCCAAGGCCAAATTTTCTGTTATCTGGTATTTCTTGACTTCCTACTTTTGCATTCCCATCCCCTATAATGAAAAAGATATCTTTTGGGGGTGTTAGTTCTAGAAGGTTTTATAGGTCTTCATAGAACCGTTCAACTTCAGCGTTTTCAGCATTACTGGTCAGGGCATAGATTTGGATTACCATGCTATTGAATGGTTTGCTTTGGAAACAAACAGAGATCATTCTGTCATTTTTGAGATTGCATCCAAGTAATGCATTTTGGACTCTTTCGTTGACTATGATGGCTACTCCATTTTTTCTAAGGGATTCTTGCCCACAGTAGTAGATATAATGGTCATCTGAATTAAATTCACTCATTCCAGTCCATTTTAGTTTGCTGATTCCTAAAATTTTGATGTTCAGTCTTGCCATCTCCTGTTTGAGCACTTCCAATTTGCCTTGGGTCATGGACCTAACATTCCAGGTTCCTATGCAATATTGCTCTTTACAGCATCAGACTTTGCTTCTTTCTCCTGTCACATCCACAACTGGGTGTTGTTTTTGCTTTGGCTCTGTCTCTTTATTCTTTCTGGAGTTATTTCTCCACTGATCTCCAGTAGCATATTGGGCACATACTGACCTGGGATTCATCTTTCAGTATCCTATCTTTTTATAGCTACATTTGCCTGGAGTGGCGGCTGCATGGTGCTGGAGTGGCTGTGAGGACATATCCCACGTTCAAGGTCAGACAAACCTCAGCAAGACAATAGACGCTGGAGCAGTGGCTATATGATGCTGGAGTGGCTGTAAGGTGATACTCCACAACCAAGAGCAAAGAAGGAGCCCCAGCAAGATGATAGCAGAGGCAAATTAAAGTTTAAAATCAAATCCCATTCCCACCAGAGACTCTCAGATTCTCAAACAAACCTTGTGTGCACCAGGACCCAGGGACCCTACAGAGATTCAGACAGAACTGTTTGAGCATCTCCTATGGAGGTACTGGCCATCAGTGGACTGCCACAGGGACAGGGGTTCTGGGTTCAGCAGACTTGGGTATGGAATAAGCCCTCCTGGAGGAGGTCACCATTAACCCCATCATAGAGTCAGAACTTACACAGAACTGGGAAATACACTCTTGGAGGGCACAAACAAAACATTTTGTGCACCAGAGCCCAGGAGAAAGGAGCAGTAACCCCACAAGAGACTGACCCAGATTTGTCCAGGAGTCTCCAGCAGAGGTGTGGGTCAGTGGTGCCTGCTGCTGGGTTGAGGGCAGTAAGTGTAGCAGTTCATTCGTGAGATCTTTTGAAGGAGGTCACCATTATCTTCATTACGTCCACCATAGTTTGGCCCCAGGTAAATAGCAGGGAGAGAACACAGCTCCACCCATGAACAGAAAATTGGATTAAAGATTTACTAAACATGGCCCTGCCCATCAGAACAAGACCCAGTTTCCCCCTCAATCAGTCTCTCCCATCAGGATGCTTCCACAGGCCTCTTATCCTTCTCCATCAGAGGGCAGACAGACTGAAAACCAGGATCACAGAAAACTAACCAATCTGATCACATGGACCACAGCCTTGTCTAGCTCAATGAAACTATGAGCCATGCCATGTAGGGCCACCCAAGATGGACGGGTCATGGTGGAGAGTTCTGACAAAATGTGGTCCAGTGGGGAAGGGAATGGCAAACCACTTCAGTATTCTTGCCTTGAGAACCCCATGAACACAATGAAAAGTTTCACCTTATTGAAACCCAAATATATGCTGTTTTTTTTTTCAACATCACTGTCACCAGTTCTGTAGTTATTCTGTAAAAGTCAATTTAAAAAATTAACCCTCACTCTGTATAATAGGCTCCAGTTTCATTATGTAAAGTTTAAAAATAAAATAAAATTTAAAAAAAAATTAACCTTCAAGAATTGGAAACAACTAAATTTTCAATAAAGTATCTTTCTTCATGTACAATATCCTTTTTCTATAATTCTTTTGCATAGTTTAATTTCCAGATCTTTTATCATTAATGCTATTTAGATTTGTATGATGTTTAATTGGTTCTGGTTTTTCTGCCCTTGACTATGAAAGAATGTGTCAAACATTGTTGAATTTTTAAATTCCTGCAGAAATAGCCTTTGTGTACTGTCAGGATAATTAGGTCTTCTGAGGCATTCCTAAATGTGAATGCTGAGAGAATAGAAATTAGGTGTTTTTCTTTATATGATATTATTAAATCATCTGATATATTTTTCACTCATTCTTCAATTTGTTACACAGGTTTTACAAGAGATAAGGAAAATAAGAAAATATTGTGTCTGCATAATTCAGAACCTACCAGTAAGGAAAAGGGAAAAAGAGCTAAAATTTTTGTCAAACATTCAGGCTTAGATTAAAAAAAAAAAAAAAATCTGTCCTCCAGGTTCAAACAAAATATATTCAAATTATTATTCTAACCAGCAATTCAGGACTGTTAAAGAAAATTATAATAAAAAAAATTGTAACAACTGAGACACAACAGACAGTGGACGGATTGAGAATAACATATACACACTGCTATATATAAAATCCTGGAGTACAAAATGGCAACCCCCTTCAGTATTCTTGTCTGGAGAATCCCAGGAACAGAGGAGGCTGGTGAGCTACAGTCCATGGGGTTGCAAAGAGTCAGGCACAACTGAGCAGGCACACATGTATAAAACAGGTAACTAATAAGAACCTACTGCATACACAGGCAACTCTACTAAATACTGTGTAATGGCCTATGTGGAAAATGAATCTAACAAAGAGTGGATATATGTGTAACTGATTCACTTTGCTGGATAGCAGAAACTAACACAAGAACGTAAATCAATTGTACTCCAATATTTTTTTTTTTTAATTAAAGAAATATACTGATGGAAAAGGCACTGATGGGGAAAAGATGCATTTTAAGAAGGCTTGTAATAAAAAAGCAGAGATGTTTTGAAAAACTTCAAGTAATGTAGACAATCTCATGGAGTTTGTTTAAATTCATGTCCATTGAGTCAGTGATGCTATCTATTTCATCCAGGCTCTGGGAGATAGTGAAGGACAGGGAATCAGAAACAAAGAGTCAGAAACAACTTAGCCACTGAACAACAACAACAACTATAGACAGTATCCCCCAAAATACCTCATATTTATAGTAGAGGAGACAAGGACTTCATTATGTCAGTGCAAGTAAGAAAGAATAAGAGTAATGGGTGGCACCTGTTCTGTGACTGGGATAGCTTTCACTGAGGGTACAAAACCGAGGGAGCAGATTTAGTAAATAAATTAGTAAGTTATTTCTAATCAATAAAATGGTGAGAATAGAGATAGCTAACCAAGTGGGTTGGATATAAATATAGGTCTGAACTGAAACACTACACAGTATTAATCATTTTCTGAGTCATAATGTATTATAATACACATCTTTAAATTTACTTATCATGATAATTATAAATGAGAAGTTTAGATGAACTTGAACTTCACTATAGTAAAACAGATTTTAGCATTCTATGCTTAAAATATATAATGGGTGTATAATAGAAGAAGTTAACATGGATAAGCTGTATAAAGATAATTTTCAGTCCCTACCTCTTTATGTCCTTAAGTTAGCAGGTAATATAAACCACTGACAGTAATACAAATATGCTTGAACATTCCCTCAGTGCACTGAAGTACCTTTAGAACACTTGTTTGTTTAGATTTTATGAATTTATTCAATCTGACATGTGTGCTTGGACATAGCCATTTGTGACTGAATAAAGTTTCAAAACAACAAAGGGAATAAAGTTGCTTGCATTTAATAGTCCACATCAAACAAAAAATTTCAACATGCTTAAATTTTAAAATTAGTCACACGTCATTCTGCAGCTTAACACTATGGGCAGAAGCAGAAGACTAGGTAAATAAGACTGGATTTGGCGGAAAACTGTTTCTTTTTCTCTACCAGCACATTAAATGTTGCTCAAATTCCTACTGTATACAAATTCTTTCTATCTGCTTTATTGTGGCCTTCCTAAAATTGAGGAAGCCCAATTTAAATAAACATACTCTGGATTGATTAACTTCAGAATTCTACTGACAAGGGAGATTTAAAAACCCAGTATATATTTTAGTTCATGGATACAATCAGTCTCTGTGCAAAGTATCAACATGCCTAAAGACTATATTATGAAACACTGATAAAGCTCTAAGAACATTTGACTTTATCTGGCCACATATCTATTAAGTTGTATTCTATTCTATTCTACTGTCTTCTTTATTTAGATTAAGAAATTAACTTAAAAATTGTTAAATAAATTTATCTCCCTAGACTAAGAGAAGCAAAACTAAATTTATCAAAAATATTAAACTCATTTCCAATCAACTCTAATTTGACTTTTGATTTGATGAACATTGGAACAATATTTTGAGCTTTTGTTCCCCAGAAGAGCCAAGCAGTCATCTTAATTCTGTGTCTGATTCTTGTCAAGAAATTAACATAGTGTGGGGAACCGAATAGAGGCTATGGCTAGAGTTACTTAATCCCTCTGAGTTTCAATGTTTGCATCAGATACTGACCACTTAGCAGTCCTTTCATTCTTTGCTTATACTTCTTTTGCAACTTCACAGCCATATACTGTTTAGAAAGAATAATGTCAGACAGTAAAGTGGGACACAGCACCGTAATCAGAGAAGAAGATCTCTTTTTGAGAAAGGTGTTAGGTATCCTGTGAGGTGAACTGTCTATCGCAAACATCACCAGTGTCTGTAAATAGCTTCTCGAGTCACAACCAAAAGGCAGCCTTTTTCAGTAGTGGAGAGGTGAGCAGAGAGACAGGTACAGGGAACAACAGAATTGTATAGCGTACACTCAGGCTGCGTTTGCATCCAATGTGCTATGTATAGGTTCGGCTGTGTATACACTGTATGTTTAACTCCAGTATAGAAACCATAACTTTTAAAAAAGTGAATTTGACTGAGAAGTTTTTTTCCCAAGCAAAAAAAAGATCTTAGGGGTTTTTCAAATGACAAGAAACTCATCATTACATTTCATGCCTTGTCTTAATTAACCAGGCAGGAATTGCGAAGTTTAATATTTTAAGTCCATGTCAAAGAGGGTTAATTTTCAAGGCAATCATTTGACACCCCTTCAAACTTCTTAGGAGTCCTCCTATCATTTGCAAACCATAAGCTTTCTAGGTCACACACATAACTTTTCATGCATGTTCATATTTTCTGTGAACTTAATGTTACATTGTTGTAACTTCTACATTTGTGATGTCAACAAACACAAAGTCTAAAAAACGTTAAAATCATTTGTGTAGTGCATTATTTTATGTTCAATTTTTAGGAAGAAGACATTTTCTTAAAATGTTAAAACCCCAACATTTTCATGATTAAGTTAATAGAAATTATTAAGCACATTTTTTTAAGTGTTGCAATTAGTAATTCTCATCATTTTTTTCTAAATCTGTCCCCATACTAAAAATACATAGGGAAACTATAATGAATCTCTCAAGATTAGGACATATATATATTTTAATTCACAACTTTATCACCAGTACAATATTTGATTTGAATCCTAATTAAAATAATTATCTTTTCAAATGGTGACTATATAAATTATTTGAATAGATTTGACTTTTGACTTTTCTGTACATTAATAAATTACTATTGGCTGTAGATAGTGGTATACCTTCACTGAAAGGTAATAGGTAAAATTTAAATGACCTAGAAACTATAAGAGAAAAAAAAGGAAGAATGGAGATGCAGAAAAAAAAAGTCTCTCCCTCTGTCTCTCTCTCCCTAGTAACTGTAAACACAAAAATAAATTTTGTATGTATTGACTGTCAAAATAAGACACATCACATGAACTGAAGAACATTCCAACTCTCAGGCTTCATTTTGAAAGAAGATTATAACAATAATGGATATGACTGCTTTTATTGTTATTAATAAAATTCTCTGTAAATGAGAATTACTTATTTACAAAATGTTTACAGAAGTGCAAAAAGATACTTCTAAGATGAAAAATGTTGAAGAGAACATGTATAGTCTGAGATAATGAGTAAAAGTTTAAATTATAAAGTGACAAGCTAGATGAACTATGACAAAACAGTGATTGAAGTTTGATTGATTCAAAGTTATAATTTAGCAGCTTATATCTGTGATATAAGTAGAAATGTAATTAAGGCAATGGAGCAGTATTGTTCATAAAGAAATAGTCTAAAGTCTGTACTTTAAGTCAGTTAAGGTATTTACAAACTTGAAAATTGTATTTGCATAGTTTTTACTTTTTGTAAGCCCAAAAGAGCAGCCTTAAGATAAAGCTGAGAAGAGTAAGAGAGAAAATAGCGTCCATGTGAGAGGCTGAGATTAATAATAATTTGCAGTAAATAAAAACGCAAAGGGTTTGGCCTAGAATACTAGGGCTACTGTTATACCTCCTATTTGATTTTTTACAATGAACATTTATTGAAGTATAGTTGCTTTACATAGTTGTGTTAGTTTCTGCTGTACAGCAAAATGAATTAGTTATCAGTTCAGTTCAGTGGCTCGTTTATTCCTCACTCTTTGTGACCCCATGGACTGCAGCATGCCAGGCTTCCCTGTCCATCACCAACTCCCAGAGCCTACTCAAACTCATGTCCATTGTGTTGGTGATTCCATCCAACAATCTCATCCGCTGTGGTCCCCTTCTCCTCCCACCTTCAATCTTTCACAGCATCAGGGTCTTTTCCAAGGAGTCAGTTCTTCACATCAGGTGGTCAAAGTATTGCAGCTTCAGCTTCAGCATCAGTCCTTCCAATGAATATTCAGGACTGATTTCCTTTAGGATTGATTGGTTGGATCCCCTTGCAGCTGTGCACATACATATTTTGGCTTTCCTTCCCATTTGGTCATCATAGAGTACTGAGTAAAGTTCCCTGTGCTACAGAGCATGTTCTCACTAGTTATCTATTTTATACATAGTAGTGTATATATATGTCAAT
This sequence comes from Bubalus bubalis, assembly GCF_019923935.1. Classification (NCBI taxonomy): domain Eukaryota; kingdom Metazoa; phylum Chordata; class Mammalia; order Artiodactyla; family Bovidae; genus Bubalus; species Bubalus bubalis. The sequence goes on along the minus strand of NC_059179.1, from coordinate 4,987,498 downwards.
CTCAATCTTTCACTTGATTTTATAATGCCAGTGTTGTCCTTATACCAAAGTCTGACAAATACTCTGGGAAGAAAGAAAATATCTAATCAAAACTCCTTGTGAACATAGATGCAAAATTTCTTAACAAAATATTAGCCAATTGAGCTCAGCAACATATATAAAGCTTGATAAATCACAGCCAGGTGAAGTTCATTCCAGCAATGTAAGCTTGCTTTAACATTAGAAATTCAGTCTACCTAATTATTGATATTATCAGAATAAGAACAATCAATAGATCTACACAAACACATTGGATAAAATTCAACATTAATTTACAAGGAAAACTTTCACCAAAAAAGGATACTTCCTTAACCTGATAAAAAGTCACCTATTAAAAACTCAGAGCTAATATCATAATGGTATTCATAAAGACTGAAAAACTATGAATGTATTTGCTTACTCATACTACCTAACTTTGTATTGGAAGTCCTAACAAGTAAAATAAGGCAAGAGAAATCAATAAAATACTCCCAGGTCAGAAAGAAAGAAATCTCGACTCAAAAATACACAGCTGTTCATAAAGAAAACCACATGGAATCTACAAAAATAAATATATTAGAAAAACTAGAATAATAAAAAAGTATAGCAAGTCACAGGATATAAGAAGAATATATAAAATTCAAACTTCCAATGAATTCTATAAATTAAATATTTTAAATGATTTCATGTAGATTTAAAATGAATTATTTAGATTTAAATCTAACAAAATATGTACATGGTAAGTATGCTGGAAAGAAACACACAAAAAAAGAAAAGAATTCTAAGTAATGGGTATATATATTGTGTTCCTGGTCTGGAGGACTCCTATTTATTAACATCAGTTCTTCCTAAATTAATCTATACATTCTACACATTCCTAATTGAACCCATAGAAATGAAAAAAGAATAATCAACATGTTTTGAAATGGTTATATTTCAAGGCCTCATGATACCTGATTTTAAGTCGGTATAAAGTTATAATAATCAGAAAAATGTTTTGTTGCTAAAGGATAGGTACCCAAAAGATTAGATAGCACAGAAACAGACTCACAAAAAAAAAAAAAAAATTATTTTTAAGGTAATTTAAAGGGAATTGATAGCAAAATAATTGATTTTCAATAAATGATGCCAGAAATATTGAACATCCTTATGAAAAAAAAATCCTTGATCTATTCTTCTCATTTATACAAAATTTAACTTTAAATGAATGCTAGGCCTAAATATAAAATTATACTGTGTATTTAGAAGAAATAATCAAAGAAAACCTTTTTTTTATGAATGAGAAAAGATTTCATAGATACACTAAAAGAAAAATAAAATATACTTAATGTTAAAAATGCCATCAACATTCTCCTATCCACAGTCTTATGGAATCATTGGTAGGCTGAGAAAAAAATTAAATAGTTTGATTGATTTAAATCCCAGGAATATGAAATACATATGTTGGGTGGGTTGGAAACAATGGGTAGAAGGTAGAGATTTGGGATAAATAAATAAACTAATAATATTCTATTATTCTTATCTTGTTCTCAAAGCTATAATGTGAAATTGAATTTGCCCATGACAACATACAAGAAGCCTATAAAGTTAACGGTTTCTCATCCATCAGCAGTTCTCTAATCTTAATACTCTCAATTAGTAGAGAGAGACTTTGGCAAGGAGAATGTTAAGAGGGTCATGTTGTAAGATATGTAATTTAAAAATCCTGGATTTGATTTTGAAAAAAATGTATGAACTTCAAGATAATTTCAAACATGGTTAATAGATATATGTAACTAATTGTAGCATTTTAAAACCTTACTTTGGGCAACCATTCTGATTCTTGCCTGTTTTTATTAGAATATTCAAATAGATTAAATAACATAGATTGAAATTTCTCCTGAGATTTTTATCCACAAATTATTCATTCTTCCAATTTAGATTCAAACTTTAAAATTCAAGGTGAAATTTTAGAAAGTCTACGAGGCAATATTCATTTAAATAAAAATGTTAACATTAAATAAAGACAGACATTGATGAGACAAAATATAAAATTAGAAAGTAATCTTAATTTGCAGTGATCTACAAAAACAATGTAAATCAGAAGTGAGAATCAAGACAGCAATGTAGTTCTCTTAAGAAAATACCTAGAATTTTTACCAAGCGTATTTGATTAAGAAAATCTACTTTCATCTCTAAGCAAAGTGATTCATTCATCAGACCTCAGGGTCATTAAAATCAATTTGGTTTTGTCAACTACTAAAAAATATGAGAATGGCAATCAGCCCAATTTGATTGGAGTTCATTAAAGGGCTTTTCTGACTCATTAGCTGTGGTTTGCTTATTTTTGCTTTTCTTTTTAAAAAATTCTACTTGAAGTACTGAATATACAATTGAATATTGTTACAGAAACAAATAGAACCATGCTTTCTGAATGTCAGGATCTTGACTGTCCAAGTCAAGCTTCAATTTAAGATTATCTCCTTTGAGTCTATAGAATTCACAAACAGTCCTGGATATTGGTGCCCTGATGACTGCTTGTAGCTCTGTAGTGTGTAAATGTATGCAGTGGTATCACTGAATTATTTCTCTAAAGTGTGGCCACTTGTCTTCTTGATAAAAGCTATAATGCTTAATTTAGTAGATGATAAAATGCACATTTCAAGAGTCAGGATTGTAACTTTGTATTATCAGTATAAAATTTCAAATGATTGATATTCATTAGAATTTTCCCTAGATAGCAGATTTTGGAAGATGATTTCAGCATATTTCATGCATGCATATACACACAACATATTTCACATATGCACACATACACATACATACATGCTCACACAAACACACCTTTCTGTATTTAGAAATGTAATCAGAATTAACTCCTTTTAACCTGTGCACTCACATCTCACATGCTGGATATGCTATGACCATCACCAGCATTATATATTGTGTTACACTCATCATTCTCTTTCTAGCAAAAGTAGTTTACAGTTTAATACCTAATGGATTTTACTTTATTAACAAACGTCCTTCTACATGAAAAAAGAGCTCCCATTTCTCTGAACTTGCATACTCTTTAATGTGTTTAGTAAGGTATATCAGGAATGGTAATGGTCAATTTTCATTCCAATACCAAAGAAATGCATTGCCAAAGAATGGTCAAATCACTGTACAATTGCACTCATTTCAGATGCCAGCAAGATTATGCTTAAAATCCTTCAAGCTGGGTTTCAACAGTACATGAATTGAAAACTTCCAGATGTACAAGCTGAATTTAGAAAAGGCAGAGGAACCAGAGATCAAATTGCCAACATAGGCTGGATCATAGAAAAAGCAAGGCAATTCCAACAAAGCATCTACTGCTTTGTTGACTATGCTAAAGCCTTCGACTGTGTGGATCACAATGAATTGTGGAATATTCTTAAAAAGATAGGAATACCAGACCACACCACCTGCCTTTTGAGAAACCGGTATAAAGGAAAAGAAGCAACAGTTAGAATTGGATAAGGAGCAATGGACTAACTTAAAATTGGGAAAGGAGTACGTTAAGACTGTATATTATTACCCTGCCTATTTAACTGATATGCACAGTGCATCATGTGAAATGCCAGACTGGATGAATCAAAAGCTGGAATCAAGATTTCCAGGAGAAATATCAACAACCTCAAATGCAGATGATATCAGTTTAATGGCAGAAAGTGAAGAAGAACTATAGAGCCTCTTGATTAAGTTGAAAGAGGAGAATGACAAATCTGCCTTAAAACTCAACATTCAAAAAACTAAGATCATGGCATCTTGTCCCATCACTTCATGGCAAATTGATTGGGATAATGTGGAAAAGTTTTAGATTTCATTTTCTTGGGCTCCAAAATCAATGTGGATGGTGACTGCCCCGGGAAATTAGAAGATGCTTGCTCCTTGGAAGAAAAGCTATGACAAAGCAAGACAGTATATTAAAAAGCAGAGACATGGCTTTGCTGACAAATATCCATATAGTCAAAGCTATGCTTTTACCAGTAGTCATGTATGGATGGTTTTACCAGTAGTCAAGCCAGTCCATTGTTCCATGTATCATGTGAGAGTTGGACAATAAAGAAGGCTGAGCATGAAAGAATTGATACTTTCGAACTGTGGTGTTGGGGAAGACTCTTGAGAGTCCCTTGGACAGCAAGGAGATCAAACCATTCCATCCCAAAGGAAATCAACCCTGAATATTATCGGAAGGGCTGGTGCTGAAGCTGAAGCTCCAATACTTTAGCCATCTGATACAAAGAGTTGACTCATTGGAAAAGACACTGATGATGGGAAAGATTGAAGGCAAGAAAAGAATGGGGTGATAGAGGATGAGATGGTTGGATGGTATCACTGATTCAATGGACGTGGACTTTGAACAAACTCTGGGAGATAGTGAAGGACAGGGAAGCTTGGTGTGCTGTAGTTCATGGGTTCCCAAAGAGTAGGATACAACTGAGTGACTGAACAACAGCAACAACAACAACAAAGATATATCCCATGGTCCTTTATAGTAGTGATATAGGTCTGAATATACCTTCTCTTTCTAGGTTACAGGATCCTTAAAGGTAGTGTCTGAGCCTTTCCCAAAAAGAGGAGCCTGAAGTGAATTAGTATGCCACAGCTTTGTTAGGAGTGCAGCCCCAGAAAGTCAGGAGTGAGGGAAAAGGGAGTGAAGCAGAGAAGAGCAGAGCCAATATTACAGCCTGTTACTGAGCTAATCACTGCTGGTAACACAGGTGATATAACTCTTCCAGGAGGTCAAAAAACTTTCTAGGAGCACAAAAATCATAGGCTAGCTACTGTTTCCCACTGATCATATGTTTATCCCATGGAGCATCTATACCCTATGCAAATAAGTTGGGTGATATGGCTGCTAAGAGGATCCCAAAGCATCACACACTTCAGTGGTAAAACTGAAGCCCTTGAAGGGGAGGTGAGGAAAGCACAGCAAGGACACGAGGTGTCCTTTTGGAGACTGTACCCAAGCACTGCGTTTCAGGCTCTCTTGCTGACTATGATGACTACTCCACTTTCTAAGGGATTCTTGGCCACAGTAGTAGATATAATGGTCATCTGAATTAAATTCACCCATTCTGGTCCATTTAGTTTACTGATTGCTAAAATGTCAATGTTCACGCTTGCCATCTCCTGTTTGACTACTTCCAATTTACCTTGATTCTTGGACCTAATATTCCAGGTTCCTATGCAATATTGTTCTTTACAGCATCAGACTTTATTTCCATCACCAGTCATATCCACAACTGGATGTTGTTTTGCTTTTGGCCCAGCCTCTTCATTCTTTCCTGAGTTATTTCTATACTCTTCTCCAGTAGCATACTGGGCACCTACTGACCTAGGGAGTTCATTTTTCAGTGTAATAACTTTTTGCCTTTTCATACTGTTCATGGGCTTCTCAAGGCAAGAATACCAAAGTGGTCTGCCATTCCCTTCTCCAGTGGACCATGTTTTGTCAGAACTCTCCACCATGACCCTTCCATCTTGGGTGGCCCTAAATGGCGTGGCTCATAGTTTCATTGAGTTTCATTGATAAGCTGTGGTCCATGTGATCAGTTTGCTTAGCTTTCTGTGATTTTTGTTTTTCATCCTGTCTTCTCTCTGATAGATAAGAGGCTTGTGGAAGGCTTCCTGATGGGAGGGACTGGCTGTGGAGGAATCTGAGTCTTTTTCTGATGGGCAGGGCCATGCTCAGTAAATCTTAACCCAATTGTCTATTGATGGGTGGGGCTGTGTTCCCTCCTAGTAGTTTGGCCTGAGGCCAGCTATGGTAGGGGTAATGGTGGTAATTACCCCTTCAAAAGGTCCTACGCCAGCACCATCTCTCTCAGGACTGTTGCATTCATGGCCCCTGATGCCGCAGCAGGTGTCCATCGACCCACACCTCCACCAGAGACTCCTGGACACTTACAGGCAAGTCTGGCTCAGTCTCTTGTGGGATCACTGTTCTTTTCTCCTCACTCCTGTTGTGTACAAGGTTTTGTTTGTGCCCTCTAAGACTCTGTTCCCCAGTCCTGTGGAAGTTCTATAGTAAAATCCTACTGGCCTTCAATGTCAAATCCTTGGGGCTTCCTAGTCCCTTTGCCAGATCCCCAGGCTAGAGAATCTGCTGTGGGCCCTAGAATTTTTGAAACAGTGCAAGAACTTCTTTGATATAATTTTTCTCCAATTTGTGGGTCATCTGCTTGGTGGCTCTATGGTGAGGCTAATGGCAACTTCCTCCAAGAAGATTTTTGCCACATGCATCAACTCCAAAGTCTGTTGGAGCCAGAGTCCCTGTCCCCATGGCAGCCACTGCTGATCTGTGCCTCCACAGGAAACACTCAAACACTTAAAATACTTACTGAATAAATAATATTGTTAACAAACTGTATTGAAAGATAAGAGTGAATGTCATATTTGAAGTGAATACTTCCATTAAGAATAAAAGAAAATATAATGAACACAATAGGTTGGTCTTTTCTAAATGTTTAAGATTGGAAGGAGTTATAGGTTGCTACTATAAGTACAAAGTTATATAAATGACTTGTACTCAGTTTCGTTAAGTAATTAAGAAAATCAGGACAGCTTTCTAATTCTATTTTTGGTGAAAATAGCTGTGTGATCTCTCTGGGCTCATTTACTCCATCTGAGAAGTCAAATGAATGAATTTGATGACATCTAAGTTTTTTGTGTTTTTTTTTTTTTTTCCAAAACTTTGAAGCTGATATGCTTAAGATCTTGAATCTATGGCAAATAATAATTAAAAGTTAATTTAATAAAGATTACTAAGCATGAGCTAGACATCTTTCTTATTGCTAACAAGCGTTCAGTAATGAAAAAAAGAATTTTAACTGCCACACTAGTGTTTAAATCCTAGTGTAAGGGATCACAAAGCAAAATAAATAAGTGGATAGTATGATAGAAGGTAATCAGTTACAGAGAAAAAGAAATGACAGTGTCTAATGAGGCCAGAGTATTGGGTTAAAATATTAAATAGGGTGTCCAGAGTAGGCCCCTCTGAAAAGCTGAGGTGAGATATCCACCCACATGGATAATGAAAGAGGGGCATCCAAGATAGAAAGAGCAGTGCAAGTGTCCTGAGAAGGGAGAGCTAATAACAGGCTCTGTGACGGAAGTAGAGACAATTATGAGGAGAGCAGACATGTAGCACCCGTAGAACATTTAAAGATTTTGGCTTTTATTCAGAATGAGATGGAATCATTGAGGATTTTTGAGCAGAGAAATGATGTGGCTTGACATAGGCTTTTAAAAGGATCACTTTGGCTGCTGTGTTAGAATAGATAATCACTGGGCAAGGAGGTAAACAAGAATATGGAAATAAGAGTTTCTAAAAGATACATCTGAAAATAATATCTGTAAAATTAATAACCTGGCTGAAATGAATGGAAATAATAACACATAGTTTAATTTAGTTTTTTTTTTTTTTAATACTGTGAATATCAGACTGAGTGAAAAAGTTCTACCCACCTAACATCGACTAGATTCCTGTACCACTTTGTGCAGAGGTCCAGAATTAAAATGTCACTTACCATAGACAAGTGATATTTTCCTCTAAGTAATATGATGAAAAAAAAAAAAGAGAGAGAGAGAGAGATGAACAGGTCTATATGTATTTTTGTATTATTTACTAAAAAATGTTCTCCAAATATTTTACATTCTTCACAATGTCATGAGATCATTCATGTCTCCATTAACACAGGAGTTACCTCATCAAAGTCATAGATATTGAAAGTGGAGGCTTACATACTGGAGGAGGTATAATCATTGGTAGCAGGGAAATTTGAAGGATAGTATATTAGTTGCCTGTTGCTACTGCTGTAATAAGTTGCAACAAAACCAAGTGTGTAAAACAGCACACATTGCAAAGAGATCCAACCAGTCCATCCTAAAGGAGATCAGTCCTGGGTATTCATTGGAAGGACTGATGCTGAAGCTGAAACTCCAGTACTTTGGCCACCTCATGCGAACAGTTGACTCATTGGAAAAGACCCTGATGCTGGGAGGGATTGAAAGCAGGAGGAGAAGGGGACGACAGAGGATGAGATGGCTGGATGGCATCACCGACTTTGAGTGAACTCCGGAAGTTGGTGATGGACAGGGAGACCTGGTGTGCTGTGATTCATGGGGTTGCAAAGAGTCGGACACGACTGAGTGACTGAACTGAACTGAACTGAAGAAATGAAAAACATTAATATGTTTCTCTGAGCTAAAATAAAAATGTTGGCAGAGCTGTGTTCCTTCTGTAGACACAAAGGGAGAAACTATTCCCTTATTTATTTATTTATTTTTTTACCTTATAGAAGCTGGCAATCTTCCTTGGCTTTTGGTGCCTCTCTATTGTGAAAACCAGTTTAGTCTTTTTCAGATGTACTTCTCTGGCACTGAATCCTGCCTCTTTTTTCCACTTTAAAGGACACTTGTGATTACATTGGGCCTGCCTTGACAATCCAGGATAATTTCCCCATTTCAGAGTCATCTTATTAACAACCTCAATTTCCAGTCATCATATACCTTAACATATTCACAGATTTGGGTGATAAGGACATTAACATCTTTGCTGCTGCTACTGCTAAGTTGATTCAGTCGTGTCTGACTCTGTGTGACCCCATAGATGACAGCCCACCAGGCTCCCCCGTCCCTGGGATTCTCCAGGCAAAAACACTGGAGTGGGTTACCATTTCCATCTCCCATGCATGACAGTGAAAAGTGAAAGTGAAGTAGCTCAGTCATGCCTGACTCTTTGTGACCCCATGGACTGCAGCCTACCAGGCTCATCCATCCATGGGATTTTCCAGGCAAGAGTACTGGAGTGGGGTGCCATTGCCTTCTTTGGGGGCCCATTAATGTGTCTAACACAGAGGGTAAGATAGATTTAAGATGATGGATTCTAAATAAATCTTTCCTTTTCATCACAACTTGTAAGAATAAATCTGAATGTGTGTATCAGGATATCTGTGACCATTTAAAATTATTGCAAATAATCATCTTAAATTTTAAAATTATGTTTTGTAAAGTCATTGTATCTTTATAGAAAACAATTAAGGTTCTAAAAGTTTACCTTTATCACTGTATTTCTCTTTATGATCATGAAAGAAGTTGCCTATGCAGGAAACTTTCCAAATGATGAACCTAGAATATTGAATACGTTTTAATATTGCTTATCCTTAGATTATGTGAATGTGTGCATGAGTGTGATACTTTTCAGAAGGTGACTATGTTCTTGAAATCAAGATCATAAAGATAGGATGCATACAAGCCTAGTTGTTGCCACTCGTTAGATGATAAACTGGAAGTGTCTATTTAAATGGAATGATGGTGCTACTCAAGATAGACTTGAAAAATATTCTAATATACTAAGCAGTGGATGTTGAAGCCCTTGCCATGTTGAGGGTCACAGGAACAGGATATTCACCCATGGTCCTGGAACAAGGTTTTTCTCCTGGAGAGATTATAAATGTCTGCTGTAGATTTCTCTATTAGGCTATGGAGGCTGGCCTTATGCTCAGGTGATGTCTAAGCACTTTCTTTCCTCAAAGCCCTGTATTTAAGGCCTGCATTCAATATAGGGCATAAATGTCCAAGGGCATTTTCGAAGTAGAGTGTTACACCAGTTCCTGTTTTACGGTGGCAGCCTGGGCTTAGGTAAGAAGTCTACCACTTTCACAGATTATACATTACCTAGTTAAAAAAAAAAAAAACTATAGAAATTATGGATTTATACTCTTTTTGACAACAGCCGTATTGCATACTAAATCTTAAATCTCTTTGTGTCATAATTTTCATCACTATCATATATCTTCAGCATCATTTTTTTAAAAGGTACAAACTCACCTTACCTCTCACGCTTTTTGCAGAAAGGATGGATAAGTGTCCACATCTCAGTTAAATGTTTAGAAAAGAGCTACTTGGATGTGACAAAACTCATAAATGGGTAACTTGCAGAAAAGTGGTTACATCTTGAATCAGATGGTAAATAGAAAAGGAAAGTTAAAGCAAGAAAAGATTTTGGAACAGATACATGTCCCTGGAAATCTCTAGATACTTGGTAAATGGCTAAATTCCTACATAAAATGAAGTAATATTGGGATCAGGCTATTTATTCAGGCATTGGAGGAAAACATGATTTCAGGTACTGAAACCTGAGACATATGTGCTGGATATATGAGGAAAAGGTATACTACCTTCGAAAGACTTAAATGTATTTAGGGCTTGTCTTGCAATCAAACCCTATTCCCTACATGTTGCTATATGACTTTTTTATACTGGCAAGCTACTATTGATTTGTATTTTATCCAAAAGATTCTATTTCAAAAGCCACATTTGGTTCACACAAATACAAAAAGATAACACAATAGGGAAAAAAGAAAGTATAAAGATTATGAAAATGCACACAGGACCACTTAGTCACACTTTAATAAGCTTATACAAATACCGCAAAGAATAATCCTTAATTTGGCTTCTAAGTATCCTTTAATTTAGTCATTATAAACCACTAGCACTTCAGAGAAAAAGGAGAGAGAGATGAATATATCCTTTCCAAGATAATATATGGGCAAAAGGAGCATATTTATAATGCTGTACTCCTAAATATTGCTCCTAAATATTACAAGTGACAAAGTATATACTAAAATTTGTCTTTATCCTTATGCGTTGGGTTCTAAAATATTTGGTGTATAGGAGAAGTAAAGGAAGTAAAGTCAAATTGCTTTAAGAGAAAAAATTTTCATTTCCTAAAACACACATACATTGTGGTAGGCAGTCTCTGAAATCCCCTTCAATGACCTCTTCCTCCTGATTTCATGGCCTGTCTCTCGCCTTGATAGTTGGTTTGAGATTAATCATTCTGGAGATTAGTAGCTTCCCTTAGGAAGCATTACTATGAACAAAGCTAGTGGAGGTGATGGAATTCCAGCTGAGCTATTTCTAATCCTCAAAGACAGTGCTGTTCAAAATCCTTCAAGCTAGGCTGGTTAAAAATTTGGAAAGGAGTATGTGAGGGCTGTATATTGTGACCCTGCTTATTTACTTATATGCAGGGTACATCATGCAAAATGCTGGGCTGGATGAAGCACAAGCTGGAATCAAGATTGCTGGGAGAAATATCAATAATCTCAGATATGCAGATGACACCACCCTTATGGCAGAAAGCAAAGAGGAACTAAAGAGCCTCTTGATGAAAGTGAAACAAGAGAGTAAAAAAGCTGGCTTCAAACTCAATATTCAAGAAACTAAGATCATGCCATCTGGTCCTATCACTTCATGGCAAAGAGCTGGGGAAACAATGGAAACAGTGACAGACTTTATTTTCTTGGGCTCCAAAATCACTGTGAATAGTGACTGCAGCCATAAAATTAAAAGACACTTGCTCCTGGGAAGAAAAGCTATGACAAACCTAGATAGTGTATTAAAAAGAAGAGACATAACTTTGCTGACAAAGATCCATATAGTTAAAGTGATTTTTTTTTTTCAGTAGTAATGTACAGATGTGAGTGTTGGACTGTCAAGATGGCCATGTGCCATGTAATTGACACTTTTGAACTATTGTGTTGGAAAAGACTCTTGAGAGTCCTTTGGACAGCAAGGAGATCATACCAATCAATCCTAAAGGAAACAACCCTGAATATTCATTGGAAGGACTGATACTGAAATTCCAATATTTGGTCACCTGATGCAAACAGCCTACTCATTGGATATGGCCCTGATGCTAGGTAAGATTGAGGGCAAGAGGAGAAGAGGGGTACCAACAATGAGATGGTTGGATGGCATCACTGACTCAAAGGACATGAGTCTGAATTTTAGCAAATTCTGGCAGATAGTGAAGGACAAGGAAGCCTGGCCTGTTGCAGTCCATAAGATTGCATTGAGTCAGACAGGACTGAACAACAACAACAACAAAGATTAGATAATAAAAGACTGTGACTCTTTTCTTGCTCATCCTTTCTTTCTCTCTTACTTGTTTCCTCTGTTGAAGCCAATTTTCATGTTGTAGTCCGCTAAATAAAGAAGATTCATGTGACAGGATAGTGGGGGAAGCTTCTGGCCAATAGCCGAAAAGGAATTGAGCTCCTCCTTCTAATAAGCTTGGATGAGCTGAATTATGCCAAGAATTACTTGAGTGACTGGGGAAGGGGATCAACTCACTCTGTCAGGGACCCTTGGGATGACTAAAGCCTCAGTGAGACCCTGAGAGTAGCTTTGTGAGGTATTTACAGCCAGAGGTCTTAGTTTAAGCATTTCCTGGATTTCTGATCTACAGAACTATGAGATAATAAATGGTTGTTGTTTAGTAACTAAGATTTGGGATAATGTGTTAAACAGAAATACATAACTAGTGCACAAGAACATATACATAAGGAAAAAACACAATTTTTGAGGGAAAATCATAGATGCAGTGAACATAAACTATTAAAGTTCAACAAATTATAGGATTACAGTGTGCAAAAATCATAAATTATTTGGTAAACACTTAAATAGGAAACAAGAATGTTCCAGAAATCTGTATATTATGAGATTAAAAAAAAAGAAAAAGAAAAAGATAATAGGTGATGAAGGTAATTATAAAAATTTAAAAATTTTTAAAATTCAAAGTCAGACTTTATGTCTTAAATAAAATATAAACAATTCCAAAAATATCTATCTCCTATCTCAGTAATGATTGTTCTAATGATACATTATAACAAATTAAGTTCTGGGCAGCAAACTGGTGGCAAGTAAGCAACAGGCGGTAAACACACACCTACTTCTAATGAAGGACAGGAAATGAATAATCCCATACTTCAGTAAAAACATTTGTGTTTGCTTACAAATGTTTGTTCTGTGAATATTTCCAACAAATTGCAAAGATCCCTATTCCTAATAAAGTTGTTTTTAATTTAATCACTAACTTCTATAAGTAAAATTTCCGTTGTGACATGAAATTATGTTAATTTTTTAATAAACTTTTGTTTTCACTTCATTAATAGATACTTCAGGAGAAGGGGGGAAATCAAAAGTCTTTCAAAAGCAATCATGTCTCAATGATTTAATCAACTCACCGGGCTTATGTGTGTGGCAGATAATAAAAAGTCAAATTGTCCTTTCAAAAGTAAGTTGATTACTACTTAGTACCTGCCTGTGTTCTTTTAAGATTTTATAAATTACATGTGATTGGAGCTTAGATGAAACTGAGATTGCTGATTGCCTTTAACCATAGGAAATTCTATTCAAACAATGATGAAACAAAAACCAAATCCTTTTATATATGCATTGTGAAAAAAGCATAAAAAAGAAAGTGATCTGATCAGAAGCATTGCACAAAGTAAACAAAAAGAATCAACAAGTACGTAATATACCTCATAAGGGTAAACAAGTTCTCTAAGTAGGTAAGTGTCTATTGACGCAAGCTGGATGAATGCTTTGCTTTCACAACTGAGCGAATCTGGCATTCAACTTGAAATCACTAAGATTCACTAGATGTTTCTGGCTGGATTCTACCTGATGCTATTACTTCATGGGATTTCCATGCTCTTGGCAGGTTTAGAAACTTATTTTTTTATCAGTTAATACAGGACTGTTTGTGTGTTTGTTTTTTTTTTTTTTTAAATGGGGGTTGTGAGCAGAACTCACTGATTTAAAAACTAGCTAAAATATAAAACAGAATATAAAAATAAAATGTAAAATTAATCAGGGAAGCTCTGAGTGGTTTCAAATATGGGCCAGCACTTTTCTTTAACAGTTTCCACATGTCAGGCTTCTCAGGTGACTCAGTGGTTAAATAATATGCTTGCAATTCAGGAGACTCGGGTTCAATTTTTTTTTGTGAAAAGTGTGAAAAGAAATACTCTATATTGGTTTGTGACAAAATTCTGATTCTTATTTCATGAAAAATATTGGCTACTTCACTTCACTGGACTTCCCTGCTGGCTCAAATGGTAGGAAATCTGCCTGCAATGCAGGAGACCCGGATTCAACCCCTAGGTCTGGAAGATCCCGTGGAGGAAGGTGTGGCAACCCACTCTAGTATTCTTGCCTTGAGAATCCCATGGACAGAGGAGCCTGGTGGGCTATTGTCCATAGAGTAGCAAAGAGTTGGACATGACTGAAGCAACTGAGCATGCACACAAGCAGCACATGTCTGGAGAGCATCATCCCTAGTTACAATACTGTTGAGTGAACCAGACATTATAGATAAGAAGTTACTTTTATGGAATGTTTTCTTGAAGTTGTGGTAGTCTATCAAGGGATTTTTTTTTTTTTTAAGTAAAAGGAATATAACTGATTGAAATAGTTGTCAGAATATCCTTTCCTCTGAACAGTGAGGTAAAACAGCTTCACATATACTAAATCCTCCTCTTTAAACCCTTCTATTAAATCACCTAACATTTTCAAAATATGTTGCAGCTACCAAGTTTCATATTCTTTTACATTTTGGGCTCCAAACTGGCCTTTCAGTACTTTAACCTCAAACCTTAAACTAGTTAGCTTTATATAACATGAAAAAAAGCAATTTAGGCATATTTCATGAAGTCCTCAGTTTCCAGCTGTGTAAAGGACTGCACTGCTTTTAACCTCTGAAAACAGTGATTCCAGAAACAGGTGTCTCCATCCTATTTTTGACTATTTAAACACATCACTTATTCTAGGTGAGGAATCTACCTACCAGAGTGACTGGTAACCACACATTTCTGTCTTTGTCACCTACTGTTGTTTAGTTGCTAAGTTCTATTTTCACAAACCCATGGACTGTAACCCACCAGGTTCCTCTGTCGATATGATTACCCAGGCTAGAATACTGAAATGGGTTGCAATTTCCTTTTCCAGGGGATCTTCCCAACCCAGGAATCAAACCTATATTGCCTGCACTGGCAGGCGGACTCTTGATCACTGAACCACCAGGCAAAGCCTGTCAGCTACTATTACCCTCGTGTCATGGTATCCTATGTCCTCACCTTCCATGTCTCCACAAAGATTAATGGTCTAACTCAGTTTGCCAGGAGTGTTGGATATATTCTATACTTTCCTTCATTCCAATGCATCATTTGGGAGGAAAAAATCATCACAAGAACAACAGCTAAATAGAAAATTAAGCACTTCCTTTTAGCTCCCATCATGCCCTCATAATTGCACCAGTTTCCAAATTAAGATTCAAAATATAATGAAGATTCAATAAAGTCAAACAAGTTACTTCAAGTCACACAATCAGTAAGTTGGATCATTGAAATTTGACTTCAGATCCGTCTGATTCCAAAATGCCTAATTCACCGTGCTGCTACTACTACGACTAAGTGGCTTCAGTCGTGTCCGACTCTGTGCGACCCCATGGGCTGCAGCCCACCAGGCTTCTCCGTCCCTGGGATTCTCCAGGCAAGAACACTGGAGTGGGTTGCCATTTCCTTCTCCGATGCATGAAAGTGAAAAGAGAAAGTGAAGTCACCCAGTCAGGTCCAACTCTTAGCGACCCCATGGACTGCAGCCTACCAGGCTCCTCCACCCAGGGGATTTTCCAGGCAAGAGTACTGGAGTGGGGTGCCGTTGCCTTCTCCCAATTCACTGTGAACTAGCACCAAATGTACATAATGTTGCTCTCCCATGCCCTGGATGGATCCCAAGGTTAATTGGGTTCAATTTCATTTTGCTCATAGGGTGGAGATACGTAATTACCTAAATGCTCATATATATTATATATGAACATTTAATTGAGAATACACATGGCTGACCTTTGGCTTTCTGTTCCCTATTTACTTAAGATTTACCTGTCATCCGTCTATTTAGCTTAACAATGAAGATCAAGTTCTTAACTGAACTGGAAGTACTGAAAGCCTTACCTTACTTTCTTATTTCTCTAAACTAACCAAATTGATATACTGAGAATAATCTCAGTTTGTGGGCACATGTGAAGTTTAAATGACTCTATTTATTCATTTATTTACCCCAAAGGGCTGCCGTTATCACTTGTATTGTTATTTCTACAGAATGTAAGATTTATTTTAAGAAAGACCAATATAATCTTTTTATTGCCCATTTCATGTTAATACTAGGAGTATAATTTATAGAACTACTGCCAGAATCCCAGCAGAGATAATAGATATCTGAAATTCTCTGTTCCAAATCCATTTCCTGGTAGTAATAATAGAATATATGCATAATATTTACATATTATACATTTAAAGTAGTGGAGTTGTACACATCTTGCAAGAAAGGAATTCTGATGCTGTTCTTATTGAAAACAATATTCGGTATTACAATCTGTTCATTCAACTCTGGGGATGATGTAGTTATACAAACTGTTGGAGAGATATATGAGTCTTAAAGTTTCCATGAGTTTCATAAGCATTCTAAAGAGTTTACTCTTAGTAGCAACTTCAATTCAGATTAAATCATTTCTCCCTTGGGACATTCTGCCTTAATATTTATTCTCTATATTCTTTATTTTGATATTATATTTCATTTAATATAATCTTTTACCCTTGTATAGGATTTCTTAAACATAGAACTGTTGACCTTTGGGGCCAGATAATTCACTATAGTGTGGAATGTCCTATGCATTATAGAATGTTCAACAGCATCCCTGACCTCCCTCTACCCACTGGATGACTCCTCTTGCCCTCTGACAACCAAAACTGTCTCTGGACATTGCTAGAGAGTCCCCT
This sequence comes from Bubalus bubalis, assembly GCF_019923935.1. Classification (NCBI taxonomy): domain Eukaryota; kingdom Metazoa; phylum Chordata; class Mammalia; order Artiodactyla; family Bovidae; genus Bubalus; species Bubalus bubalis. The sequence goes on along the minus strand of NC_059179.1, from coordinate 4,970,843 downwards.
TTGGGCAAAATCACCATTGGTGGAAAACCACTGATCTAATAGTCTTTCATGTACAAATTTATCTCATATACAAACAAGATGACAATATTAGATCCCAATGTGTATACACACACACACACATGTGTGTGTGTGTGTGTATTCCTCCCCCTGAGTAGAGTCAGGGGTCCCCAAGATTACTCTTAGGTTTAATGATTCACTAGAAGTACTCACAGAATTCAGCATATAGACATACGCACAGCTATGATTTATTACAGTAGAAGGATACAAAACAAAATCAGTAAAGAATAAAAGTCACAGGGGACAAAGTCCAGAGGAAACTAGGTGCCAGCTTCCAGAGGCCCTTTCCCACTAGAATCAAAAAGATACAAGCAATTCCTCCAGCAATGAGGTACGACAACAGGTATAAAGTGTTGTGCATCAGAGAAGCTCCTTAGAAACTTAATGCCTAGCATGTGTGAAAATCCCAGATTCTGAGAAAGGAAGCAGGTACTTAGCCAAATTCATGATTTTTGTACAAATAATTTATGTAGCAGGAGACATACACAGTAATGATAGAAAACCTCGGGAAATCCACGTTTCCAAATGTCAGCCAGAGGTCAACCTTGAAAGGAGGTATTTCCAAGCAGAGTTGTTTCAGACCTACAAGGCTAACACTTTCTGGTACTTGCCTATACAAGGTTTTGTGAAGGGGTCAATCACATTTTAGGCACCTAAAGAATTATAGAATGAATAAGTGAGTGAAGTAAGCAATCAATCTTGTTTTCCATAAGAATTGATTAAACGGTCCTATTTAGATTATTGTTCCTAGAGGTTCTTAGCCCTAAATAGACTGAAATGTTTCTGGCAATGAAGCATAATCACAAGTTTTAAAATTAAAAGATTCTAGTTAATTATGTCAGACTTGAATGCTTTTCCAGAAAACTCTTCAAACAATTCAATATGGCACAGAGCCCACTGACAGTCAAAAGGAAATGGCATATGGTAATATTCTGGTCATACAATTTCCAAATGCAACCACTAAGAGAATGAGGAATTTACATTGACTCTAAGACTACAGGATCAACTGTTTTCTACTAAGAAACCTATGTCATTTAAAAAAATAAAATTCCTCAACAGTTAAACTCTTTTGGAAATAATTGAATTGTCTACTTTTCTTCAGTTCAAATAAACCATTCTAGATTAATAGGACAGTTTAAGAAATTACCTTTATCTAATTAAGAAAATAGAATGCACTGTTCTTTTCATGATAATGAATGGCAAAACACTTCCTACCCATCATATAACTCTTGTCCAAACAGTTAGCTTTTATTTTTTGGATTATTGTCTGCTTATCACCCTCCTCCACTGTGAATGCAATATTTAGTAAAAGCAAGGTTCTTTTGTTGTTGTTGTTTTCCCTCAGTGTCTTCCCAACACGTTGCACATGTGGCAAATGGTGTGTAACAGATACTTGATGAAGGAAAATTTTGAAATAAAAATACATAAGGATCATGATCCAAAGTCCATGTGCTACTAGGGTGTTTTTGGTATTTAGCTTCAAGGCAAACAGAATTTTAAAAAAATAAAATAAAATAAAAAACAATGGCAAAAAACAAAATGTATAGTAAAGACAAAACAGAATAATTTGTTTCTTTGATTATAAAGGTGTGCTATTAATGGGTTTCAGGTGGATCTTGATAACATTCAGAAGATGCTAAATAGGACTTGGTAAGGCCTTGAAATAGATTTAACAGCCTAGATCTGATAGATAGGGTACCTGATGAACTATGGAATGAGGTTCATGACATTGTACAGGAGACAGGGATCAAGACCATCCCCATGGAAAAGAAATGCAAAAAAGCAAAATGGCTGTCTGGGGAGGCCTTACACATAGCTGTGAAAAGAGAAGGGAAAAGCAAAGGAGAAAAGGAAAGATATAAGCATCTGAATGCAGAGCTCCAAAGAATAGCAAGAAGAGATAAGAAAGCCTTCCTCAGCGATCAATGCAAAGAAATGGCGGAAAACAACAGAATGGGAAAGACTAGAGATCTCTTGAAGAAAATCAGAGATACCAAAGGAACATTTCATGCAAAGATGGGCTCGATAAAGGACAGAAATGGTATGGACCTAACAGAAGCAGAAGATATTAAGAAGAGTTGGCAAATATACACAGAAGAACTGCACAAAAAAGATCTTCACATCCCAGATAATCACGATGGTGTGATCACTGACCCAGAGCCAGACATCCTGGAATGTGAAGTCAAGTGAGCCTTAGAAAGCATCACTATGAACAAAGCTAGTGGAGGTGATGGAATTCCAGTTGAGCTATTCCTAATCCTGAAAGATGGTGCTGTGAAAGTGCTGCACTCAATATGTCAGCAAATTTGGAAAACTCAGCAGTGGCCACAGGACTGGAAAAGGTCAGTTTTCATTCCAATCCCAAAGAAAGGCAATGCCAAAGAATGCTCAAACTACCACACAATTGCACTCATCTCACATGCTAGGAAAGTAATGCTCAAATTCTCCAAGCCAGGCTTCAGCAATATGTGAACCATTAACTTCCTGATGTTCAAGCTGGTTTTAGAAAAGGCAGAGGAACCAGAGATCAAATTGCCAACATCCGCTGGATCATGGAAAAAGCAAGAGAGTTCCAGACAAAGATCTATTTCTGCTTTATTGACTATGCCAAAGCCTTTGACTGTGTGGATCACAATAAACTGTGGGAAATTCTGAAGGAGATGGGAATACCAGACCACCTTACCTGCCTCTTGAGAAATCTGTATGCAGGTCAGGAAGCAACAGTTAGAACTGGACATGGAACAACAGACTGGTTCCAAATAGGAAAAGGAGTACGTCAAGGCTATATATTGTCACCCTACTTATTTAACTTCTATGCAGAGTACATTATGAAAAACGCTGGACTGGAAGAAACACAAGCTGGAATCAAGATTGCTGGGAGAAATATAAATAACCTCAGATATGCAGATGACACCACCCTTATGGCAGAAAGTGAAGAGGAACTCAAAAGCCTCTTGATGAAGGTGAAAGTGGAGAGTGAAAAACTTGGCTTAAAGCTCAACATTCAGAAAATGAAGATCATGGCATCCGGTCCCATCACTTCATGGGAAATAAATGGGGAAACAGTGGAAACAGTGCCAGACTTTATTGTTTTGGGCTCCAAAATCACTGCAGATGTTGACTGCAGCCATGAAATTAAAAGACACTTACTCCTTGGAAGGAAAGTTATGACCAACCTAGATAGCATATTCAAAAGCAGAGACACTACTTTGCCAACAAAGGTCCGTCTAGTCAAGGCTATGGTTTTTCCTATGGTCATGTGTGGATGTGAGAGTTGGACTGTGAAGAAGGCTGAGCGCCGAAGAATTGATGCTTTTGAACTGTGGTGTTGGAGAAGACTCTTGAGAGTCCCTTGGACTGCAAGGAGATCCAACCAGTCCATTGTGAAGGAGATCAGCCCTGGGATTTCTTTGGAAGGAATGATGCTAAAGCTGAAACTCCAGTACTTTGGCCACCTCATGTGAAGAGTTGAGTCATTGGAAAAGACTCTGATGCTGGGAGGGATTGGGGGCAGGAGGAAAAGGGGACGACAGAGGATGAGATGGCTGGATGGCATCACTGACTCGATGGACGTGAGTCTGAGTGAACTCCGGGAGTTGGTGATGGACAGGGAGGCCTGGGGTGCTGCAATTCATGGGGTCACAAAGAGTCAGACACGACTGAGTGACTGAACTGAACTGAAGGCCTTGAAACATTCTACAACACACATCTGGCATAAACAGGCACAAACATTTTTCACCACGTGCTATAAAAATACTATAATTTTTTGTGTTTTTAAATTTTTGAGAACAGAGTTGAAAAACATTAATTACATGGAGTATTTTGCTTATATCTGTAAGAGAACCTGGACTGAGATCATGGAGTTAACATAATATGCTTGACAGTGCTCCATGAAGTAAGGACTAGTTAGTTGTGCCAATAAGAACCACCTTCTAATTACCAAAGTTTTCTTCCATATTCAAATATGCCTCAGTAACAATGTTTTATATAAGACATTTAAAATAAAGTATTATATTTGTGGCAATATAAACATATATTTAATAATGATGACAATTTTTAGAAACTGTTACTTTTAGAACTAAGAAGTAATACATTATAAAGTAGTTGGTTTTAAATAAACTGTTTTATAGATCCCGAATGATGATAAGCATTCAGCCTATTAGCATTGAAGAACATGTTAGAAGAATCCAAAATTCTAGCTAATCTTTGGCCTGATTACAAGTAGATAATTTATATTTGAAATATTTTAATATTATAGCATCTCAGTTCCTTTTATGAAATCTAGAGGTCCATTTACTCACTTTTATGGTGCACTTTATTGGAAGCTCTTCAAATTAACTTCATACAGTCTTCTTAGATATAAACAGAAATCAGCCAGTTCCTTCCTTCCAAGTACTTTTGCTCATTATTCAATTTTATTGTACCTTTAAGCAAAGGTCACAAAGGTCAATGTAATTGAAAAGTCAAATGTTTGGTAGCAGAGTTTGAAGTCAAAATGTAGACATTAACTTGGGTTTTTGTTTTTCTTGAGTAAATGACTACTACCCAGCTGCACTGTACAGATGAGAACATGGCTCTGGGATAACAGACCTGGATTATCACCTTCGTTACATAAGACTAATGACTTTGAACATCTTTTTAAAATTTCACTGATCTCAGTTTCCTCATACGTTAGAGAGAGCTTGTGTGTGTGTGTGTTGGAAAGCAGGGAATGTTAGCTGCTTTCAGTAGCAAATATTAATATTATTACCTCAATGTCAAGGATTCTATTACCCAGATAGATGTAATGACATCCATACATCCCTTTATATCTTCCTTCCTTTTTTCGATCATCTTTATTTGAAAGTAATTTAAAATAGAGTTGGAAAAATTAAGGTTACTATTCTCCCCAGTCAATTTAATCATATTTCTTTTCACAATTATTCATTTTCACTTTAAAAAAAATGATTTTATTCAAAATGAGATTTGAGTAAACTGGGAGACACTGCTAAATGTGGTAAATTTTGAGAGATGGGTCAATTAGCGAATTTGAGAGAGTTTATATTGTTAATGTGAAATTCTTAACTCATCCACAGGATTAAAAAAAAAAAGTGAAAGGTACAGTAAATAAATAATCACCATAGCTATAGTTTCTTCTTCTTTAAACATTTTAGTAAAGGAATAAAAGGAAACAGTCTCCTCAATTAATACATGTCAATTAGGACAAAGATTTAGTAGTAAGAGTGCTAACAGTCAATTTCTACTGTGATGAACCAAATAAAAATTTACTTCACTGTGTCATGTAATCCACCTTTAAATTTTTAATGTTTTTATATTATAATTTAAATTTCTTTGAAAACACTTTATCAGACAAGCAAACAATATTTTATATGCATTATCATATTTCTAATGATATTTTAAGGTATGATCACTCACCTAGAGCCAGACTCACCTATGGTGAGTCACCTATAGTGATAAAACTCAACTTAGGTGTTATTAATGGTGGGGTCACTCAACTAGAGCTACACATCCTAGATTGTGAAGACAAGTTGGCCTTAGGAAGCATCATTATGAACAAAACTAGTGGAGGTAATGGAATTCCAGCTGAGCTATTTCAAATCCTAAAAGACAATGCTGTTAAAGTGCTGCATTCAATAAACCAGCAAATTTGGAAAAATTAGCAGTGGCCACAGGACTGAAAAACATGTTTTCATTCCAATTCCAAAGCAGGCAATGCCAAAAAAATATTCAACTGCTGCACAATTGCATGCATTTCAGATGCTAGCAAAGTAATGTGCAAAATTCATCAAGCTAGGCTTCAATAGTACATGAACTGAGAACTTCCAAATGTACAAGATGGGTTTAGAAAAGGCAGAGGAACCAGAAATCAAATTGCTAACATACATTGCATCATAGAAAAAGCAAGAGAATTCCAGAAAAACATCTACTTCAATGTTTATGCTAAAGCCTTTGACTGTGTGAATCACAACAAACTGTGGAAAACTTTTAAAGAGATGGGAATATCAGACCACCTTATCTGCCTCCTACAAAATCCATACTCAGGTCAAGAAGCAACAGTTAGAAATGGACATGAAACAACGGACCAGTTTCAAATTAAGAAAGGAGTGTGTCAAGGCTGCATATTATCACCCTACTTATCTAACTCATATGAACAGTACCTCAAGTGAAGTGCCCAGCTAGATGAAAACAAGTTGGAATCAAAATTGCTCAGAGAATTATCAATAAGCTCAGATATGCAGATGACACCACACTAATGGCAGAAAGCCAAGAGGAATTAAAGAGCCTCTTGATGAAGGTGAAAGAGGAGAGTGAAAAAGCTGGCTTAAAACTCAATATTCAAAAAATGAAGATCATGTCATTTGGTTCCATCACTTGCCAGTCCAGGTTCGATGCACGATACTGGATGCTTGGGGCTAGTGCACTGGGACAACCCAGAGGGATGGTATGGGGAGGGAGGAGGGAGGAGGGTTCAGAATGGGGAACACATGTATACCTGTGGCGGATTCATTTTGATATTTGGCAAAACTAATACAATTATGTAAAGTTTAAAAATAAAATTAAAAAAAATAGACAGGGAAACAATGAAAACAGGGACCTATATTATTTTCAAGAGCTCCAAAATCACTGAAAATGGTGACTAAAGCCATGAAATTAAAAGATGCCTGCTCCTTGGAAGAAAAGCTATGGCAAATCTAGATAGTGTATTAAAAAGCAGAGACATTACTTTGTTGACCAAGGTCCATCTAGTCAAAGCTTTGGTTTTTCCAGTAGTCATGTATGGATGTGAGAGCTGGACAATTAAAAATGCTTAGGGCCAAATAATTGATGCATTTGAACCATGGTGTTGGAGAAGACTCTAGAGAGTCCCTTGGACACCAAGGAGATCAAACCAGTCGATCTTAAAGGAAGTCAACCCTAAATACCCATTGGAAGGACTGATGTTGAAGCTGAAGCTCCAATACTTTGGCTATATGATGTGATGAGCAGACTCATTGAAAAAGACCCTGTGTCTGGGAAAGATTGAAGTCAGGAGAAGGGGATGACAGAGGATGAGATGGTTGGATGGAATCACCAACTCAATGGACATGAGCTTGATCAAACTCTGGGAAAGGGTGAAGCACAGGGAAACCTGGCATTCTGCAGTCCATGGGGTTGCAAATAGACATGACTAAGAGACTGAACAACTATGTTATTTTAAATAAATGATACACATTTTTCTACACTTAATATAGATTGCATATTTTTGTACTCAGAATAAGGTGCAAGGGTATCCAACCAGTCCATTCTAAAGCAGATCAGCCCTGGGTGTTCCTTGGAAGGAATGATGCTAAAGCTGAAACTCCAGTACTTTGGCCACCTCATGCGAAGAGCTGACTCATTGGAAAAGACTCTGATGCTGGGAGGGATTGGGGCAGCAGGCAAAGGGGACAACAGAGGATAAGATGGCTGGATGGCATCACCGACTAGATGGACGTTAGTTTGAGTGAACTCCGGGAGATCGTGATGGACAGGGAGGCCTGGCGTGCTGCGATTCATGGGGTCGCAAAGAGTCGGACATGACTGAGCGACTGAACTGAACTGAAGGTGCAAATAGACAATGCAATTTTTTGGTAAAAATCTTCAGAAATATTTGTTTCACAGATAAAAATGTATATGTAAATTTTGTCAGTTTACAGAACAAAAGACTTTTTAAGAATTGTCAGCTGCAAATTCATTGATACCTAAAATTCAAAATGTTCTTCCTAACTCCGACATCATCACTAGCAATAAAATTTTTGTAATTTCTCAATTGTATTGATTGTAGTTATATATAGCTCATATTTGTTAAGTAATACCAGTTATACACATGATGACAATAGTGAGAAAAATGTGTCTCCATAATAAACAAATATGAGTTTAAAACACATTGAAGAGAAAGACCAAGAGAGTTAATAAGGTTTAGTGGACACACTTTCTATACACGAATTACTTTTGAAAGTCATAAATATTAATAGCATTAAAATACATTAAATTTATACTAGACATATAGTTTTCAAAGTATCATTCAGAATTAGTAGCAAGTATTAGAGGTATAAGCACTAAATACGGCAGCTCATTAATTCCTTACAACTTTGCCAGATGAGAGTTATTATTTCCATCATGCTGAAGAATTAAAACAGGCTAAAAGTTTTTAAAATTTGCCTGATCTATTCAACTACTTGGTAGGAGGGCCAGGATTCATAATTAGGTTTGTATTATTCTAAGTCCATGATTTTCCCAGCATATCTTGCTGTTGTTCAAAGAGGTGTGCGTTTAAAATTGCTTATAAAATATGTAAAAACGGATGGCACCTGCTAAACATATAACTGACAATAATATCCTGATATTTTCAAATACACAAGGGTATCCAGAACAAAGAGCCTGGAAATTTGTAACATAATATATCCCATCTAGTATGAAACTTAAAAATAAGTCTATTCCAACATTCTATGTTATAAAAAAACTTGGGCAAAATGTGTTAAATGATATAGGCCAATTGCTATCCAGAAATTTTCAAAGTCTAAACTGGACTCATAAATTCGTTTCTAGGATTTTCCATATTATCTCAAGAAGGTAGTTTTAGTTACAATATTTACATTTTTTCCCAATCTAAAAGTTGAAACATGCTAATTCTCAATTAAAAAAAAAAAAAATATTCAATACTATTCAGTTCAGTTCAGTTCAGTTGCTCAGTCATGTCTGACTCTTTGTGACCCCATGAATTGCAGCACCCCAGGCCTCCCTGTCCATCACCAACTCCCAGAGTTCACTCAGACTCACGTCCATCAAGTCGGTGATGCCATCCAGCCATCTCATCGTCTGTCATCCCCTTCTCCTCCTGCCCCCAATCCCTCCCAGCATCAGAGTCTTTTCCAATGAATCAACTCTTCACATGAGGTGGCCAAAGTACTGGAGTTTCAGCTTTAGCATCATTCCTTCCAAAGAAATCCCAGGGCTGATCTCCTTCACAATGGACTGGTTGGATCTCAGTGCAGTCCAAGGGACTCTCAAGAGTCTTCTCCAACACCACAGTTCAAAAGCATCAATTCTTTGGCACTCAGCCTTCTTCACAGTCCAACTCTCACATCCATACATGACCACAGGAAAAACCATAGCCTTGACTAGACAGACCTTTGTTGGCAAAGTAATGTCTGCTTTTGAATATGCTATCTAGGTTGGTCATAACTTTCCTTCCAAAGGGTAACCATCTTTTAATTTTGTGGCTGCAATCACCATCTGTAGTGATTTTGGAGCCCCCAAAAATAAAGTCTGTCACTGTTTCCACTGTTTCCCCATCTATTTCCCATGAAGTGATGGGACCAGATGCCATGATCTTAGTTTTCTGAATGTTGAGCTTTAAGCCAACTTTTTCACTCTCCTCTTTCACTTCATCAAGGTGGAAATTAAATAACTTTTCTATTACTTCTAACTTGCTTTGCAAGCTACATCTGTATTGCCAGGAGTATGTATAAACACTAGCAAAAATTGCAGAAGATGAATATAGCTAAGGCCATTTTAAAAACTTCAAAGAATAATACAGTCTTTTTTATGTGTCATGCAAATTTGTTTTGCATTTCTTTATGGGGTATATAAATCCCTGAATGAATACATTGAACTGGCCAATTCTACTATATTCTTTGGTGTTTTCTATGCTTCTAAAAATTAATGCCAATGTATCTTTAGGTTTTGTAGACAATGAAACGTTATGTAGCTAACTGGCAGGAAAGTGTGGTCCTGCTTACTTATCAGCAGGCAGGAAGGATTTGCATTCATTCAGATTCTCCTGGCCATCATCCCTTGTAATCAATGGTGTACACGGTTGAAACACATAAAGGAGGGTACATAGTCTGAACATGAGGAACAGAGTGAAACTCAGTGATTTCTATCAAAATAAGCCCACTGTTTGTGTTCAAATAAATTAGCAAGAGATACCTGAATAGAGAAAAAAAGAAGTATCTTTAAAAATCCATCATATAAATACACTTATAATTCCTTGTTTTTAATTCAGCAGTCATATGCTGACTAATATTAACAGTAGAGAGACTGATACATAAGGGGTTGGTCACTCACATATAAATATTGTATCCATGTCTGTTAAAAATACAGATTACACATTACACAGATACATCTAACGCCAGAGGATGTTTGTTGGTGTAAATTAAAAACACGGAGCCATGGATTCAAGTATTATTCGAGTTGCATTATTATTCTAGCTACCTATCTGATTTTAGCAAGTCACTTAATCTCTGTGCCTTCAGATTACTTTTTTAACCACGATTTAAGAACAGTGTTTGTCTTTCTTTCCTACTGAGCTATTTTAAGGATTAAATGTTGTAAAGTATGTAAAAGCTCTCTGAAAAGCAAGAAACAATAAACTAATACTCTCCAGACTCAGAAGATAAAATGCTCTCTATTTTTCTCCAAGCAGAGAAAGGTGACCTCAGCACTATGGAGTATTGGCTCACTTCCCTAAATTGTTGTACTTGAACTTTATTATGTGGATCTTCACAGACAGTCAAAGTGGTAGATAGAGTAATTTATAGTGGTTTTAGACAAGACTGGTCATCAAACTTCATTAAGATAGACTCTTTGGATTAAATTCTTTAGGTTAAAATTACCATAAATTGCTAGTTCTTTATAAACTTTTAAAAATCTGTTTAAGAGTGATATTCTTATGTTTGGCAAAACTAATACAATATTGTAAAGTTTAAAAATAAAATAAAATTTAAAAAAAAAAGAGTGATATTCTAGTGAATTGAGATAGTACAAACAACAAACGATGAACCAAGGACGCATTATTGTAATTCTTAGTAAATATTGTTTGACTAATAATAGATGTACTTTATTCTCATGGCTTACAGTTTAAATTAAATATATACAATATCACATCAAACTAAATATAATCTGAGCCAAGGATGCTCAAAATTAAATCAGTCTTAAATGCTAGTTAATGATTTAATAAAAATTAAATTATTATTAAATATTGATAGACTAAAATAATATTCCCCATTAATATGTAAACATCAAATTATTAAAATTTAGAATAGCTGTATTTTAATTTTTGCTTGATAATACATAGATAGATATACACTAGAAAAACTAAAGAGCCTCTTGATGAATGTGTAAGAGGAAAGTGAAAAATCTGGCTTAAAGCTCAACATTCAAAAAGCTAAGATCACGGCATTTGGTGTCATAACTTCATGGCAAATAGATGGGGAATAGTCCCTTGGACTGCAAGAAGATCCAACCAGTCCATCCTAAAGGAGATAAGTCCTGAGTGTTCATTGGAAGGACTGATGCTGAAGCTGAAACTCCAATACTTTGGCCACCTCATGCGAAGAGTTGACTCATTGGAAAAGACCCTGATGCTGGGAAAGATTGAAGGCAGGAGGAGAAGGGGAAACAGAGGATAAGATGGTTGGATGGCATCATGGACTCAATGGACATGAGTTTGAGTAAACTCCAGGAGTTGGTGATGGACAGGCAGGCCTGGCGTGCTGCAGTCCATTGGGTCACAAAGAGTCAGACACAACTGAGCGACTGAACTGAACTGAACTGAACTGAAGTCGAAACAGTGGCAGATTTTATTTTCTTGGTCTCCAACATAACTGGACAGTGACTACAGCCATGAAATTAAAAGATGCTTGTTCCTTGAAAGAAAAGCGATGACAAATCTATACAATGTATTAAAAAGCAGAGACATGACGTTGCTGACAATGGTCAGTATAGTCAAAGATACGGTTTTTCCAATATTCATATATGGATGTGAGAGTTGACCATAAAGAAGGATGAGCACCACAGAATTAGTTTTTTTGAACTGCGGTACTGGAGAGGACTTTTGAAAGTCCTGGACTGCAAGGAGATCCAACCAGTCAATCCTAAAGGAAATCAATGAACTAAACTGATTCATTGAAAGGACTGATGCTGAAGCTGAATTGCTTATACATCGGCCACCTGATGGGAAGAGACAACTCATTGGAAAAGACGCCGATGCTGGGAAAGATTAAGCGCAGGAAGAGAAGGGGGAGACAGAGGATGAGATGGCTGGATGGTTTCACTAACTCAATGAACATGAGTTTGAACGAACTCTGGGAGATAGTGAAGGACAGGGAAGCCTAGCATGCTCCGGGTCATGGAGTTGCAAAAAGTTGGACACAGTTAGTCTTCAGTTAGTGACTGAACAACAAAACATCAATCTTTCCTCATTTCTCTTCTGATTCTTCATAACTTTCATTCAATAGGATGACTTTAAATCTCAATCAACATAATGGCGAATATCTTTTAGGTAACATGAGAGAGAAATGAGAAGTATAAACCACAAATTTGAATGTTCCCCTCCTGGCAAAGATAATTTTAGTGATAGCTGGGAGAATTTTATTATATTAGGTCTGGGTTGGGGGAGGTAATTTGAAATTGTGTCTGTTAGAATTGAGAGAGTAGTACTGACATACTTACACTCAGTTCAGTTGCTCAGTCCTGTCCGACTGCAGCATACCAGGCTTCCATCCATCACCAACTCCTGGAGCCTACTCAAACTCATGTCCATCACGTCGGTGATGCCACCCAACCATCTCATCCTCTGTCATCCCCTTCTCCTCCTGCCTTCAATCTTTATATACATATAGATACACTACAATGTGTAAAATATATAACTAGTGGGAAGCTTCTCTCTAACACAGGGAGCTCAGCTCAGTGCTTTGTGATTACCTAGTGGGCTGGAATGGGGAGAAGAGAAGCCTCAAGAGGGATGCGGTATTTGTATATTTATAGCTGATTCATATTGTTGTACAAAAGAAAGTAACACAACATTGTAAAGCAATTATCCTCCAATTAAAAATAAATTAAAAAATAAATATATATATATATATATATATATGTAGCTAGGCTGTCAAGAATTTAGATATATGCATTCATTGTTTTTTTCCTTGTCTTGCATCTATTCTTCTCTTAGTTGATTTTTGGGGGGCAGCCACTTCCTTGTCTTCTTTGTGGCAGTCACTACCATGCCTGTTACCAATGACAACAAAAGACCTAAACAGGATGAATTAGAATACCCCCTGAAGTTTTATTTATGCATGAGTCATGAGACACCTGAAAAAAATACATCAAAGAAAGACTCTATTTGAGTACCTAGATGTAGCCATGGATGAAGAGCTCCTTCTTTATTGCTTAAGCTTATTTGAGCTGGTTTTCATTCTCTTAAAAACCAAAGGAGCTCTAATGAATACTAGTTGAGAATATCAGTGAGGCTATATATGAAAAATAAAACATGAATATGCTTTTTATATAAATGTACTGAATTGAAATATTTAAATTGTAACATAATATAAAGTCCATTGAATGTAATTACTAGCTCCTCACAAATTTCTTAGTTTATATCAAATTGTTCAATTTTGAATATCTGCATATAAATATGTGAACCTTTCTTTTATACTTAATTATGGGTGCATTTATCCTTTATAAAGGAAACAGAATCAGTAGATTCAAATTGTAGTGAATCTTGGATAACATCATTACAAAGGAAATTCAAATAAAAACCTAACTTTTGGCTTGAGTTTTGAACTTTTCTTTTCAATCAAGTAATGCATTTGTGTGTGTATATATGTACATATATATATACACATATGTATATATCTATATATTTTAATGTGGTAAATATTAGATTATATTCTTTAAGTCTTTTCTTCAGCGGAGGCTTTCCTAGTTATATTATTTCTCCGTGTGATTTTATCCTCCCAAGTTTCCTGACTTGTGCCTGAATTTTCTTTCATCCTTGCCTCCTCTAGGTCTGGCATCCTCTGCCCTCTCATTTTCAAATCTCCCACTGACTCTCCTCTTCCTTTATCTCCACGGCATGTGCCTTCAGGCATGTCTTTCAGTGCCTATCATTTTCCTTTTATTTGTGTTCCTGATCCATCTTTCCCCCTCCCTTCATCTATCTTGCTTCTTATCAGTACTTTTAGATAAATAAGGAAAAAAGAATCACTTGATATCATAAATTAGATTTTAAGTAGGCATTTGAAAGCTATTACAATTATATCACTTACAATGATGAATACAATACAGGATATTAAAAGCATATCATTTCTAAAAGTGTTTAATTCCACTCAAATCCTATCAAGTGAATATCTGGATTTTCTTGTGTTCAGATTGCAGAAAGGGAGTTTTTACAATTTGCTGTTAATTTAGCAATAAACAGAATACAATTTTCAAAATAAGAACACTTTAATAGGAACTAATATGAATTGGTTTAATAAATTGATATATTAAATAAATATCCAGTCCTTTCATAAAATATATGAATCTCTAAAGAAATTTCCATTTTCAAACTTCCTTTTGAGATTTCTGTTTTCTAAGTATAGAGACAATTTGCATGTCTCTATATTTAAATTCTTTAATTCTTTAACCATATATAACCTCATTTTCTCTGTCTTGACATAGAAAACACTAAGGTCATGCCCATGACTAGGGACATAATTAGGACATCATATGTCTCCTGGCAGTGTTTTTTTTTTAGTGTTACAAATGAAGAAATAGCATTCTAAGATGTGTGCTCACCTTCAAGCAATAATACAAACAACTATGACATAAAACCTCCCCCAACTTTTTGAAAAACCCTGACAAGTCCAGAGAAGAGATTTATGCTTAGTTTTTCTTTATCTCTCCTTCTCTTATCTCATTTTGGACTTGAATATGGTTGGAATATGGATGCTTCTGTGTAGCTGTGTCCCAGAATGATTTCACACTATGCTCCAAGCAGATACCCCTGGGTTACAGGAATAAATAAATGTCTCCTTTTCAACTTCTACTTTGAAAAGATATCCTCCTTGTTTCATGACCTCCTCATGTGTGCAGGGCAAGAAAGGGTAGTCAGTTCACATTGAACACAGGAGTGAGCAGGACAAATAGATACTTGGCTTTCAGAGTGTAATTTATATTTACTAAAAAAAAAAAAAAAAAAAAAGCTACAAAAATCCAGTGAAATTTGCCTGCATTTACTTTCAGGAGGTGTCATAAGTACATACTCAGAAAGTTTTGAAAACCTTGATCATAATTTGTGAAGTGGTACATTCTAATATAAGCAGTGTATCAAGGGAACAATACCTTGATCTGTTTTCCCAGAATAGCCTTTAAAAATTAAGAGTAGATAACTGACCACATTTCTCTGTGAATTTACCTTGCTAGTTCTTTGAAGTTCTATTTATCACTATCTCTTTGAAAAACTCATTTAAAAACAAGTCGGATGATCATAGGAATAATTTTTATAAGCATACATATATATATATTTATAGTCAATCAGTAACCTTGTTGATATGAGGAACATCTCTTCTCACACATACCACTTCCTGCTTCATCTGATGTGTTAACACTTTACTGCATAATGAGAAGAGCAGAAGTGAAGAGAAGAGCAGAAGTGACTACTAAATATCTTATTCAAATTAACACAGATTGGCGTGTAAATGTGGAAGCATCCATGCAATTCACAAACTACTGCCTGAGCCTGTGTTTTTAATATCAGTCTTTGATGATATTGGCACTTTTGGTCATTTTCTTTGAAGTTACCAAATTAAGTGATCCATCTTTTGTGTTTAGTTATTAGGACTGTGAACATCATAAACATTTTAAGATGTTTAGTATTAAATGTTACATTTAGATGGCAGAAAAATGCAAAGTTACATAAAATTGCTAAGCATAATTCTCATGTATCTATTCTCTCTTTGTTACTAGAAGCTCTCTTTCCCAGACAAAATGAAAGTGGTAGGGGACAGCGGGAAACTAAGTTCAAATTTATGAATGCTGCTGCTGCTGCTAAGTCACTTCAGTCGTGTCTGACTTTGTGCGACCCCATAGATGGCAGCCCATCACGCTCCCCCATCCCTGGGATTCTCCAGGCAAGAACACTGGAGTGGGTTGCCATTTCCTTCTCCAATGCATGAAAGTGAAAAGTGAAAGTGAAGTCGCTCAGTCCTGTCCAACTCTTAGCGACCCCATGGACTGCAGCCCACCAGGCTCCTCCATCCATGGGATTTTCCAGGCAAGAGTACTGGCGTGGGGTGCCATCGCCTTCTAGGATAGACCAAGTATGTCTTTTTTGTGCGTAGGAATCCAAAATCAAAACAGTTCATAAAATGCAGTGAAGTTATAGACTTAAATAACTGGCAGTTCAAAACAAGAGAAATTAGAATATGAGCTTCAAACAGCATTAGAAACTTGTCAGAAATTTGGGCTTCTTCCATGATGGCTTAATTTCCAGCTCAGCTTTGCCAGTAATGGTGACAAAGATAATCATCATAAAGTGACATCCTTTACCTCCTGTCCTTCTTCCCATAGCTTTCCAAATAAGTAGTTTCTAAGCATTTCCAGTAAAAATCTTAAGACTGATTCATTTTTCCTGACCTGGGTCATGTTTATGATAACAACTAGTCACAGTTATCAGAGAATGAAGTAATATATCCAACTCTGGAACTAGGGAGTAAGGTTGTGAAACCACTGGACTAAGAACAGGTGATAGATAATTCTCCAAAGGAAAGTTAGTGTTCTTATACAAAAACAATGAAGGAAGGGTTCCAGTTAGTCAGAATCAACTGATTTCTATAATCAGAAAGCAAGCATTACAGAGAAATCTTTAACACAGAACTGAGGCATTCTTCATAAGCCACTGGAGGACCCCAGGAGCTAGATAGCAGGACACATCAAAGAGATGGAAAGCCAGGCAATGATGAAAAAGTGCATATTCTAACTCTGGTCCAATGTTCACATCACTGACAGCAGGCCTTGACCATGTTTAGGAGACCAGTTTTTAACAGCTCATTGTTTTTTAGCTTGCTGTAATACTAACTGGAGTGAAATATATGATGAAAATGTATTTATGTGTCAACTAACTTTAAGAAAAAACACTGCTGGAAATATTAGCAGAACATAATACACTCTTAGCCTCTCCCCCAGAGGAGAGGGGAAACAGTGCAAGAATTTGGTCCAGGGTCAGGTGAATATGGTTATGGGTTCAGGAGACTTTTGAAAGAAAAGTCAAGTTTATAATCTCTCGATAGTGGTTATCTGATGGTAGTGAAGACATGAAAAGGTGCTTACAGATGGGGACATTATAACCCAAAATAAAGTTCCTTGGCATATTGAATATTTCTAGCTGAAGGAGTAGGGATAAACAGCAAAAGCAATAAGATCACTCTATTCTTCCCTCACTGCTATTCTCTCCTGAAACAGGTAATAAAACCCTAATAGGAAAAGAAGGGGAAAAAAATATATTGAGAGATACCTTTTATATACCCAGAGTCCTTATCTCTGAAGACAAAAATATGCTAAGAAGAATCCTAACAGGCTGTGCTCATTTCTCCCCGTTTACTGCGTTTACCTCCATCCTCCTTGACCTATATCATATTTCTTCAAGACTATCTGTTTTTCATCAAACCTATCATTAAAATATTCAGTCTCTTTCTTCAAGTCTTCATTTCCTCGTGAAGACTCCCATGTCACATAAAACATATTAAACATGTTTGTATGCCTTTCTCCTATTAATCTGTATCTGTCAGTTTAATTTTCAGATTCAGCCAGGAACCCCAGGAGGGTCAAGGAAAACTTTTTCCTTCCTTATAACACAAAGTCAGCAGTTGATATTTCTATTTATTTTGGCACAGTTGATGGATCATTCATTAAAACAAAAATAAAAACTTTCATGACTCTCTCAAAACAAGTACTATACTACTGAGATCTTAGCTACGTTTGTCTGTTTTTTTTTTTTTTTTTTTTTTTTTTTTTAAATCCTTTGAAAACTATTTATCTACCATTTATGGGCTCAGAGGTTAAAGCGTCTGCCTGCAATGTGGGAGACCTGAGTTCGATCCCTAGGTTAGGAAGATCCCTTGGAGAAGGAAATGGCAACCCACTCCAGTATTCTTGCCTGGAGAATCCCATGGACGGAGGAGCTTGGTGGTCTACAGTCCACGGGGTCACAAAGAGTCAGACATGACTTCACTTTCACCTATCTTAAACCATCCTAATAGTTAATATGTTCCTCTTAGAGTAAGCATTTATGAAAGCCTTAAGCATTGCAACTAGCCTTTTTAAAAGTACAATCCTGCAAACTAATGTTTTATAATGGAACAGGAATATTTTTCAATTGCATTTCACATATTTGAGTTGTTTAGACATGTTGCAATGAAATGAAATGCAAATGCCAAAACACATTTTAAATAGAGTATAGTTGCCAACATTGTTGTCATCTTGAAATAATCTCTCTTTGTTTCTAAGGCTTTTAGAGTATAGATCTGTGTCACAATTTAAGTTAATGCTAGCAAACCTGCCATTAATCCTTGACTACTTGTCATGCTTAGATATTCAACTAAGGTATATACCGCAGACCATCTGTGAGAGGGCATTATTTCATCTGTCTCTCAGGGAATAGGGAGACTCATTTTGAAGAAAGGCCCACCCTGACTATTTGTGAAAGCTGGAGAGTGACAGGTGGTTGGTACAGATAAACACAAAGAATGATACTGGAGGGTGGAAAAAAAAAAAAACTACGACTCTGCCAGCAAACCTTTGCAGTATTGCTGTGCACTATGACAGGTGGCAACTACTGAGATCCCTATGTCATGTATGTGTACAAAGCCAGAATATGACTCACATTTTGTAGCTCAGATTCCATGAGGCACTCAAAACACAGATGTTAGGAAGTTTCAAAGTTTAATAAAGACAGAATCTAATACTACCATGAAATCTTTCCTTTCTACAAGTGCCTGTGCTTATACTGATAACTGCAGGAAAGAGCTCTTGGCAGTAATTAAGTGAATGGATGGTATTTTAATTTAAATGTTAATACAGAATATTCAGCATTTTTGTAAGTTTCAAGAGGAACTGTAGATTTCCTTGGGAAACTGGAGGGTGGCCTATTGACTTTTAAAAGTGGAAGTTGGGATTTTTTAATCAACTTGAAGAAAGAGAACCTCTATCAGTATTTCCATGCCCTACCCAAAACATCAAGGCATTTATTGTCACCCAGCTTATTTAACTTATATGCAAAATATTGAGCTGGATGAAGAACAAACTGGAATCAAGATTGCCCGGATAAATAGCAATAACCTCAGATATGCAGATGACGCCATCCTCATGTCAGAAGTGATTAAGAAATAAAGAACCTTTTGATGAAAGTTGAAAAGGACAGTGAAAAAGTTGGTTTAAAATTCAATAGTCAGAAAACTGAGTTCATGGCATCCAGCCCCATCACTTCCTGGCAAATGCATGGGGAAACAATGGAAACAGTGACAGACTTTATATTTTGGGGGGCTCCAAAATCACTGCAGATGTTTATTGCAGTCATGAAATTAAAAGATGCTTGCTCCTTGGAAGAGGACCTATGACCAACCTAGACAGCATATTAAAAAGCAGAGTCATTACTTTGCCAGCAAAAGTCAGTCCATCTAGTCAAACTATGGTTTTTCCAGTAGTCACCTATGGATGTGAGAGTTAGACTATAAAAAATGATGAGAGCTGAAGAATTGATGCTTTTGAACTGTAGTGTTGGAGAAGACTCTTGAGAGTCCCTTGGATTTCAGGGAGATCAAACCAGTCAATCCTAAAGGAAATCAGCCCTGAATTTTCATTGGAAGGACTGATGCTGAAGTTCCAATACTTTGGCCATCTGATGAGAAGAACTGACTCATTGGAAAAGACCCTGATGTTGGGAACGATTGAAGGCAAGAGGGGAAGGGGATGACAAGAGAATGAGATGGTTGTATGGCATCACCGAGATGATGAACATCAGTTTGAGCAAGCTCCCAGAGTTGGAAGCCTAGCATGCTGCAGTCCATGGGGTCACAAAGAGTCAGACAAGACTGAGTGACTGAACTGACTGACTTCCCAACACAGAATTATTAAAGCAAACTGAAAATAAGGAAATAAGGAAAATAAGGCAAAGGAAAATAAATATTATTATTTTCAAAGCATTTCATGAACTTTGTTATCCATATCTAGCTTTGTTCCAGGTACAGACATAAAAAAAAAAAAAAAAAAAGATTCACTGAGCTTGCCATGACAAATAAAGAACTTTTGAGATTTGCTAATGCAAATGAGAATAAAGAGAAGACCACAATAAGTGGTAAGAGAAGATGCAACTATATGCAACCCACTGGCAAGCTTTGCTTTTTTTTTCATCTACTTTCCTTCAGAATTTGCTATATACCCCTAGTAATGACTTCTATGAACCACTGTCAACTCTGTTTAGCAAACAAGGACTTAAAAGATTAAAAATTAAAAAAATAGGAGATAATCATCACAAATAGAATAGAAACAAGGGCAAATTCAAAATGATATAAAGAAAAAAACTGGAATATATGCTCCATGAAAGCAGAAATTATTTTTTAACTGCTGCATCCCCACTACTCAAAATTGTGTTTGCATACACTTAAGTAGTCAATAGATGTATCAAATGACTGAGCAATTTTTTAAAAGATTGAATATAACTTGTATTAGAGCGAATACATTACCTAATGACATTTTACTACCTACTTTTTCTGTGCAAAGTATTTTATACAGATTAGTTTGTGTAATTACTATGAAAATGTCTCAGAAAGGTAGTTTTATGCTCATTTTATAGAAGAGAAGTGGAATTTCAGATATATTAAGTAATTAGTCCAAAATCATGCTGACTTCAAAGTACAGACCCTGTCTTTTAGAAAGTACAGACTCTTTGCATTATTCAGATAGTAATGGTACCAAGAAAACAGTGCCAATGGAACTGCACACTTTCACAGAAGACAGGAGAAGGCCACATTCTCATCAGGAAATTCTGATCTTCATTTTCAGAATTCATAATTTTTTGCCCAGTATTTTATGTTTGGTTATCTAAATATTAATACAAGAATCATTACTTTTTCTCTGCAATGATATTTGTTGTTGTGTGAAATATAGACTGCACATCTTGTAATATCTCTTAGTTGAAGGAAAACAATTATGCAATATACCTGAAATAATAAAAATTGTATCAACATTAAAAAAATGGGAGAATAAAAATGAGCAGTTTGTTAAAGCTTCCATTGCCAGAAAGAAATGTACAAAAGAGAGCAGGTAGAGTAAGAAAGAATAAGGAAAGTAAGGAAGAGATATAATATGGTCAAAGATGTGTGTGTGGGAACATTATATATCCATTTATCTGTATATTTATCTCTGTACCTATCATCTACCTTTTGAGAGACATCTCAGTGAAATGAAATAAAGAACTTGACTCTGTGGGAGAGGGAGAGGGTGGGAAGATTTGGGAGAATGGCATTGAAACATGTAAAATATCATGTATGAAATGAGTTGCCAGTCCAGGTTCGATGCACGATACTGGATGCTTGGGGCTGGTGCACTGGGACGACCCAGAGGGATGGAATGGGGAGGGAGGAGGGAGGAGGGTTCAGGATGGGGAACACATGTATACCTGTGGCAGATTCATTTTGATATTTGGCAAAACTAATACAGTTATGTAAAGTTTAAAAATAAAATAAAATTTAAATTAAATAAATAAATAAAGAAAGAAAGAACTTCACTTTGAGAACACTGCATTCAATGAAATCATTCTATTTATTTATTTACTTTTACACTAAAGAGTTTAGGAGTATACTGAATTGAAGTATTTTTTGACTTCCTTTTGATTTTAATGATTTTGAGACTTAGCTACCTTTTGAAACATGTGACTAGTTAATTTGTAAATTGTTGACAGTACTATGATCTTGTCAAACATAAAAGCTAAATATAAATTTCTATTACCCAGATCAATGTGATTAATGCAAGCTATGACATTGCTAATCAAGAAAAAGATGTCTCTTTCTACAAATGAATCACACAACCATAAAATCTTTTCACACATTATAAACAGACTTAGTCAAAACTTTTAAAAGTTATTTTGCTACATATTTTGGGAAAAAACCCAAATTAATCTTTTATTAAGAAATGGAAAAAGCTGGATTTACTCAAATTGAGAAGACTAAGATGAATCCAAATATTTGTTCATTATATTTACAGTGAACAAAAATGGGCAAGAAGTGATAGGGGATTTCCTGGTCTTTTATTAATTCATATGAAGTTATTCTAAATGATCTGACAACTAATGCCACTTTCACTTATTCAAAGATACTAGTGCAGCAAATATTCCTCTCTCTCAGCATCATAATATGTCCCTGCTCTACTCTATTTGTTGACATTCAGTCTGTTTTATCTTTATTCCCATGAAAACCTCATAGAATTTATTTATAGCAACCTCTGCAATTTATCTATATTTTTTTCAAGAGCTCTCTATACTATATTTCTCAACTCATTCACACTTGAAACCATTCTAATCAGTCTCTTATCATATCATACTCCCGAAGCTGCACAATCAATGACCTGATTACTAAATCCAATGGTCATTTCTCCACACTCATCTTGCTCAAAGTTTCAAAACAATTTGCTATAGTTGATTATCCTGTCTTCAGTGAAAAAAAAATTTTCATTGTACCTCCAGGTCTCAACATTCTCCAGAATTTCCTTGTACCTAATTTCTCAATCTTTTTTCCTGATATTTTGTCCTGTTTCTGCTCTCTTAACATTGGGGTACAAATGGTTCAGTGCTTATATTTAGTCTTTCCTCTATTTATACTCACTCCCTCTTTTTAGAATATCACCCTGTCCTATGACTTTAAAGATTGCCAAAGTTATATTTCCAATGTGAACATCTTCTGTGAATCAATACTCATGTGTACTCCTCATTTTCATTTGGATATCCAAAGGGATCTCAAACATAATATCTGAAATCAAGTTCCTCATCATCTCGTTCAAACCAGATCCTTCATCATCTTCTTCATTTTACTCAAAGGCAACACAGTCTTTCACATTGCTAAGGCTAAAATTCATGGAGTCGTCCTTGACTTCTTTGATTCTCTTATGCTATATCCTATCCACAATGATATACTGTTGATTTTCTCCTTATTGAGATGAACCTCTATTTAATCACAATGAATTGACCACATCTCATCACTTCCATCACCACCACCATGACCCTGGTTCCAGTCATATGACCTGTTCTGACCTCTTCTTTGGATTAACCTTTTTCCAGGTATCGTACAACCTTTGCCATCCATAGATATTTTTTACTGTTGTCGTTTGTTTTGTTTTTAACAACATAGTATTCGTAGTAATTCTGCGAAAACAAGTCAGATCACACTCTGATCCAACCACACGTTCTTTTTGATATTACATCAAACATTTCATGTATACTCAGACTTCAGGACATTTCCACCCCTTTCCTTCTTAAAAAGTTCTTACAACAGATACTCCAGACATCAACATGACTCAATCCCTTACCTTCATCAAGTATCTGATCAAATGTCACCTCACTATTAAAGTCTTACCTAACTTCAGCATTTTAAATGATACCCTATTAACAAGCTTTATTTATCTGCTTCACTTTTCTTTGTACCAACTGCTGCTATATTATCTGCTATACAATTTACTTTTTAATTTGTTTATCTACCACTTTATATCAGACCTGAAGTTGAATATAAAATCTGTGTGGGCTTTTTTTGTCTTATGTTTTTAATTTTCATGTGTTCAGACTTAATACTTGTCACCTAAGTATTCAGGAAAAAAAGAGGTTTCTGTATAAAATATGAATACTTTGTCACAGAATGTATACAAAACTGGAAATATTATTGATTTTATCAATATTATTTAGAATAGGTTGCTTTATAGCATTTAAATAAAACATTGGGTTTCACTCTTCTATTTTTTAGGATATTGAAAAATCACCAAGCTCCATGTGCAAATTGGCTGTTTAGTTTGATATAGTCCCACTTGTTAATTTTTGCCTTTGTTTCATTTGCTTTTGTTGTTAAGTCCAATAAATTATCACCAGAACTAAGGAGTTTATCAGCTGTATTTTATTCTAATAGTTTTATGGTTTTCAGGTCTTATATCCAAATATTCAATCCATTCTGAGTTACTGTCTGTATGGTATAAGAAAGTTTTCTGTGTCATCGTTCTGCTGGTGGTTGTCCAGTTTCCCCAACATCATTTATTGAAAACACTGTTGTTTCCTCATTGTATGTTCTTGGCTCTTGGTCATAATCAATTGATTGGTCATAAATCAATTAATCTCTATGTCTGTTTTATGTTGATGTTGTTGTTCAGTCACTAAATCGTGTCTGACCCCATGGATTATAGCACACCAGACTCCTCTGTCCTCCACAACTCATGTAGTTTGCTCAAATTCATGTCCATTGAGTCAGTGATGGTCAATGGACATGATCTCATCCTCTGCCACCCCCTTCTCCTTTTGTCTTCAAACTTTGCCAGCTTCAGGGTCTTTTCCAATGAATCAGCTTTTTGTACCAGCTGACCATAATATTGGAGTTTCAACTTCAGCAACAGTCCTTCCAATGAATATTCAGGGATGATTGTGTTGAAGATTGACAATATCATATTCATTTGATAACTATAGCTCTGTGATATAGTTTGAAATCAAGGAGCATAATGCTCCCCCATCTTTGTTCTTCTTTCTCAAGAGTTATTTGGATATGTAGGGTCATTTGTGGTTCTATGCAAATTTTAGTATTATATATTCTATTTTTTTGAAGAACATCTTGGAATTTTGATGGTGATTGCATTGAATCTGTAGACTGCTTTGAGTAGTAAGTACAACTGACATGTACTTGAGTATGTAATTTGGATAGTATGGACAATGGATTATGTAATTTTTATCTAGGAATTTTAAGTTTGAATTTTGAAAGAAAATGTATTTTATTTGCACAATAACTCAAGTGTTCTCTCCTCTATCCCATATAAAAATGAAATAGTCCGCAGTATATATTTATTTGGAATTACTTGAATGGAACATTTTAAAAGAGTAACAATCACCTTACTGATTTAATGCAGATGAATAGATGTTACCTCCATTAAATCAGTTTGCTACCTTATTTTCCACTGTTGCTGTAACAAATTACTAAGCACTTAGTGGCTTCAACACATTTTATATTATATCACAGTGCTGAAGGTCAAATGTTTGGGTTGGATTTGCCTGTTTTTCTTCTCTAGATTTCACAAGGCTACCACTAAAGTGTTGGCCAGCAGGGCTCCTACCAGAAGGCACTGGGGAGAATCTGCTTTCAAGCTCATTCAGGTTGCTGGCAGAATTCAGCTTCTTGTTATAGATCTGAGGTCTCTGTTTTCAAGCTGGCTGTCCCCAGGGACTGCCCTTAGCTTTTAGAGGCTTCTTTTTGGTCCCTACATGTGTTCTGTGTTTCTGAATAAGCATGGTGAATTCTCTTGATGCTCAGAATCTGTGACTTCTTTTTCTGCCACAGCTCTCTTGCTCCTAGCCAGAGAAATTCATCTGCTTTTAACACATGTGATCAGCTTGAGGTAACCCAGATAATACAGAATAATCTCCCTAATTTGAGGTCTGTAATTTGAAATATATCTGTAAAATTTATTTTCTCATGTAAGCTAATATCAGAGAAGGCAATGGCACCCCATTCCAGTACTCTTGCCTGGAAAATCCCATGGATGGAGGAGCCTGATTGGCTGCAGTCCATGGGCTCGCTAAGAGTCAGACACGGCTGAGCGACTTCACTTTCACTTTTCACTTTCATGCATTGGAGAAGGAAATGGCAATCCACTCCAGTGTTCTTGCCTGGAGAATCCCAGGGACAGGGGAGCCTGGTGGGCTGCTGTCTATGGAGTTGCACAGAGTCGGACACGACTGAAGCAACTTAGCAGCAGCAGCAGCAGCAAGCTAATATGTTCAAAATTTCTGAGATTTAACATATGGATATGTTAGAGGGGTCTTGATTCCACATATCACATTGCTCTATCCAATCCTGGGAATTTCAAAATCTCCCTAATAGTGATAGATTTTATAATGATTTCAAAATATTAAAATAAAATTAGTAATGAGCACTGGCTGATTAATTCTATCATGAAACTATTAATCTTGTTGTTCTTTGTGTGCTTATCAATCAAAAATATATTACAAATAATTTTCCCTAAATGATTTCTGGCTAATGACTTTAGGGATATACACATCTGTGTTCACAGTTCTATTAAATTAAGAGTAAATCCAAGCACTAAAGATTGATTTTTGACATATATATTAATATTCTGCTATTGTTCACTTCATAGAATATAAATAACATTAAATAACTTTGAGAATTTTTGCCTGTAGAATCTGTTCTTTTCTCAATAATTAAATGCAATTCTGCATTGCTCTGAAGGGATAGTGTAATACAAATCATGAAAATATGAGCTTAAAAGAAGCAAAATATGTTAAGCAGATGAGGAAATTATATGATAAATTTAAAATAATATTAGTTACTATAAATCATTATTTTACAAACATAAAATATAAACTTAGCAGTATGACACTTGAGTTAATTTTCCTTAAAGATAAAGATCATATAATTTATATATCGATCTACTATACTAGTTTTACTTTTCAGTTTTTACTAAACACACATTGTACTTTGTTGTAATATATGCAAGTAAGCAATAATTAGAAAAACATGTCTATTGAAGTCATAGCTCATCAAGACTTTTGGAGAGCACATACTTTCTAAAGTAACCTAAAAATATTTCATTCAGCTACTACTGTGAAACAGTGGAGACAGTGACAAATTTTATTTTGTTGGGCTCCAAAATCACTGTGGATAGAGACTGCAGCCATGAAATTAAAAGACATTTACTCCTCAGAAGAAAAGCTATGACAAACCTACACAGTGCTTTAAAAACCAGAGACATCACTTTGCCAACAAAGGTCTGCATAGTCAAAGCTATGCTTTTTTCCAGTATTCATATATGAATGTGAGAGTAAGACCATAAAGAAAACTGAGAACCAAAGAATTAATGCTTTTGAATTGTGGTTGGAGAAGACTCTTGAGAGTCCATTGGAGAGCAAGGAGATCAAACCAGTCAATCCTAAAGGAAATCAACCCTGGATATTTCTTGGAAGGACTGATGCTGAAGCTGAAGCTCCAATGCTTTGGCCACCTGATGTGAAGAACTGACTCATTGGAAGGGACCCTGATGCTGGGAAAGATTGAGAGCAGGAGAAAAAAGAGGTGACAGAGGATTACATGATTGGATGACATCACCAACTCAATGGACATGAGTTTGAGCAAACTCCAGGAGGCAGTGAAGGACAGGGAAGCCTGGTGTGCTGCAGTTCATGAAATTGCCAAAACTCTAACAAGACTTAGTGACTGAACAGCAACAAAAACTACTGTGAAATGCCACAATGTCCATAGAAAACAGATAGTTTAAAATATTTTCTTTTAAAATCTTAATTTAAACATTTTATTACAGAAGATTTTATTGTATTTTTCTTTATGTTAAATTTCCCAGAGTTTCTCTATCTTGCCAAGTAGCAAGTTTAAACTAGAAAAACAAGTCTTACAGTCGATTCCAACACCTGTTTATGACATTCTCACTTTAAACTTGGTCTCTGTATTTGAGTCCTTTGGATTTAACTTTGGTTCTAGGCAATACCTATGTTCAAATCTCAACCCTGACACTTAATAGCCATGCAATCTTAGACAAGTTGTTTGTCTTCTCTGAGCTTAATTTTTATCATTTTTCCCTCAGTTTAGAATTCAGAAAGCTGAGAGAATTCATAGCCTGCTCTGACAGGCCAAAAAAAACTTGAATATTCAAATACACCATTATTTTGGAGTAATATATCTCATTTATCACAGTTGTTTGGAGCTAAGATAATGAGCGTGAGGCAACCTTATCACACTGCTTTAAAAATTTTAATAAAAATAAGCACCTGATAATAATAATCTCTTATTACATACTAGCTCTTATCATTAAGTTTTGACAATGGCTACTTATAACAAAACAATTGTAGTAATATCATATCTCCACTATTGAAACTTAGACTATGAATCTGGCATGACTGGCCTTTCCAGTTGAGTTTTGGCCCTTGCATTGCCGCCTTTAGCTCTAGACAACTGTTCCAGTGCCCATGTAGTTCTGTGACATCCAGGTGAGAGAGCGAGCCTGGAGTGATGTGTGTATGAAACAAAGAAATGTTTCTCATTTAATCGGAAAATAGGAAATTATTTTGGCCTTTGTGACAATAATCCCAACATTATATCACAAGTTTTAAAAGAAGGACTATAGAAATCAGGTACCCACACATTATTGAGATTAAACATCTTCCTTATACTTCAAACTAAAGTTAATCCCATAATCACATGTGGAAAAACCCATAATGTCAGATCTCAAGGTAATTAGGATGGCATCACCTTGCTATTTTTAAAGGAATTTCACAAAGTACATAAACCTATATGTGATCTGCAGTGATAGGTCCGAAAGTATGAATAATAACAAGTGTTTGTTTTATATCTAGAAAGATGGAATTCTGCTTAAATTGATATGGTGAAATGCCTTACTTTATACATTGTTTAAAATATTGTGTATGTACACTTGTTAAATATACGTGGAATCGATCTTTGTTTAATGTTCCTTCTGTGTGTTATTTTGGTTAAAACATATTTTTAGAAAGGTTTTTTAGAGTTTAAGACCATATGAATGTGATAAATTATCATGCCTTATTATCTGAAATAGTTAATTCTGTGAGATAGGAGCCCTACTCAGCTGTTATCTGGTCTGTGATACAAGATAAAATTATAAATTCCTTTGCACTCACTTGTTCTCTCAATTTATCTTGTGTTATCATTTATATACATGGTTGTAATTAAAGTTAAAAATTATGACACAGTATGATATCTCCTTGCAATTTTTTATTTTAATGAGAACTACAAAGATTAGATCCTCTTGTGTGTGAGAGAGAGTTTGAAGGATTAACGAAGAGTGCTTTAATTAAGTAGTCTAGAGGAAAATGTTTTAAAATGGCAAAAGAACTGAGCTAAATAAGTTAGATTAAAAAAAAAACACAACTTGAAAAAACTATTATATAAGCACTTAGGGTGCTCTTCAGTCAATTGTCTTTTATATCTGACCTTCAATTTTGAACTATTAATATATTTGAAATGCAGCATGCAATTGCATGAAGACCTGTCGATCCACTAATTCATTGATTAAACAAATATCAAATATCTAAAACAATCTGTGTTCTAGTTAGAAGGAAAAAAAAGTAACAATACATTTCTTTTGCTGTTTAAAATCATTATCAGACATTTATATCATTTCATTTTCTTAATGTATTTTCTTTACCCAGCTTAGAGAAGTTTGAACATTTTTAGCAGGGATTTTGAATATCTTTATATTAAAACATTTATCACACTATAAAAAGTTATTTATTTTAGATCTCTCTATACTTATACTTTTCAAGAGCAAGTATCATACTGAGCATTTAATGAGTATTTGCTCGATCAATAATATGGTTTAAATTGATACAAATCAGTTAATTTTAAAGTAATAAAAATATGTTTAAAAGTTTATCTATTACACAACATTTGTTCTTAACAGAGACTTTCTGTTCAACATGCAATCATATATACTGCTTTTGTGAAGATAAATGCTATTTCTTTAGCATTTTAGATTTAATAGCATTGCTACTTAAACAAGACACACGATGTTGACTTCATGTTCTCTGATCTGCAGACATCTCTTTATGCTTTTGAAAAGATGTAATTAATTGGCTCAAAAGTTATTAAAAATACCAAAATATTTTAAATATTAAATAATATTCAGAAAGTTGAAAAAAATCATTTTAGATATTAAAAAATACTAAGGGGGGAAGCCTAGGAGGAATTCCTATAATTCTAGTAATAAAATAAAAGAGAATCTTTTAATATTGAATGATAATCCAAAGTATAAAATGAATATCCTTTTTTTATACAAGCTCATATTGATATTTTTATATCAGTCTATGTTGGTATAAGTGATTGAATATATAAATGGGGAGAAGAGACAAATTTCTGACTAAGAAGAATTCTAAATATTTATGCAGATGATCCATGCTAGAAGAAGGAAAGCATAACTCCCCAATTCTTATGTGTAATTCTGTGGTGACTTCCTTCCAGAGTACAGTAAGGAAAGGGGTAAAAATGAGAGACTTTACAGTGGAGAACTCTTACAAACACCACTTCAGTCAAATGATGAAAGTCAATAACAACCACTGCAAATCATGCTGATAGTATGCAGCCTGATATGATGTAACTGAATATGAGTGTGGTTAACTTATAACAACATGGGGGCATGTATGAAAAGAGTACAAATACACAGTCTAGAGAACTTGACAGGCAATCATTCTCTTTTTGCTCTGCCACAAGCTGCTTGTATACTTTTAGATAAGTCATTTAAACCCTCAGGCTGCCAGTTCTCTGAAATGAATGACAAATTAAAAGAGCTCTAGGATTCTGCTGAGCTACCGTCCGTGGGGTCACAAAGAGTCAGATATGACTTAGCGCAAGCAAGCACAAGACCCACCTAAGCTCTATTATTCTATTAATGTATCTATAAAATGACATAACTATCAGAGAGATTATAACCCCCATGAAAGAAGGATACTTGTCAACACTGAAACAAAACAAAACAAATTTAGAATAGAGCTAAAGTTTGAGGTCACATGCTGTGTGTTTATATTCTATAGACTAGAAAAAATAACTTCATGAAAGATCTAAGAAGCGCGTGACACTGAAGAACCACTTTGAGATATTGATGGATATGGACGAAGTGAAGGGCACCCTTTATTCAAAATAATTGGAATCTGACTCACGCATTAATTTCTCAGTATACTTCAGAATTTCAGGTTTTGACAGAGATAAACCATTCCTTCAAATCCCTCAATGCTTTATTATCATCTATAGTACCAAATCAAAGTGCCTTGAATGATATATCCAACCTTTCCCAACTCTGCCCTTGTCAGCAACACAAACCTATGTCATGTCACCAGGGGACTGATTTACATTAGTGCAACTGTGAGCTCCTTTAAGTATCCTGAATAAATATACTGTTAGATACCCCTGTCTTTCGGAAAATTCCTTTCTTTTAGAATGTCCTTCCATCAAGAGCACAGAATACCTTCATTTAGCCTCTCAAGGTGTCAGGCCTTATGATATTAATCTTTACATCTAAATCAACACCTAGCAAAGGACAATGATGATGATAATAGTGAGGACGATGGTGAGGAAGACTGAAAATAACTTTTCTTCTTGGATGCCTGCTGTCCTATCATGGACCACATTTGAGTCATGAATTACAACAAGGTAGTCTGGCCTTATATTTATTTTATTATACTTGTCTGTTGAACATGTACATGCACATAATAAATATTTGTTAGGGTTTAACTCAAGGCGTTTATCCTACAAACTTTAGTTTTCGAAAAAGTAATGGAGGTACAAAGGAGAAGTCACAATGACTAGGATATAATTGTTCAGTAGAGTGGAAGTCGCTCAGTCTTGTCCGACTCTTTGCAAGCCCCCTGGAATTCTCCTGGCCAGGATACTGAAGTGGATAGCCTTTCTCTTTTCCAGGGGATCTTCCTAACCCAGGGATCAAACCCAGGTCTTCTGCATTGCAGGCAGATTTTTTACCAGCTGAGCCACAAGGGAAGCCCAAGAATATTGGAGTGGGTAGCCTATCCATTCTCCAGCAGATCTTTCTGACCCAGGGATCGAATCAGGGTCTCCTGAACTGCAGGAGGATTTTTTTTACCAACTGAGCTATCAGGGAAGTTCAACTGTTCAGTAGAACTAATGGATAAATACCCTAGATAAATAAGAAGATTCTCCATCATACTGTGATATATTCATATTATTTTCTAAATCTTTGTATCTTTCAAGTATCTACATTATGTAGCCTCTCTGGTACTTCACCAAACAGAAATCAACAAATACCAGAGAGGTTAAATGAGTACCTCTTCTTTTTAATTCTCTGTCTTTTTGTCCCTCAAAGATTATACTTTCACCAACTTTTTATTTCCCATAAGCAACTTAGCAGCAGCAGCAACAACAGCTATCTCACATACATGTAAGATGTGTGTTTCACAAAAAGTATTTTTTTTTTCTGATCAGATGATTATTAAACACAGGCAGCTGTGATGGGAGCGCTAAAGCGCGGCTGAGAGGAGCCACCCCAGGTCCGAGGTCGGGGCAGAAGCCGGGAGGACCACATGCCCAAAGGGCGGCGGCCAAGAGCAGTTACCCCACGTCCGAGGTCAGGGGCAGCGGCAGCGGCTGAGAGTACCAGACTGCGATGGTGCAGGAATGTCCGAGAGGAGCTACCCCGCATCTGAGGTCAGGAGGGGAGGCCAGAGGACATACCCAGCCTCCGAGGTCAGGGCACCGACGAGAGGAGTTACCTGCGTCCGAGGTCAGGGGTGGTGGCCGGGAGGAGATACCCCACTCCCCAAGCCTGAGGCTAAGGGCGGCGGGCAGAAGGAACTACCCCATGCCCCCACGCCCAAGGCCCACATCCAAGAAGCCCTGGCTGCACAGGTGCAGGAGGGCCTAGAGGAGCTATCCCACATTGAAGGTCAGGAAGGGCAGCGGTGAGGAGATACCCCTCGTCCAAGGTAAGGAGCAATAGCTGGGCTTTGCTGGAAAGCCGTGAAGAGATACCCCATGCCCAAGGTAAGAGAAACCCAAGTAAGATGGTAGGTGCTGCAAGAGGGCATAAGAGGGCAGACACACTGAAACCATACTCACAGAAAACTAGTTGATCTAATCACACTAGGACAACAGCTTTGTCTAACTCAATGAAACTAAGCCATGCCTGTGGGGCAA
Organism: Bubalus bubalis; assembly: GCF_019923935.1. Lineage (NCBI taxonomy): Eukaryota > Metazoa > Chordata > Mammalia > Artiodactyla > Bovidae > Bubalus > Bubalus bubalis. The sequence continues at coordinate 4,938,048 of NC_059179.1, read as the reverse complement.
CCCAAGAAGGACCGGTCATGGTGGAGAGATCTGACAGAATGTGGTCCACTGCAGAAGGGAATGGCAAACCACTTCAGTATTCTTGCCTTGAGAACCCCATGAACAGTATGAAAAGGCAAAATGATAGGATACTGAAAGAGAAACTCCCCAGGTCAGTAGGTGCCCAATATGCTACTGGAGATCAGTGGAGAGATAACTCCAGAAAGAATGAAGGGATGGAGCCAAAGCAAAAAGAATACCCAGCTGTGGATGTGACTGGTGATAGAAGCAAAGTCCAATGCTGTAAAGAGCAATATTGCATAGGAACCTGGAATGTCAGATCCATGAAGCAAGGCAAATTGGAAGTGGTCAAACAAGAGATGGCAAAAGTGAATGTTGACATTCTAGGAATCAACGAACAGAAATGGACTGGAATGGGTGAATTTAACTCAGATGACCATTATATCTACTACTGCGGGCAGGATCCCTCAGAAGAAATGGAGTGGCCATCATGGTCAACAAAAGAGTCCAAAATGCAGTACTTGGATGCAATCTCAAAAACGGCAGAATGATCTCTGTTCATTTCCAAGGCAAACCATTCAATATCACAGTAATCCAAGTCTATGCCCCAACCAGTAATGCTGAAGAAGCTGAAGTTGAACGGTGCTATGAAGACCTACAAGACCTTTTAGAACTAACACCCCAAAAAGATGTCCTTTTCATTATAGGGCACTGGAATGCAAAAGCAGGAAGTCAAAAAACACCTGGAGTAACAGGCAAATTTGGCCTTGGAATACGGAATGAAGCAGGGCAAAAACTAATAGAATTTTGCCAAAGAAATGCACTGGTCATAACAAACACCCTCTTCCAACAACACAAGAGAAGACTCTACACATGGACATCACCAGATGGTCAACACCGAAATCAGACTGATGATATTCTTTGCAGCCAAAGATGGAGAAGCTCTATACAGTCAGCAAAAACAAGACCAGGAGCTGACTATGGCTCAGACCATGAACTCCTTATTGCCAAATTCAGACTTAAATTGAAGAAAGTAGGGAAAACCACTAGACCATTCAGGTATGACCTAAATCAAATCCCTTATGATTATACAGTGGAACTAAGAAATAGATGTAAGGGCCTAGATCTGACAGATAGAGTGCCTGATGAGCTATGGAATGAGGTTCATGACATTGTACAGGAGACAGGGATCAAGACCATTCCCTTGGAAAAGAAATTCAAAAAAGCAAAATGGCTGTCTGGGGAGGCCTTACACATAGCTGTGAAAAGAAGAGAAGCAATAAGCAAAGGAGAAAAGGAAAGATATAAACATCTGAATGCAGAGTGCCAAAGAATAGCAAGAAGAAATAAGAAAGCCTTCTTCAGTGATAAATGCAAAGAAATAGAGGAAAACAACAGAATGGGAAAGACTAGAGATCTCTTCAAGAAAATCAGAGATACCAAAGGAACATTTCATGCAAAGATGGTCTCGATAAAGGACAGAAATGGTATGGACCTAACAGAAGCAGAAGATATTAAGAAGAGGTGGTAAGAATACACAGAAGAATTGTACAAACAAGATCTTCATGACCCAGATAATCACGATGGTGTGATCACTGACCTGGAGCCAGACATCCTGGAATGTGAAGTCTAGTGGGCCTTAGAAAGCATCACTATGAACAAGCTAGTGGAGGTGATGAAATTCCAGTTGAGTTATTTCAAATCCTGAAAGATGATGCTGTTAAAGTGCTGCACTCAATATGCCAGCAAATTTGGAAAACTCAGCAGTGGCCACAGGACTGGAATAGGTCAGTTTTCATTCCAATCCCAAAGAAAGGTAATGCCAAAGAATGCTCAAACTACCGCACAATTGCACTCATCTCACATGCTAGGAAAGTAATGCTCAAAATTCTCCAAACCAGGCTTCAGCAATATGTGAACCGTGAACTTCCTGATGTTCAAGCTGGTTTTAGAAAAGGCAGAGGAACTAGAGATCAAATTGCCAACATCTGCTGGATCATCGAAAAAGCAAGAAAGTTCCAGAAAAACATCTATTTCTGCTTTATTGACTATGTCAAAGCCTTTGACTGCATGGATCACAATAAACTGTGGAAAATTCTGAAAGAGATGGGAACACCAGACCACCTGACATGCCTCTTGAGAAATTTGTATGCAGGTCAGGAAGCAATAGTTAGAGCTGGACATGGAACAACAGACTGGTTCCAAATAGGAAAAGGAGTTCGTCAAGGCTGTATATTGTCATCCTGTTTATTTAACTTATATGCAGAGTACATCATGAGAAACGCTGGACTGGAAGTAACACAAGCTGCAATCAAGATTGCTGGGAGAAATATCAATAACCTCAGCTATGCAGATGACACCACCCTTATGGCAGAAAGTGAAGAGGAACTAAAAAGCCTCTTGATGAAGGTGAAAGTGGAGAGTGAAAAAGTTGGCTGAAAGCTCAACATTCAGAAAACGAAGATCATGGCATCCGGTCCCATCACTTCATGGGAAATAGATGGGGAAACAGTGGAAACAGTGCCAGACTTTATTTTTCTGGGCTCCAAAATCACTGCAGATGGTGACTTGCAGCCATGAAATTAAAAGACGCTTACTCCTTGGAAGGAAAGTTATGACCAACCTAGATAGCATATTCAAAAGCAGGCATTACTTTGCCAACAAAGGTTCGTCTAGTCAAGGCTATGGTTTTTCCTGTGGTCATGTATGGATGTGAGAGTTGGACTGTGAAGAGGGCTGAGGGCCGAAGAATTGATGCTTTTGAACTGTGGTGTTGGAGAAGACTCTTGAGAGTCCCTTGGACTGCAAGGAGATTCAACCAGTCCATTCTGAAGGAGATCAGCCCTGGGTGTTCTTTGGAAGGAATGATGCTAAAGCTGAAACTCCAGTACTTTAGCCACCACATGGAAGAGTTGACTCATTGGAAAAGACTCTGATGCTGGAAGGGATTGGGGGCAGGAGGAGAAGGGGATGACAGAGGATGAGATGGCTGGATGGCATCACTGACTCGATGAACGTGAGTCTGAGTGAACTCCGGGAGTTGGTGATGGACAGGGAGGCCTGGCGTGCTGCGATTCATGGGGTCGCAAGGAGTCGGACACAACTGAGGGACTGATCTGATCTGACGGATCTGATTAGACATATATGCATATAGTATTCCAGGAAAAGCTATACTATTTACAGTACTGATTGTAATCTTTGGAATTTGCATGTCTTCACATCTGGACTGTGGCATTTTAGTGTTTTTTTATGTAACAAACACCAAACCTTTTCAGCTAAAAATTCTTAAGGTTAGTACCGATAAGATCAGTTACCAAGTAAACATACTTTGAATGATATCAACTTGGATTGTTGTTCTAGTTTGGTCTAAGTCACTTCAGTTGTGTCCTACTCTGTGCGACCCCACAGACAGCAGTCCACCAGGCTCCCCAGTCCCTGGGATTCTCCAGGCAAGAACACTGGAGTGGGTTGCCATTTCCTTCTCCAATGCATGAAAGTGAAAAGTCAAAGTCAAGTCGCTCAGTCGTGTCCGACTCTTAGCGACCCCGTGGACCACAGCCTATCAGGCTCCTCCGTCCATGGGATTTTCCAGGCAGGAGTACTGGAGTGGGGTGCCATTGCCTTCTCCAGGACTGTTGTTAGTGGTGTATTAAATAATTTGCACAAACCTATCTTCTGAGAATTATTTAAAAAGCTTGACAAAACTTTTAAAAAATCTGCTTGAAAAAATCATCAAGCTAATAACATAGTGAAGTTCTTTCCTAGAAAACGTGAACCAGGAAATAGGACAGAAATGAAAGAGATGGACTGAGAATGAGGGAGAGTCCTCAACTCCTGTGGACACATCCTGATTCCATAGGGGACCACTGAGAGGCTGAAAGGATGAAATGAGTGATTTACAATTCTTGTGGACCTGATTCCACAGGGGACCAGTGAGAGGCTGAAAGGGTGAAATGAGAGATTTACAATTCTTGTGGACCTAGGGAGAGAAAATTACAGCCCATGGCCTGATAAATAGGAACTGATGAACTCTCCTTCCAGCTGGGAATCTGAATGTTCCCATTCATGAAGTAGAGTGAACTGGACATAAAGAGCATACTGCACACTTTGGAGTTCAGCCATTAATTCTGTCAATTCCAGAAACTGGATTGATGTGATCCTGGTTCGCTGGTGTCTCATTTTACTACAAGAAGCAAAGGTAAATCCTCTCTGGAGGCAAATATTATCTTTCTAAGCCTCAAATTCTCTCTATAACACTTTCACAATTATTATGTCATACACACAACACAACACATCAGGCACATGAGCGGAAGCAACAACATAACAAAACAAAGATAGTCAGATATAGACCAAAAAATATAAATATTGGTCCTGCAAGCGCTTCTTAATACACATCCTCTAAGATAACCTCCATTATAGAGTCTTCTTTACAGGAACCCAAGTAAGCATTATTGAAGATCAAATGGTCTGGGAAAAGTGACATGAATATGAAATTCTGGACCTGGGTTACATGCTCCCTGAAAAGTAGTGAGGACCCAATACCTGGGGTGTGGTAGATTTCAGAGAACCCATGAAACAGGGGCGTTTATGATAGTAAAACTTTCACTGGTGGTAGTAAACGTTGATAAGCCACTAGTGGAAGGACACACGCTCAGAGGTGGTATGAATCAGATGTTTGAGAATCATGTCAGAGTAGCGATTATGTATGTAACAATGAAACTGGATGGTCCTTGCTGGGGGAAACTAGAGCTTTGAGAAATACAATGACAAGTTGAAGGTGATTATTTATTTAAGACTAAACACTATGTTTGGTAATCTCTTGGAAGCATATAGAGTTCATCTCCTGTAGCCAGAAAGCAGAGAAAGTTAACTACCAGTACTAGGATTTAATCTTAAAACTCCAGAGAAGGCAAAATTTGAATCCTAGATTGCCTACTCTCCCCAGAATAGAATTCTGGCTGGGAAAAGATGAAACTTTGAGACTTAGTATAGAAACATTTGTTAATTTTAATTCCCTAGATTACCTGTATCATTTGAGCCTGGGGAAATGAAAAAAAGTCATCATTTCTCTCAATAAACCAAATGATTTGAAGACAAATAAAATCTGTGTGAGTAGTTAAATCCTGTATAGGAGATAAGGGGAATTTTTAAAATATCTATTTTTAAACACTAGTCATAAACAATGGAGAAGGAAATGGCAACCCACTCCAGTGTTCTTGCCTGGAGAATCCCAGGGACAGGGGAGCCTGGTGGGCTGCCGTCTATAGAGTCGCACAGAGTCGGACACGACTGAAGCGACTTAGCAGCAGCAGCAGCAGCAGCAGGACAAGGCAATGGCACCCACTCCAGTCCTCTTGCCTGGAAAACCCCATGGACAGAGGAGCCTGGTGGGCTGCAGTCCATGGGGTCTCAAAGAGTCGGACATGACTGAGCGACTTCACTTTCTATTTTTACTTTCATGCATTGGAGAAGGAAATAGCAACCCACTCCAGTGTTCTTGCCTGGAGAATCCCAGGGATGGGAGAGCCTGGTGGGCTGCCGTCTATAGGGTCACACAGAGTCGGACACGACTGAAGCGACTTAGCAGTAGCAGTCATAAACAAAGTTAGTAGAGGTGATGGAATTCCAGTTGAGCTATTCCAAATCCTAAAAGATGATGCTGTGAAAGCTGCACTCAATATGTCAGCAAATTTGGAAAACTCAGCAGTGGCCACAGGACTGGCAAAGGTCAGTTTTCGTTCCAATCCCAAAGAAAGGCAATGCCAAAGAACACCCAAACTACTGCACAATTGCCTCATTTTGCATGCTAGTAAGAAATACTCAAAATCCTTCAGACTATACTTCAACAGTATGTGAACCGAAAACTTTCAGATGTACAAGCTGCATTTAGAAAAGGCAGAGGAAGCAAAGATCACATTTTAAACATCTATTATATCATAGAAAAAGAAGGGAATTCCAGAAAAACATCTATTTCTGCTTCACTGACTAAAGCCTTTGACTGTGTGGATCAAAACAAGCTAGAAAATCCTTAAAGAAATGGGAATACCAGACCACCTTGCTTCTCTCACAGCTCAGTTGGTAAAGAATCCACCTGCAATGCAGGAGAACCTGGTTCGATTCCTGGGTTGTGAAGATCCCATGGAACAGGGAAAGGCTACCCACTCTAGTATTCTGGCCTGGAGAATTCCATGGATTGTATAGTCCATGGGGTTGCAAAGAGTCAGTCATGCCTGAATAACTTTCACTTTCATCACTATTCCTTGCCACAGTGAGGTGTTATCTGTTCTTGTCTGTTCAGACCACCTTACCTGCCTCCTCAGCAACCTGTATGCAGGGTAAGAAGCAACAGTTAGAACTTGACATGGAACAGCAGACTGTTTCCAAATTGGGAAAGGATTATGTCAAGGCTGTATACTGTCACTCTGTTATTTAACTTATATGCAGAGTGAGTCATGTGAAATACTGGTTTGGATGATTCACAAGCTGGAATCAAAATTGCCAGGAGAAATGGCAGTTACTGCAGATATGCAGATGATACTGCTCTAACAGCAGAAAGAGAAGAGAAACTAAAGAGCCTCTTGATGAAGGTGAAAGAGGAGAGTGAAAAATCTGGCTTAAAACTCAGCATTCAAAAAACTAAGATCATGGCATCAGTTCTCATTACATTATGACAAACAGATGGGGAAAAAGTGGCATATTTTATTTTCTTGAGCTCCAAAATCATTGCTAATGATTACTGCAGCCATGAAATTAGAAGGCAATTGCTCCTTGGAAGAAAACTGTGACAAACCTAGACAGCATATTAAAAAGCAGAAACATCACTTTGCTGATAAATGTCCATATGGTCAAAGCTATGTTTTTTCCAATAATCATGTATGGATGTGAGAGTTGGACCATAAAGAATGCTAACTGCCACTGCTAAGTCACTTCAGTCGTGTCCAACTCTGCGCGACCCCACAGACGGCAGCCCAACAGGCTCCACCGTCCCTGGGATTCTCCAGGCAAGAACACTGGAGTAGGTTGCCATTTCCTTCTCCAATGCATGAAAGTGAAAAGTGAAAGTGAAGTCGCTCAGTCGTGTCCGACTCTTAGCGACCCCATGGACTGCACCCTACCAGGCTGCTCTGTCCATGGGATTTTCCAGGCAAGAGTACTGGAGTGGGGTGCCATTGACCATAAAGAATGCTGGGCACCAAAAAACTTGCTTTTGAATTGTGCTGCTGGAGAACACTCTTGTGAGTCCTGTGGACTGGAAGGAGATCCAACTAGTCAGTCCTAAAGGAAATCAATTCTGAATATTTACTGGAAAGACTGATGCTGAAGCTGAAGGTCCAGTACTTTGGCCACCTGATATGAAGAGCTGACTCATTGGAAAAGATCCTGATTCTGGGAGAGACTAAAGGGCAAAAGAAGAGGGTGACAGAGGATTAGATTGCTGGATTGCCATCACCAATTCAATGGATATGAGCTTGAGTAAACTCCAGGAGATAGTGAAGGACAGGGAGTCCTGGCATGCTGGAGTCCATGGGGTCACAAAGCGTTGGACACAACTTAGCCACTGATAAACAAGTCACAAACAAATTTGTAAGAAACTTTACATTGAGAACTATAGGAAACAGTGACAGATAAAGATAACAGTAGATTTATATTGCCAGTCACTCCAGGGCATAGCATATATACTTTTGAATAGAACAACAGGCACATTTGACAACAAAATATGCTGTCACACACACATACACACATATATATATATATTTATACATATCTCCCTCTACTTTTTCTTTTTTTTACCAAACACATATAATTGAACTTCTTTTTTTTTTTTTTGTAAGTTAAAAGTTGCTTATAGCATGTGCAGGAATGTTTCTCAGAATATGGTGACTATATAATGAAAACCATAATGAAGTTCTACTCATTGTTATTCTTGTGAATAGTAATGAGTTTGAGGAACCCGCACCCTCCCTGGTGGCTCAGACGGTAAAGCGTCTGCCTACAATGCAGGAGACCCGGGTTCGATCCCTGGGTGGGGAAGATCCTCTGGAGAAGGAAACGGCACCCCACTCCAGTACTCTTGCCTGGAAAACCCCATGGATGGAGGAGCATGGTAGGCTACAGTCTATGGGGTCGCTAAGAGTCGGACACGACTGAGCGACTTCACTTTCACTTTCACTTTCACCCTGAAGCAGAGGGTAGAAACCCAATTACCTAGATTTCCTCATCAGTGGCATGCTAGTATGCAACCTGGGATCCACAAATGTGGCATATTCAGAAGACAGCAATACAAAATTGTGTGAGAAAACATGTTCTGTACAGATTCCATTCTGATGAAAGTAACAGTAGAAGCATGCCCTTTCCAAAGCAGTTGTGACAAAGTTTCTGGAATCCAGTGTTCAAGTCAACAGTCAAGCTATGGTATCTGTACCCCTCAGTATTTTTTCCTGTATAATTTGAAAAAGTGAAAGTCTCTTAGTTGTGTCTGATTCTTTGCAACCCCATGGAATATAGAGTTCATGGAATTCTCCCGGCCAGAATACTGGAGTGGGTAGTGATTCCCTTCTCCAGGGGATCTTCCCAACCCGGGATTGAATCCAGGTCTCCAGCATTGCAGGCAGATTCCTTATGAGCTGAGCCACCAGGGAAGCCCAAGAATACTGGAGTGGGTAGCCTATCCCTTCTCCAGGGGATCTTTCTGACCCAAGAATCGAACTGGAGCCTCCTGCACTGCAGGGGGATTCTTTACCAGCTGAGCTACCAGGGAAGAATGAAATCTATTGTATGCAACTCAGAATACTGATACATATAGTCCTCTTATTCCCACAGTATATTTCTTGAATTCCTTAGTAAACACATTCTTTTTTTGTTTTATTTTCTCTACTTTTGGTTTGCTTGCCCAATGGAAGTAAATATTCGAAGTCTCTGCTGTCCAATACCATAGGCAATACATATATATATATATATATATATATATAACTATTTAAATTAATTAAAGAAAATAAAAAATTAATTTCTTCAATAACATTAGTCACATTTTAAGAGCTTAATAATTACAAATCTCTAGCGGCTATCATATTTGACAACAAAGATATAGAAATAATCTTTCTATTGCTGAAGAAACTTCTATTCTCAGCACTGCTCTGAAGCATAGACAACTTGACTGGGACATACGTGACTGGATTCAAATTAGAAAAGACTTTGTTATGGGGTTGATTGATTTTGTTAACAATTTCAAGCTATGACCTTGATAACATGTGATATTATATTCATCCTTCACTCCATTATTCTATTTGATTTTGCTAGCAAGGTTACAAGTGATCAAATTAGATACAGAGCTCACTTCATTTTAGAGTAACAAAATCAAATCTCATTAGCACTCATTACCAAACACGGAAGGCTTCCTCCTCAGGAATGATATTAAATTCTATTAGTAAAATTTAAAGGCTAACACTAACAGACTCATCCTTTTAGAAAAATATGTTAAGCTTACATTTGCGTATTCATTTTGGTTCCATGAGGTGGTTATTTACTGTCTGAACTTGCCTTGCATACTCTTCTTTTTGCTAATTACACTCCATTTCTTATCCACCCCCTCTTTGGTTTTGCAACCTTGGTTCTTCTGTCAACCAAGGTGCTTACCTACCTCCCCTGGCCTACTGCTTGAGTTCAGAAGCAAGTTAACCGGCTGGATTGTGCTGCAGGAATTTACTGCAAGGAGCAAAATTAAATGCAATTAGTTCATTACAACTGCAGGTACAGAAACAAAACCTCATTTGTTCCTCTTTTTGAGCCCCACCCTTAGACCTGTTCTCACTTTGTCCTTCCTAAAATTTGACTCTTTAAACTTCTATTTCAATGTATGTCTTCCTGTAAGTTTCTTTCTTTCTTTTTTTTTTTTTTTTTAATTTTTCTTCTAAGATAGTCAACTGATTATGAGAAACTACTCACAGCTAGTGGGAGCCCGAAACATTGATGAGTCCATAGTGTTAGTCACTGTTATGTCCAATACTTTGTGACCCCATGGACAGTAGCCTTTCAGGCTTCTCTGTCCATGGAATTCGCCAGGCAAGAATACTGGGGTGGGTAGCCATTCTCTTCTGCAGGGGATCTTCCTAACTCAGGTATCAAAACCAGGTCTTCTGCATTGCAGAAAGATCCTTTACCATCTAAGCCACCAGATGAACCCACACTGAAATCCATTTGGGCTTGAGTTTGAAATGTCATTCCTGCTTCCTTTCCCTTTGCCATTATAGCTTCACACACTGTTGACACCCACTATTGCCAGACAGGAACTTTGAATTCAGCTGCCCAGGAGTGATTTAACCATCCTGGTACTGCCTGCTTCTGCCAGAATATTGCTTTCATCTTCCCAAAATTGTTAACTCTTTGAAGCTAAAAGTCCATCTGTTTGTGCTATGAGTGATGTTGGCAAAGAGAAAGGAGGAAAAAAAACTACTGTTTTAGATAGATTTAACTTCATCAAATCTGTTGGAGATTTTAAAGAAATCATGTTGTCAAAGTGGTCAATTTGGAGGAAACATATATTTAAGTCTTATTTTCTGTATCAGCAAGCAATCCAATAACTTTGTTAGACGTTTGATAATATATTTTCCTGAATTATCTTTTCAAGGTTATGATCATAAAACATATAAATCACTCTAAACCCTTATGGTTTAAACTAATCAGGATTGACTGATGAAATTATAGGGCTTATTTTGTAAGTAAATTTTACCAATAGGCTTCAACTGGTTCATACATTATGAAAAATTTGGTATGCTAATAATAATCTCACAAACTCTAAAGGGCTTAGAGCTTAATATAATTGTCAGTGTGAACTAACACCGAGCACGTTGACGTTTATTTTGATATATACATGTTAGGCATAATTATAAATGATCACTATACTGGCAGTTAAAACTGAGGATACAGAAGACAGGTTGAGGTTTGATTTAAATTCACATATCCAGCCTATAAGATTTACAAAAGTCATCTTCTCTTTACTTACATGCATAGACTGATCTATGTCACCTTGAATGTAAGTTAATAAGTGAAAAATATTGGTACATGTAAATTTAGGCAGAGTCACATCTAAAAATCTGCCTTATTACACCACTCTGCAAAGAGAGGGGGTTTGAATTCTGTATATGATCTATATAGTGGAATACAGCGTCACAGTACAAAACATGCTATGAATGCCAGGTCTTAAACGTAAAACATCTAACGGGAAAAGCCACCATTAGTCTATTCAAATACTGTATTTTCCTCTTCATTGTTTTACACTTGAGCAATACTACAAAAAACAGAAATTTAAGAACTTGAAACAATGAGAAATACAGCATGTTTTTTATGGCTATACATTATATACATTTAAGCAGTAATTTTTAATTTACCAGTTTTTCAGCTACATTCCACAACTTAAATTTATTTCAGAAGAGACATTAAATGCAGATTCTCAAGCACAGTTTACTCTTTATAATGTCCCTGTTCCAGCCTATTTTCCAATCATTAAAATTTACTTTTTGAAATAAATAATTTAAAGCTTTCTTATATTTATAACTACATTTGGAATTATAGCTTAGAATGAGCATAATGGCTCATTTTTCCTGCACTTTTTTTCTTCATAGATTAGAATGGTGCTAATCAACACATGTAGGTCACCAAAAAATTATAAAGGAAAGATCTTAACTTTCCATCTCCCCAAAGCATGTACAGGTAAGCATCCATGTCCCTAACACCTGGCAGCTAGAACCTCAGTGGACTTTGTCTTTAATCACCCACATCTGTAGATGCAGTGTCAACCCTCAATGATTTTCAGTGTCATATCAGGACAAGGGCAATGTAATTAAATCTTTTAATTATGGGTGTTTTGGGATAATTGTCATATGAAAACATGTTGCTTCTAGCCCTTCTTAATTCTTCTATAAATATGTTAGATAACTATTAATAGATCAATAACTTGCTCTTCTCACCTCTGGTTTGAAATTATGTTTTGCAAAGTTATTTGCTGATTCTTTCTAGCTGTTTATATTCTTATCACTTTCAAAAAATGCCAAGAATATGTCATGTAATTATGGCAAAAATGTCTATGCAGAAAAAAAATTCTAAGACTATTCATACAATAAGAATAAGCTGATTTATTAGGGAGTCAGATTTGTAACTGTGTAAGACCCTCTTCTTATTTCTGGCAATCTGTTTCTTAACACCTGCTACTTAATACTTCATAGAAACCAAGTCTAGATGAACTGGCATGCTTCATAGTCTTACACATACATTACTGTCATTAAGGGTATTGAAACAATCACTGTTTACTATAAACTTACAGACTGAAATCTAGAATAAATAAGTTTATCTGCTTCCATCATACCATGAATCTAAAAACAAAGGGTAAACAAGCATCAACATTTTAAATACACATTTCTCTGATAATAGCACAACTGCCTGCCTCACAGGCATATTTATATGCACACACACATAAATTAATGTTAAATGAAACTTCTGCTTAGCAGACCTTATATACCTAAATTCACTAATAGTAAGATATTCCACACAGTATTATTTACAAGCCTCAGAGACCATTATTTTCATTTAAAATCCACTAGTAGGCAAAATCTAAATGTCAAAACTTACCATAATGTTTATGAGCAGATAAATATTAGAAATCACAGCTCTTGAAATAAATCTTAGGCAAGTTATTATTAAGGGGCTTACTACTGTCATATCTGACATTTACTACTTTATGTATTAGTTTTATTTCTTACTAAATATCCTTCTGCTTTGAAGATAATCTATTAAGAAAAACGTGATCTTTTTTTCCTTTGAGGTTTACTTAAACACAACATCACCTTTGTAATGAACTTAATATACAATTCAGTTCAGTTCAGTCGCTCAATTGCATCCAACTCTTTGTGACCCCATGAACCACAGCACACCAGGCCTCCCTGTCCATCACCAACTTTCGGAGTCCACCCAAACCCATGTCCATTGTGTCGGTGATGCCATCCAACCATCTCATCCTCTGTCGTCCCCTTTGCCCCCCGCCCTCAATCTTTCCCAGCCTCAGGTCTTTTCAAATGAGTCAGCTCTTCAAATCAGGTGGCCAAAGTATCGGAGTTTCAGCTTCAACATCAGGCCCTCTAATAAACACCCAGGACTGATCTCCTTCAGAATGGACTGGTTGGATCTCCTTGCAGTCCAAGAGACTCTCAAGAGTCTTCTCCAACACCGCAGTTCAAAAGCATCAATTCTTCAGTGCTCAGCTTTCTTAATAGTCCAACTCTCACATCCATACAAGACCACAGGAAAAACCATAGCCTTGATTAGACGGGCCTTTGTTGGCAAAGTAATGTCTCTGCTTTTCAATATGCTGTCTAGGTTGGTCATAACTTTTCTTCCAAGGAGTAAGAGTCTTTTAATTTCATGGCTGCAATCACTATCTGCAGTGATTTTGGAGCCTAGAAAAATAAAGTCAGCCACTGTTTCCACTGTTTCCCCATCTATTTGCCATGAAGTGATGGGACCAGATGCCATGATCTTCGTTTTCTGAATGTTGAGCTTTAAGCCAACTTTTTCACTCTCCACTTTCACTTTCATCAAGAGGCTCTTTAGTTCTTCTTCACTTTCTGCCATAAGGGTGGTGTCATTTGCATAGCTGAAGTTATTGATATTTCTCCTGGCAATCTTGATTCAGCTTGTGCTTCTTCCAGCCCAGAGTTTCTCATGATGTACTCTGCATATAAATTAAATAATCAGGATGACAATATACAGCCTTGATGTACTCCTTTTCCTATTTGGATCCAGTCTGTTGTTCCATGTCCAGTTCTAACTGTTGCTTCCTGACCTATATACAGGTTTGTCAAGAGGAAGGTCAGGTGGTCTGGTATTCTCATCTCTTTCAGAATTTTCCACAGTTCATTGTGATCCACACAGTCAAAGGCTTTGGCATAGTCAATAAGGCAGAAATAGATGTTTTTCTGGAACTCTCTTGCTTTTTTGATGATCCAGCAGATGTTGGCAATTTGATCTCTGGTTTCTCTGCCTTTTCTAAAACCAGCTTGAACATCTGGAATTTCATGGTTCACATATTCCTGAAGCCTGGCTTGGAGAATTTTCAGCATGACTTTACTAGCATTTGAGATGAGTGCAACTGTGCTGAAGTTTGAACATTCTTTGGCATTGCCTTTCTTTGGGATTGGAATGAAAACTGACCTTTTCCAGTCCTGTGGCCACTGCTGAGTTTTCCAAATTTGCTGACATATTGAGTGCAGCACTTCCACAGCATCATCTTTTAGGATTTGAAATAGCTCAACTGGAATTCCACTAGCTTTGTTCGTAGTGATGCTTCCTAAGGCCCACCTGACTTCCCATTCCAGAATGTCCGGCTCTAGGTGTATGAGTGATCACACCATTGTGATTATCTGGGTCGTGAAGATCTTTTTTGTACAAATCTTCTGTGTATTCTTGCCACCTCTTCTTAATATCTTCTGCTTCTGTTAGGTCCATACCATTTCTGTCCTTTATTGAGCCCATCTTTGCATGAAATGTTCCCTTGGTATCTCTAATTTTCTTGAAGAGATCTCTGTAAAGGCAATTGGGCTGTATCATTAATGTATTATTAAAACCTGAATGCTGGGAAAGATTGAAGGAAAAAGAAGAAGGAGGCAGCAGAGGATGAGATGGTTTGATAGCATTACCAACTCAATGAATGTGAATCTGAGCAAATCTGGGAGATAATGGAGGACAGAGGAGCTGGTGTGCTGCAGTCCATGGAGTTGCAAAAAGTTTGACATTACTCAGCAACTGAACAATATAAACAATAAAATATGAATGAAATTTAACAGAACAAAAATATAATTTAATTATGTGGAAAATATACAGATGTAGCTACTGTGTACTAAAAAAAAAAAAAAAAAAAAAAAAAAGATACATCATTTAACCTATGAGAATCCAAAGGAAAGTGATGCCTCAAAGACGTGATAGTAAATAACTGACAAAGTCTTGGGCAGAAGGGTAATCCTGGAAATAATTTAATTTACTCTGATTATTATACTTTTATCTTAACAAAATTAAGAACTTTATATTTTGAGGTTTTATTGGAATTTCAGTCTACAAGATATCAACATAATTAAATTATTTCATCAATTGAGATTTTGCCTCAAGATGACTTGTCAAACTGGTTGTTATTGACTATTCCCAGCTTAAGTTATCTGGATGAAGAAGCATAGTTCATTTATATACCTTTGGATGAGACTATGATCATTCTATCTAAAAAGAAAGAAAGGCTCAGTCACCGCTCAAGCCATATACTTCAGCATGTGTTCATCCTAAGTTGCTTCAATCATGTCCAACTCCTTTGAACCCCATGGGCTATAGCCACCAGTCTCCACTGTCCTTGGGATTCTCCAGGCAAGAATACTGGAGTGGGTAGCCATTCCCTTCTCCAGGAGATCTTCCCAACCCAGGAATCAAACTGGCATCTCTTAAAATTTTCTGTATTTGCAGGTAGGTTTTTTTTTTGTTTGTTTTTTGTTTTTTTTTTTTACCACTAGCACCATCTGGTAAGACCCAGACTTCAGCATAACTGCCAGTTAAATATCAGGACAGTGGTTTTCCACCAATATTTTATGAAGCATCTATATGGAGATAAATGCTGATGGGAGACTACATGTGGGGAAGAAAAATATCTAGTGGAGAGAATTTATGAGAGGATACTTCATGAAAAGTTTCAGTTTTCAGTTCAGGCTAAACTGAATGCCAGTAAAAAGGAAGGGAGTCCAAAATATCCCTACAAGCAGAATTTTCTACTAAAAGAAGGCTTCACTTTATTTGATTTTAAGCTTCATTTACTAGATTCTGTTGTTTCTTTTATGTCTTTTGCAGGTATGGATAGGTAATGCTACACCAGACATGAGGAGAAGCAGAAGATAGTCCCATTATAACAGTAGAGGGAGTTTTGAGGCAGTGCTAGGGATATAGAAGTCAAAGAGGGGTCTATAGGGAGAAAGAAAAAAGGAAATTGGAAAAAGAAATATTTTAAAATAAAAATTTTCCTTTTTAAAAGTTTATGCTGTATAATATAAATTGCCATCTCAATCTTCTTGCTTAACTTCATTAAAATGTCATTTTCTATTTGATGCATTAGATTTGTTTTGGAAGATATTAACAGGATGACTTAGGAGGAGAAAGGGACGACAGAGGATGAGATGGCTGGATGGCATCACTGACTCGATGGACGTGAGTCTGAGTGAACTCCGGGAGTTGGTGATGGACAGGGAGGCCTGGCGTGCTGCGATTCATGGGGTCGCAAAGCGTCGGACACGACTGAGCGACTGAACTGAACTGAATTGAACTAGGCTGATTACCTTTCAAGGAAACTTTAAGATAGCTCTTTGACTGCGATCATTTCACAATTAATACTTAAGAGTTGTCTCAACTTGAGGCAAGTGATGCTGATCTTTGTATAGCACCTCTATTTCACCCCGGCAGGACCATCAGACACCCCTTGAGTCCCAGCTGCCCGGAAGGCTCGGGTGTGGTGTGCGCACAGCAGCTGTCCTAGTCTGAAAACAGCTCCTAGGCTGCAATAAGTTGAAAGCTGTTAGAACTCAACACTGCTGACGGTTTAGGAGATTGAAAGGGCAATCTTGCTGATATTTTTTCTTTTGCTATGCCGAAGCTTTAAAGGTTGATACAGTTCCACTGGTTGACTTTTGCTTTTGTTGTTTGTGCTTTTATTGTCATATCCAAAATATCATTGCCAAGACCAATGCTAGAAAGCTTTTTTCCTGTTTTCTTCTGGGAGGTTAATGATATCAGGTCTTATGTTTAAACCTTTGATTTGTTTTGGGTCAATCTTTGTGAGCGGTATAAGGTAGGGATTGAATTTAATTTTTCTACATTTTATCATCCTGTTTTTTTCAATACCAATCATTGAAGGCATTATCATTTCTCCAGTGGGTATCCTTGGCTACACTGTAAATATTACTTGATCGTATGTGTGTGAGTGTGTGTGTTTTGGGGGGGCGGTGTTAATGCTGGGCTCTCTAATCTGCTCCACTGGTCTATGTGTCCATTAAAGAAACCTGTTTACCAATGGATAAATGGATCAAAAAGAGGGAATATTATTCAGTCATCAGAAGTAAGGCAATTCTGTCATTTTTGACAACATGGGTGTACCTTGAGGACATTTTGCTAAGTGAGGTAAGTCAGACAAAGGAGGACAAACACTGTATGGTATCACTTCTATGTGGAATCTAAAAGAGCCAAACTCATGAAAGCAGAGAATAGAAAGGAGGTTACCAGGGGCAGGGGTGTCAGGAATAGAAGAGATTTTGTTTAAGGCTATACATTTGCAACTAGTAGATAAATCCTGAAGATCTAATGCATTGTATAAACAACAATACTGTATTATTAACATCAAACTTGCTAAAAGACTAGATCTCAATTAATAATACAAAGAAATGATAAACTTGTGATGTGATACAGGTGTTAGTTAATACTGTGATGGTGATTATAGTGTAATATATCAATGTATCAAATCAACATGTTGTACACCTTAAGCTTACATGATGATATATAGCAAATATATCTCAATTAACAAAATAGCAATCTTGGAGGTATTTGGGTATCCCTGTTGGCTCAGTGGTAAGGAGTCATCTGCCAATGAAGGAGATGTGGGTTCAATCCCTAGGATGATCCCCTGGAGAAGGATATGGTAACCCACTCCAGTATTCTTGCCTGGGAAATCCCATAGATAGAGGAGACTGGCAAGCTACAGTCCATGGGATCACAAAAAAGTCAAATACGACTTAGAGACTGAACATGCACCGAGGTACCCACTACAAAAGTTCAAGCCTCAAGGTGGTGTTTAAGCAAGAGCCAAGACTGTCTACAGGAGGATCACCTCATCTAAATTAGAGGAGACTTCCAAGGATAATGGACACCTTCTTCATGATAGAGCAGACATAGGGACGGTAGTTGAACTGTTTCAGTTTAAGCATTCATCCAATTTAAGTATATTTATCCTTTTGCACTTTCAAACTGCTTTGTTTCCTCTAATATTGCTCATTTTCACATAAGCTCTCATTCAGAATTTCTAATTTTAAATAACTTCTGTAACTTTTTTATACTTACTTGAAGAATAATTGAAAAGGAAAATGAGAAAATTAAAACAGATTTATTTCTGCCAACATAAAATATAGATATTTATAGCAAATCTGGAAATGAGGGTCTCTTAAGAGTTTTCCAAAGTGTGTCAGCTAGTAGCAAGGGGTTTTAAATCTTTTCTTTCCTGCAATCAGTCTTCCTGGAAATAAGGAGTCAGTTCAGAAGATCAGTAGAATTGAACTAGCGGAAGAACTGAAACCTTGAAAAGGGTTAGTAATTACATGCATACTGACAAGGTCGGAAGATACTGATCAGTCACTGTGAAACATGGGTGGAGTCATTAGAAGCACTTCAGTCACAATATGCAAGATCCCATTCCCTTCAATAGATGTTGGCAGTGATCTATTGACACCAGGCAAAGCAGACAAAAGTGTAGCTAATACAAATGGTATGTATTTGCCTGGGTAAGTTCAAAATGGGGGTTTGATCTCAGGATGATACATTGATGAATTCCCTTGCTTTCACTCGAATAAATTTCTAGTGTAGAGAGACAGGTATTTTCTACAGATTCCCTATTTATACTACATTAGCCAAGTGTTTTGAGGGCATTATGCTCCTATTAAATGTCAGTCTCCAAATTCTTTAATAATTTCATGGAGATTTACCAGCTACTATTTCCCTGGATAAGTATCATTAAAATTTTTTTGCTATATGGAAGCATGATGGAATAAAGAAATCTCAAGGTATGTGCAGAGTTTGGGTTTGTTTACTCTTGTAAAATTTGTAAGGTCAGGTTTTATTTCCTTCATGCTTTTGGTTTTGATTGGTATTTTTACCCTAATTATGAAATAATATATAATCTTACTTAAAATTAGGATATGTATAAAGATAATAATTATTTCAAGTTTCCTTAAATATAATTGTATAAGGATTTCTCTACTCTTGATTGGTTAGATTCAATTTCCTATTATACTGACATAAGATTAAAGGTATTTAATAATTGCAGACCAAGTATATAGTCACAATTAGCTCAGTTTTAAAGGGGTCAAAGATGCTAGCATTTCATTCGTGTTAAGTTGAGACATCAGAATGAAAGCCTGCACGTAAAGGGTAGGCTGCCAGTGGCAGTGGTATGACCCAGAAGCAGATGGGCTTCATCTTCTTTGGCCCCAGTGCACTGAATGGTTTTAAGGGTCTTACATGCTGCTGGTGTGGGGAGAAATGTCCCCTATTGCTTACATATTCATAACTACCAATTCAGGAGATAGAGAAAATTCTAATGCTCTTTTCAGTGGCAGGACTATAAAAATAAAACAGACCTCATTTTAGTTTCCTCAAACCACATTTAGAGCACAGAATACCTGTGCTCTAGACCCAAAATACACAGTGAAGAAACAAGGAGCCTCGGCTGGTGAGTAGAACTCTATATCAAGGTTAATGCTAAATACTTTATAATCTCAACTGTGCCAAGCTTGGTAGCAACGACGACCGGTCATAAGCATAGTTACATTTTTTTACTACCCCAGCAATTCTTCTGCTTTCCATTGATGATAGCACCCTGACTCTCCTCTACTCTGTCATACTCTGACTACAAGATAAATCCAGAAGCCTGCCCTTACCAAGGCAGTACAATGAACACAGTAGAAAATTAGCAGAGCTTATGCAGATCCTATTCTTATTCCCAGTAATTTAAATTAGGAGGATAATGACACAGGAACAGAAAAATGAGTGGACTTCATTCATTGAATCAGCGGTATGCTTTCACCATTGTCAATGTGCTTTTTTATTTAGAGCCTTGTGGATTTATTGCAGCTCTTTCACATAATAGTTTTAGTCTCAAGCATTCCTATCAATTCCGTGGGCTAATATCTTCCAAATAAGTTCCTTTTATGATTAAACTGGCTAGTGTTAGTTTTGATTAGTGCTGCCAAAAATCATAATTAACAGAATAAACAGAGCTTGAGGAACATTTGCAATTCTTATATGTAACAGTGGGAAAAACTAAATTGTTTAGCCTTTTTTTGCATTTTGCTTCATTTCAATAATACATTTATGACATGTTTACCAAAGTAGCTCTCAAATATGCTGTAATCTCTGTGATAAGTAAGGAAGATCTTAGTTTCAGGTGCCACAAGCTAGTTCTAAAAAATACTTGATCATTTTATAACAGGATCAGCAAAAAAGCCCTTATTACAAAGTGAACACATTTAACATAGAGGAAATGTAAGTCAATTGTTATAACTTGAATATAATGGAGAGTTATTAATCTGATCTCCAATGTAAATCATGAAATATTTAAGATAGTTGAAATCTCACCATTGTAGGCATATTATCTACTGCAAAATCTGTGAGCCCTGTGAACCAGGGGACGTGAAACTGAAAAAACATCTCTCTTGAGAATCCTGTATGTGTGTACATTATTCTTTATACTATTTGCTAATAAACTCGTCATGCCATAATCATGTCAAAAGTGATCTGTTCTTATATCATGTATTCTTGGAAATATTTTGAGGAAGAAAACCTATGAAAAACATGAAGCTTTTAGCCAAGGAGAGGGACTTGAGGAACTAGAATTTTTATGTAAATAAAATAGGGTCTCTTTTCCATGTCTTTGCTATTGTTAATAATGCTGCAGTGAACATGGAAGTGCAGATATCTACTATGTGCATCAGTGAATGAATTAAGAAGATATATATATATATATATCTTCTTAATGGAATAGTATTCAGCCATGGAAAAGAAGGAAATCCTGCTGTTTACAACAACTTGGATGAATCTTGAAGTCATTATGCTAAGTGAAATACAAATACTGCATCAGATAAGTGGTGATTATAGCTAATGACACTATATTATATACTTATGTTACTAAGAGAATAGATCTTACATGTTCTAATCACAAAAGAGAAATGGTAATCATGCGAAGGAATGAAGGAATTAGCTAATATCCCCTGTGGCTCAGACGGTAAAGAGTCAGGCAATGCAGGAGAGCCGGGTTTGATCCCTGGGCTGGGAAGATCCCCTGGAGAAGGAAATGGCAACCCACTACAGTAATCTTGCCTGGAAAATCCAATGGATGGAAGAGCCTTGCAGGTGAAGTCCATGGGGTTGCAAAGAGTCTGACACAACTGGGTGACTTCACTTTCACGGCAATAATTATTTTGAAACACATATTGTATGCAAATCAACACACTGTATATACCTTAAATTTAAACACAATGAGTAAAGAATCTGCCTGCAGGAGACCCAGATTTGAAGCCTGGATAAGGAAGATCCAGGAAGATGGGAATGGCTATCTGCTCAACTATTCACGCCTGGAGAATTCCATGGACAGAGGAGCCAGGTGGGCTACAGTCCATGGGGTGGCAAAGGGTTGGACACGACTGAATGACTAATACTTTCACACTTTCAAAGCTTGTGTCAATTATATCTCAACAAAGCTAGAAAGAAAGTGATCTCATTTGTATTCATGAGTTGATAGGCAACTGCAAAAAGACATTCTGAAGTGTCAGTTATCTTTTAACAAACAAGAATGAACTATTTGGAGAGATTTGGTAGCTAATTAATCAAAGTAGCAGTGAAAGATATAGATGTTTGATTGATAACAAAGGTGAAAGCCAGAGTAGAAACCCAAAATGCTGCAGCAAAATGGAACACTGCTTAGAAAGGCAGTACTGCCATAATGTTCCAAATACAGAAATATACAAGGAGAGAACTCAACAGGCCTCTCTATGGCAAAGGAAAATGACAGCTGCAATGTGGAAAGGTCATCTCAGACCTTAATTTGCTCCTCACTTCGAGGCCTCTTTTTTTAAAGTGAGTACCATCAGTAGTTTAGAACATAATACATTTGGGATCCAGGCCATACAGGAAGTCCCAAATGTATTTTATATGACATGTGCATCATTCACAAAACTTAACCCATCTATGTAGATAGTTTTCAACTATAGGAAAAATCTAACCATAATTCTTTGAAAATAAAATGTGACCTTTTCATATTTTAATATATTTGTAATAATGACATGCTTATCATAGTACATTTACATCGAATGTAGCTTTATCTTTCCCTGTAATGATAATGTATTTTACAACTAATGAAAAGTTATTCACTGAAATGAAGTAATCTTTATGGAGCAATAACACTAACATACTTTTCTAATAAATGGAGTATGAATTATTGTTCCCACAAGGGAACATATTTATAAACAAATTTATTAGTTATTTCAAATAAACTTTATTTGTCTATATTTGAACTACTGGATGTCAGTTTTCTAAACCTTTATACTTCCCACTGGATTTAAATATGATAGCTCTCTAAGCAACTTTACCATCTGCTTCCTGAAGACATATACTTTCTTCTAGAAGGAAGATAGTGTTTTGAAAGAATATTACCCGTACAAAGAAATGTTTCAAACACAAGGTTCATTCTTTCAATTACCTCAACAGCTGGTGTTGTGTGTTTACATTTATACAGAAGAAATCTTACAAAGACATACTGTGCAACTTCAAGTAATTTAGATTTGTCACAGTCCTGGGAAAACGTAGTGGCAACTAATTCAAACAAGCTTGTAAGTCTCAGAGACAAGGGATTTTTAAAAACAAAATCCAGTCTTTAACCAGTGAAGTTATGGAACAAATTTATAAAACAGGATGGACCCGCCTTTGGAAGCACTATGTATAGGACAGGTGATTTAGTCACCTGCTGTGAAAAGAACTGGATACTCACTCAATATTAGTGATTTTACACTCACTTGAAGGGTCAGTTTTGAGGATGTCATATGATTGCATAGTCTAGTAATATGACACCGTGAAAAAGTATGAACTTTGCAGCCAGATAGATGAGTTATAGTTCTGACTCCACAATTTATGATCACTGTATTTCACTTCCTTAAGTGTGTGAGCCTCAGGGACTACATACCTAGTATTAGGCTAATAATGCCTATTTAAAGCATTTTGTGAAATGCTACAAAATGCTCACCATTTTCCCATCATTTAGGAAAGATCATTGTTAGAATAATGTAAGCCAAAGCAAGAGGAAAGAGTACTAAACCATCAAATTGTAACAGGGAAGACTCAATTTTGACTCTTCCAGGCTAGATCTGTTTCTTTGGCTGCTTTTGTGATTATAATCACACATAATGGCCTGCCTCAGAGAATCCTACCCCTCAGCGTGACTGTTAAGCTAAACTGCCTTTTTTCAGAACCCTGTCCACCAATAGAAGTCAGGAAGGAAGAAAAAATTAACACTTCCTCCTGTCTAAGGCTTGCCATTTAGGAGATACTTGCAAGATTAGATGGCCTTTTTACTTTGTTTCTTCAACCCCCCATATCTCTGATCCATAAAAGAACCTGCCATCCAGACCCCCAAAAGATGGTTAGTTTTAGATGCAGTCTACCATTTATGTTAGCTGGCTTTCCATAAACAGTCATATTTCTCATCTCAACACCTCATCTCTCGGGTTCACTGGCCTTTCATGCAGAGAGCAGAGTGAGCTTGGACTCAGTAATAATCTCTTCTATTTCCAAGCAGTTACAGAAGAATTTATCAACACTAGTGTCAAAGAGGTCTGGTATCTCTCACTTGGTTTCCCCCTTCCTATTGGATTTTCCCCCAATCACTAGGAAGCTCAGGTAATGCAAAGGAGAATTTGTCTAACTCCCATACCCTGGTGGCTCAGAGGGTAAAGCATCTGCCTACAATGCAAGAGACTTGGGTTCGATCCCTGGGTCTGGAAGATTCCCTGGAGAAGGAATTGGCAACCCACTCCAGTACTCTTGCCTGAAAAATCCCATGGACAGAGAAGCCTGGTAGACTACAGTCCATGGGGTCGCAAAGAGTAGGACACAACTGAACAACTTCACTTCACTTCCCATACCCAAGCAGACCTGAGCCCCATGGTCTAATAAGATGATACTGGCATATTCAAAGATGCTTCAGTTGCCCAGTTTTCTGAAAGGAGCTTCAGTTTTCTCTGAAGGACAAAAGTCTATTTTCTTAATTCCATTTATTTGTTTCTAAGAATATCCCATGATGGATTCCACAATTACAATATTTAGTACCTCTATTTCAGCCCTATACTTAACCAACCCTAAGGACAAAGGCAGCCTCAGAAAACCTGGGATAAATATAGTTTTGTTGGGTAGTTGAGAATAGGAAAAAGGAGTCCAGAATGTCGGTGGCTAAAAGAAAAAGAAGGGAAAAGCCCACGGAAAACAGAACAAAGGAAGGTCCACGGACCAGAATGAGGACATCAGGTAAAACAAACAGCCCTCCTGGCTAGCCCAATTTACATAGGACAGGATCAGGGAGAAGAAAAAATCATTAAAAAGAGGGGCCAAATTAAGAGGAGGCAGGGGTGGGGGTGGGGTGCGTGGGCATCTCTTCCCTTCGCATCTTTTGAGTCGACCCACCCTCACATCTGGAGGATGTATTTTCCTTTGCTTTCTAAATAAAACTGAGCTGGAACACTGGTCCCTTTGTTGCTTCAAATTTTTACTGTGGTGAGACAGAACTGAGGAAATTACACACTCCCCCAACAGTTTCAGGTTTATGAAATAAGATCCATGTTGTCTTTAAGATTAGGCAAAGAAAAAAGTAAACTTAATGGACGCGTATAGGGAACACATACTGAGGTTGTAACACTGACCTTGGTTGCTCTGTAACCAACAAACAAATTTAATGGCACTTTGGCACATTTTAAACTAACTCTAGAGAGTTAAAAGATCCAACCAGTCCATTCTAAAGGAAATCAGTCCTGGGTGTTCTTTGGAAGGAATGATGCTAAAGCTGAAACTCCAATACTTTGGCCACCTCATGCAAAAAGTTGACTCATTGGAAAAGACTCTGATGCTGGGAGGAACTGGGGGCAGGAGGAGAAGGGGACGACAGAGGATGAGATGGCTGGATGGCATCACCAACTCGATGGACATGAGTTTGGGTGAACTCCGGGAGTTTGTGATGGACAGGGAGGCCTGGCGTGCTGCGATTTATGGGGTCGCAAAGAGTCAGACATGACAGAGCGACTGAACTGAACTGAGAGAATACACTCATTATTTTTTTTTAAACATGGTACATGCAGGTACATATGTGTATATATTCCAGTAGAAGTAGACACTTAGAGTAAAATTCCCAGGTGTGATATACATTGGCTCTGTTTAGCCTGAATTAGGACATGTCCTATGCTGATCAATCACTGTGTTTCTGATTCATCATGCCTGTTCCTGTGTTTACATGGAATAGTTGTAGGGTGGACATCACTAATCAAATTATATGAATAGTAATTAGTCATGGGAGAGGGGTATCTCCCAAGGAAAATTAGGGTGCTATTATCAGAAGGAAAAAAATGGATATAGGACAAAAAGCAGTAGGAATGTATGTGTATCAACATACACTAGAACATCACATTGCTTTTTGCTTTCCTTATATTCTTATACCAAACTGGTTCTGGTCTTGAATAATTAGAATCTGATAACAGGTGAATGAATGAATTTTTATATGTTATTTTAATCTGTTTGTCTCTGACCTCTTCTAGTTCCTTTGCAGTCCCATGCTAATTCACTAATGAATTAGCACCAGTCTCATCAGTTGTCAGTCCTTCTCTAAGCCCTGAAACAACTCTGATCTTATTAGGGAAAAAGTATGTGTGCATTTTAGAACAGAACAAACCTTCAGATACCCAAATGTGACCCAAAAAATCAGGTCAGAGAAAGACAAAGAGAAGGAAAAACAAGAAAAGAAGCAAAGATAACATAAAGCTATTTCCACTGTATAAAACTGTATTGTTCTCTTATTTATTCTCTCTGGCAAGTAATGGCTTATTCTATAACCTTTCATGCTAATAAAAAGTAACTGTTTAATCTTTTCTGACCTACAGGAGGCTGCCTCAGTCTCTTCGTTCTTCATGTTCTACCTAACGCTATACCTCAGAATTAATATATGAATAAAAAGTGTTTTGCTTTTCTCCCCGACTCACTTCCCCTTTCTTACCTTCATTTTCTAGTCCTTTAATAAGTTCCCAGACATGGCAATGCCTATTAAGCATCCGATACCCATCTTGAGGGGCTATTTAAGAAACAATTGGCAGGGCTAATACCCTGCATACTTGAGGTAAGTGAAACTGAATCCCCTGTTGGTCAAAACAAATGTTCTTAAGAAGTGCCTTCTTTTATCCCTCAAGACAGAATCTCACCCATTCCTCTGTGTAATCAGCTTGGGTGTCAACTGAAATGTAAATGACTGCTTATCTTTCAAGTCTCTCTATTCCAGTCCTGTCTAAATTCAGGTGATGAAAGGAAAAGAAAAAAAAAAAAAAAAGGCACATTGTTCTCTGGAGAAATCTTCATTTTAATTTTTCGATTTCAATTTCAAGGGGAAATATTAAACATTTTCCTCCTATAATTAGAGACCTACAGCTGAAATGGAAACAACATGGGGACAAAACTTTGAAAAACTCTTACATGTCCCAGCTGTAAATTTAAATCTACCACGCTCCCCTCCCAATTCTTCTTGTGAGTCGGAGAAAGGGTCCTATATGATTCACCATTTTTCTAGACTAAAATCACCACGACACAAAGCAACAGCCTTGGGTCCCCAGTCCTCAGGATTTTAGATATCAATTTCTCATTCCATTCCAGAATCTGGTGGCAGAGTCACAACTGACAAGATGGTAAATTTCCCCTCAATTTTTCTTGCTGAAATTGTATCTCATGGCCCCAGCAGTGTGAGTGGTCTCTGGCAATCCGCATCTTCTTCTCCATGGTCTGCAGTGCCTGGTGGCTACTCTGGAGCACCGGAATGCTACTTTGCCCCTAATTTCTAATCTACTATTTAGTGACCACATATTATATGCCAGTCTTCCTTTAGAACAAGATCCTGAACTCCATTAATTCCAATAACTCCAATTACTGTGGTCCTTCTACTCACAGATACATTTCTCAGACATTTTATGCACCTGACTTCCAAGTGTGAACCACTACTTGAATTTCCTGTTTCTTTGCTCCACAAATGAAAAAATGCCATATAAGCCCATAAAACAATTTTATAATATTTTTCTAACAGAAATACTTTGAGGTAACCAGGGCTATACGTTTTGGTAAGGCATAAACTGCCTGAAAGGCCCTTATTCTTCACCATTCTCAGTGTCCTCTCCTTTGCTGTGTAAATTTGCAGCATCCTTCCAGTTCAACTCTACATTCAGCCATGCGACTTGCTTTAACTGATGAAAATGTTGAAGAGCACTCAAGTATTTTAATTTGCCCAATTTTTTGTATCTGTTTTTTTTTTTTTTTTTTTTTTTAAACAACCCGATGATATTCCATCACAGCCTAGAGGATAAGACAGATGTGAAGCATAGCCATTAGCCCCAGTATTCTCAGTTAAATCCAGTCTATATCAGACAACACTCTCAGATATGAGTGAGCCCAGTCTTGTTAACAGAGCTGCCATGTTGACTATCTCACATGCATAAGCAACAATGGATTATTCTTTCGTGACGCTGAGGTTTTCAGGTCATCTGTTACATGGCATTATTTAGCAACATTATTTTAGCAACATTTAACAATTACATGATTCATACACTGATTTTTAATATCTGATCACCCATCCCACTTCAGTGTCCACATCCTTAAAAATGACAATTGATTACCATATTAAGTCAAAATTTCTAAAAACTTTTTGAAAATATAAAGAACCAACTACTGTGTGCAATTATGCATTTAAATACATGAATATACTTAAAGAGGAAAACAGCAGTATAATGAAAAAAGACAAAGTCAGAAGTAATTATAACTGAAACCATTACTTGTTAAGTTTGTGGGTATTAAGTCTATATGCTATTCAGGGTAAACAAATCAAGTTGGGGCATATTAATGCAAAGTTTGCTATTTTACTCTTCAACATAGAGTCATATGATAATACTAATAACCAAAATGTTAATAGATATTTTAAACTGATCAGTCTTCAGCAAATATAATATTCCATTCATGTACAGATGCACATTATTCATACTTATTTTTTTATATCTATAAATTATTAATAGAATATACAGAGAAAATCTAGTTTTACCTTTGAGAATTTTACCAGCCAAGTCTGATCTGGGCTTGGGTGAATTTTCTCAGCTAAGGAGTAAAATACAGATAAATAGATCATACTATTCTCATTTAAATAGACTGCCCATGTTTTTGAAGGTTAGAAAAGATTAGATTCATTCAGTTATCATTCACAGGAGACTCAGAAAAAAAAATGTATATATTTTTGGCAGAAAATGAAGAGGAACTAAAGAGCCTCTTGATGAAAGTGAAAGGGAAGAGTGAAAAACCTGGTTTAAAACTCAACATTCAAAAACTAAGGTCATGGCATCTGGTCCCATCCCTTCATGGCAAATAGATGGGGAACCAGTGGTGACAGACTTTATTTCTTTATTTTCTTGGGCTCGAAATCACTGCTATGATGACCGAAACCATGAAATTAAAAGATGCTTTTCCTTGGAAGAAAAGCTATGACAAACTTAGACAGCATATTAAAAAGCAGAGATATTATTTGCTAACAAATGTCCATCTAGTCAAATCTATGTTTTCTCCAGTAGTCATGTATGGACGTGAGAACTGGACTATAAAGAAAGCTGTGCACTGAAAAATTGATGTTTCTGAACTGTAGTGTTGGAGAAAACTCTTGAGAGTCCCTTGGACTGCAAGGAGATCAAATCAGTCAATTCTAAAGGAAATCAGTCCTGAATATTCATTGGAAGGACTGATGCTAAAGCTGAAACTCCAATACTTTGGCCACCTGATGTGAAGAACTGACTCATTGGAAAAAACCCTGATTCTGGGAAAGATTGAAGGGGATGACAGAGAATGATATGTTTGGATGGCATCACCGACTGGATGGACATGAGTTTGAGCAAGCTCTGGGAGTTGGTGATGGATAGGGAAGCTTTGTTTGCTGCAGTCTATGGGACTGCAAAGATTTGGACATGGCTGAGTGACTGAACTGAACTGATAATTCTTGTTACTGAGGATCCTTGTTTAGCTTCTACTACATAATAAGGATATCTTACCTTAGATGCTTACATCTATTCAATAGTTCTAAAGACATCAAAATAGCAAGTAAATTTTTCAAATTTTTACAGGGATTTATACAGAATTTCTTAAATATATGCTTACATATATTTTTGGTTCAGTAAGACAAAATATGATATTTTAATACTAATAAATATTGGATATTAATAATACTAAGATAATATAATCTCCAACTTCAATTTAAGTGAAAAAATAAATAATATTGAAATAAATGTAAGAAGCAGATAATACATTGTTAAAGATTTCTTTCCCCATCTATTTATTTTTTTGTTGTTGAATTGTTAGAGATATAGACTGAAGTGCTTATTGTAGATTCTACAATTATCCATATATTCACTCCACAAATGTCCTTAGTGGTCTCCCTTATGACATAATATTCTCCTTCACTTCTCCAAGTACATTAACATGAAAAAAAATGACTGATTTCTGGGATTACAGGAAGTAAAAGTCTCATCATCACTATCAGTCATCATTCTGAGATTTTAAAATGTATGAAGTGAAACTGGCAACTAAATGAGAACATGACTGTCATGAACTCATCAGTATATCACTGTTAGGAAATATTTTAAGAGGATCACATCATTGGGGAGTCCACAGTTAAACCCTCTAATGTAGCTTTGGAATGAATCACACATGACATGTATAATCACCAAGAATAGGCACTTGATTATGATATTGCTTCACTATCTGCTACCAATTAAAGTAAGAGCTTTTAGAAAAATATCTTCCTAATGGAAGACTGTAACAAGACTCTTTCAAAGCCCAAATAAAAACATGGCAAAATATTGTCAGCAGTATTTTCTAAAAAATTCAGGCAAGTCAGATTTCAAATGTGTACAATACCATTCTCATTTATAGAAATCAAATACACAAAGTCCAAATGAGTCACAGGAAAAAGTTGTCCTGAAAAACAATTCTAATTTATTCATTTAACAAACATTTGTTGGTACCATACAAGTCACTGATGTTGTGAATATAAATATGAAAATATAATTAGAGTAGCAGAATTTCTAATTAGGAAGATGCTCTAAGAATATGATGTTATGAATTTTTGAATCTATGTCAAAACATTAAATGACAAACCGTAATTTCTAATCATTTATTCTTTACTAGGTGACTGGTATTTTTTTCCTCTTAGCATATATGTTACTAAAATAACAATTGTTTTAAAACAATGAAGACATGTCCTGATACTACCATATCACTACAACTGTGCTTTTATAGTCTGCACCCATTGAAATTATCTTTGCTAATTCCTTTCAAGGATAACTATGAAAAGATATCAAATATTGCTATGTAACATCACTGGGGTTGTTAGTTCTAGACTTTGCTTGTCTAGCTTAGAACAGTAACATTAAAAACTGGTACCCTTAAACTGTCTGCCTGTGAAGATTTCACCTTCAGACAGATGTCAATTTTGATGTAAAAAAGTAATACTTAATTTCCCTTTTACAAGTGAATTACACCATGCTGTGCTGTGCTGTGCTTGGTCTCCCAGTTGTGTCTAACTCTTTCCTGCCAGGCTTCTCTGTTCATGGGGATTCTCCAGGCAAAACAGAAAGCATGACGATAGACCCCTGTGAATCTAGTCAAGTGACTTGTCAATGGGACAGAGTTTAAGAGAGGAAGGAAGTGTGTAATAGAGGAAGGAAATGTGTCCACAAATGGCCTTAAAGCAACTGGAAACCACGTGGGAAAATGAACATAGATACAAATGCTCTAACTCACACAATAATTCACTCAATAGTCCACAAATATAATTTTTAAAATGCAAAATCATACCTATTAAAGAATAAAATCTATATAACCTTGAGTTTGGTATGAGGTGTTTTGTTTTTTGTTTTTTTTTAAAGGATATTAGAGTGGCTTGCCATATCTTCCTTCAGGGGATCTTTCCAACCCAGGGATTGAACACAGGTCTCCCACATTGCAGGCAGATTCTTTACTATCTGAGCCACCAGGGAAGTTCAAATCACATCATGTTAATTGTTTAATTAAGCTATTTCAAAAATGAGAAAAATTCTCTACAGAATTGATGACAAATACATGTTGGAAGTAGCTTATATCATATGCCAAAGTATAAAATATTTTTTAAAATATTCTACATAAAGAAAAAAACAGAAAATTCATTTCATAAGAATCTGAATGATCAAACATGACAGTCTATATTTATTAATGTATACCATTTGTGACTGTTATATAGATAAGCATACATGATATGTAGTACAGTCTTTTGCCTAAAAACTATATATAGTTTTAAATTTTTACCTTTGAAATTTTAGAGAACATATCTAAAGACTTACACATAATTATATGTTAGCCAATATAGTATTAAAAAAATAAATATTTTGGTTTAATGTAAGGAAAGATTATAATGTTTACCAGTTCAATTATTTTCAAGTATTCTATTTTGCAGACCAATTCATATTGTGTCTATACTATCTAGAACTGACCTTTTTTCAGAAACCAAGAGTGTAGTCATGACTTAGAATGAGCCAGCCAATATTTTTCACCCTCACCTCATAAGGTACATGAATCAATTCAGGTATATCAGAGCCAAGTAGATCCTATATAGAGTTTTGGGGTTCAATTATCAGAGTATGAATTTTATTTTCTCTTGTACTACATGCTGAATCATATGAGCTCAAAGCTACTAATAGCCAAAATACGGATTTTTAAAACAGCTTCAACTAGCCAAAAAAGCAAATGAAAAGATGTATCTCAGAGTCATTTGAGCTTACATGCTTATAGCATTTCAGATCTACATATCTGGACTTTTAATTGCACAGAACAGTGCATTGCAATTTCTTCAAATTTCTTTTGAAGAAAATTGATTAGGCCAGGGAGAGGCAGAGAGAGAACCGAAGGGAGAGCATGGATAAATAGACTGAAAAAACACTGAAATATATTTGCAAGGTAGTAATATCATGAGACTGGCAGTTTTCAGAGGAAAAAAAGAAGCCAAGGGAAGGAAGGAGAGTGACATAGGAAATGGAGAAAGGGAAAACAGATGAGTTGGGCAGTAAGTGAGAAATGATTAGGAATGTAAGAAAAGGTTGGAAGGGAAGTTTGATTCTAAAACTATTAGGGAGGTAGACCTGACAGAATAATTTTGGCAGTTCATGAACAGGAGCAGACAGGGAGAGGGAAAAATCAAGGGCTGATATACAAGGTTTTAAACTGGTAAAGTTTCATGTTGGTTGTCATTAGTCACTGAAATAAGAACGTGGGAAAGTAAAAGGAAAGGTTAGGAAGCAGAGGTGGACTAAGATCATGATTTAGTTTCACACTTAATGAATTTTAATTACTCATGGGATATCCAAATGGAAGTTCCAGTTCAGTTTTGCAAATCTGCACTTTAGAATGAAATTTGGAGATGTTAGAGTTACATTTTAGCTGCCATCTGCAGACAGAAAATAGTTAAGAATTTAATAGTGGATGAAATAAATGAGAAGTATCAATAATATGAAACAAGAGAAGAGAAAAAATGTAAGGAAATATGTCTGAGCACATTAACATCTAAGACCTTCATAGAAAAAAGAATTGCCTGAAAATGATTCTGGAATATGTCTTGAGAAATAAGATTAAAAAAAAATAATAAAAACAACAATAAAACAAAAGTGTTGGGAAACAAAATGAGAAAAATTCAAAGATCAAGGAATAGTCAGCAAAATTGAATAATGCAAATAAATGAATATAAGGCAATTGAAATCTTCCACTGAATTTAGCAAATAGGAGGTCATGGCTGATACTGGTATTAGGCATTACAGCTGAGTAGGGGGAGTGGGAGCCTGATTGTAATGGGAATAGTGAAACTGCTTTAATAATTCACTTAATGGGTCAAAGAATTTGGAGTTGAATTCACACTTCCAATTCTAATTTTTTAAAGAATCAAAGACCTCTAGGAACTCAGTCATTTCCTACATGAGAATCTCAATCAAAACTATCACTTCCTCATAAGAAGAATCCTAACTACACAGGATAGAAGGCAATATTGACCATTTCAGAAATTGTGGCTGTCTTTCCCTAAAGGACAAAACAAGGACTTCTAACATAGTATGTGGCTTCAAAAACATTTGTAACTTAAAATTTATTTGACAACCAAGACATTTTATAACAATTACAAGAATTTCTTTGCTATGACCCTCCAAAAAGTAAAACATAAAAAAACCCACCCAAAGATGTACTTTTTTTATGAAAGCTGTACTTTATCTAAAAATCTTGTTTCTTTTTTGTCCCTTGTTAAATTCCTACCTGTCACTTGTTGAAAAGCTGCAGGAGAGAGAATTTCTTGATGAGCTGTTGTAACAGCTTATTCCTTCCTCTTGCTATGTCACCAACATCCACGTTCAACATTAAATTACTACAGCAGAAATAAGTGTGATAGTAAGTCTGGCCCAGTGTGTGTGTGCACACATACACACACATGCACACTTTAAGCAAAAGACAGAGAATTGAGGTGACTTAATAACCGCAAATATAATTTACTGGCAAGGAATTAGCATATATTTAATAGGATCAAAATTGTTTAAATTTGCAAATGGAAGATGAGTAACTTATTTAGCTGAGGACAGAAAATTACATTGCAAATGGCAAAAGTGGAGAGATATGATAATAAAAACAGCCAACCGACTCTACAGAATATATGAAAAGCTCAGTATATTGGAGTAATATGAAAAGCAGAGGAGGATATTGGTGTCAGCAGAGATAGCTTGTACAAGGGTTCTGGTTAAATAATTAGGTTCTGAGCAATCTTCCCCAAACCTTCTCTGGTCCCATAGCTTAGAGATTAGAGAGTTTCCAGAAGGCATTGTCACAGAGCCCCACACTGACTCATCAAGCACAAAGCCATCGCTTTGCTTCATACATCACAGTAAAGCCTACCTATTGACAAGCCTTGTGCTTGTCATACACAGAGGGTTGTGAAGGAACATTTCTGTGCCATGTCATCAGTGACACACAACTATCTTTCAAAAAATCCATTCCCCTCTGGATACACATCAAGATTTCCTGTTTCAATTTCTCTTGTAGTTAAAAGTGGCCATGTGACTGAGTTCTAGGTAAAGGAATATAAGAGGAAGTCCCATGAGCCTTCTTCAGTCCAATCTTGACCCATAATCCCCACCTTGCTGGCTGTTTGTTTTCCACAGAAGCTTGTCTGGATAGCAGAGCCTCAAAAGAGAATTTGGAAGCCATGTGTCGAATATCATTTCTCAGACTCCCTATATACTATTGACGTAAAACCACCCGCACAAAATTACATAAACAAAAATATAAACATGGAGCAATTACATGTGAGAGGACATTTATTTCCATGACATATATAATCTAATAAATTTTTAAATGTGAGCAGGGAGGCATGAATAATCAATCAGTTTCTCTGAGGAAAACTTGGAATCTAAAAAAGGAAGAACAAAGCAGTACTCATAATGAAAGGTAGGGATGGGGAAAGAAAATATAACAAAGGGAGCCAAACAAAAGTTAAATAAACTTATAATTAATATCCACACAGGGATAGGAGAATGCATTCCTAAAAAAGCAACTGAAGTAACAGAGAACAAGAAGGAGCTTGTAAATATGTGAAATATTAAAAACACAGAGGAAAAAATAGCAATAATAATAACCAAAATACTTCCAGGTCAATTGTCTTTTAATCAAATACCATAGCATCTGGACTCCTTCTCATGATTACTAATGACTGGCATGTTCTGAAACCAATGTTTCTTTCTCAATTCTTATCTTCCTGGAACCAGCAATGGCTTCCCAAGACTACGGGGCGTAATCTTCAGACCTCTTTCCTTACACATTTATATCCAGGCCCAATCTTTCCTTTGAGCTTGCAGAGTCATCTAATCTGAATATATTATAGTCATCTCAAATATGATGTGATGAAAAATCAAATATTGATTTGCCTTTCTACTACCTTTCAGAATTCATCTTAGGGACAACTCCAAAAATCTGAGCGTCATCCAAGAAGTTCCCTCTCTTTTTTTCATATACCCCATTCAAGTCAGCAATACATTTATATTGGTTCTATCTTTACAATATATCCAAATAAAACTATTTTTGTCCATTCATAATGCTGATACCTTGGTCTGAGCCACTGTTTCCTCTCGCCTGGATTATGGCTTTGACACCTTAACCATGCTTCTGCTCTTGCCTGCCTATAAGCTGTTTCCACTCAGCATCCTCAAGGCAAATAAACTGAATTATTTCAACAAGACAGTGAGCCCTCTGGATTTTCTTACTGTGTTCCACATATCTGGAAGAAGCCTCCAACATGGAACTACCAAGAGATAAAGAACCCAAAACTGCAAGAAAAGTCTCATCCTCCAGCTAAAGAACTGGGAAAAGGCTGGCTATACCTACCCTATTCCAATCAAACACCAGGGGGAAAACTGCATCCCTTCTTTCTCCCCAGGTGTTTCAGTGGGGTAAAGTAGGAAGCTGATTTCCTACCACCAGCAATCCTTTCCTCTCCCAGACAATAAGGTAGCCACCATCCAATTTCCCAATTTGGTTAATTTTGTGTGTTAACCTGGTTGGGTGCTGGAGCATCCAGATATTTAGCCAAAGATTATTTTCTGAGGGTATCTGTGAGGGTGCTTCCTGATGAGACTAGCATTCAAATTTGTAGTCTGGGCAAAGTAGATTGTCTTTGCTAATCTGGGTGAGCCTCATGCAACTCACTGAAGGTCTGAGGGACAACAACAACAACAACAACAACAACAACAAAACTAGAGAATTTGCTTTCTCTGCCTTACTATCTTCTACCTGGGTATTGGTCTTATCTGCCTTTAGACTCATACTAGAACTAGAATATTATTGGGTCTCCTGGGTCTCCAGTTTGTACACTGCAGATCTTGGGATTTTTCAGGCTTCAGAATTGTACTGGC
This sequence comes from Bubalus bubalis, assembly GCF_019923935.1. NCBI lineage: Eukaryota > Metazoa > Chordata > Mammalia > Artiodactyla > Bovidae > Bubalus > Bubalus bubalis. The sequence goes on along the minus strand of NC_059179.1, from coordinate 4,901,983 downwards.
TCTCCCAGTGGCTCAGCAGTAAGGAATGCACCTGCAATGCAGCAGATGTGGGTTCAAACCCTGGGTTAGAAAGATCCCTGGAGGAGGGTATGGTAACCCATTTCAGTATTCTTGCCTGAAAAATCCCATAAACAGAGGAGCCTGGCAGGCTACAGTTTATGGGCTCACAAAGAGTTGGACACCACTCAAGCGACTAAGCGTGATAATTGCATGAACTAATTCCTTTGTATATATATGTATATATGTGTATATACATATTATCTTTCTTTCTAAATAGAAGATACATATAACTTTCATTTGTTCTGCTTCTCTGGAGAATCCTGACTAATACAGTAGTGTTGGCCTGTATGGAGTGGGTACAGTCCTGGTGGAGTGGGGAGCTATTCTTCTCTTCCCCATTGGACAGAAGCTGGAGGTGCTCTGATTCCCCCAGTTTCACCCTGAGCATGCTGCCAGAGGGATCTTCCACCAGGTAGTCCAGGTAAGCCTCCACTGTGACCCAGAACCAGGCAGACTTAATTAAGGAGGCAGCGCTAGGCTGCTTGTAATCTGTGGACTTCACTCCCACCTCCCTGTCCAACCCAAGCAGGACTCAGTGGAAGTCAACCTCCATCCCAATCCTGCAGCAACAGCTCAGTAGAAGATAGACCCCCACTCCCAATCTGAGTGGCTGTGGGATACCAGTGTAATCTCACACCCCACTCAGAGGCAAAGAGGTCATGCCAGTCTGCGTCAAAATATAACCAAAAGGAGGGCTGCCAATTTGGGGAAAAAAATGGAACCAAGGCATCAATCTTTTTGAGCACTTGGAAAGATTTATTGCCTGGAATAATCTGTATAATGTTGCACAAGATATTAAAGATACATATTTTAAAAAGTAAGCACGAAAAAGTAATGTGTTTACAATAGAAAAACAAAAATTAGAAAATCAAATCACAGCCCATTGTTGTTATATGATTAGCATATTAAAATAACTAGAATTTATAATGTGCTTTTCTATTTGGAACTTGGAAGGGGATAAAAAGTGGTGATGGCATAAAGCAGCCAAATGTTTAAGTACTATCATAGGAGATAAATAATCAATGAAGAGAAAGAATCATAAGTGTATTATGATGGAGAAACGTAGACAAAAATAAAGATACTACTCTCCCAGAGTAAAGGATTGAACAAATAAGGAGACTTCACTTGAAAAGTAAAATTCATATTTAACTACATGCACAAGTGGATTTTTTTAACAATGCACACCTACAACTTTTATTAAAATAAAATGGGCTCTAAGAAAGCACTTAATGTGCACATAGACATACGCACAGACACGTGTGTACGTTAATGTATAAAAAAAGTGAGAAAGAAAAAGTAATCTATATCCAAATGGCAACTGTTTACAAAATATGTATTATCCTCCATAAATACTAGAAATGCTTTTTGCTTTAGCTTTTTCTTGTTCACGCAATATTTTCCACTGAAGTTACCATCATTTGAAAAAACTATTTGCAACAGCAATAAAGCGAAGCCTTATTATCTGAAGCTCTGTTGAATTTTATTCTATTCTTAAACCTCATTTATATTAAAGTATAAGAATTTATATAATATGTACTAGTCAGAACTCAGTATATCCTGAGTGAAAGTTTCACAATAAACCTTACAAAGATGTCTTAAAGCCTTGCTGTCATTCTGTAACATATTAGCACATTGATGTAGCTAAGGCTCCAAACAGAGCATTCTAGTTCATGCTCACAGTATCAGAAAGCAGGTTGTTTAGCAGACTGTGAAGGCTTTTTACGTGAAGGACTCATGCAGAGATATTAAAAAATAAAAGTAAACTGGGAGGGAACATTTGTACTCTATCACCTACCTTGAAGAGGTTAAATGGATGACATAAGCACCAGGAGTAGTTCCTGGTACACAGCAGGCACTCAATTAATATCCTCATGGAGATAAGATAATATGTTCATAAAAAAGCAACTTAAGTAACAGAGAACAAGAAGGAACTCTTAAAAGTGTGAACTATTAAAACAATCAGGAAAGAATAATAAAACAATGGCCAAAATACTTCCAGGCCAATTATCTTGTAACCAGTATTATAGCACCTGGACTGCTTGTCATAGTCAGTAATGACCTCTAATTTTTGAAACCAACATTCATTTCTTAGTTCTTAGCTTCTTGGCATCAGCAATGGCCTTTAATACATGAATCCTTCTTCAAAGCGTCCCAAGATCCCCTTCTCTTGTCCCTCATACATCTTTACTCTTCTTAATCTAAACATTCATTCATTGTTTTCTAAATTCTTACCACTTTTCTACAAACAGGCTTTGTAGTAAATTAAATAAGTAGGACCAAAAGTCATTACCAGGATAAGACAAATGTTCAGGGTCACAACTACTATTTCAGTTGTTCTTAAGAAAGTAGATGGACTCAGGGAGACCGCTACTATAGCAATTGTGCAAACTAATACCACCATTCTCTGCAAAGCACAGAGGAAACTTTATTGCAGTGTTTCACACTGAAACTCCAAAACATCATTTCAGCTTTTCCTTACTCTGTAAAAACTAATATTTAGAGCAAATATGCATTCATTGATTAAATATTTATTGACTACTTACGGAATTCTGGACACTGAGCTAGTTAGTGGAACTGCTAAAATACACTGTGCAAAGCAAAGCCCCAGATGAAATATGCTCTCATTTAATTTGCAGAGTAAGACTATGAGGTAGAAAATAATATCAGAGTTTCACAGGTAAAGCAACTATAGTTTATCAGTGTTAAATTATTTACCTGTAGAATAAGGGGTGAAGCAAGATTTGACCTGAGTTCTGACTCTAAAGTCTTTACTGTCTAAATTCTACCTAAATGGTGATGATGATGATAAATATCAATCTTTGTTTACTAAGACGTTCCTTGGTTTTATCTCCTATGCCAGGATGCTTTACGTCTGTGAATTATATCTTTGGCCACCATTTTAGATATAGAAGCCCAGGCTGAGAAGTAAGAAAACAAGCTCACCATTAGTAAAGAGACTAGGACAGATTTAAGCTCAGTTCCATCTGCTCTCCTCACCTTTATGTTTGTCTCAATTTTGCATCTTTGCATTAAAAAGGCTCTTTGTTCTTCCTTTGGTTTTTCTCTTTCTCTATCTGGCCTGTTTCTTTTTCTCTGTCTGCCTGCCTCAATTTCCTTTTTTGCTTCTGCTTTTAGAATTGTTGTTTCTATTCCCCTTTCCTTATCTTTTTTTCTTTTTTAACCATTTATTTTTCAATCAGTCTGTCTCTTTCTGTCAGTTCTTTCTGTCTCTTTGACTGTATTTTGCTCCTTCACTGTTTCTACCTTTCTCTTCACTCCGTTCCTTTCTCACTGTGTATTTCAGTTTCTCTCTCAGCTCCCATTCTCTTTATTCCATCTTTCATTCTGTGTCTCTAACTTACTTATCTTTCTTCTTGTGAGTCTCTCTGTTTCTCTTCTTCATGTAGCTACCTATATAACTCTCTTTGAGCATGTATCTCTGTGAGTATCTCTTTAGGACATCTCTAGTCTCTCTCTCGCAGTCAGTGACTTAAAGTTCTAAAGAAATAACCTCTCATCCAGTTTAATGGACCTTCTCTGGATTCTAGTGATGTGCTGCAAAGTTGACAAAATCAGTCCATTAAATGGTAAAGCAAAAAGGAAAGTCACTGTCCTTGGATAAACAATTTGCATTTCCATAAGGATTCAGTGATGCAGAATCAGAAAAGGCTCATTCTGACACCTCCATGAAAACAACAGAGAGAGCATTCATTAGCTGGGCTCCCAACTGAATGATGCACTTCATCGCACACACTGCTGTCCTCCCCGATTCAGGAAACAGTGCTTAATTCTGTCTGAAACCCGCCTTTTCAATAAGCATTAGAATGAATGACTTTTCAAAGTAATAGGAACTACACATCTGCCATAGCCTGAGACTGCTTACACTCGCAAAGCCATAAAGAAAGTTACACCTCCTGTCAATTTCTTATCCATCAAGAAGCACAATAAACAAGCTTGGAATTTTTCTGTTTACCAGTCAGAAGAAAAGAAATGCTTTAGTTTCTTGAAATAATGACTACTTTTGCCTTTTACCTTTATAGTTTCAATAGCCATGATCTGATATTGAAGGTTGAGTGCAACTTTTACTACTCATGAGCTAAAAGGAAATCTGTCCATTACATTGCTCAGCTAGAAACTTTTATTCTTTAGAGTGGAAATTATGTCTCTGGTGTTATTACTTGTTGATAGATATACACACCCAGAGACACAATCATCTTGAGGAATTGGCAGACAATCATAATTATTAACTGTTAATTGATTACTAGTTAGCAACATACAGGTTTCTTATTCATTAACTTGGCTGATCTTTACAAAAACTCTGGTAGGCTGTTTTAGAGATGTTTAGGGACTGTGCCAAGGCTTAGAAGGAAAATTATTGCTGTCTTTACACCAGAATCTGAGATTTATTTACTCCTTATATCAATTAATAAAGAGAAAGTGTGTATGTGTGTGTGTGTGTGTATCTTGCTCATTAGTGTCTCATTTATTTGCAGGCTGAGGCAAAATAATATTCATTTAGTGATCCTTAGAATCTGACACTACGGCTTATACATCACAGGTGGTAATTCTGCTTTAAGGCCATACTATTCATACTCACATTCAAAATTACCTCCTCATTCTGCCTCCCCTTATCCACTCACATGTTCAGGGAGGTAATGGTTACATTTGGAATTTCCATGTGTATTTTCTTGTCCTGTCACCATTTCAATCTAAGTGGCTCTAATATTCAATTTGCAAAAAGGCTGTATATTAATTCAGTTTCTGAGTGCTTTGAACTTTTGGAATTTATACAGAGATTCTACCAAGAGAACATAATTTTGCCATAAATTACTCACAGTAGCTCTTTTTCGCACTCAAGACTGACTTGAGCCCTAATGAATTCCCACAGTTCCTTCCAATATTTCCTCATGCAACCAGTGATATTTGAGCATGAAACTAATATAGGAAGCCCCATATGTCATCATTAGTTTGGAATCAATGGTCTGCCGTATTACAAGCTGCTGCTGCTGCTAAGTCGCTTCAGTCATGTCTGACTCTGTGCGACCCCATAGATGGCAGCCCACCAGGCTCCCCCATGCCTGGGATTCTCCAGGCAAGAACACTGGGGTATTACAAGCTAATAACAAATAAATCCCAGTACAAAAGAAAATATATCTATATCCAAGCAAACTTTTAGTTAAAATAAAAATAGTAATAAAAATAATTCACCCAGGTTGAGTAACACTATTTTTCAATATTACATAATTCTATAGCCTCCTCCACGGACACATGTGGAATCTACAGAGACAGAGAAAAACAAAATGGTTCATAGACACAAGTGATGACAAGAGTAAGAATAACTCTTCAAAAAGTGGGAAAAAAATGACTATAAGCAACTCTTAGAATTTAAGTAAAATTAAACTTTTAGTTGATAAACACATCCACTCCATCCAAAAATTATCCTGTCTTCTGTTGAAATTATTTTTTCTGCCATCTTGAATTTATTCATAGGTTGGGATCCTGACTAAAACTTAAAGCTGTATCTTGCCCTCAATGTTAAGGCTACAATGAAATGTAAATGTATACCTGTTAGAAAAAAATTGAGATAATAGCTGAGAGAAGTTTTGTATTATTTTACACATGGAAGTAGGGATGAAAGTTCCTATTGTCTGATATTATATCTGTACATTTACAACAGGAGAAATATACTTACCTATTCTTTAGAAAATTCACATTTAGGGGATTGCTAAGTCACTTCAGTCGTGTCCGACTCTGTGTGACCCCATAAACAGCAGCCCACCAGGCTCCCCCATCCCTGGGATTCTCCAGGCAAGAACACTGGAGTGGGTTGCCATTTCCTTCTCCAATGCATGAAAGTGAAAAGTGAAAGTGAAGTTGCTCAGTCGTGTCTGACTCTTCGTGACCCCATGGACTGCAGCCCACCAGGCTCCTCCGTCCATGGGAGTTTCCAGGCAAGCGTACTGGAGTGGGGTGCCATCACCTTCTCCTTATTGTTTTTAAATTTTACTTTGTACTATTATTATACAAATTCTCATTATTTATTCAGTATCAAAAGCCCACATGATCAAGTGATTAGAGAAAAGATTAATTACTCAATACAGATTTGCCTGACACACATTTTTTGATCAAAGAAAAATAATAATTACCTTTTGAGTTTAACTTCAAACTTGAGCTTTGAATCAAAATTCTGGGGAATTTTTACAAAGGGCTTGTTTATGTTTGCCTTTAAAGTTGGATGGCGAAAAGACACAATCCAGATTATGCAAAATTTAAATGTGGAAAGACTAAGAAACAAGTCTGCAATGAGTGTTTAACTTAAATTCTTTCTTCTTAGAATTATAATTACTACTGTTAATTTTTAAACTACTTTTATAGCTCAGTCACTCAGTGAGCTCAAATAATCTCATAAATGGATATATTATAATTCTAAAAATCTCTTAGAAAGCAAGAGTTCTTAAACCTCTTTCTAAAGGATACTCAAAACTTTACCCCATAATATTCCACACAGGCAGCTAATAGTAAAATAGCACACATGCTCATCTGTTCAAGTCCCTGAATGGTTAATGTTTAAGGGTCATTTTTGTGGCAAACTGATGGAAATCACATTCCCTGTTTCAAATGCACATAACTGCACCATCTGAGAGATGAGGGTGTCTCCGCTCAGTGCAACTGGGCACATATTAAATTGAACTTCTATTTCATAGGAGAATGAGTCCACAGTCAAGGGGATCGAGTTGCTGAAATTTGAAGCCTTGCACATACAGATCAATGCACCAACTTACACTTAGCCACAACTAAAGAAAACTAAAGGAACTAACAGAGGAGCCATTTGCAGTGAAAAATAAGTTCCCATGAGCATGCCTACAAAGTTTCAAACAAGGTGTGCAAACTACAGGAAGCATTCTATGTTTAAAATGTGCCTCTTTCACAAAGTATTTGCTTCCCTGACTTTAAGCAAGACAATAACCCTATGCTTTAAGTATTTGGTTACCAGATTTGACAATTAGCTCTACTTGTGAAAGCAAATGAGCATGGACTTGGAGTTAACCTTACATGAGGCCGTTACATTATACTCAAGTTAACAATGCGTCTCTGCATCCATGTTACAACTCCATCACACTGATGAACATCTGTGCTAGAGACACATTAGTATGTGTTTAATGTAAAGACCATACCACAAAGCAGGAAAGCAGTTAGTACCATCTAGTATTAATTTTGTTTTACAAGGATAAAGTCCACCTGGATTCAAATTCTAAATGGTTAACGCTCCCAATATTTTTGTAAAGGAGCTGATACTCTAATACACTGAAAGATCTATATATAAATAGCAGGATACTCTAGATGACTGCAAATCACAAGATATAATTCTGTTAATTGTGAAACAGTTTGCCACTGGAACTTGCCTACTAACTCTAACCTCCTTCAACTATCACACACAAAACAAAACCTCATGCACGTGTACATGAACACACAAAAACTGAATATACCATGTCAGTACTGACACCATTTTCCGATATTTTGTAAGGGAGACAGAAACAAACAAACAAAAAAAGAAAAACAGTTGAGGATTACAATTACATTTTTTTTAAATGACAAACCACAGAGTCATAATTCAAAAGCATGTGTCTTTCCAAAATTGCATTGACTTCTCAACAAAATTACAATACCACACAATAATCCAGAAGGTTGAGGGGACAAGGGGTTGTGCTCATTCTCCCAGCAGATAATTACATGTACATCATTAGTGCTCAAGTCTTTGAACAGGCTTGACAGAAAGTGATCTCTTGACAGAGATCTATTATGCTAAAACAAAGTCTCAACTTTCTCCACACTTGACTCCTGCCTTAAATTTGAAAGACCAAGAAAAGAGGGGGGTGGGGGGAACTTACTTGCCGGTTTAAAGTTTCATCTTTAGCCCATGTAAGGTTATGAAGCAAGTTTTCTTGCAAAGGCTGTCTCCTGCACATTCCTTTCAAAACAACCAATGTTCATAATCTAGGTCCAAGACGGTTTGTTCTCACGTCACACTTCTCGTTTCTGGGAGGCATTGTTATCCAGTTTCACATCACCAAGAAAAATGTAACTAGAGATTAAAAAAAAAAAAAAAAACCTCATCGTATTAATCCAGAAGGCATACCATCCTTCTCCGGGTTCTGAGATATATGCCAACCGCCTTAGTTATCACAAGCAACTAACTCTAAGCTGCTAGCAGGGATCTGTCTGCCCTCTATCTGTTGCTATTAGCTCAGCACGTTGATTCACTGGCACCGAAGCAACAGCAATTAGCTGTCCTGCTTCAGCCCTTGCAGGGGAGAGCTGAAGGCTGTAAACCACACAGCAACCAGGGAGCGCTTTGCACCAATTAGTAGCAGGGGCTACAACCTGATAGACAAATTGATGCCCCACTGATCATCAGTGTTGGCTGCTTTATTGTGCTGCGTCCTCTCAGCCTGTCTGGCGGTTCTCTCTGTTTTCTTTTGTGTGGTTGTTTTTACTGTTTACTTTATCAGCATTAATAAGTTTAGCCGCTTACATTCCGTGACAGTATTACTGACAAGTCAAACTAGTCTCTTAATCTCCTTTCATCATTCTCTCTCACTCTCTCTCCTCTCTAAATCTACCCTTTTATATCAAGTCCTCCACATCTTCATATCTTTAGGGCATAAGGAAACTTCACACATTCTATAGAAGCTAAAAATATATTTTCTCGGTTCTTATAGGCACACATTACTCATTAACAGGTTATACAGAAACATACTATAAAATAGTGTATATTTCTTCAATATTGTGATATATGAGATGCCGACAACAATATTTTGAAAATGGACATGAAAACTGGTGAAAAAGCATAGTTATTTTTAACTATGAAAAATATAGTTATAAAATCAGGTATACCATTTCTTGTCTAGGATTTGTGCAAGCTCATATCAATTTTACCCACATGTTCATCTGAGGCTCTCAGAAGGAAGAAGCTAAAAATGAAAGCAATTCTGGAAGTGTGGTTGTGACAGAGCAAATATCTTGAAGTTGGTTAAAAGTGACAAGACGAAAAGTACACAGACAAAATCCCCACAGCGCATGTTTTCTTCATAGATAAGGGAGGCTATTTATCATGATCGTATACTCATCCTATTTAAGAAAAAAAATGCACAGTGCCTCTAGAGTGTTGCCATATTTATGCACATTCATTCTTACAGAGTAACACCTCATTTAATACAAAATTCACTTTTCTTTCAAGTTCAGTTTTCCAGAGAGAGAAACATTTTGAAGAATGTGTAAATAATCCAGGGTCAGTCTAACGTGTCACAAATGCCAAGCAGTAAAATGTGCACAGGTGAGTCAAAGATAACTAATAGGTGAGCTCAGACTCTTCAGACAGAACCTGGTTGCCCTTACATACAACTCAAAGAAATGAAAGCATTTGCCTCCTTCAAAACAAAGGCTGGAGGGCAGTAGTGAGAACTTACAGGAGACAGACTCATTTTATAGTTGTAAGAGCTGATGTTTTAAAAATTCAAACATTGATAATTTAATAAAGATTCTTTTATCTCTAAACATTTATACAAAGTTGTGTATATTTAGCTTGAGAAGATTTTTTTCATTTTGGGAAATAGCACATATATGGAATAATCCATACACTGATATGGTTGGTTAGATATAGCAGCTGACATTATGAAAACTGTTCCAGTAACAATAGAAGTTATTGTAATTTTTTTTAAGACAAAGTCAGCTTCATTTCTGGTGACATCCAATTATATGTAATTTTGATGACACATCAGAAAGATAGCTAGAATGCAGAAAATTTCATCGCTTCCTCATGTTCTATGAGAAATCAGATCATTAGCAATTGAACTCTTGTAGACGACAATAGCTGGGACGACAATCTCAATATAGCGTTTTTTTTTTAAAGAAAAAAAATTGATATTTTGGGAAAATATATATTTAATAAAATGTAATTGATATTTTGGGAAAATATATATTGATATTTTGGGAAAATGTATGTTTAATAAAATGCAATATCCTAAAGGATAACTATAGGTGAATTTTAGGGGACCAATTAAAAAATATAACAAACAACAGAGAAAAAGTCACTAAAAGATCTTGAGATAATTTATGTTAAAAAATAAGGCATATAATATTATAGACTAGACTTCTTTAAGTCTCTTTCACCCACATACATTTTAAGGCCAAATTAAATTCTGCTCTGTACACTGTATTTCAATTTCCCTTTTTCCTTTGACAAAATAACTGGAATATTCTTTTAGTCAATAAAACTATATTTAAATGATTGTTATTATGTTTTATCATATATCCATATATACAATTTATCAAAATAGCTACATTTTGACATTTATGTTGTTTCTAATTTTAATATGTTTGTAGAAATGTCTTTTATTCTATTTTTATTATCAGCATAACTTTCTAGGAATTGAAATAATTGGTCTAAGGAAGTTGATCATTCATTATTGTCAAATAAACTCATGGATGACATTTGATGATTTTTGTGTTATCTTAGTATCCCTAGTAATATAAGTTATTATATAAACAAGGGCATGGTTTAATATATTTTAAGCTTCCCACGTAGCTCAGTGGTAAAGAATATGCCTGCCAATGCAGGAGACGCAGAGGACATAGTTTCAATCCCTGAACAGGTTTAATGCAAGAGACACAGATTCAATTCCTTCATCAGGAAGATCCCCTGGAGAAGGGAAGCCATTCCAATATTTTTCCCTGGGAAACCCCATGGACAGAGAAGCCTGGCAGGCTACAGTCCATGGGTTGCAAAGTGTCGACATCAGTGAACGACTGAGCACACATACACACACGCCTTACTACCTCTAGCCGAGTCTCACATACGAAGTAAATGTTTAATGACATGTTCTATTGATAAAGTACATGCATACAGCTATAATACCTTGTTTGTCTAATACACACTTGAAACAAATGATTTTAAACACTATAAAATACTCCTTCCATAATACAGAATATGAAACTTCACCCTTCATTACAAATATTTAAAAGAATGGTCAAAAAGAAAAAAAAATAAAAGAATAGCAAAGTTCATGGTGGATAGAGATTGAGGGAAGCATATTTAAAAGGGCCAGAAACAATAATCCAGGATGGACCAGACAGAGCTCTCAAATTAGACTAAAGAGTCTGTGAAAATTAAGACTGAGTGAAAGATACACATGCAAACAAGAATCATTATAGACTAGGTACAAGATACTGTTAGGAGAATCCAAAAAGAATAAACAAAGTACTTATAATTCAGATAAACATACTCTTACAGTTTAACTGTGATTTAGGATGAACTTCAGGGTTAGAACACAACCATGGAAGCATGCAACTCATTCAAAAGAGTGGATTCCAGCAAAGTAGACTGAGTGGCACCATGCTGTGTCAAAAGCCTAAATCTGAGAGGCTGGGGACTCTGGGTTTGATTTCTGACTCTGCATGCTCTAGCTAGGCAAATAATCTGACTTATTTAAGTCTCAGTCAGGTTTTTCATTTACACTGAGCAAAAAATTTCAGAGAATTATGTCACTAAAGAGCCTGCTATTCTTCTAAACACATTATGCTTTCTCATGCCTCTACAGCTATGTCTATAATTCAGGAGACATATAAGTACCCATGTGAAGAGTGCTAGAGCTTGCATGTAAGTGCCTGAGAGTTAATGGTTATATGATCTTGAGCTAATTCTTTAACCCCTATGAGAGTCTAATTCTTAATCTGGATATTAATATAGTAACTACCAACACAGTAAGATATTTAAATGTGACATATTTTACAAATATTTAAAATAGTAAAGGAATATTGCATATATTTGGTATTGTTTAGGCATTAGTATTATCATTTTAACATAAAGTTTGCTGTCTTTAGGTTACAGGTGCAAGTAAGAAAGCCAGTACTTGTAATGCAGTGTTTTAAAGTTTGATTTTGGGGATGAGGTGTTTGGGAGAGAATGCTTTCATGTATTTGTATAGCTCAGTCCCTTTGCTGTCCCCTTGAAACTATCATAACACTGCTAATTGGATATACTCCAATATAAAATAAAAAGTTCAAAAAAAAGTTTGATTTTTGTCATGTCACTATAGAATTTTAGGCAAGGAGGTCCTGTAATCAGTTATGTCATATGTTCCTTGTTTTTATTTGCCTAAGGGTCATCAGGTTATTGTTAAGTAATCCTGGGGACTATAAACCAGAAGATCTGGAGTGGCCCTGCAAGTGGACAAGTCAAGCTAAGCTTATGTCCATTCACTGTCACGGTAGCATATACAGCAAGAACCCTGGTTCACAGCCCCAGGTCACAAGGTTCGCAGTGATGCAACACAAGGCTGTGGTCACGAACTTGTGCATTGGAACTGGCTATAGAAATTTAAACTCCATTCTGACATTTACCAGTCAGTTGATCTTCCCCAAGCTGCTCAATGTCTAAGGTTCAATTTTCTGATAATGTTCAAGCTGGATTTAGAAAAAGCAGAAGAACCAGAGATCAAATTGCCAACATCTGTTGGATCATAGAAGAAGCAAGAGAATTCCAGAAAAACATCTATTTCTGCTTAATTGATCATGCCAAAGCCTTTGACTGTGTGGATCACAACAAACTGGAAAATTATTAAAGAGATGGGAATACCAGACCACCAAGCCTCCTGAGATACCTATATTCAGGTCAAGAAGCAACAGTTAGAACTGGACATCGAATAATGGACTGGTTCAAAATTGGGAAAGGAGTATGTGAAGGCTGAATATTATCACCCTGCTTATTAAACTTGTATGCAGAGTACATCATGCAAAATACCGGGCTTGATGAGCACAAGCAGGAATCAAGATTGCTAGGAGAAATATCAATAACCTCAGATTACACAGATAACACCACCCTTATGGCAGAAAGCAAAATGGAACTAAATAGCTTTTTGATGAAGGTGAAAGAGGAGAGTGAAAAAGCTGGCTTAAAATTTGACAGGCAAAAAACTAAGATCATGGCATTTGGTCACATCACTTCATGGCAAATAGATGGGGAGACAATGGAACCAGTGACAAACTATATTTTCTTGGGTTCCAAAACCACTGCAGATGATGATGGCAGCCATGCAGTTAAAAGACACTTGCTCCTTGGAAGAAAAGCTATGACAAAACCTAGACAGCGGTTTAAAAAGCAGAGATACTACTTTATTGACAAAGGTGAAAGTAAAAGTCACTCAACCATGTCCTGCTCTTTGTGACCCCGTGGACTATACAGTAGAGAAGGCAATGGCACCCCACTCCAGTACTCTTGCCTGGCAAATCCCATGGATGGAGGAGCCTGGTAGGTGCAGTCCATGCGGTCGCTAGGAGTCAGACACGACTAAGTAACTTCACTTTCACTTTTCACTTTCATGCATTGGAGAAGGCAATGGTAACCCACTCCAGTGTTCTTGCCTGGAGAATCCCAGGGACCAGGGAGCCTGGTGGGCTGCTGTCTGTGGGGTCGCACAGAGTCGGACACGACTGAAGTGACTTAGCCGTAGCAGTAGCAGGACTATACAGTCCATGGAATTCTCCAGGCCAGAATACTGGAGTGGGTAGCCTATCCCTTCTCCAGCAGATCTTCCTGACCCAGGCATAAAACCAGGTCTCCTGCATTGCAGACAGATTCTTTACCAATTGAGCTATCAGGGAGGTCAGTATAGTCAATGCTATGGTTTTTCCAGTAGTCATGCTGGATGTGAGAGTTGGACCATAAGGAAGACTGCTGAAAATTAGATGCTTTTGAACTGTGGTGTTAGAGAAGACTCTTGAGAGTCCCTTGGACAGCAAGAAGATCAAACCAGTCAATTCTAAAGGAAATCAATCCTGAATATTCATTGGAAAGGCTGATTGATGTGAAGAGTGGACTCATTGGGAAAGACCCTGATGCTAGGAAAGATTGAAGGCAGGAGGAGACAGGGATGACAGAGGATAAGATGGTTGGATGGCATCACCAACTCAATGGACATGAGTTTGAGTAAACTCTGGGAGTTGATGATGAACAGGGAGGCCTGGTGTGCTGCAGTATATGAGGTCGCAAAGAGTCGGACACGACTGAGAGACTGAAACGAACTGAACAGTATACAAACTGCATAACACAAAGTTAACAAAAGTTTTGTATTATTTAAAGCACAGCAGTCAATGACACACATGTGGAACTAGTTTACTTTGAAGAATAAATTGGCTACCTTAGAAGCTTTAGAAAGGTTTTAAACACTGAAAACATTTTAACATTCAATCATTAAAGCTTAGAATTTCACTTACTTTATAATGGGAAAAATGTTATATATACAGTTAAGAAATGAATCATTAAATATAAAAGTTCATAAAAAATGAATCATTAAATGTAAAAAATGATAGCAAAGTGGATATGCATATTATATTAAATAACTTTAAGGATAGATATTCAGGCATTACAGTACTAATCACAAAATCATTTTTTAATGGCAAAATAAAAGGTCAAATATTTAAATTTGAAGAAAACTTTTGCTCATCCTTCCTTAAAAACTGCATTAAAAAGTATACATAAACATATGTACTGGTAACATCATGGTCAATATAGCTTTGGTGACTACCACGGGAGAGACAGTGGTGGATTCCCCCCACCCCCAGGTCTCTTTTAATGCATTTTTATTTCTTAAATTATTTTTTTAGCAGCTCTTATTCTCAAATCCCCCCACCCCCTTTCATAGAAAACCATTTGAATATGTTTAGCATGTGTTTTTGTTTGTCCTTGTTCAGAAATGTATATTTTGTGTTATTCTAAAAATTCATAAAGCCAATTGTATTAATATTTTGTGAGACCTTTTTGTAAAGATGAATTTTACAGAGAAATTGAATAGAAACACATAATGTTTGAGCTGTATGCCAAAAAACAGCTACATCCTACGTACAGCTGTGTAGAATACTATAAACTTTTGTATTCAAGCCAGTTCATCTGTGCACTGGTGTTTAATGAACAATAAAAAGCAAACAGCTAGCCAAAATTACAAATTTCATTTTCGGTAGTTATAATTTTTGAAATCTTGACTTGTTTTCATGATAGGTTTATATTATACCTACCAACAGTAGACTGATAATACAAAGCTACTTTTCCTGTTATCAAAGGACTTAAAATATTGCCTATTCCATTCACTATATCTGGAAAATTTCTATGCTAACTAAATATAATGTTTTTTTATGGGCTTTAGACTTCAGTCTGCTGGTAGGAAGAATTTCAGAGTATCTGATTTAAGTTAAGCAAACCAGTACTAACCCATACTTTACTCTGAAATCTATCTCATTGAGAAAGTGAGACACAGGAGGATTTTGTCTATCCTTTCAAAATGAGGACTGAGTCCTTGAGTCAATAGGAACTGCCAAGTAAAGAAGTAGAGAAGGCATTTCTTTTTTTTTTTTTTAATCCAGATTAAAGCTTTAGTGAACAAAAGCCTTCTCGATATATCAAAATAGCTTTGCTCATTACAGACAGGGTCTCACCAAGTTGCCAGGAATCAAGTAATTCTAGGCTTGTTATTGTCAGTGGTCAGTTAGAGTTGAAATTCAAAGCTGTTGGGAATAACTACACAAGAAAATCTCAATCAGGGACCTAGGGCTGGAGAGATATCTATGTTTACATCAGTAAATCTTTGTTGTGATTTCATGTCTTTATTTTTGATTCTGACAATTCTTTATTGTCAGGATTCAAGGAAGCTAATAGTTAACATAGCTTTTTGTGTGTGTGTGTGATACATATACATATATATATATATATATATATATATATATATATCCCAGCACTTGCCTGTTTTATAGCAACAGCTTGAGGGATAAAGTGATAGTGTAATCTTCATTTAATACTCAGCTGTTCTGAAGTATCAAACAGACAGGCTATTACTTTAGAAGAATGGTTTAGGCATATAATACAGTAGTTCAAGGGCAATGTGAAAGAACCAATTTCATAAACATATAGTTGCATATGTACATATACAATGTGACTAAGTAAAATATATGAAGATGCTGAACCATTCACACTATTTTTTAAAGTTTAATTCTTAAAGAGTAGTGTATTTATAATGAGAAATGTATCTGATGGATTTTGATATATAGGAACTATTTTTAAACTTGGATGAGATTAAACATTAAAAAGTGAAATCACATCTCTTTCATGTAGTCTAAAATCTTTTGACCTAGGAAAACAAAACTAAGAAGAAATGTAAAAATAATTGCTATAAAATATGTTCTAAATGCCATGTTTAATCTTTAGCTATTTCATCGTGGCCTTAGAGATACTTTATTCTCCCTAAAGTAAAACATTTATGTAATAAAACTATTACAAAACAGTTCAATTAGTCTAAATCATATATATATCTATATATAGATATATATAGATATATATATAAAACTTATGCTACCTCTTCTCAATTCCAGTTCACATCTGCTGGATATATTACCTGCATTGAAAGTGAAACCGTTACTTGCTCAGTCGTGTCCAACTCTGTGAGACTTAACTCCATGGACTGTCGCCCACAAGGCTCCTCTGTTAATGGAATTATCCAGGCAAGAATACTGGAGTGGGTTGCCATTTCCTTCTTCAAAGGATTTTCCCAATCCAAGGATCTTCCCAATCCAGGGATAAAATCCTGGTCTCCTGCATTGCAGGCAGATTCTTTACTGTCTGAGCCACCAGGGAAGCCCCATTCTTCATGATTGTACAACAAATTACCATGAATTTAGCAACTTAAAATAACACGTATGTATTATTTCATAGTTTTTGTAGGTCATAGATTCAGGTCAGGACTCCACAAAGCTTTAATCAAGTTTGTGACAACAGGGTTGAGTTTCCTTCAGGAGACTTGATGAAGAAAGGTTCCATTTACAAGCTGATTTGGGTGATCTGCAGGACTGCCTTTGGTTGTGAATATATGAGTGAGGCCCAGGCCCTGGCTTTACCTCTTACTGACCACTGGCTGGTGGCTGCCTTCAGGTGCTAGAGGCTGCTCATTGTGTCCTCTGCCTCATGGCCCTCCTCCTTTTAGTCAGTTTACAACATGGTTGTTTGCTTCTTCAAGGCCAGCAAAAGCAGCTCTCCATGTGTACTAGGGAAACAAAACCTTACATCTCTCTTGTAACATAATCACATCTCAGTATCCCAGAAGCTTTGCCTTATTCTATTGGTTATAAGTAAGTTACAGGTTCCTTTCATATTCAAGGGGAAAGGATAATGCAGGACCTCATACCAGGTGATGAGATTGGGGGTGGTTTTAGAAATCACTGTCTACCACACTGGATAAACTCTTGATGTATTTAATATATTCAGTCAGATAGCAAATTTCTCTATGTATGCATAAATAGGAATTTAATAAAATAAAGAATTTGAAGGATCTAAACAATAAAGGACTAGAGATTTCTTCAAGAAAATTAGAGATACCAAGGGAACATTTCATGCAAAGATGGGCTCAATAAAAGACAGAAAGGGTAGGGACCTAGGAGAAGCAGAAGATGTTAAGAAGAGGTGGCAAGAATACACAGAAGAACTGTACAAAAAATATCTTCACGACCAAGATAATTATGATGGTGTGATCACTCACCTAGAGCCAGACATCCTGGAATGTGAAGTCAAGTAGGCCTTAGGAAGCCTCACTACAAACAAAGCTAGTGGAGGTGAGGGAATTCAGTTGAGCTATTCCAAATCCTGAAAGATGATGCTGTGAACATGCTGCATTCAATATGCCAGCAAATTTGGAAAACTCAGAAGTGGCCACAGGACTGGAAAAGGTCAGTTTTCATTCCAATCCCAAAAAAAGGCAATGTGAAAAATTGCTCAAACTACCACACTCATCTCACACGCTAGTAAAGTAATGCTTAAAACTCTCCAAGCCAGGCTTCAGCAATACGTGAACCGTGAAATTCCAGATGTTCAAGCTGGTTTAGAAAAGGCAGAGGTATACATGTATACCTGTGGCAGATTCATTTTGATATTTGGCAAAACTAATACAATTTTGTAAAGTTTAAAAATAAAATAAAATTTAAAATTAAAAAAAAAAAGAAAAGAAAACGCAGAGGAACCAGAGATCAAATTGCCAACATCTGCTGGATCATGGAAAAAACAGAGTTCCAGAAAAACATCTATTTCTGCTTTATTGACTATGCCAAAGCCTTTGACTGTATGGATCACAATAAACTGTGGAAAATTCTGAAAGAGATTGGAATACCAGACCACCTGAACTGCCTCTTGAGAAACCTATATGCAGGTCAGGAAGCAACAGTTAGAACTGCACATGGAACAACAGACTGGATCCAAATAGGAAAAGGAGTACATCAAGGCTGTATATTGTCACCCTGTTTATTTAACTTATATGCAGAGTACATCAGAAGAAATGCTGGGCTGAATAAAGCACAAGCTGGAATCAAGATTGCCGAGAGACATTTCAATAACCTCAGCTATGCAGATGACATCACCCTTATGGCAGAAAACAAAGAAGAATTAAAGAGCCTCTTGATGAAGATGAAAGAGGAGAGTGAAAAAGTTGGCTTAAAGCTCAACATTCAGAAAATTAAGATCATAGCATCTGGTCCCATCACTTCATGGCAAATAGATGGGGAAACAGTGGAAACAAAGGCTGACTTTATTTTTTCTGGGCTCCAAAATCACTGCAGATGGTGACTGCAGCCATGAAATTAAAAGATGCTTACTCCTTGGAAGGAAAGTTATGACCACCCTAGACAGCATACTGAAAAGCAGAGACATTACTTTGCCAACAAAGGTCCATCTAGTCAAGGCTATGGTTTGTCCAGTAGTTATGTATGGATGTGAAGTTGGACTATATAGAAAGCTGAGCGCCGAAGAATTGATGCTTTTGAACTGTGGTGTGGGAGAAGACTCTTGAGAGTCCCTTGGACTGCAAGGAGATTCAACCAGTCCGTCCTAAAGGAGATCAGTCCTGGGTGTTCATTGGAAGGACTGATGTTGAAGCTGAAACTCCAATACTTTGGCCACCTGATGCAAAAAACTGACTCATTTGAAAAGACCCTGATGCTGGGAAAGATTGAGGGCAGGAGGAGAAGGGGACGACAGAGGATGAGATGGCTGGATGGCATCACTGACTCGTTGGACGTGAGTCTCAGAGAACTCCGGGAGTTGGTGATGGACAGGGAGGCTGGCGTGCTGCGATTCATGGGGTTGCAAAGAGTCGGACATGACTGAGCGACTGATCTGATCTGATCTGATACTTTTATATAAATTTCTAAAGACCATGGACATTTTTAGTGTATAAAATAAAATTTGATTCAGCTTTGTTTTGTCTTCTGACTTTAAAAAAAAAATCTGAAGATAGATTACCAAGATAATATAGTAGATATCTTGAGCCTAAGACTTATTACTAAACACAGGTTTCAGATACAAGGCTTCCCTGGTAGCTCAGCTGGTAAAGAATCAGCCTACAATGCAGGAGACCTAGGTTCGATTCCTCGGTCAGGAAAATCCCCTGGAGAAGGAAATGGCAACCCACTCCAGTATTCTTGGCGGGAGAATCCTCATGGACAGAGAAGCCTGGTTGTCTATAGTTTATGGGTTCACAAAGAGTTGGATGCAGCTGAGAGACTAGCTTTCATATGTGTGAGTGTGTGTGTGTATAGAAGGATACATATATGTATATCTATATATATATAAAATATATATAAATATATTAGTATTTATTTAAATATATTTTAAAAGTATTTATATAAATGCACATATAAACACAGACAGATACTTAATAGGTAAACGTTATTATTACTTTGGTCATTTATGATTTCATCATTAGAATTTAGGTGATGGGGGAAAAAAAAAGTTTTATGAATCACCTTCACCACCCTGCTACACTGAGGACTTATGAAGAAATACTCAACATAGTATTTTGGTGGCTTTAAAATGGTCTGAGTTATCTATAATTCTAAAATCTAATATAATTCTATAATTCTAAAACCATCATTTTGAATTTTATACAAATTTTACAGTCCTCCTAGAGCCCTAGTTTCAGCAAATATTAGTTGGCACTTTATATACCCCTCTAAATGCATTTATATACATTTTATTTTCAGATGAAATAAGACAAAGCACCAATGTCTACTGTAAATGACTTATATTTCTGGAAATTTTTATGTATACTGTTTTTTCTTGACTCAATAATCACTATATAGCTCATTCCAAAGAGCAGAATGTGGGGAGAAAAGCTTGTCCCCCAAGTTTGTAAATAAATTTATTCTGTCATTCTGTCTTTTTCTGCCTCTTCCATTCACCTCCAAAAGTAGTCATGGACAAGAGTGTTGAAGGAAACCTGCCATTCATTCAAAGCATAAAGTATATTTGCTAAGCTTTTCCAAACAAAACACCACAGACAGAGAGAACACGGAGCCTGAGTTATTTCGGAGCTGAGCAGGTTTCTTCTTCCTGTGGCAGAACAGACTGAAATGAGTTAAAAGGTATGGAAGGGAGGCAGGCATTTTGTTCACTTGCACCTCATTAAGCAGCTCCCTAACCCAGGCAGTCTCATCTTGCAGCTCCAACTGCCTCCTCTTGGAGCCACCACCAGCTCCTGGGTCTTAAAGGATGACGAGCAGTTGATTTATTCCTTTGCAATTATTCAGATCTTTCCAAAATGTATGGTTTTCCTTCAAATCCATATCCTGCAGGACTGAAGGATTTTACACCTGCTTAATACCTTCATGTAGAAGAGCTTCCCTAATTTCCATAGTAAGAGATTATCATGTCACATATTTTGGAACAAGGCCAAGTCCCACTCCAGACAAAAAGTGATATGACAGGATAATTCTGCAGTTAATGGAAACAGGTAGAAATATGGAAGCAGGGGTATTTTCCAAGATACATATGCCTTTGACATGCTCATGTCCATTTTTAGATTGATTCATCCTTTAAGATAATTTAAGGAACTGGAAAATAAACAAATTGTTTTAAAAAAATATTAACACTGACAGCCTAAGAAACATTTTTCTTTCTGATCTAGATGATAAAAACTGATACAAGTATGGCTATAATGAAGTGAAGTGAAGTTGCTCAGTCGTGTCCGACTCTTTGCGACACCATGGACTGTAGCCTACCAGGGTCCTCTGTCCATGGGATTTTCCAGGCAAGAAAACTGGAGTGGGTTGCCATTTCCTTCTCCAGGGGATCTTCCCGACCCAGGGATCAAACCTGGGTCTCTCGCATTGTAGGCAGACACTTTACTGTCTGAGCCACCAGGGAAGTAAGAGAGCATAAATTACACTGAGAACAACTCTGCACCTTAAGTGTTAAGGTGTGAATATTATTTGTAAGTTATTTGCCCACAACATCTCTTGCTCTAGCATGTTCGGCAAGCTATTAGATTTTAGAACAGTCAGAGATTGCTGCAATCTTAATTGAGTTTTTATCAACATTCTCTGTTAGTAACATCTTCCTAGATCTCTCTCTATGTATACTGATAGGGGAAAATAAAAGAAATACAAAATCTAATCTACTAACATCATCGGTTCCCTCTGTAATTCTCATGCAATTCTGAATGAATTAATGAAAGATAGTTCTGGGGAAGCTTCTATGGGACTTTCAAGCAATGAAAATATGTAAATTCTGCAATACTTAATGTTGGATTCATATGCAAAGTAAATGAATTAATCATTGCTCACTTATAACCACATTGCTAGCTCCTGCTCACTGCCCCCTCCAACATCTAAACTGCAACTCAACTCCTCTTCAGTTACCCAACACTCCTGCTTATTTCAGGTCTGCGCTGTCCCCTCTTTTCTCCCATAATCCTAGAGAACAAATGATTCTCCCATTTTTGCTATGATAAATGCCAGTGTAGTCAATAAGAAATTTTAAGCTCAGCAGATACACTTCAATGAAATCTTAGTGAGAATCCAGTCTTCTGTATAGAGGTATGTTTATTAAACACTATATTTACATATTATTTCATTTTCAAAACTCTCATCTCTTTTTTTTTAATTTTATTTTATTTTTAAACTTTACACAACTGTATTAGTTTTGCCAAATATCAAAATGAATCCGCCACAGGTATACATGTGTTCCCCATCCTGAACCCTCCTCCCTCCTCCCTCCCCATTCCATCCCTCTGGGTCGTCCCAGTGCACCAGCCCCAAGCATCCAGTATCGTGCATCGAACCTGGACTGGCAACTCGTTTCATACATGATATTTTACATGTTTCAATGCCATTCTCCCAAATCTTCCCACCCTCTCCCTCTCTCACAGAGTCTATAAGACTGTTCTATACATCAGTGTCTCTTTTGCTGTCTCGTACACAGGGTTATTGTTACCATCTTTCTAAATTCCATATATATGCGTTAGTATACTGTATTGGTGCTTTTCTTTCTGGCTTACTTCACTCTGTATAATAGGCTCCAGTTTCATCCACCTCATTAGAACTGATTCAAATGTATTCTTTTTAATGGCTGAATAATACTCCATTGTGTATATGTACCACCGCTTTCTTATCCATTCATCTGCTGATGGGCATCTAGGTTGCTTCCATGTCCTGGCTATTATAAACAGTGCTGTGATGAACATTGGGGTACACGTGTCTCTTTCCCTTCTGGTTTCCTCAGTGTGTATGCCCAGCAGTGGGATTGCTGGATCATAAGGCAGTTCTATTTCCAGTTTTTTAAGGAATCTCCACACTGTTCTCCATAGTGGCTGTACTAGTTTGCATTCCCACCAACAGTGTAAGAGGGTTCCCTTTTCTCCACACCCTCTCCAGCATTTATTGCTTGTAGACTTTTGGATCGCAGCCATTCTGACTGGTGTGAAATGGTACCTCATAGTGGTTTTGATTTGCATTTCTCTGATAATGAGTGATGTTGAGCATCTTTTCATGTGTTTGTTAGCCATCTGTATGTCTTCTTTGGAGAAATGTCTATTTAGTTCTTTGGCCCATTTTTTGATTGGGTCATTTATTTTTCTGGAGTTGAGCTGTAGGAGTTGCTTGTATATTCTCGAGATTAGTTGTTTGTCAGTTGCTTCATTTGCTATTATCTTCTCCCATTCTGAAGGCTGTCTTTTCACCTTGCTAATAGTTTCCTTTGATGTGCAGAAGCTTTTAAGGTTAATTAGGTCCCATTTGTTTAATTTTGCTTTTATTTCCAATATTCTGGGAGGTGGGTCATAGAGGATCCTGCTGTGATGTATGTCAGAGAGTGTTTTGCCTATGTTCTCCTCTAGGAGTTTTATAGTTTCTGGTCTTACGTTGAGATCTTTAATCCATTTTGAGTTTATTTTTGTGTATGGTGTTAGAAACTGGTCTAGTTTCATTCTTTTACAAGTGGTTGACCAGATTTCCCAGCACCACTTGTTAAAGAGATTGTCTTTAATCCATTGTATATTCTTGCCTCCTTTGTCAAAGATAAGGTGTCCATATGTGCGTGGATTTATCTCTGGGCTTTCTATTTTGTTCCACTGATCTATATTTCTGTCTTTGTGCCAGTACCATACTGTCTTGATAACTGTGGCTTTGTAGTAGAGCCTGAAGTCAGGTAGGTTGATTCCTCCAGTTCCATTCTTCTTTCTCAAGATCGCTTTGGCTATTCGAGGTTTCTTAATCCAGATACTTTATCTGAAGAAGAAGTGCTGCACATTATTCGCTCAGTATTGAATGCCAACAGTGTGTCAGGCAAAGCTACTGGCAACACAGTAGTAGCTAAGACCGGCATACAAAAAGCATATAAATGAGCAAATAGTCCTAAAGATGTGTCTGAGTCACAGGGAGAGAAAAAGAAAGGAAAGGAAGATGGTAGACAAAGACATTGATGATATCGTTAGTTTACTTAAGCCAGAATTCTTCATGTGAATAGCTAGAACAACTTGGACAATTTTTCAGTCAGTCACTTCTGCTGTTAGAGAGAAATGTTAGCTCCAGTCATTAGTAGCTGTAACTTGAAAATACAGATCAAAGGAAACAACTCTTATATTCAGAGCAGATCTCTTAGTTTCTACCTGATCAAATACTTAATATAAACTTTTTTCTACTGAGACGTAATAATTTGTTGAATATTTTTCTCAGTCTGTATACTTTTAAATAACCTATAAATGACCCTCGGCACAAAATGGGCACTTAGTAACCTCTCGTCAATTTTCAAAAATTAGTGATTAACATGCCAGGCTTGATGAAGCAGAAGCTGGAATCAAGATGGCTAGGAGAAATATCAAAAAAGTCAGATATGCAGATACCACCCTTATGGCAGAAAGCAAAGAAGAACTAAAGAGCCTCTTAAAGAAAGTGAAAGAAGAGAGTGAAAAATCTGGCTTAAAAGTCAACATTCAAGAAACCAAGATAATGGCATCCAGTCCCATCACTTCATGTCAAACAGATGGGGAAACAATAGAAACAGTGACAGACTTTATTTTCTTAGGCTCCAAAATCACTGCAATGGTGATGGAAGCCACAAAATTAAAAGATGCTTCCTCCTTGGACGAAAAGCAATGATCAACCTAGACAACAAATTAAAAGCAGAGACGTTACCTTGCCGACAAAGGTTTATCTAGTTAAAGCTATGGTTTTTCCAGTAGTCACATTTGGTTGTGAGAGTTGGACCATAAAAAGGCTGAGCACTGCAGACTGATGTTTTTGAACTGTGTTGTTGAAGTAGACTCTTGAGAGTCCCTTGGACTGCAAGGAGACCAAATCAGTCAATCCTAAAGAAAACCAGTCCTGACTATTTATTGGAAGGACTGATGCTGAAGCTCCAATACTTTGTCCACCTGATGCGAAGAACTGACTCATTGGAAAAGACCCTGATGCTTGGAAAGATTGAAGGCAGGAGGAGAAGGGGAAGACAGGGGATGAGATGGTTGGATGGCATCACCGCCTTGATGGACATAAGTTTGAACAAGTTCTGGGAGTTGGTGATAGGCAGGAAAGCCTGGTGTGCTGCAGTCCATGGGGTCACAAAGAGTCAGACATAACTGAGCAACTGAACTGAACTGAACAGATCTGAATTCCCTTCAATGTTACTTTGGGGACCTCCTGTGACAAGAAGATCTGTGCACACTACTGAGGCATAATAAGCCTCAGATCATTATTCTCCATCTCAGAAGCATTATTGGTATTTTTTTTCCTCATTTCACATACCTGAGAAAAATTTAATCTATTATCACAACTTAGGTGCATGATACAGAATCGAATTCCTGCATGAGTTAAAATATATATATTCAATCAGCATTTGTTCATTATTAGAAGAGGCTTATTAATATGGAATTGCAGAAATGGCAACTCACTCCAGTATTCTTGCCTGGAGAATTCCATGAGCAGAGGAGCCTGACAGGCTATAGTTCATGGGGTAGCAAATAATCGGACATGAAGGATCAAATACATAATATATCACATGATTCATATATTAAAATATGTCATAAAAATCACACAATTTTATTAACTTTGTTGTTACCCAAATTTCTTGAATTGAGCCTAACATTTCCTACTCTAAATTTTACACCCAACCAAGTCAAACAACTTAAAGACAGATAATAAGTGTCAGCCCCAGAAAGACAGTGAATATATTTTGGGAACCTGTATTAATAAGGGACCCTAATATAAGCATATATATGAGAGGTGGTTTTCTTTTTACAGTGTTAACAGAAATTCAGTTCAGTTCAGTTCATTTCAGTCGCTCAGTCATGTCCGACTCTTTGCAACCCCCTGAACCGCAGCACTCCAGGCCTCCCTGTCCACCACCAACTCCTGGGGTCCACGCAAACCCATGTCCATTGAGTCAGTGATGCCATCCAACCATCTCATGCTCTGCCATCCCCTTCTCCTCCTGTCCTCAATCTTTCCCAGCATCAGGGTCTTTTCAAATGAGTCAGTTCTTCACATCAGGTGGCCAAAGTATTGGAGTTTCAGCTTCAACAGCAGTCCTTCCAATGAATATTCAGGACTGATTTCCTTTAGGATGGATTGGTTGGATCTCCTTGCAGTCCAGGGAACTCTCAAGAGTCTTCTCCAAGACATAGTTCAAAAGCATCAATTCTTATGCCCTCAGCTTTCTTTAAGTCCAATTATCACATCCATACATGACCACTGGACAAACCATAGCCTTGACTAGATGGATCTTTGTTGACAAAGTAATGTCTCTACTTTTTAATATGCTGTAGATGGGCTCAATAAAGGATAGAAATGGTATGGACCTAACAGAAGCAGAAGATATTAAGAAGAGGTGGCAGGAATACACAGAAGAACTGTACAAAAGAGATCTTCATGACCCAGATAATCATGATGGTGTGATCACTCACCTAGAGCCAGATATCCTGGAATGTGAAGTCAAGTAGGCCTTAGAAAGCATCACTACAAACAAAGCTAGTGGAGGTGATGGAATTCCAGTTGAGCTATTTCAAATCCTGAAAGATAATGCTATGAAAGTGCTCACTCAATATGCCAGCAAATTTGGAAAACTCAGCAGTGGCCACAGAACTGGAAAAGGTCAGTTTCATTCCAATCACAAAGACAGGCAATGCCAAAGAATGTTCAAAGAGTGCACACAATTGCACTCATCTCACACGCTAGTAAAGTAATGCTCAAAATTCTCCAAGCCAGGCTTCAGCAATACGTGAACCGTGAATTTTCAGATGTTCAAGCTGGTTTTAGAAAAGGCAGAGAAACCAGAGACCAAATTGCCAACATCCACTGGATCATCAAAAAAGCAAGAAAGTTCCAGAAAAACATCTATTTCTGCTTTATTGACTATGCCAAAGCCTTTGACTGTGTGGATCACAATAAACTGTGGAAAATTCTGAAAGAGATGGGAATACCAGACCACCTGATCTGCCTCTTGAGAAATTTGTATGCAGGTCAGGAAGCAACAGTTAGAACTGGACATGGAACAACAGACTGGTTCCAAATAGGAAAAGGAGTACGTCAAGGCTGTATATTGTTACCCTGCTTATTTAACTTACATGCAGAGTACATCATGAGAAATGCTGGGCTGGAAGAAGCACAAGCTGGAATCAAGATTGCTGGGAGAAATATCAATAACCTCAGATATGCAGATGACACCACCCTTATGGCAGAAAGTGAAGAGGAACTAAAAAGCCTCTTGATGAAGGTGAAAGAGGAGAGTGAAAAAGTTGGCTTAAAGCTCAACATTCAGAAAATGAAGATCATGGCATCTGGTCCCATCACTTCATGGGAAATAGATGGGGAAACAGTGGAAACAGTGCCAGACTTTATTTTTTGGGCTCCAAAATCACTGCAGATGGTGACTGCAGCCATGAAGTTAAAAGACACTTACTCCTTGGAAGGAAAGTTATGACCAACCAAGATAGCATGTTGAAAAGCAGAGACATGACTTTGCCAACAAAGGTCTGTCTACTCAAGGCTATGGTTTTTCCTGTGGTCATGTATGGATGTGAGAGTTGGACTGTGAAGAAAGCTGAATGCCGAAGAATTGATGGTTTGGAACTGTGGTGTTGGAGAAGACTCTTCAGAGTCCCTTGGACTGCAAGGAGATCCAACCAGTCCATTCTGAAGGAGATCAGCCCTGGGATTTCTTTGGAAGGAATGATGCTAAAGCTGAAACTCCAGTACTTTGGCCACCTCATGGAAGAGTTGACTCATTGGAAAAGACTCTGATGCTGTGAGGGATTGGGGGCAGGAGGAGAAGGGAAAGACAGAGGATGAGATGGCTGGATGGCATCACTGACTCAATGGACGTGAGTTTGAGTGAACTCTGGGAGTTGGTGATGGACAGGGAGGCCTGGCGTGCTGCGATTCATGGGGTCGCAAAGAGTCGGACACGTCTGAGCGACTGAACTGAACTGAACTGAACTGATATTTGTAATAATGTAAGTAGAATTTGAAATTTCAACCTAATTAAATCCTGAATCAAATATGTTATTTTTTCAATATACAAGTCACTGTTTGAGAAAATACATATGATTAATGTAAATTGTAGTTGATTTTCTACCTTAATAATTATTTTTTAATCCTAAGGACAATATAAAAGTAGCCTGACCGTTCTTAATAAGATTATAACTTTGTAGTGTAAGGCAATAAGGAATAGAGTATCAAAAAGTATCTGTAATAATAAGCAGGGCCACTCTACTATACATCTATAATTGTCAGTTTGAAAGCTACTTTTTTCCTATAATTTTCCTCATAGTTGCTCCATATCTTTTTTATAAGTGGAATTTCGGAAATACACTGGAACTGTCAAACATGAAAATATATACAGAATAATGCAACATAATCTTGGCAACATAAATGTGAACATTTTCTACAGGGATTTGTTTCTAATAATATTTTCTTAATTTAATTTAATTTTTAATTTGAGGCTAATTACTTTACAATATTGTAATGGTTTCTGCCATACATTAACATAAAGCACCCATAGGAATAGATATGTACCCTCCTTCTTAAACCTCCCCCCCACCCCCCTCCCCCACCCCCACCCCCCGCCTCTCTCCTCATCCTACCCCTCTAGGTCATCATAGAACACCTGCTTTGGGTTCCCTACGTCAAACAGCAAATTCCCACTGGCTATCTATTTTACATATGAAAATATATATTTTTCAATGCTATTCTTTCAAGTCATCCCACCCTCTCCTTCCCATATTGTGGCCCTAAGTTTGTTTTTTATGTCTGCATCTCCTTTGCTGCCCTGCAAATAGGATCATCAGTACCATCTTTCTCGATTCCATATATATGCATTAATACACGGTATTTGTCTTGTTGTGATTTACTCTCATAACATTTAACTTAATTAAATGAAATTATTAGTGTTATTTTTTCCCTGAGAAACACTTATGGGGAGAAAAAACATACATAGATTGTCCAAGAATCCAAACATTGATGGAGTGTTGATTTAATTGATTTCATGGAATATTCCAATTCTGAGATTCTTTAACCATGCAGTTCTACTCTAACACTTGCTAGCTTGTCAGTTTTTAAAAAATTTTTAATATAAATTTATTTATTTTAATTGAAGGCTAATTACCTTACAATATTGTATTGGTTGCCATACATCAACATGAATCTGCCACGGGTATATTGGAGAGGGTGTGGAGAAAAGGGAACCCTCTTACACTGTTGGTGGGAATGCAAACTAGTACAGCCACTATGGAGAACAGTGTGGAGATTCCTTAAAAAATTGGAAATAGAACTGCCTTATGACCCAGCAATCCCACTGCTGGGCATACACACCGAGGAAACCAGAATTGAAAGAGACACGTGTACCCAAATATTCATTGCAGCACTGTTTATAATAGCCAGGACATGGAAGCAACCTAAATGTCTGTCAGTTTTTTTTTTTTTTTCTTTGAAACTGTGCATTCAGTAAGAATTCAGTGATAGCCACATTATTGAATTCCAAAAATTTATTTGTATGCTTAGAGTTTTATCAGTAAAAAATAACTAATCTTGATAGTCTTATGAGTTAAAGGAGATGAACACAAGTTATTTTCAAAATGGTAGTTTCAGAAACCATGATCTCTTCAGAACAGGATGTTTTTTCAGTTTTAAAAAACTTCATCTTCAATGCTATCTGGCATTTATAAGCATACTTTAGCAGAATCCAAATTGCTAAGGAAGCTTAACTATAAATCCTTTTCCAAGATTAAGTACATCTCCATGACTCTTAATTCATTAAGGCTGTCAGGTAGGTAACTAATGGAAATAAGGAAAATGTTTTGAGAGTATCAGTTATAAAATGTTTTCATAACACAATCCCAGATACCAATAATTGCATTCAGTCAAGAATATGTTTTCTCTCTCAGATCTATGTATTCTCTCCAAATACCCAAATACCCAAAACAAACACAAATATATGATCAAAACTTAAAATTACTGATTTTTTCAGCTATCACTCTCCTTCCCCTCCTTAAAATCTTTCAAGAAGGTTATCCTTACTTCCCACTTACAGCTTAAATACTTGAATGTGGATTCTATAACCAATCAGACATCTCACTATCTCTCAGAGGGACCATAGTTTTCAATCTCCCCTTCCCTTGCCTTTCAATACTTTTTAGAAACTTTCAAAATCTCTCTTACTAGAATGTATTCCCTTGAATTGCTAGAAAAAAAACACTCTCTTGGTGTTCTCCTCTACCTGTGACTGTTACTTTTTTGTTTCTAGTTACTCTTCTTTCTCTAGTTTCTTTAAATTTTTTTTTAATTTTATTTTATTTTTAAACATTACATAATTGTATTAGTTTTGAAAACATTTTGATTCTATCCTAGGCACTCCTGTCAATGTATTAAAGCTCACCTCTTCTCCCAGGCTTCTGTTCCATTTCAGTAAATACATTTACCAGGGAAGCAAATGAGCCCCAAGTTTTCATCTCTAGAGCAGAAGACCATTCCCACATGGCATCTGCTTGTTATATATCAGGGTTCCCAGGTGGCACATTGGTTTGGATTTACCAAAAACTCAAAAGAAATGTGAAATTTCTCTTCCATTATACCTTACAATTTTCCTTGTGGTTCACTGTTCTTCCTTTCTATAGAGAATAATTCTATTTACACATTAATTGAGCTGAAAATCTGAGAGTCACTCTTGATTCTTAATACTCTCTCACCTCACTTTAGATCAAAAACACAGGAATTGTCAATTATAACTGCTAGCTTACTTCAGTTCAGTCGCTCAGTCATGTCCGACTCTATGTGACCCCATGGACCGTAGTACGCCAGGCTTCCCTGTCCAATACCAATTCCTGGAGTTTGTTCAACTAAAGTCAGTAATGCCATCCAACCATCTCATCCTCTGTTTTCCCCTTCTCTTCCCGCCCTCAATCTTTCCCAGCATCAGGGTCTTTTCCAATGAGTCGATTCTTCTCATCAGGTGGCCAGAGTACTGCAGCTTCAGCTTCAGTATCAGTCCTTCCAATGAATATTCAGGACTGATTTTCCTTAGGATTGACTGATTTCGTCTCCTTGCAGTCCAAGGGACTCTCAAAGAGTCTTCTCCAACACCACAGTTCAAAAGCACCAATTCTTCAGCACTGAGCTTTCTTTATAGTCCAACTTTCACATCCATACACGACTACTGGAAAAACCCTAGCTTTGATTAGATGGACCTCTGTTGGCAAAGTAATGTCTCTGCTTTTTAATATGCTGTCTAGATTTTTCATAGTTTTTCTTCCAAGGAGCAAATGTTTTTTAATTTCATGGCTGCAGTCACCACCTGCAGTGATTTTGGAGCCCAAGAAAATAAAGTCTGTCACTGTTTTTGTTGCTTTCCCATCTATTTGACATGAAGTGATGGGACAGGATGCCATGATTGTAGTATTCTGAATGTTGAGTTTTAAGCAAATATTTTCACTCTCCTCTTTCATCTTCATCAAGAGGCTCTTTAATTCTTTGCTTTCTGCCATAAGGGTGGTGTCATCTGCATATCTGAGGTTATTGATATTTCTCCTGGCCATCTTGACTCCAGCTTGTGCTTCATCCCGCCCAGCATTTCTCATGATGATTTCTGCATATAAGTTAAATAATCATGGTGACAGTATGCAGCCTTGATAGTACTCATTTCCCGATTTGGAAACAGTCTGCTCTTCCACGTCCAGTTCTAACTGTTGCTTCTTGACCTGCATATAGATTTCTCAGGATGTAAGTCAGGTGCTCTGGTATTTTCATCTCTTTAAGAGTTTTCCACTTTTGTTGTGATCTACACAGTCAAAGACTTTATCTTACTTAATAAAGCAGAAGTAGATATTTTTCTGGAACTCTATTGTTTTTTTGATGATCCAGAAAATGTTGGCAATTTAATGTCTGAGTCTTCTGCCTTTTCTAAATCCAGCTTGAACATCTGGAAGTTCACAGTTCACATATTGTTGAAGCCTGGCTTGGATAATTTTGAGCATTACTTTGCTGGCGTGTGCGATGAGTACAATTGTGCGGTAGTTTGAACATTCTTAGGCATTGTCTTTCTGTGGGATTGGAATGAAAACTGACCTTTTCCAGTCCTGTGGCCACTGCTGAGTTTTCCAAATTTCCTGGCATACTGAGTGCAATGCTTTCACAGCATCACCTTTTAGGATTTGAAATAGCTCAATTGTTATTCCATCACCCCCACTAGCTTAGTTCATAATGATGCTTCCTAAAGCACACTTGACTTTGCATTTCAGGATGTCCAGCTTCAGGTGAGTGATCACACCACTGAGGCTATCTGGTCATGAAGATCTTTTTGTACAGTTCTTCTGTGTATTTTGCCACCTCTTCTTAATATCTTCTGCTTCTGTTAGGTCCATACCACTTCTGTCCTTTTTTGTGCCCATCTTTGCATGAAATGTTCCCTCAGTATCTCTAAGTTTCTTGAAGAGATCTCTCACCTTTCCCATTCTATTTTTTCCCTCTATTTCTTTGCACTGATCACTGAGGAAGGCTTTTTATCTCTCGTCGCTATTCTTTGGAACTCTGCCTTCAAATGGGTATACATTTCCTTTTCCTCTTTCCCTTTACTTCTCTTCTTTTCTCAGCTATTTGTATCTTTTATTCTCCTTCTATGCTATGATATATACTGCGACAATTTCATGTTCCTCCTGTGGATCTTTGCAAATCGATGCTCACTTTTATCCTAATCCATAGCTCTGCATAGTAAATGCTTACTTGTCTCTTTCATGAACTGCAAGCTCCTAGAGGCCAGAGACTACATGTTTCTCAGCATTATGTTCCTGGTCCTAAGAAGATGCCTAATAAATAGAAGAATATATATATATATATATATATATATATATATCTTAAATAAATGGATATAGGAGCTAGTATTTAAATTTAGATCAGTCTCTTTCATAGCTCATACCTGCTAAATGCAGAACAATTGGTAATGGCTATAACAAAAATCAAGTAACTCATTTGAGGTTCTACATGATGCTGCATAAGGAAGAAATATACAATTACTAGAAGAAGCATTTCAGAGAAGCATTTCAAGCAGAGGCATTTCAAGGAATGTTATTACTTGATTAGGAAGCCACTATTTACAGCATCAGAAGGCTTATAGAAGCTTTGTGTCAAAACAACAGCCATGTTTATGGACATAATGTTTTTTTGAAGAAAAATGAGAAACTCTGGTATTTTTCTGCTCTTTGTGTGAGCAGAAAAAAATGTCTTTAACTCAACAACCTATTTAGTCATCCATAAGAAACTTTAAAAAGCCAAAGTAAATAACTTTTATTAGTCCAATTTTAATGAAATGAAAAATAAAAATAAAATATGAAAATAATATAAATAAATGTGAATACCTTCCCACAGGGTAGACTTAAACAGATCTGCTTTAGGGCCAATGCTGGAATGAAAAATAGAATCAGAAATACACAGCAAATATCTAGAGATATTCATTTTTACAGAAGGGACTCTTAAGTAATGATGTCCTTGCCTCTACATGGCTTTACTATAATCAAAGGATAGAAAATGTAGCAATTTGATAGTTCTGAGCTACCTTGACCTTATGGGTCCTTCCTCCTACTTCCTGAGATTCAGTGTTTCTCAAAGGAAGATCATACATTTACTTTAACCTTAATATAAATAAGTCAACCCTTCTGTGTATTCTTCCAATTAACTTGTTACATCCTCTATACTTAACTTAAGGGAAAGCAACCTAACCCTTGACTATCATTCAATGTTACCTTTCAATCAGCCTTTGTTGTGATCTACCTCATTAAAATACTATTTAATATCTATGAAATTATATTAACATCTTGTTAATATTTGGAATATATTAAAAGGAATTTCCAGAAAGCAGTGATCTCAGAATAAGATGTAACACAACTTTGCTATGTGGAAATACTCATACTATATTACATTTGAAGAGTAGTCTTAGAGCTATAATGATAATGACAGAGTTACCATACACAGAACAATTACCACGGATCCTTTTAAGTAAATTATCATCACTATTCTAAGAATGAAGAAACTGAGATTTAATGATGCTAAGGAAACTTCCTGGGGTCAGATGGCCACTAAAAGGCAGCATAAGATAATAACTCTTGCCTGTCTCCCTAACCCACATTCTTAAGCATCTCTGTCAATTGCCTCAATGTTAAAGAAATCCAAAGTGAGCATCCATTTGTCAAAAAGGGAAAGATAAATCCTGTGGTTTACCACATCAACTTCAACACTGCTGTCTTGGATCTTTACCAGGAGAATTCTGTCAGTAAAATTATAAATGAAATAATGCTAAAAAGAGAGACTTTTGCATTTGCATTCAGTCCATCTTAGAATGAATTACACAGTATGCATTTGAGATTACTATGAGGCACATATATATTACTATCACAATGTATTTTAATAAATATGTTTATCATCCCATTTTCATACATGAAATACTAAAGTTCCCAAGTGTTTAAAACATCAATACAGTGACACTAACAACTGAAAGGTCTTTTCATTTTACCAGCCTTATTTAAATCTATTACTAATATTACAGTCCATCTTGTATTCATATATATACATGCATGAATCAAAAGTATACAGTTCATCCTCTCTTGAATTATAATGATATATGGGCCTCAGAGGATGATAAACTATATTAAGAAAAGAATCATGCTTCCTTCTTATTTGTATCATATTTCCTAGCATACAACTTTGTATATAGTTGCTGCTCCAAAGGGTGGCTTATCAAAATCTTTAATTCACATCCCATAGTTCTTTGTCCTCTTCCTCTTCTTCATTTTTTCATCCAGCCATCTATCCATGTAGTCTATATGATTTCTGTTTAATCTACATATCTATCATAATTAATTGATCAATATCTAGCTTAAAAGTTAATATGTCACAGTCTTCATTTAGAATGAAACACTTTTAAAGGAATGGTTTTTATTTGATTAGAAAAAGAATACAACTGATTATTAGGATATTCTCAGTAAAATGATTAATGATTACTAATTGTGGCAAATCAGTAATATCCGCATCAGTATCTCTCACCACATATGTTTCTCTTACAATACATCTCCGGAGCTCTTTCTACTAAGTGATAGAAAGAATGATCTCTCCCCTGAATCTATGTTGGGTTGTTACTCTGACTCCAGTGGAAGGGATACTCTGTGAGTCTGAAACTGTTAGGAGAAGCACACTGACTGAAACCGCCCACCCTGGCCAGGCTCTCTAGTAACCATCTGCATGAGTTGTTTTACAACAGGAGGTCCTGGTAAGGAACACGGAACTAATTGGCCACCACCAACCAGAAGAGTTCAGGAAAGGTCAAAAGGAGACACTACGTGTCCATCCACCTCCCGAATCCCTCTCGCTAGCATCCATCTTGGCTGAGCAATGCGTGTGCCACCAGGAAGGACTCTGAGTCAGAATGATTGGCCAAAGACAACCTGGAAACTAATCCCATCAACGTAAAACCCAAGACTGTGAGTCACGTGGCAGAGCAGTTCTCCTGGATTCCCTTACCCTGCTGCTCTCCACCCGGGTGCCCTCTTCCAATAAAGTCTCTTGCTTTGTCAGCACATGTATCCTTGGGCAATTCTTTTCCGAGTGTTATACAGGAGCCCACTCTTGGGGCCCTGGAGGGCCCCCCCCTTCCCCTTCCTACCACAAAACTAGGTGATAAAAGGCTATACAAATTCACTTGAGACACTCAGAATTCTGAACAGCCCTGTAAGCAGCCTGCTACTGTCGATCTGTGAGGAAGCCCAAATTAGGTCAGGAAAACAGGCTATATGAAGAGTCTGTGAAATTACTTGAAGAAAAATATACAGGTGGAAATCTTACTTGCTGCATTCTTCCAGTATTTTACCTACATCTACCATCTGACTACAATTGCTGGGAGACCATGAGCCAAAACTTCCAGCTGAGAACTTCCCAAATTCCTTTATTCACAGAAACCATGAGAGAGAACTATTTGCTTCATTGTTGCTTTAAGCCCATAGGTTTTCAGGTGATCTGTTACACTAGAATGACTAGAGCTCTGCATTTTAATCTATAAATTCTTTCAGAACAGTATATAGGGACACAATTAAGTACCTGCATGTACTAAAAAAAAAAAAAAAAACTTGCTTGATGGTTTGACCATATCCATTTCATTTAGGATATGAAGTACCTTTGATATTACATTTCAAAAATTCACAATAAGAAACGCACTAAGAAATAGCAACTCTCAAAATTGCACATGCAAAAATTATTCAATTATTCAACTAGTGTAATGTATCTCCTTTGATCTGTTATTAATGTTCAATCATGTTTTATTAGTTTAAATTAAAAACTTTTTTATTTTTTAAGTAAATGTTTAAAGAATAATAATAATAAATGTTTAAAATTTAAACATTTTTTTATTCTTACAAGTGATAGCTGAATTTCATTTAAAATAATTTATTGAAAACAATCAAATCTTATCTATTCTCTTGGTTTATAAGACTTATAGATATCATAATGTCTATGATTTTAGAACATGTTTCCTTATTAATGTTCAATAATAATACATAATTCATAAAGTAAAGGTTTTATAAAAAGTCTTTTTTTATATTTCTTAGTTGCACTATTGTTTTCCTGAATTTTTTTACCCTTAGTACAGCATACAATATTATGGAGTAAAGGTCATTGATATTAAGAAGACTATATACCATAAGATAAATATCCTAAGACATTGCCTCCTGCACGACAGAGGAATCACCTCCCTTTACTATGTGAATTGTAAGTTCAGTACAGCACATACTGTGTGACTAAAATCACTTTTTCTTTTTCTTTACAGAGAAGGAAATACTACACGTTTTTCTAGAATGCTTATATTATTGTACTTATCTATGCCTTTGTAATGCAAATGAATGCCCTGGTGGCTCAGATGGTAAAGAATACACCTGCAATGTGGGAGACCTGGGTGATCCCTGGGTTGGGAAGATCCCCTGGAGAAGGGAAAAGTTACCCACTCCAGGATTCTGGCCTGAGAATCCCATGAACTATATAGTCCATGGGGTTGCAAAGAGTCTGACAGGACTGAGCAACTTTCACTTTCTTGCACAAACTTGTGAGAAAGCATGTTTTCCTCAAAATTTTTCAGTGATGGCAAAGAAATCATCACCAAGGCCTATGATTGTGTTAAATTTGTGAAAAGTTTTGCAAATTTCTCCAAGAAATTATTCCAACAGGGATAGGGAAAATAATCTTATCAGGGAGAGTGGAATTTACTCAATGGATCCATCTGATGCAATGAGAGGTATGACAGTTCCAAAGTAAAAATGTTCCTAAATATTCATTCACATTCTGAAATTCATTTTGGCTTTTCCAAAGCTATTTTTCCAATCACCATGTTCATGAAATGATTCACTCATCGGCCTGAAGAAAAGTTTTGTTTCTTAGAGCATATTGACATTCTCTTTGCACCATCTGTACTCCACATGCATGTTCTCACTCAGTCTTTTTAAATGCAAGAACATGACAAGTTTTCATTCTTTTCTTTGAATTTTTTTGGTTTTAGAAATTTTTCTGAAAGCTGAAAGAAATCATGTTGCTTAAAATTGGACCTGCCAAGTTGGAACATTTTTAAAGTGTTTGAAAGAACAATTAGATTTGAATATTTCCCTTACTGACCTTATAAACTAACTTTTTATTACATAGCTGGTAAAATAAACCATATATTTTCTTTCAAATGTTACTTAAGTATTCTGCTACTTTATTGTTTTCTTAGTTCCTGTAAGTACCATGAGACTTTATATAGCTTAAGTGACTAAAATTAGTTGAATCTGAAGTTTACAGAGGATCAGTGTACTACAGTGTTCAAATAGATAGGTTTATACTTAAAGCCCTTATGATCAATTCAGTTACCCTTTCCAAGTAATAATGTTAACTTATTTTATGTTTGCTCAAAAAACAAAAATAAAATGTGAGTAATTCATGGCCCCAAAAGGGCTTTAAACACATTTGGCTATTTTTTTTTAAAAAAGAAATAGCAGCTGAATACTTACATGGAAAATGCCACAATGGAACATAAAATATATCTGACAAATATGTACCTTCTACCATGAGACATTTTAGAAAAGTTTTAGAAAAGGCAGAGGAACCAGAGATCAAATTGCAAACATTTGTTGAATCATTGAAAAAGCAAGAGAGTTCCAAAAAAACATCTATTTCTGCTTTATTGACTATGCCAAAGCTTTGACTGTAGATCACAATAAACTGTGGAAAATTCTGAAGGAGATGGGAACACCAGACCACCCGACCTGCCTCTTGAGACACCTGTGAGCAGGTCAGGAAGCAACATTTAGAACTGGACATGGAACAAAAGACTGGTTCCAAAGAGAAAAAGGAGTATGTCAAGGCTGTATATTGTCACCCTGCTTATTTAACTTATATGCAGAGTACATTATGAGAAATGCAGGGCTGGAAGAAGCACAAGCTGGAATCAAGATTGCCAGGAGAAATATCAATAACCTCAGCTATGCAGATGATACCACCCTTATGGCAGAAAGTGAAGAAGAACTAAAGAGCCTCTTGATGAAAGTGAAAGAGGAGAGTGAAAAGGTTGGCTTAAAGCTCAACATTCAGAAAACTAAGATCATGGCATCTGGTCCCATCATTTCAGTTCAGTTCAGTTCAGTCGCTCAGTTGTGTCCGACTCTTTGCGACCCCATGAATCACAGCACAACAGGCCTCCCTGTCCATCAACAACTCTTGGAGTTTACTCAAACCCATGTCCATAGAGTCCGTGATGCCATCCAGCCATCTCATCCTCTGTCATCCCCTTCTCCTCCTGCCCCCAATCCCTCCCATCATCAGTCTTTTCCAATGAGTCAACTCTTCGCATGAAGTGGCCAAAGTACTGGAGTTTCAGCTTGAGCATCAGTCCTTCCAATAAACACCCAGGACTGATCTCCTTTAGAATGGATTGGTTAGATCTCTTTGCAGTCCAAGGGACTCTCGAGAGTCTTCTCCAACACTGTGTTCAAAAGCATTAATTCGTTGGTGCTCAGCTTTCTTCACAGTCCAACTCTCAAATCCATACATGACCACTGGAAAAACCATAGCCGTGACTAGATGGACCTTTGTTGGCAAAGTAATGTCTCTGCTTTTTAATATGCTATTTAGGTTGGTCATAACTTTCCTTCCAAGGAGCAAGCATCTTTTAATTTCATGGCTGCAATCACCATTTGCAGTTATTTTGAAGCCCAGAAAAATAAAGTCTGACACTGTTTCCCCATCTATTTGCCATGAAGGGTCACTCTCCTTTTTCACTTTCATCAAGAGGCAATAACTGTGGCAAAGAGGGCAGGCAGCTGAGTGCCTATCATGACTAACTGGGCTTTTCCCCACCTCTACCTTGAAGAAAGAACAAGAACAACATGGCCTCACATGTATATCAGGAGGCACTCTCCACTCACTACTGTGATCTCAGGTCTAAACAGGCCCCAAAGGCCTCCATTATTTCCTATCACATGGGTCAATTGATAGTTCTCAGGACAGAAAGAAATGGGAAAGAAAAGGTGTGGAAGGCAAGAAGGTAGCAAATGTGGTTCTCCTTTTCTTACTTGATGTTATAGACATAACCAAACATGTTCTAGCAGCCTGGATGTGCTCTTATTTCTCTCCATCAGAGACAAACATAGATCATCACTTAACTACAAATCTCAATAAGTAGAATCTCAAGAAAATCCATAGTGTGGGTAGAAATATTTTCCATTCAAAGCTTCAAAAATGTTATTTTTTAATTTTTAAAAAAATTATTTATATTTTTATATGCACTATTTATATTTTATATGCACTATTTATATAATTAAATGTTCTTCCTGTCTTGTGATATTCTAGTCCCATTTACTTGACTAATAAGCAACTATCACTTAATATGTTCTTTTTTGTACTCAAACATAGAATAAACAAATGTTATTGTAGACATGATACACAGGGCACTGAACTTACCAAACATCAGGAAACACCATATTATCTTAGTATATTCAGTAAGCACAGAGCTTGTTCTTATAACCTCTAATCTTGAATGCTTTCCACATGTTAAGTCCATCATGGCATCATTTTAAAATGTTTCAGTGAGAACTCACAGCTCTTAAATAAAAACTCCATCCATGGCAGAGCAGCCCTCTCCAGTAAAACACTATTTAATGCCTTCAGTTGGAATGATTCTTTCTATTATAATAATCTGTGTTACTGTATGAAATCTTTACCCTCACATGGTAGAGATCTTATCTTTTTACTGATATCACAGGAACATAGCAAAGGGCCTAATTTCATTAATAGGAACACTATTAATGTTTTTTAACTGAATAAGGTAATCAATCAATTGGTAAATCTGGTATTTAGTAACTTTTACTCAACCTAGATTGCTTTGTGGAATTCTTCCTGACATTCAGATAGTTTAATAAAAGTATGGTTTATCACATAAAAGTTAATTAAGTTCAGCATAGATATACATTTAAAATGGTAGATTTGCAGAGTAAAAGTCACTCAGTTGTGTCTGACTGTGACCCCACAGACTGTAGCCTGGCAGGTACCTCTCCAGGAATTCTCCAGGCAAGAATGCTGGAATGGGTCACCATGCACTTGTCTAGGGCATCTTCCCAACCCAGGGATCAAACCGGGGTCTCCTGCATTGCAGGCAGATTCTTTATCATCTGAGCTACCAGGGAAGCCCCTATATAGACATCTGAGGAGAATATAAAATGGGAAGGCAGCTGAAACAAAATCTGAGATTAGTCCACACTATCAAAATAATCTGTATACCTGTTAAAGCACTATGCCAAATTATGAAGCATGTACAAGGAAAATGGAAAAAAGAGAGCTGTAAAATAAAATTTCATTTATACTTAAAAACAAAATTGCTATGTTGGAGTACAGACTGGTAAACAATGTGTTATGATTTTCAATTGTATTATACAAATACCCTCCAAGATTTTAAGCACACGAAGACACATTAAAAAAATCCACACTAAAATCATAAAAGTGAGTCAATACTAGGTGATAAGTTTTATCCTTTGTGTAGTTCTCCATAGCGTTTGCATCAATTTACAATCCTACTGACAACGCACAAGGATTTCCACATCCTTTCCAGTATCTATCTCTTGTCTTCTGTTGATGGGCCTTCTCACAAGCATCAAGTGATACATCACCATGGTTTTAATTTGCTCCAGTAATTTCATTTACCCCAAATATTTTCCTATTACACCCACCCCCCAAAAAATACTAACTCAAAAAGACATTTTCACCCTTATCTGTAGAGCAGCATTATTTATAATAGCCAAGACATGGAAACAACCTAAGTGTCTATTAATGGATAAAGAAACCATATATATACATATATGTGCAGCCATAAACAATGAAAAAAGCCCTACCATTTGCTACCACATAGATGGATTTTGAAAGTATTGGGCTAAGTGAAATCAGTCCAACAGAGAAAGACGAATACTGGAAGATCTCAGATATATGTAAAATCTATTTTTAAAAAATTCATAGAAAAAAAAAAAATCAGACTTGTGGTTACCAAAGACAGAGGGCTGGAGGAGGGAGAATTGGAGGAAGGCGGTCAAAAGGTACAAAATCCCACTAGGAAGGTACATAAGTACTAGGGATGGAATGGACAGCACAATGATGACAGTTAACATCACTTTATGATATATGGGAAAGTTAAGAGAATAAAACCCTAAAAGTTCTCATCACAAGGAGAATTATTTTTCTCTTTTCTCCTTTTTCCTTTCTTTACCTTGTATTCTAGCTATATGAAAAGATGAATGTTAGCTAAACCTATTGCGGTAATCATGTCACAACATATGTAAATCAATCCATCATGCTGTATATCTCAAACTTATAAATGATGTATGGCAACCATTTCCCAGTAAGAGTGGAAAAATGACAAACAATGGCAAAGAGGGAAAATTTGACTACTGAATAAAAGCAAATTCAGTTAAAAAAGGAGATGTTAAAATGTCCATGTTTCCCTCATTTGCTAAATCCTAAAAGATAGGACAACCTATACCGGAGAAGGTAGATATAAAGCAGGTATACAACCACTCTTCTCTCCCTGGAAGATGTAACTAATTACAAGCATTCTTTTCTACTGAGTTTAGCCACATACTCAGGATTTTGGAGACAACATTCTATACAAACACAAACAATCAATAGAACTCATCTGAGATGAAAGCTATTTGCTTTTCCTACTGAAAACAAACAAAGAAGACAGTGGTTGGACTTTTGGGCACACTAGGAGCTGGGTTCCAAGCACACATATGGGAATTTATGTGTTGTAAGGAATGAAAGCCAGGCAATGTCTTAGGGAGCCAGATGGTCAGATAGCCAGTTCACCTCTGAATGACAGGGGTTTCTCTAGTAGGACAGTGATTTCTATAACTAGCAATATCATTGAAAGAGTGCAAACGCTCTCTGAAAAAACAGCGACTCTGTGTGACAGTCTCTCTTGAGGTCCACTAGCCAGAATACAATATTTATAATGGTTTCAAATGTTTACTCAAGAAACAGTAAAGCAAACATTTCTTTTTTTCATAAACTGTCAAACAACAGATGGTAACATCCAATGAACCAGTGACTGGAAGATGACCCAGTGAAAAATCTTATTAATTTCCTAAGTTGTATTAAAAATGTCTTCATTTTGCTATATATGCAAAAACGAACTTTTTCAGTTCAGTTCAGTTCAGTTCAGTCACTCAGTCATGTCTGAATCTTTGTGACCCCATTAACTGCAGCACACCAGGCCTCCCTGTCCATCACCAAATCCCAGAATTTACCCAAACTCATGTCCATTGAATCGGGGATGCTATCTAAACATCTCATCCTCTGTCATCCCCTTCTCCTCCCACCTTCAATTTTTCCCAACATCAGGGTCTTTTCCAATGAGTCAGCTCTTCGCATCAAGTGGCCAAAGTATTGGAGTTGCAGATTCAACATCAGTCCCTCCAAAGAACATCCAGGACTGATCTCCTTTAGGATAGACTGGTTGGATATACTTTCAGTCCAAGGGACTCTCATGAGTCTTCTCCAGCACCACAGTTCAAAAGTATCAATTCTTCAGTGCTCAGTTTTCTTTATAATCCAACTCTCACATCCATACATGACCACTGGAAAAACCATAGCCTTGACTACACAGAACTCTGTTGGCAAAATAATGTCTCTGCTTTTTAATATGCTGTCTAGGTTGGTCATAATTTTCCTTCCAAGGAGTAAGCGTCTTTTAATTTCATGGCTGCAATCACCATCTGCAGTGATTTTGGAGCCCAAAATAATAAAGTCAGTCACTGTTTCCCCATCTATTTCCCATGAAGTGATGGGACCAGATGTCATGATCTTCGTTTTCTGAGTGTTGAGCTTTCAGCCAACTTTTTCACTCTCCACTTTCACTTTCATCAAGAGGCTCTTTAATTCATCTTCACTTTCTGCCATAAGGTTGGTGTCAT
The DNA here is from genome assembly GCF_019923935.1 of Bubalus bubalis. Classification (NCBI taxonomy): domain Eukaryota; kingdom Metazoa; phylum Chordata; class Mammalia; order Artiodactyla; family Bovidae; genus Bubalus; species Bubalus bubalis. Next base: position 4,858,616 of record NC_059179.1, on the reverse strand, counting down.
CTGCATATCTGAGGTTATTGATATTTCTCCTGGCAATCTTGATTCCAGCTTGTGCTTTATCCAGCCCAGTGTTTCTCATAATGTACTCTGCATATAAGTTAAATAAGCAGGGTGACAATATACAGCCTTGATGTACTCCTTTTCCTATTTGGAACCAGTCTTTTGTTCCACGTCCAGTTCTAACTGTTGCTTCCTGACTTGCATACAGATTTCTCAAGAGGCAGGTCAGGTGGTCTGGTATTCCCATCCCTTTCAGAATTTTCCAGTTTATTGTCATCCACACAAAGGGTTTGGCATAGTCAATATAGCAAAAATAGATGTTTTCCTGGAACTCTCTTGCTTTTTTCATGACCCAGAGAATGTTTGCAATTTGATCTCTGGTTCCTCTGCCTTTTTTAAAACCAGCTTGAACATCTGGAATTTCACGGTTCATGCATTGCTGAAGCCTGGCTTAGAGAATTTTCATAGGACACTGAAAGATGAACTGCCCAGGTCGGTAGGTGCCCAATATGCTACTGGAGATCAATGGAGAAATAACTTCAGAAAGCATGAAGGGATGGAGCCAAAGCAAAACAACACCCAGTTGTGGATGTGACTGGTGATAGATGCAAGGTCCAATGCTGTAAACAGCAATATTGCATAGGAACCTGGAATGTTAGGTCCATGAATCAGGGCAAATTGGAAGTGGTCAAATAGGAGATGGCAAGAGTGAACGTTGACGTTCTAGGAATCAGCGAACTAAGATGGACTGGAATGGGTAAATTTAACTCAGATGACGATTTTATTACTCCTGTGGGCAGGAATCCCTTAGGAGAAATGGAGTAGCCATCATACTCAACAAAAGAGTCCTAAACACATTACTTAGATGCAATCTCAAAAATGACAGAATGATCTCTGTTCATTTCCAAGGCATACCATTCAACGTCACGGTAAATCAAGTCTATGCCCCGACCAGTAACACTGAAGAAGCTGAAGTTGAATGGTTCTATGAAGACCTACAAGACCTTCAGAACCTAGCACCCAAAAAAGATGTCCTTTTCATTATAGGGGACTGGAATGCAAAAGTAGGAAGTCAAGAAACACCTGGAGTAACAGGCAAATTTGGCCTTGGAATACAGAATGAAGCAGGGTGAAGGCTAATAGAGTTTTTCCAAGAGAATGCATTGGTCATAGCAAACACCCTCTTCCAACAACACAAGAGACTCTACACATGGACATTGCTAGATGGTCAACACTGAAATCAGATTGATTGTATTCTTTGCAGCCAAAATGGAGAAGCTCTATACAGTCAGCATAAACAAGACTGGGAGCTGACTGTGGCTCAGATCATGAACTCCTTATTGCCAAATTCAGACTTAAATTGAACTAAATGGCGGAAATCACTAGACCATTCAGGTATGACCTAAATCAAATCCCTTAAGATTATACAGTGGAAGTGAGAAATAGATTTAAGGGACTAAATCTGATAGACAGAGTGCCTGATGAACTATGGATGGATGTTTGTGACATTGTACAGGAGACAGGAATCAAAACCATCCCCAAGAAAAAGAAATGCAAAAAAGCAAAATGGCCGTCTGAGGAGGCCTTACAAATAGCTGTGAAAAGGAGAGAAGCGAGAAGCAAAGGAGAAAAGGAAAGATATACCCATTTGAATGCAGAGTTCCAAAGAACAGCAAGGAGAGATAAGAAAGGCTTCCTCAGAAATCAATGCAAAGAAATAGAGGAAAACAATAGAATAGGAAATACTAGAGATCTCTTCAAGAAAATTAGAGATACCATGGGAACATTTCATGCAAAGATGGGCTCAGTAAAGGACAGAAATGGTATGGACCTAACTGAAGCAGAAGATATTAAGAAGAGGTGGCAAGAATACACAGAAGAATTGTACAAAAAACATCTTCACGACCCAGATAATCACAATGGTGTGATCACTCACCTAAAGCCAGACACTCTGGAATGTGAAGTCAAGTGGGCCTTAGGAAGTATCATTATGAACAAAGGTAATGGATGTGATGGAATTCTAGTTGAGCTATTTCAAATCCTAAAAGATGATGCTGTGAAAGTGCTGCACTCAATGTGCCAGCAAATTTGGAAAATTCAGCAGTGGCCACAGGACTGGAAAAGTTCAGTTTTCATTTCAATCCCAAAGAAAGGCAATGTCAAAGAATACTCAAATGTACTTTTTAGTTTTAATTATTTTTTCCTTAAGTCTGCAAGGTAGTGAGAAGAAAACCAGTTTTCAGTGCACAGACGTTTAAATCTATTGCATTTCAATCCTTTTCTCTCCACTGGGAGCAGAGTAATGATTTTTAACCTGAAAGACCTGGCAAAAAACAACTGCCTCTTATTAAATTGCCTGCTGGGCTTATTGAAACCTTTAAAATTATACAGAACTAATCACAATTTTCATTTAGTTGGCAAAGACAACTGATATTTATAGTTAGTATCTACCATGTTCCAAGTTCTCTGAACATTAATGCTCAATAATATGAAAGAAAGCAGATTTCATTATAGGTTATTTGGGATGCGGATTCACACAACTCTGCTGCATGTGATGAAAGAAACATGAATTATTAATGTATGTCCCCCAATAAGCTACTTTTAAAAGAATATATATATATATATATATATATATATATATTTGTATTCAGAAAACTAAACTAACTTTACTGTATTCTGGATATTTTATAAATCCTATGGCTTATGTGATCAACTGACTTTGGTAATGATGCCTCGGACTAAATATCAATAAGTTTTCAGAAAAATGCAGGTTTTAGATAGATATAGTTCTCAGTAAAATATTTAGTCTATTAGAAGCATTAACATACCTTGGCTTGGACCAATATTATCTATCTATAGGCATTGTGAGGGAGAGCAGAAAGTTCAAAAATAATATTCTACTGAAAAGACCTGGACAAAGTGGAGGCAGCCTTCCCTGGAGCACACAAAACCAGTAAAGTCAGAACTAGGACTAGAGTTTAGGATCTCGATGATCTGAGCTGCCAAGCTTATAAAACCATTATAATTCAGTTTATGTGTTCTATGGATTTATTGCATTTGACCTACTTTCTGACTTTTAGCATATACTTCTATTTACTTATAGATATCAGTTGAAAAACATTTTTAAGTAAGAATCTACACCATCAAATATTCCTACTGATGTTGCACAAAATGTGCATTTATATAGATAAATATAATTTTATATTACTTCCTGAAAAGCATCTACTCATTAATGGATCTGCTGGTGATAACATATTTTCTATCCTTTTCATCTGTTTATCCAACTTTAAACGTGAGTTCTATGAATGCATTCATTCATTCAAGTCTTTAATTCATTATTTTTCCTTACACTCATTAAGCAGTTCCTTTTAGTAACTCCTAGGTACCAGATACAGTTCTATGTATTGGGATACAGAATTATAACATATGTGACATATTGAAACTTATATTCTCATGGTAGAAACATAAAATAGACAGACATAACGTTGGATAGTGTTATGTGCTACAAACAAAAATAAAGATAAAGAAACAGAGGGTGATCAGAAGGGAGTCAGGGAAGCCCTTTCTCAGATGGGGATTTAAATAGAGACCTGAATGTAGTGACCAGTTTGGCGATTTGATGAAGACAATCCTGGTCTGAGAAAACTTCAAATGCAATGGCTCTGAAGGTCTCTGAATATATCATGCTTTTTCAAAAAAAAAGCAAGAAGACAGGGTATTATGTGCAGAGATGAGCAACAGAAAGAGGGAAAGGTAATTAGATTTCCAAGGATAACTTTTGTACACTGGCCTTGTAGGTAAAAATAGGTTCAACTTCAAATGTGAGGGACAGGCATTGAAAGGTTTTAAGAAAATTATTTTGGCTCTTTTATAGTGAAGAGAAAGTCCTAGTGAATAATGGTGGGACAGTGAGTGTGGTAAAAGTAAAAGTGGAGAGACAGGTCAGTTTCGAACCAAGATTCTCATTCTAAAGCTCTAATTACACAACTGCAACCAGTAATAATAACACCACCAAAACATTGCTCTAGGAAAAGGAAATATAGTTGCTCAAATAACTGATGCTTTGCACTAAGTGCTTTATGTGTTAAATCTCAATGAAATTACCTCATAACACCAGGACATGGGTACTATTCTTATCCCTAAGATTCAATGAGAAGCTTGATATACAAAAACATTAATAACTTGTCCAGAGATGAACATCTAATAAATGGTGGAGCCAGGAATTTAACTTAGTCAATCCAAGTTAAATTTCTGTGATCAACTCAAAATTGAGCACTTAGTCTCTGATACAAAATGGTTCCTGAGCGTCACATCACCAAGCTTCCAAATGCCCATGCTTCCTAATTGTCTAAAGCAAGAAGATAATATTGACAAGTTGAGCATTCCTGATTTATTTCTATTTATTAACAAAGATCCCCTTCTCAGAAATGTCCAGCTTGATTCTAAATTATATAGCCACCATAGCCAAAGCTGCCAGATGCTTTTATTTTTTTTTTTCAGTTGCACATTGTTCCATCAAAAATGAAGTACACCTATTAGTGTGCCTTCAATAAGTGGAGAAATCTCTCCATTTATCTGCAAACATTTACATTTCTTTGTTACTTTGCTCCAGCATCTGCAGTGCCTCATAGATAGAGGCTCTCAGCAATACACTTTTATCAGTTTCATTCAGGTCATCCAATTCTGTAATCTCCACATTGAAACACTGAAATCTATTTTGCTTGTAAATTATAATAACGCTTATTACCTCAGAAAAAAAATTGTTCAAAGGAAACAGTGAGCTCTGTTGTACATATCAGCACACACCTAAAAATACTCTCTAATAATGGGAATAAATCCAGCAAATAGACTGCCTGCTTTTTCTCAATTTCGAATGCCTCACAAAATGAATAGGCAAGGGCCAAGTAATGGAGCAGCTACCCACAAAATCAATACAATTATGCACAAATATGAAAAAATCTATGCACATTTCCAGAGGGTGACTGTCCTTATGGAAAGTTGATTTATTCTTGGAAGAAGTAGGTTATCACTATGCATATGTACCCGTTGCTTAATTTAATAAATCCTAATAAATATAATCCTTCACATAAGCACTTTTATTTGAATTCCTGAAAATAGAGATTTGGGGTAAAAGATGACTGCAATGATTTTTTTTTTAATTCCTGATCTGATATAAATTATTTGTGTTGACTTTTTTCGTGCCTCTAAAATGTTATTGTTTGTGAGATTTATGGGAACATAAAATAAAATAGCAAGGTAACAAAATGATAGCAAAGATATTTTCAACATTGGAATAATTCATGCAGTTCAAATAGCAAATACATTTCATAGAAATACCAACATTGTGATAATTTCAATAAGGTATAGCTTCTGATGATTTTTAAACAGTCTTTTTTATTTGTCATCTTTTTTTACAGTGTGATATCTGTTAACTTGTGAGAGTGCTTTTACAACTTGGTCTGAGTGAAGATTTGGCATGTTCACATCCAAAATTGTCATTGTTTGTGTGAACCATGTACTAGAGCTTTAGGAAGATAATTGCTGGTTAAGAAATAAACTGGCATTCTGTGAACACAGTATATAATCAAAAGCTAAAGAACACAAGAGGGAGATGAACTTGAACTCCATGTGTCAATGGATATTCTGGGGACATAATACATTTGAAAGAGTAGTGTAATTAAATGCTATTTAGTTTGAAGAGCTTGGGTGTTCTATCACCATAAAACAATTATTTTATTAAGTGATCAACCAGGCATAGTACTTCACTACATCCCATTACCAGAGAAAAGACCAAGTATAAAGATTCTCCCAGACAGCTTCAAAGCTAAGATAGATACACTGACTTAGATTGGTTTTGGGGGAAAACTCCAAAACAGCTAAATAATGCACTGACTGAAGCATAAACATTTGTATGCTCAATTTAGGTGTATTTTCCTCAGGATGTAAATACTCATAATTCAGGAAATTTGAACTTGTTTACAGATTTTATTGCTACTGAAGTATCTATATTTCTATAGCTTCCTTTATGTTTCCATTCTCTAACTTGATGCCAAAGTGGGCTCACAAAAACCTGTTTGCACAACTGATGTCCCTTTTGGCTGTGAACATAAAGAGACTGATTTGGAACAGACTGAGTGGCCCCAGGAGAAGCTTTGGCAATGATATTCCATTACCGCCCATCTGAATCAGTCACAGTACACTAGTCAAGCCTGAATTAACTCTGAGTGCAAATAATCAATGGAATATGCAAATTAGACATCAGTTGACATTTTTTGGTAACATTTATTTTCAATGCTGATTTTATTTAGATATCTAAATTGGGAGGAATTGTGTGGATATGTTTTCAATCAGCAAAACAAAAACACTAGATGCGGTAAACAACTGCATGTGCAGTAGAAGTCTGTTATGAAAGATTTAGCTTATTTTCCTGTTATGTATATATTCCCATTACCAGGTCCAAGGATTAATATACCATTCAGTCGCAATTCTGGACAGTACATTTGCACCAAAATTAAACAAACAAACAAAAAAAGTGTGTTCTCTGTGTCTGACCACATTTACTACAAATGTATGACTTTGGTCACCAGGGCAACCAGACAAGAAAATGTCAGTGGTCCAGCTCAAGACTATTCTCACTAAAAGAAAAACAAGGGCCTTCTTTTGTTTGGTCCTTAGTGTCATATGATGGCATTATTCCTTCTGTCAATGGATTCAGAGATCAGTTAAGGATTTTATGAATGATGAGATAAGCACATGTCACTGAAGTGGTGACATCATAGGCTGATTAAACATTACAGCTGACGAGAACTTAAGAACTTCTACCCCAATGTGCTAAATTTTAGAGGTGAGGAAACTGAAGATTAATAAAGGAAAATTACTAGGATTGCCCAGCTAACGAGTGGAAACTCTATATTTGTTCAAGAAAAATGGAATAAGAAGCAAACTGCATACACACACACACACATAAAGTATATATGTTATATGTGTCAATTAGCTGTGTGTCACTGATAGGAATCAGAGTCTCAGAAAGTGATAAAGAACTACAAATAAAATGAAATGATAAAGAACTATCTCAAGATTGCAAGATCACATCATTATTAAATTGCAGATATTGCAAAGTATTACTGTTCATGTGTCAATTTGGCTTGGCTATCCTGCCCAGTTTCTACTCTGGATGTTGTTGTGAATGTATGTTTTTAGATGCCGGAAAGTGAAAGTCACTCAGTCATGTCCGGCCCTTTGCACCCCCTGGACTGTATAGTTCATGGAATTCTCTAGGCCAGAATACTGGAGTGAGTAGCCTTTCCCTTCTCCAGGGCATCTTCCCAACCCAGGGATTGAACCCAGGTCTCCCGCATTTCAGGAGGATTCTTTACCAGCTGAGCTACAAGGGAAGCCCAAGAATACTGGACTGATTGGAATACTGGAAAGATTGAAGGCAGAAGGAGAAAGGGACACCAGAGGATGAGATGGCTCGGTGGCATCACTGACTCAATGGACATGAGCTTGAGTAAACTCTAGGAGTTGACAATAATTAGGGAGGCCTGGCGGGCTGCAGTCCATGGAGTCACAAAGAGTTGGACATGACTGAGGTACTGAACTGAACTGAAGAATATGAAAGAGAGTAGCCTATCCCTTCTCTAGCAGATCTTTCTGACCCAGGAATCGAACTGGGCTCTCCTGCATTGCAGGTGAATTCTTTACCAACTGAGCTATCAGGGAAGCCCAACATCTATAATCAGTAGACTTTGAGTAAAGCAGATTACCATCCACAATGTGAGTGGCTTCATCCAAGCAGTTGAAAGTCTTAAGGACACCGACTAAGGTTTCCCAAAGGAGAAGCAATTCTGCCTCAAGACTACAACAGAGAAAACCTTCCTCAGGTTTCAAGGCTGCAACGTCAACTCTTATCTGAATTTCCAACCTGCAGACCTGCCCTTTATTTTTGGATTTGCCAGCCCCCACAATCACTTAAGCCAATTCCTTCAACTCAGTCCATCCCTCTCTCTCCCTCCCTCTCTCTCCCTCGCTCTCCCTCCCTCCAAGGAGGAGATGCTAATAAGACTCATATATTAAGTACAGTACTCTTTCATGCATTGGAGAAGGAAATGGCAACCCACTCCAGTATTCTTGCCTGGAGAATCCCAGGGACGGCGGAGCCTGGTGGGCTGCCATCTATGGGGTCGCACAGAGTCGGACACGACTAAAGCGACTTAGCATTAGCATTAAGTACAGTAATGGATATCCAGTGCTCAACACACTACCTACTCTCTGTCTAAAACTTAAGAACTCAGATTATTAATAATGTCCCAAACTCATATCCTTTATAATATGCATGGTAGCTCTTGAAAGAAAAGAAAGGAAAAACAAGGAAGGAAGGAAGGAAAAAAAGAAAGGAAGGAAGTCAATTTAGGAAAAATCTGAACACTAAACTGGATTTTCTGTCCTTATATGTTCTCTGAGGATACTTGTTATTTTTAAGGTGTTATATTATTGAAGCGATGGCTACATATAATAAGTAGTATGAGTCTGTAAAATGGCTTAGCTTATATACTTTGTTTAGACAGTATTTAGTGATTAATAATAATTTAAACATTGAAAATATAATACAGCATTTGTCCTATTTGTGAAAATGAACTCTTTAAAAGCTGTAGTATTAGTTCGACAAGTGTGTGTGTGTGTGTGTGTGTGTGTGTGTGTGTGTGTGTGTTTTCTATGCTAGCATGTATTATCTGAGAAGGCACTGGTGACCCACTCCAGTCCTCTTGCCTGGAAAATCCCATGGACAGAGGAGCCTGGTAGGCTGCAGTCCATGGGGTCGCTAAGAGTCGGGCACGACTGAGCAACTTCACTTTCACTTTTCACTTTCATGCATTGGAGAAGGAGATGGCAGCCCACTCCAGTGTTCTTGCCTGGAGAATCCCAGGGACGGGAGCCTCGTGGGCTGCCGTCTATGGGGTCGCACAGAGTCGGACACGACTGAAGCGACTTAGCAGCAGCAGCAGCATGTATTATGTTAACCTCTGGCCATTTTAGGTTCACAGTGATACAGCTTTCATTATATTTTCAACTTTTAAAAATTTGGCTGAGGAACTTTATTTCATGTAGCCCATGAAGTGAGACTCGAAGGTCAATTAACTGCATTGTTCATGGCCAGTGGCTTCTTACTGAAGAACGCTAAGATACAACTGGGAGAGAATAACTATCTTGGTGACACTCAGTACTATTACAGGCTAAAGAGCAAAAAGAATGATAGCTTAATCAGTTACTAAGCTATAATATAATGTTGAACAGGGACTATAAGAATTTCAAAGGTCACTGTAGTAGACCCACACTGCAAAAGGGAAGTGAAGATATCTTTGTGGTCAAAATTAATTATCTCTAGAGCTAATACTAGCGTTGCTAAAAGTGTCCACACTTGTCTCTAAGCTTATAAATTCAACACATATACCATAAAATTTACCTCTCAATTTTCTAATGGTTTTACCCATATTAGAAGCTTCCATTCACACAGAAATTCTCTCTCTCTCTCTCAGGTACACAGGCACACACACACACATACAGTCTTCCACACACACATATCTGTGTATGTAGATGCATGCATAATTTCCATACATATCCTCCCACACACATAGATATTATCCCCGGACATATTCCCAAAATACATGTAACACTGACAACACACACACATCTTTACCAACGTGAACACCCATCATGCACATATGCACACATACTCCCATGCTTACATAGACCCAACTTACTACAAAAATAAGCAATCATAAAGAAATACAACATTTCAGTATTCACAAAAAACTCATTAAGACATTGTTATCATAGAATTTTATGTAAAAAGCACATGTATAGTTTTTAATCACATAGAAGAAAATTTTGAGTAAAGATATTTGAATGTAGATAGGTCACAGAATCTTATTCCTGTATATACAATGACATAATTGTCACTTTAAAGAGAAGAAAATTAGAAAAGAAAAAAAAAGAGTAAAGAAAAAAAGAATCAATACAAACATATACCTCTTTAAGATCCATTAGGAATAGCCTATGAAGGCAAGATTATAAACTAATGTGATACTATTCAAAAAACAGAGGAATCAATTGGTACAAGAAATTAATGATTTTGGGGTAGCACAAGAAGTTCCAAATTCCATTCATACTACTCAGAAATCTGGGAAATTCAAGTAATTTCTGACATTCATTATCCATGTCCTCAAATCTTGAGGGATAGAAATTAGAGTTCATAGAAAGGAATAATTAAAGTAAAAATTTAAGAACAGTTTGGCTCAGACGGTAAAGCGTCTGCCTACAATGTGGGAGACCTGGGTTAAATCACTGGGTCAGGAAGATCCTCTGGAGAAGGAAATGACAACCCACTCCAGTACTCTTGCTGGGAAAATCCCATGGACTGAGGAGCCTGGTAGGCGATAGTCCATGGGGTCTCAAAGAGTCGGACATGACTGAGCGACTAAACTTTCACTTTCACTTTGAGTATTTGACTCTATCTGGCACATTAAAAAATTCCAAGGCCTCAAACTCAGCTGACCAAATGGTCAGAAATGAAGGCTATTTCCAACCTGGGTAGAATAAATGTCAAAGCTTGATAGTATATACAATAAAATCTTCAAAGAAACAACAGAAACATGATCCTTCTCTCTTTTCCATCCCCACCCAAAACTATACAGTTTCAGGTGAACTTTATCTCCAAAACACAAAAAGCCTAATTCATATTTGTTGAACAGGAAAAATAATTCACCCTATATCAAAGGAGTTAGACACTGGTCATAAATAAGCAATGAAATAAAATAAAAACCTTCAAAATAATACATCTCAAGAGAGAGGTGAGCAATCCAGGACAGAATAAAACATTATCCTGGGGACCAAAGAAATTATCTCACCAGTATTTTTCATACTGCCCAAGTTAGTAATATCATTAATAAATGCTATTATCACTTATTTTACTAAATGATAATATAAATCGATTTATTAATTAAATAAATCAACTGGAAATAAAAATAGATTGAATACAGGGAATTTAAGAGCTAATGAATTGTTTAAAATGATACTAATGCAGAGCTAGTAATTAACTCACAGTATGGCAAACTGAAAATGAAATTACTGACAGAGAAAATATTTGAGATAATTGAATTAAATGTGAAATAGAATGTCAAACAGAGGGAGGATAATAATAGATAGAGGACAGTGATATTCCAATATAAGAATAATTGCTATCACTTAGGTTAAATTTTTTTAAAAAATGGATCCAAAAGATAATCCAAATAGTTTAGGGAAATTTTTCTGAAAAGAATGAATATACGGTTTGAAAAGACAAATCATATTCTGGACAAAGTAGATATAAATGACAAGTAAAATAATATATCCACATTAAGTTATTAAATATCAAGGATAAAATAGTTTTCATCAGCTATCTAGGCTGAAAAATCAAATTCCCTAAAAAAGGAAAATTAATCAGATTTAAAATTTTCCAATGTGACAATCAAGACTAGATGTTACGAGAAAATGTCTATAAATGTATAAAGGAAAGAAAATATGCCCTAAAGATATACTCAGTCAAGGTACTACTTATGTATAAACAAAACAAAAACAATGAAAACATTTTTAAAAGTAAAAAAACAAATACAACAAATTGGATAATACAACTACCATAAGTCTTTCACACATAAATACACACACATGCAAATACACACTAAATCAATTAGCAATTAAGAAAAACAAGGAACTCAGGAAGTATTGGAAGAACTGTGTTTAAAGAATGAAAAGTGAAAATTGAATGAAATTAAACAAGAATGAAAACTGTGGGAGTATGATTGAAAAAAATGAATGTAATTACAGCAAACTATTACAAGGCTTAAAAAAATATAATGTGACTCACAAAATTAGGAAAAACAATAATTGACTATCCTCAAATTTTCATATCAAGTAGTCAATCTATACTATGTAATATGAAAATGTAGTTCTAAACACATTGGCTTTAACTTAATGATAGTTTTGCAATTTTTTATCAATATTAAATTCATCTTAACTATTATTGCAAGTTTCTCACTGCTTGAATTTTCTTTTCTTAAACACAACAGAATTTAATATTTTAATGAAATATAGCATGTATATTATAATCCATTTTCATAAGCATATTTGTCACTCTAATTAGACAGCTAATCTTTTATTTTCTCTAACATTTATTTATTAACAACCCCCAATTTTCTCTCTCATATGATAAAATATTGTTTGCAAATTAAACATATGTATTAAGAATCCGATTCCTGGTCAGGGAACTAAGATTCCTCATGCTGTGCATGGTGGCCAAATAAAAGGTTAAGAATAGTTTAAAGAACTTTCATACATCCCCTCACCTGAATATCCACTTTCTCCAAGTATCCAGCTAATCTTTTAGTCATCTCTTTTTCTACCTGCGTATGTACCTATAGAGATGTCTAGATTCAAAATTATCTGATGCAAACCATCTTTATTTTGATATGACACAATACATTGGTTCTCCACTGCTTAACCTCATTTTAATGAGCATATATAATTTTTACCACAGGAGTAGGTGAGAATTAAGAGGATAAATCACGTCACAGGTGAAGAGCTTTAAATATACCTAGGAACTTGGACTTAGTCTCTTTATGTTAATACAAAATTCATGAACTTTCTTTGTTATTTCTAGGAACTTGGACTTAGTCTCTTTATGTTAATACAAAATTCATGAACTTTCTTTGTTGTTTAAAATTTGTAAGGCAGCTGAAAAGAGAACAGAGAATTCTGTGTGCGTTTATGTATGGGAGAAAGATGGGCAAGTGAGGCAAGTGAGGAAAGACAGAAAGAAAGAGACACAAATAGAGGCAGAAAGAGTGAGAAAGAACAAATGAGAATTATTTAATGTTACAGCTTCCCCCCATCCAGGACTGTTCTTAGCATCCTCTCCTTCTCTAAGATCTTTTATTCAGGTACTTTTCTGAACATCATTGTCTTTGATTCTAGTAACTCATGTTTAGTAATTTGTCCTTTATTTTCACTTTTCAGAGCAATGAAGTTGTGCTAATGCATTGCAGTTCAAACCCCAGGAGAAAATTCAGTTATTAAATCCTATAAGGACTCATCCAAGGTTCTATTTTGAAAATATATGTTATGAAATTCAACTAAGATATCTCTTTTTAGACTTTGATGTCAGCAAAGATTAGGAATAATGTGAAATATTCTAACTATATACAAAACCAAACTGGTAATATGTATGCAGACTTTACAGTTGTGAGCCTGTTTATAATTCCTAACCCAATTTCTATAATTTCATCAAAAGAATCTCTTATTTATTTCTGCATATAATCAGTGAAATTAAACTTTATATGATGTTATCTCACATAAACACATATATTTAAAGTAGACTAAAGCATCATTTGTATAAAATCAACTATTTTATTTTTCATAGCATAGAATTTGACCAGAAGATGCAGAGTATTTTAACTATTTTATTAGCCAGTAGTTGTCATCCAGAAACTTCAGAGTAAATTAGGTTTGATATTGCTAAAGAAGTAGGAAGGCAGACACTATTGAGAAAACAAAGAAACAAAAAACAAGTACAATGACTTGACATATAAATTTAATGAAAGTTGACGATTGGATAGAGGAACACAGATACCATAGCTGAAAGGCAGTTCATTACCAGTTTTTATAATCCTTACTGAGACAGGGAAATCTAACATGCATTTCAAATAGTTTTTGAAATGTAATACTGGAGCCTATCTCCTCAGCAATATCCAGAAAACCCTTAAAAGTAATATAAGTAAAGCTTTCCTTTCATTGTTTTTGCATCATTTGGTTTCATGAACTTCAGGGAGAACTGAGCAAGTAGAGATGTGCTCTGCCAGTTGAAAAAGTAGCAAGGAAAATAATTGGCATCGTGCTTCAAGGGAGACAGATGTGAGCCAAACAAAAGTATATCCTATATTAATATGTGAGCTTAGAAAGCAGGCAAGCCTAACACTACCAGACCTCTGGGTAAGAATATAAACATTTCTTTCTGGTGTGGTACAGCCGGAGTTGAATGCAAATGAATGAATTTATAATTAGAAAACAACTTAATTATGATTTGTATTTGTCTGACAGGCTGACATCTGATCTCTCCTTACTCTTTCACTGGCTTAACATTATTTTTATGTCCTGAGAAATATAACTCAGATGGAAGGTTTTTGCTTATCGACTTTACACTATTCTAAGGGTTACTAGGCTTTTCTGTATCTATACACTTACTAACTTAACCCCTATATTTTAGAACTTCTGTAACAGAGTGAATTTCATTAAACTGTTGTGAGGATTGTTGAAAGAACAAAACTTGTTAAACAAATTTGCTTTAATAAATGCCACAAAATTACCTGACAATTTTGTGTCAGGTAAACACACAAACAATTGAAGTTTCAGAAATATTCCCTGATGCATCATAAAGAATTAACACAAGAGGATCAGGGTTATGAGTCCCCAGTTTGAAAATACACATAAAGTGAGGATAAGCCAAAAAAAAAGCATTTTTATGTCTTGTGAGTATGAAAACAAGAAAATAGTTTTAGTACAGAATATAATATACTGGATTCATAATATTATACAAAGCATGTCTGGGGTCACCATTCATATATATTTCAATGTTATATTACCAAGATAAGAAAAGTACAATTTAAAAGAAGTGAATCTATTTATTCAACCATTTGTCACTAAGAAGAGCTGACGCAAGATGAAGCATGATGTAATCTAAAGGACAATTCCATCTGGCATCCATATATAATGAATTAGAAGAGGTGTTATATTATTTAGATGACTTAGAATGCTACAATAGTATTATCAGAAATCTGAATTTTATGAAGTGTGTGTATGTATGGGGGGAGACAATGTGGTAGACAGAGAACACAAATTGCTTTTGTTGAAGTAAAGATGTTAAAATATAATTTGAGGGGATAATGGAACTCAGGAAACAACATCTCTGGTGAACTGGAGCCATGCCATTTATATAATCTCATTCTTAAAATGAGAAATTCAGATATGTGTCTCCATAATGCCTATATACCTTTGCTTTCACAGACTCGTCCTCTGGTGGAAGCATCAGTAGTTAGACAAAGACTTCTCTATGATTTATTTTGAGGAAATGTGCAACTTCTGCACACCTCCAGCAATAGTGGTAACACTATTAACATTAGGAAGTTGAGAAAAAAATTTCAGTCTTATTCCATCAGAGTTAATTATTAAAACACTCAGTTCAGTTCAGTTACTCAGTCGGATCCCACTCTTTGAGACCCCATGGTCAGCAGCACGCCAGGCCTCCCTGTCCATGACCAACTCCCGGAGCTGAACCAAAATGATGTCCATAGAGTTGGCGATGCCATCAAACCATCACATCTTCTGTTCTCCCCTTCTTCTCCTGCCTTCAATCTTTCCCAGCATCAGGGTCTTTTCCAATTGGTCAGTTCTTCCCATCAGGTGGCCAAAGTATTGGAGCTTCAGCTTCAGCATCAGTCCTTCCAATAAATATTCAGGGTTGATTTTCTTTAGGATGGACTGGTTGGATCTCTTTGCAGTCCAAGGGACTCTCAAGGGTTGTCTTGACCACCACAGTTCAAAAGCATCAATTCTTCAGCACTCAACTTTCTTTATAGTCCAACTCTCACATCCATACATGACTACTGGAAAAACCATAACTTTGACTAGATAGACCTTTGTTGGCAAAGTAATGACTCTGTTTTTTAATATGCTATCTAGGTTGGTCATAGCTTTTCTTTCAAGGAGCAAGCATCTGTTAATTTCATGACTGCAGTCACCATCTGCAGTGATTTTGGAGCCCCCAAAAATAAAGTCTGTCACTGTTTCCATTGTTTCCTAATCTATTTGCCATGAAATGATGGGACTGGATGCCATGATCTTAGTTTTTTTGAATGTTGAGTTTTAAGCCAACTTTATCACTCTCCTCTTTCAATTTCATCAAGAGGCTCTTTAGTTCTTCTTTGCTTTCGGCCATAAGGGTGGTGGTATCTGCATATCTGAGGTTATTGATATTTCAACCACCAATCTTGATATCAACTTGTGCTTCATCCAGCCCAGCATTTCTCATGATGTCCTCTGCATATAAATTAAATAAGCAGGGTGACAATATGCAGCCTTGACGTACTAATTTCCTGATTTGGAACGTCCCATTCTAACTGTTGCTTCCTGACCGATATACAGATTTCTCAGGAAGGCAGGTCAGGCGGTCTGGTATTCCCATCTCTAGAAGACATTTCCACAGTTTGTTGTGATCCACACAATCAAAGGCTTTGGTGTAGTTAATAAAGCAGGAGTAGAGCTAATCAATGAATATCAGAGAAGGCAATGGCACCCCACTCCAGTACTCTTGCCTGGAAAATCCCATGGATGGAGGAGCCTGGTGAGCTGCAGTCCATTGGGTCGCTAAGAGTCGGATATGACTGAGCGACTTCACTTTCACTTTTCACTTTCATGCATTGGAGAAGGAAATGGCAACCCACTCCAGTGTTCTTTCCTGGAGAATCCCAGGGACAGGGGAGCCTAGTGGGCTGCCGTCTATGGGGTCACACAGAGTCGGACACAACTGAAGTGACTTAGCAGCAGCAGCAGCAGATATTTTTCTGGAATTCTCTTACTTTTTTGATGATCCAGTGATGTTGGCAATTTGACCTCTGGTTCCTCTGCCTTTTCTAAATCCAGCTTGAATATCTGGAAATTCATGGTTCACATAATGTTGAAGCCTGGCTTAGAAAATTTTGATCATTACTTTGCTAGCATGTGAGATGAGTGCAATTGTGCGGTACTTTGAGCATTCTTTGGCATTGCCTTTTTTTGGAATTCGAATGTAGACAAACCTTTTCCAGTCCTGCAGCCACTGCTGAGTTTTCCAAATTTGCTGGCATATTGAGTTCAGCACTTTCACAGCATCATCTTTTAGGATTTGAAATAGCTCAACTGGAATTCCATCACCTCTACTAGCTTTGTTTGTAGTGATGCTTCCTAAGGCCCACTTGACTTTGCATTCCAGGATGTCTGGCTCTAGGTAAGTGATCACACCATCATGGTTATCTGGGTCATGAAGATCTTTTTTGTATAGTTCTTCTGTGTATCTTGCCACCTCTTCTTAATATCTTCTACTTCTGTTAGGTCCATACCATTTCTGTCCATTATTGTGGTTTGGTATTCCCATGCCTTTAAGACTTTTCCACTGTTGTTTGTGATCCACACAGCCAAAGGCTTTAGCATAGCCACTGAAGCAGAAATAGATGTATTAC
The DNA here is from genome assembly GCF_019923935.1 of Bubalus bubalis. Lineage (NCBI taxonomy): Eukaryota > Metazoa > Chordata > Mammalia > Artiodactyla > Bovidae > Bubalus > Bubalus bubalis. The sequence continues at coordinate 4,841,313 of NC_059179.1, read as the reverse complement.
TTTTAATTAACATATTTTGAAGAGATTTATATATTTACTGTAAAAGCAAACTGAATGGATTTTATAAGGGGTTATTTGAATAAGATTTTTTAGAAAAGGGAAAATCTTTTTATTTTCCCCCAGGGTGCCTATTTACTTCCAATTGTGTACTTTGTCAATTTTATAATTTTAAATGATGTTTGATTTATGGTAAAAAAAAAATCATAGTTGCAAAATGGATTAACTATTTCTAAATTGCCATAACATATCTGTGAGGAAAAGAAGGATTATCTGGTGTATGTGGAGCCGTGTTTGCACCCCACAAAGACCAGCTGAGAGGGCAAGCAGATACTGAAATGACTGGAATCCACTTCCCAGTGTTTGAACCCTGAATCAAGGATGAATCAAGTTAGAGAATGGTGTACTTATTGTATTATGGTCTCACCAAAAGGTTGCTTTTCTGAAACTTAACCAAAGATGCTATTGACGCTAAATACTTTATTGAATAAAGCAGTCGAAATTCTGCATATGAGCATTTAGTGAATAGCTAGGGCCTTATAAGAGGATTTATTATCTATTGTGTTTATATTCTTTATGAAATCTCAAAAGAATTCTATGTAGCTGCCCAGAATGCCATGTTGAATAGAAAGAAGGACTCTCACTCTGTTGGAGTTCATATTCAAGTGGATAGAGCAGTATTTAACACAAAAAGGTGTAGAATGTAAACCATAAGAAAAATGAGACAAACAGCACTGAGTATAAGAATAAAGATACATGATACTGTCTGTAACACACTATCTTTTGGAAAGTTCAAAATGGCTGGAAGTTGACCCGAAATAATTAACTTCCTCAATATTATATTTTAACTACTTCTAATGCCCAAGGACTAGGTAAGCAACTTGAAATAGGGATTTTTCCAAACTGCAGAAATCTTACCTGAAATATATTTGGAAGCTAATGATTATATAACATTTACATAAACAATCAAGCACATAATATATTTACTAAGAAATATTCTATACAATTTTGTATATTATAGAATATTATAGTAATTTACTGCACACTAAATGTCAATACCAGAGAAAATCTAGCTATGGCTGAAAGTGTTGTAACTTGATTGTTGATGTTATTAACTGTGTCTCTAATACAACCACTATCTCAAGCTGACACACTATAAGATAAAGCTTCAATTTACTTAAATCCAGGTAATGGTATTATTAACATTTTCTCTTTCATTACTCTGATGTTGAAAGAAATGGGTGACAATCAAATAGAAAAAGTTTGCAAGGTCAACTATTTAAAATATGTAAATGTGTGTTTGTATGTGTTGGTGGCCTGTACAATTACAGGTTCTTCAAGATCTGCTAAATCTATAATGAATAACGTAGAACAAGTGAAAGCACCTTTCTGTATCAACTTGAGGAGGATCTAATTCTTTCATATATTTTTAGGAGGAGGGTCATTGAGGCAGGAAGGGAAAAAAAGATTATTGACAAAGTAATTTCCAGCAATCTGTCACCAGGTCATCATAATAAACTTAAGTTTCTCTTAAAAATATGAAAAATATGTTTTTGCTTATAATTTGATCTAACAGTGTAGCTTTTTTAAAAAATAGGGATTGCAAGGAAAGAAGAGCCTTTCAAGGATGGATTGTTACTGCTAATGAATTGACCTTGGCATTACTTCTCTTCTACCTGTATCCAATTATCAAGCCAAAGCCCCTTTCCTGCCAATACACTAATTGCTTTAGGTGACAGGTCTGTTAAATGATCCCTGCCCAAAATGACTACCTATTCAGGGATAAAAAAAAAAAAAAAAGATAAAATTTAGTTAAAAGCTACCAGAACAGATGTAGATGTTACAGAGCATTCAGATGTGATATAATACTCAAGGTACATACCACTTACATATTATGTAATATTTCACTCTGATTATTACCCTTACCATTTATCCTACTTCACATCAAAGCTAACTGTTTGAAAGACAATTTGTGTGAAGTTTATTATATAGCATTTAGGTCTCAGCTTCAAATTACTGAACATCCCTAAATAGTTCTGTCATTGAGCTACTCTTTCAGGATTTTATTAACTGCTCCCTATCTCTGTATGATTCTTTTTGAATCTCTTAAAAATTCAGACTTTATTTGACCTTCATGATTCATAATCATGAAAACTAAATCAATTCGTTTGCCTTCTGCTATAACTTTAATGCCTGGCATCAAAACTTTACAATATCTAAATGTAGTATTAAAAAGAGTTTGAAATAGTGCATTATTTTGATGTATTATTTCACATATATACTATAGCATTAATTTTAAATCTCTTATATTTGAATTTATTTTCTAGAATTATATTGTGTTATTTTACTAACATTTTATCTTCTTTCCCTTTAAGATCAGTCTTGTCTTTATAGTTTAGTTTCACTCTAAAGAGTGAAAACTAAACTCAGAGTTACACTGTTCTACATGTTTATACCATCACCTGAAATCTGAGAAACAGATGGTTATTTACCTGGAATTAAATTGAATATTTAAGGTGTTATAACCATTGAACACCATAAAACATGTTCAACTATACTCTTATTCCCACTTCTTAGTAAGTTACATACCAAATTAGACCATTTAAGCAAATCATAGAGAGGGCTAGCAGAAGGATGGGTGGGTGGGTAGGTGTGTGTGTGTGTGTATGTGTGTGTGTGTGTGAATAAAATACTTACTGAGCACCTACATTTATTTCTTTCACCTTAATATATGCCTTGTAGAATTAGGTTTAATTCCCCTCACTCCTTTACAGATGCAAAAACTGATGTTCAGAAATTTTAAGAAAATTGCTCAAGTGGCAGATGGCTAACCCATGGCAATAAAAATTTGAATACACTAATATCTGATATCAAACCCATGTACTTTATACGATACAATATCAATCCTGATAACAAAACTACTACAACAAACGAAATGCTTGTAGCACCTACTCTGCGCTTGTATGATCCTACTAGCCTCAGTTCAGTTCAGTCACTCAGTGGTGTCTGACTCTTTGTGACCCCATGGACTGCAGCAATCTTCAAACTACCTACAAACCTCAAGTGCATTTATCTCATTTAGGCTTCAGAAATCTATTATAAAACTGAGACATCAGGACTAATTTAGACAGGGAGGTTAGAGGAGATTTTGCTGAAAAAGGTCAAATTTAAGCTGAGTTCCAAAGCATTGTTAGGATTTAGCCAAGGGAATACTAAAAGAAAACTGAAAGAAATATACTTCTATGAGAAAATACTATGTAAAACTATTTAATGAGCCATATGACATTGATACCACCAGATTACAAACTTTTTTTACTGCCTACGTATCCTAATTTGCTGTTGTCTGCAATTTTTAAATCCAAATTATGTTGGGCAATTTATTTTTGCAAAATTATGTATTTCTCATTTGCATATTAATATGTATAGTGAGTACTTTTATTGTTTTTTCTGAATACAATGTTTAGTGAAATATATAGTAAAGCTTAGTAAATTTTACCTTCTATTTTTAATAAGAAAACTTTACTTGTTGAATTTCCACTATGGAAAATCTCGGTCTTTAGCAAGCACTTAAATCATCACAAAGATTTTTCTATGTCTTCTGCTTATATTTGAGCCCTGGCATCTGAACTGTTAAGTCTTTGCAAGAAAGGGTATCTTAATTATCTTCTCTGCTTCCTTTTTATCTTCCTCAACCTCTCTCCAAGTCTCTTGGCTGTTACTGTCTGTTCCTTCTGTGACTAAATGTGAAGCTAGAATTTTAGGCCATTAGTAACAGTCAATGTACCCACTGCTAAGTGGACACTTCTATCTCCAGTTTATTCTGCACTTTCTCCAAATGGCCATTTTCCAAAAAAAATCTGCACTGGATCAGCAGGAGCTTTTGATTCATGAGCCATCCATACACCAAAAATAAAAATCACTTTCTCATTATTGATTACTTTGATCATGTGTGTATATTGTACATTTTTATTTCCAAACACCTTTCAAATCGTATCAGTTGGATGGTCAAAATGAAGCTGATTATAAGTTCCTCAAAGTAGGAATCTTAACTCATGTATATTTGTAGCTCTGCTGCTGCTGCTGCTAAGTCACTTCAGTCATGTCCAACTCTGTGTGACCCCATAGATGGCAGCCTACTAAGCTCCTCTACCCCTGGGATTCTCCAGGCACGAATCTGGAGTGGGTTGCCATATCCTTCTCTGATTTGTAGCTCTAATATTTATCAAATATTTAAAATGTGATTGAGATGATGTGCCAAAAAAAAAAAAAAAGGCAAAATGGTTGTTTGAGGAGGCCTTGCAAATAGCTGAGAAAAGAAGAGAAGCTAAAAGCAAAGGAGAAAAAGAAAGGTGTACTCATCTGAATTCAGAGCTCCAAAAAAGAGCAAGGAGAGATAGGAAAGCCTTCTTAAGTGATCAGCGCAAAGAAATAGAGGAAAACAATAGAATGGGAAAAACTAGAGATCTCTTCAAGAAAATTAAAAATACCAAGGGAATATTTCATGAAAAGATGGGCACAATAAAGGACAGAAATGGTATGAGTCTAACAGAAGCAGAAGATATTAAAAACAGGAGGCAAGAATATACAGAAGAGATATACAAAAAAGATCTTAATGACTGAGATAATTATGATCATATGATCACTCACCAGACATCCCAGAATGCAAAGTCAAGTGGGCCTTAGGAAGCATCACTACCAGCAAAGCTGGTGAAAGTGATGGAATCCAGTTGAGCTATCTCAAATACTAAAAGATGATGCTGTGAAAGTGCTTCATTCAATATGCCCACAAATTTGGACTACTCAGCAAGGCCACAAGATTGCAAAAGGTCAATTTTCATTCCAATGCCAAAGAATGTTCAATCTAATGCACAATTGCTTTTATCTAACATGCTAGCAAACTAATAGTCAAAATTCTCCAAGAAAGCTTCAATAGTACATGAACCGAGAACTTCCAGATGTTAAAACTGGATTTAGAAAGGGCAGAGGAATCAGAGATCAAATTGCCAACATCTGTTGGATCACAGAAAAAGCAAAAGAATTCCAGAAGTACATCTACTTTTGTTTTATTGACTATAATAAAGGCTTTCACTGTGTGGATCACAAGAAACTCTGGAAAATTCTTAAAGAGATGGAAATATCAGACCACCTTACCTGCATCCTGAGAAACCTGTATGCAGGCCAAGAAGCAGCAGTTAGAACTGGACATAGTATAGCGGAGTGGTTCCAAATTGGGAAAGGAGTATGTCAAGGTTACATATTGTCACCTTGTTTATTTACCTTATATGCAGAGGACCTCATGAGAAATGCTGGGCTGGATGAAGCACAAGGTGAATCAAGATTGCTGGGAGAAATATCAGTAACATCAGATATGCAGATGATACCACCCTTATGGCAGGAAGCAACGAGGAACTAAGCAGCCTCTTGATGAAGTTGAAAGAGGAGAGTGAAAAAGCTGAATTGAAAGCAACATTCAAAATACTAAATCATGGCATCGGGTACTGTCACTTCATGGCAAATAGATGGGGAAATAATGGAAACAGTGATAGACTTTATTTTCTTGTCCAAGATCACTGCAGATGGTGACTTCAGCCATGAAATTAAAAGTATCTTGCTCCTTGGGAAAAAAGCTATGAACAACCTTGAAAACATATTAAAAAGCAGAGACATTGCTTTGCCAACAAAGGTCTATCTAGTCAAAGCTATGGTTTTTCCAGTAGTCATGTTGGATGTGAGACTTGGACCATAAAGAGTGCTGAACACTGAAGAATTGATACTTTTGAACTGTGGGGTTGGAGAAGATTCTTGAGAGTCCCTTGGACTGCAAGGAGGTCCAACCAGTCCATCCTAATGGAAATCAGTCCTGAATATTCAATGGGTCTGATGCTAAAGCTGAAGCTCCAATACTTTGGCCACCTGATTGGAAGAACTGACTCATTGGAAAAGACCCTGATGCTGGGAAAGATGAAGGCAGGAGGAGAGGGGGATGACAGAGGATGAGATGGTTGGATGGCATCACTGACTTGATGGACGTGAGTTTGAGCAATCTCCAGAAGTTGGTAATGGACAGGGAAGCCTGACGTGCTGCAGTCCATGGTGTTGCAAAGAGTTGGACATGACTGAGTGACTGAACTGAACTGAGTTGAAGTGCATTTTTATTTCAATTAATATCATCTGATATCTTTAAATAAGAAATTATTCTATGACCACTTTATAGGAAACATCTCAATGTGGTCTGTGTTAGAGTAAATATTTATATACATGTGTAGAATTGGAAAACATCAAATATTAAGATGCTCATAGGGATTCTAGGCTAATTAGCTAAAATTTATAGATCATAAATTCTCTAAGTGTACAAAATTGATCATTTTTCCAAAACTATACTTTAAGTGCTTAAAAATGGAAACTAATTCATGTATCATATAATGGTTTTACTTTTTTAATAGTTTCGTCAATTTACTGTTGACAAGATTTTACTTGGTTTTCTTAGCTGTACTCTATGAATATTCCATTTGTGAACATAAAATCCTGAGGTGCGTTAGTCTTCTTATAAACGTATTTAATATTTGAGAATTTATATTTCATAAGGTACATATAACCAAAGTTTTTCTGCAAGATGGTGGTTGTTTAGCCACTAAGTCATGTCCTACTGTTTTGAGACCCCATGGACTGCAGGCTGCCAGGCTCCACTGTCCATGGGATTTCCCAGGCAAGAATACTGGAGTGAGTTGTAAATCCCTTCTCCAGGGGATCTTTCCTACCCAGGGATCAAACCTGTGCCTCTTGCATTGCAGGCAGATTCTTTACAGCTGAGCCATAAGGGAGCCTCTAATAAGACTGGCACCCTCTAAATTGGATATTTCTGTTATAAAGTTGAAGAGACAGATTCTGGTCGAGATTGCAGTATAGAGGTTCCTGAATTCTCTTCCGTCCATGGGGTTGCTAAATCTACAAATACACATAGAAGTAGTTCCCTCCAAAAGGCTCTTATGCATCAGTGAATAAGAAAATAGTCACACTAAAACAAGTAGGAAAGGCTGAGACACATTCTCCTCATAAGCTCATCCCTCACACAGCATTATACAATTGTGAAGGAACTCACGACTCCTAGACTCTCCCTAAGGAGAGAAGAGTTTAGCCCCAACACCTAGCACCCCAACACTTAAGACTTCTGAAATTAAAACACCTAGCTCTGAAACTCAACAGGGCTTGTATCCATGAGAGCCATAATAAAAACAGCTTTTGGCTCTCTTCTGAGGACTCACTATGTCTAGCACCCCAGGGCTCAGCACAGGGAGTAGACAGAGACACCTGTCCTCCAGCCTTTTCTTGAAAGAAGCTTATTTGTATATCTTGAAAGCTACAAGTGATGTATCCAGGGATAAACTGTGAACCTCCTGATCCTCCTCAGGACCTGGAAGCCAGCACAAACCATCCCTGTACTTTCCTTGTAGCCCATCCAAATCACTAATATCTCCTGGACAGGAGCATCTGGCAATTCAGACTTTTGAGGCTGCCACCCAGAGAACAAACTCTAATTTCCTGGCTCTGCAGGCCAGAGGGACTTGAGCTTCTGGGTCTCACAGGTGTGAAGCAAACAAAGAAACAGTTCTTGACCAGCAGTCTCCCTAGAAGTCAGTATAAAAAGAGCCACAGAAACATCCAGCTCTCAGTTTTTCCCTGAAAGAGGTCTACATGCATACTTTAAAAGCTGTTGCCTGAGGATCTGGCTTCCAATCAGCCTGCAGCTCTGTGCTGACTGAGACCCTCCCCTGCGGGATTCTAACAGGCCCTAACTCACCCTCAACCACTGGAAGAAACTAAGAACATAGAAGTCATCTTGGAGAATCACAACAAGAGCTAGGGTCTGATTGAATGATTAGGTTCATCTTTTACATGAGACCACTCTGTGAGAACTGGTAGAGTAATGCACAGAAACTGACAGAGCAAGTCAAGGAAAATGAAGAAACAGAGAAATATTTTCCAAACAAAAGAACAAAATGAAAGACCAGAAAAAGACCTTAAATAAATGAAGATAAGTGATTTACAGGATACAGAGTTCAAAGTAACGTACATAAGTTTAGTTCAGTTCAGTTCAGTTCAGTCGCTAGTAGTGTCCGACTCTTTACGACCCCATGAATTGCAGCATGCCAGGCCTCCCTGTCTATCACCAGCTCCCGGAGTTCACCCAAACTCATGTCCATCGAGTCTGTGATGCTATCCAGCCATCTCATCCTCTGTCGTCCCCTTCTCCTCCTGCCCCAAATCCCTCCCAGCATCAGGGTCTTTTCCAATGAATCAACTCTTCTCATGAGGTGGCTGAAGTATTGGAGTTTCAGCTTTAGCATCATTCCTTCCAAAGAACATCCAGGACTGATCTCCTTTAGAATGGACTGATTGGATCTCCTTGAAGGGAGTCCAAGGGACTCTCAAGAGTCTTCTTCAACACCACAGCTCAAAAGCATCAACTCTTCAGTGCTCAGCTTTCTTCACAGTCCAACTTTCACATCCATACATGACCACCAGAAAAATCATAGCCTTGACTAAATGAACTTTTGTTGGCAAAGTAATGTCTCTTCTTTTGAATATGCTATCTAGGTTGGTCATAACTTTCCTTCCAAGGAGTAAGCGTCTTTTAATTTCATGGCTGCAATCACCATCTGCAGTGATTTTGGAGCCCAAAAAATAAAGTCTGACACTGTTTTCACTGTTTCCCTATCTATTTCCCATGAAGTAAGTGATGGGACCAGATGCCATGATCTTAGTTTTCTGAATGTTGAGCTTTAAGCCAACTTTTTCACTCTCCTCTTTCACTTTCATCAAGAGGCCTTTTAGTTCCTCTTCACTTTCTGCCATAAGGGTGGTGTCATCTGCATAGCTGAGGTTATTGATATTTCTCCTGGCAATCTTGATTCCAGCTTGTGCTTCTTCCAGCCCAGCATTTCTCATGATGTACTCTGCATATAAGTTAAATAAGCAGGGTGACAATATGCAGCCTTGACATACTCCTTTTCCTATTTGGAACCAGTCTGTTGTTCCATGTCCAGTTCCAAATGTTGCATCCTGACCTGCATATAGGTTTCTCAAGAGGCAGGTCATAGGATGTTCGCCAAAATCAGAACAATGCATGGACAGAGAGAAAATATAAAAATTAAACCAAAAAGAAAATCTCCATCACTATCATATCAAATTGAAATGCCATGTTTTGGTTACTCATCCCTAGAAGTGTATGCTACCTGAGGATTTGGCAAATTACAATATAACTGGTTACATTCCAAAAAAATGACATTTAAAAGCATCTGAAAAAAGCAAAAGTGGCTGAAACAACCGTATGTCAGATGAAGTACTAAAATGTTGATTTTTAACAAGGAGCAATTGGAATATATTGCCTGGTAGCTGACTGTAGTAGCTTTAGTATGAAAGAGTGAGAAGATCAAAGAAGAAAAAAAGGAAGTGAGAAAATCTGGAAAGCATTACATTCCAATCTGTAATTAGCTCATTAACTTAGGTGTCATGTATAAATATGATCTCTTGGTAAAATAATCAAAAATTAAGTAAAACATATAAAAACAGGATTATAGAAACTATCTTTAAAGATTATTTAAGGGGATCTTCCCAACCCAGGGTCAAACTCAGGTTCTCCACATTCTTTACCATCTGAGCCACTAAAGAAGCCCTCCTATGATAAATTAATCAAAAATTAAGGATAAAAATTTTGAAAAAAACAAAAAAGACAAGTTAAATAAATTAGAAAATGACAACTGGAATCTCCTAGTAAATTTTGACTACTAGTTATTATAAATGCCAAATTAAAAGTGATGTGCTTTTTGAGAAATTGGCAAAAAATTCCTTGGTATAATATAAAAAACATAAAAATGGGATTATAGAAACTTTCTTCAGTGATTATTTAACAATAATCAATGTAAACTAAAATATACCCTTATGATATTCTGAATTTATCTTATTAATGATTATAAACTCTATTTTTTCTGAGTATTATACACATTTAACGCAAAATGTGGCAACCAAATAAGTATTTTAAAGCAACCTTTTTTTTTTTTTGAAAACTGGTAAATTGGTCATTTTGTGAATTGGTCTGCTCTCATATTAATTCCCTTTTATAATGCAGCATGTAACAAGAGCTTAAATGGAATCCGTGGATTTCTGTTAAGCCAGTAGTCATTTATTTCACTCTTTTCCATAGTTCTATTATATTAACAGACTTAGAAAAATAAGCACTATCAGCTAACAGTCAAAAAAGACAAAAAGAAATGATCACTGGATTTGTTTGGTTTCTAGTGAGATTACGAATTATGAATGAAAAATCATAATAATTGTATTAAGTAAATTGCTTCTAATGGTTCTGCCCTTGCTGAACAGTTCTCAAGGAAACTTCTAACAACTGATTGACATGAAAGTGGCTCATCCTCTTCCTAGACTGTGACCCTTTAAGAACAGTCTGGAGGGACACAAACATAAAGAGACTTCTATGGCAGAAGGTGAAAAGTGCCTCAGAATGAGGATATGAGAACACAGAAGAGGTGAATGTAGTCCAGGCTATATACACTGATGTTAAAGGGAAGGCTTCCCTGGTGGCTCAGATGGTAAAGAATCCACTTGCAAAGCAGGAAACTCAGGTTCAATCCCTGGGTTGGAAAGATTCCTTGGAGAAAGAAGAATGACCACCCACCCTAGTATTCTTGCCTGGATAATTACATGGACAGAGGAGCCTTGGCAGGCTACAGTCCATGGGGTCACTAAGAGTCAGATATGATTGAGTGACTAACATTTTTTTCACTTTTTTCACTTTTCATAGAGAAAATGATGTCTGAGCTTTCAATTATAATTCCTATGAAAAAATTAAAAAGTATTGTGATATAGTGATCAAAGTAAGTTTTTTTTAGTTTTATGAGTTTAGATAACTTAGTATAGAGATAGATAAATAAAAATTATAACATGCCACTATAAAGATACCTTATTTCTGTTCTTCAAATCTAAAGGTCTCTGAAAAAGCCAGCTTTTATTTTTCACTAAGATTAGTTTAAATGCATTTAGCAGCAAAACCTGAACTAAATAGATATATTTGTTGGATAAATATTAATTTGTTTTATGATGGAATATATGCCTAGAACCTACCAAGGGAAATATATAATTAATCAGATATTTATCATGTTTCCTTTATATATATATTTTTAAGTCTGAGTTTTGTCAGCAAATATTTAGGGTAGGAGATTATAGACTTATGGTATAATAACACAGCATCCTGCTTCAAAGCACCCTTTGTCATCCTTATCTTCTACCAAAATATTTTCTCAAGTAAGCTTGGTGGACTTAACTGAGTTACCAGCCCACAGAATTCTTAAATTACTCTGAGGCTAATTCAAATGAAATATCACAAATATTACTATCTGAGGATCTTTTTATTGCAAATCATTAGCCCTGAGTTGTGACTGTTGCAGTAAGAGGCATAAAAAAGAATTTAAAACTTCATTCTAAGAATAAATTTTCCACTTCGAGAAATATGTTCCACTGAGACAGGCCCAGGACATTAATATGAAAATTTAACCAAGGCTTCTTGGTCTTTTTCCCTTTGTTTACTGCATAGCCTGGCATAGGATATATTCTTATACCTACTTCTCAATATCTGAATTAATATGTGGCTCTGAAATTAAAAGATGCTTACTCCTTGGAAGGAAAGTTATGACCAACCTAGATAGCATATTCAAAAGCAGAGACATTACTTTGCCAACAAAGGTTCGTCTAGTCAAGGCTATGGTTTCTCCTGTGGTCATGTATGGATGTGAGAGTTGGACTGTGAAGAAGGCTGAGCACCGAAGAATTGATGCTTTTGAAGTGTGGTGTTGAAGAAGACTCTTGAGAGTCCCTTGGACTGCAAGGAGATCCAACCAGTCCATTCTGAAGGAGATCAGCCCTGGGATTTCTTTGGAAGGAATGATGCTAAAGCTGAAACTCCAGTACTTTGGCCACCTCATGCGAAGAGTTGATTCATTGGAAAAGGCTCTGATGCTGGGAGGGATTGGGGACAAGAGGAGAAGGGGACAACAGAGGATGAGATGGCTGGATGGCATCACTGACTCTATAGACGTGAGTCTCAGTGAACTCCAGGAGTTGGTGATGGACAGGGAGGCCTGGCGTGCTGCGATTCATGGGGTCACAAAGAGTCGGACACGACTGAGCGACTTATCTGATCTGATCTGAAAAGTAGAAGAAATGATCCTTTGGTATACTGAGTGTAGACCTGTCAATATTAAGTAATGCCTTTTCTAGGAAAAAATATTGCTCTCTTGTCAGAGTAGTATTTTTTCTAGGCAAATAAACTGCTTCATGAATTGAAACATTATCACTTAGACATCCTTATATCACTTTTTTTTTCAGAATTAAAAACTGATATTCATATGCAATGATTTGGGACATTGTTAATGAGGATTGGGAGCAGAGAGGTCTTTTGACAACACTTTTCAGTGGAAAATGCACATCCTCCTAAGTTTAACTTAGAAAGCAGTGCATATAAAATAGCGAATAAGATCATTTGCTTAAAACATAAACTAAGACTTCATTCCTGTAAAACTGATAGAAAATATCACAAAGACACAGACCTCCATATGCTTTAAAAAGCTTCAAAATATCTCAAAAATAACATGGTCATAAGTGGCAATTATAGATTTTGCCCTTAGTTCCTAGCTTCCTATTCATATTCAACCTTATAGAAATCAAAGTCTTTATTCACAGCACATCTTGTTTTTCCTGGAAGCACAAAAGATAACTAAGTGAACTGAGTGGTTGAGTCCTGACAGCATAATTGCCTCACAGTTTATGCCGGTGTCCTTACTCATCTCTTTGCATTGACACTTGACCCTCCCACCCCAGGTTGTTCTCTTTCATCCCTAACAAATCTATATGATTTTGACTGTAGAATTTGGATTCCTAGTTCTAGGACTAATAGCTGCCCTATCAAATGTCTGTCTGTTGATCCTGAGCATATTTTCAGATATCAAATGTCTGAAAGTGGTGTTTTTGGAACTTTGGGATGTATTACAATCCCTAAGTATCTCTATCATAAGAATGATCAACATCACAGGAAATCCAATGGTAAGAACAATTGTGGCAGAATCTGGACTTCATCCTAATGGGTTTGAACACCACCTTCTTTTAAAGTGTTTTTCCTAATTCTAAATGTTCTCTCCTCATCTTTGAATCTGAAGAAAGATGCTGACAGAACCCTCAGAGACTTTACCAACTGAGGGGTGTCAGGTCTAACTGAAGACGTGAAGTGTGTATTTTCCATACCACATTGTCTCCCACTCACTGCCATTACATTGTGAGTTTACTGGACGGTGATTTCATCTCTGCATCCCTATCACTTCCATTAGCATCTACCAAATAAACACTAGAAATTTGTTAGATAAAAAATGTCATTGAACTTCCCTGGCAATCCAGTGATTAAGAATCTGCCTGCCAATGCACGGGACACAGATTTGATCCCTGGCCTGGGAAGATCCTACATGCCACAAAGCAGCTAAGCTTGCATACCCTAGAGCCTGTGCTCAACAACAATAAGAAACCAATGTGCACAACTAGGGAAAGTTAGTGTACAACAACCAAAATCCAGCACGACCAGAAATAAAACGTAAATATATAAAATTTTTAAGTCATGAAAACATTTTAGAATTATATACTATTATAGCCAAATGAAATCATAAATATAAGCTAATTCAACCTCTGAATTTTGCAGAAAATAAAAAATTATGACATCTTACTAGATTTGCAGAAGGAGCCTTCTGTAAATAATTCAGTTGATCAGGGTTATCATTTAAAAATCTCTAATTTGTAAATCTAGTGTTTCCTCATAAAATGTTGATTATTTGATATAAATATATTTTCACGTTTTAGTTTATAAACAATCTTTTCACACTTTGAGAGTATACTTGCTTTTCTTTATTCATACTGCTATCATGAAACCATTTAAAATCCATTTTCTCTTCCTTCCTTTAGTGACCTAGTTTTCATATCTGAGTTTGAGCTCTGGTAATGGGGGTGCCCAACAAATTTCAATATTTTTTCTAAGCTCCAGAGTATTTTTACAGCCTACTTCTTGATGTTATATAAGATTATAGTTCCCTTGATTGAATAAAAGACCTCAGAATATCAGCATGGCATGTGATGGCAACACATAGTAGAACTAACAAGTGTATATATTATCTTCACATTGTTATTCTTTTATAAACTATATATATTATATCTATAATTATAAATTATTATTTACATATATATACATATATATAATGTATATAAATATACATATAATTTATATATATGTAAAAATCTTCCCTGGTGGCTCAGGCAGTAAAGAATCTGCCTGCAATGCATGAGACCTGGGTTCAGTCCACGGGTCGGGAAGATGCCCTGGAGAAGGGAATGACAACCCACTCTAGTGTTCTTGCCTGGAGAATTCCATGGACAGAGAAGCCTGATGGGCTACAGTCCATGGGGTCACAAAGAGTCGGACATGACTAAGTGACTAACACTTTCACTTTTAAGTAATAACAATTCTATTATACTTAGCTCAGCTCTTTAATCCTTTTTGATAAAATAATTATATATATGTATATAAATGTCTGTTTAAATATATAATTTGCAATGGGTGAAAACGTCTTTTGTGGTTGAGCAATATGATATTACTCCACGGATTTTAATTTCAGAATGGAATAGTTTACCTGAAAACAATAATTACAGGAGAACTTCACATATACTGAATAAGAAAAGAAAATAAAAAGCCCATAATGGGATAATTCCTCCTTTAGGATTTTCCCCTTAGTCTTAAAAAAAGATATATGCATGTAGCTTTATGTATTATGTGATATTAATATGGTAGTAAAATCAGCACGGCCACAGGTTAGGAGCATATCATTATTCCTAAGGGTAAAGCCCTCTTTTTATTATCTTCTTCTAGCTATGTGTCAACTGAATTCATATCACCACATTTTCTCTTTATGGCTCTCCCTCGCCTTCTCATTTTTCTTACAAGGCAAGAAAAATGAAGCTGCTTCTGTTTATAAAGACACCTTAATAATTCTCATTTATATATCTTCTTTCCTCCACATTAATATTCATAAATCCCAAATCTAACTAGTAATAGTTCATTTCCATTACAATAAGCATAATCCTTTCATATTTGTCCTTCTCAACCACACTTTTTATACCTTCTCCTTTCTACTCCCTCTGTATACTTGTCCCTAGATACAGAGTTTAAATTCCTTCTTGTAAGACTTTCATTTTCCTTCTGAAAACTCTTTTCAACACCTGTGCCATTTGTCTTTTTTCTCTAAAACACTTTTAGTTAAAATTCATCTCATTTTGTAGGTAACTGAAAAATGATTTGCTGAGTTCCACAGTATTCCCTTGCAGCCCATCTCCCTCCTCTATCATATCTAGTTCTCAATCAAATAGGTTCACATTTCATTCTAATATAGAGGACAGAGCATTTATTGAGCTACAATTTTGTCTCTTGGGTGTTTGTGAGGCAGGCACATTCATTTTACAAAGAAAGAGGTTAAGTCATTTAAAATTTCAGAAAGGTTAAGTACTTTGTTCAATTTCTCATGACCAGCAAATGTCTAAATGCTGAACACCATAACATAAAGCTGTAATGTTATTCATATTTATCTCTCACTTTATTTAAAAGTCTCAGTTTTTTAAGTTTCAACTAATGTGATTGCCTGATTTTTTTCTAAACTGGTCATATTCTCCAGCAAATTTTATAAACTGACACCTCAGATTGCATGACTCTGTGATCTGATCAGGGTAGGGCACAAATAGCATATGTTTCCTCACTAGTTTTGGACAGTATACACTTACTTACATATTTGCCATATTTTTCTCACCTTGCTCCACTGAAGATTTGAAACAGATTTTTATCAATTTTTTCTAATGCATTATTTTGCCAAAATATTGATATTTTGAATAATATAGTGATCATTTGCTGACTAATAATAGTATTTCTTTACATTAGCCTCGTAGGTATTTGAATTTTCTAGATATTTTTTCACATAAGTGATTATTACAATAGTTGTCTGTAGTCTTTTCCATAAAAAATGATAAGAACCAATAGAGAATCTTCTAATGAATTTTTTTTCATTTAAGTGTTATATTCTAACATTATAATCAAATTTGGTCAATCTGCTTGATTCATTTATTTTATAATATTTAAAATTTTATGCATTCCTCTCCTTAATATAGAAAAAAGTAACTGAAATAACTATAATTTTAATATTTTTCCTTAGACTATTTGAAATTAATCCTTCCTTATAATTTTCAATTCTAGGTCTTCTGGGGCAATGGATGTATGGGACTGAAGCAAAGGTATATTTAAACATTCTCTGTACTTTCTTCTCTCAGAAAATGAGAGTTTAGTGTGGATCTTTAGGATATCACATGGAGCTGCAAAGCTCTTAGTTAACTTTAGAAATAATCCTGATAGGCTATAATAACAGTAACTTCTACAAATGTCAAGTAGTTTAAGGAGTCAGTTTGCCCAAGAACTAAATATATAATAACTACTAAGGAAACTAAGGAAAAAGGCTATGGTTTTTCCAGTAGTCATGTATGGATGTTAGATGTTAGAGTCATGTATGGATGTAAAGAAAGCTGAGCACGGAAGAATTGATTTTGAACTATGGGGTTGGAGAAGACTCTTGTGAGTCCCTTGGACTGCAAGGATATCCAACCAGTCAATCCTAAAGGGAATCAGCCCTGAATATTCATCGGGACTGATGTTGAAACTGAAACTCCAATCCTTTGGCCACCTGATGCGAAGAGCTGACTCACCTGAAAAGACCCTGATACTGGGAAAGATTGAAGGCAGAAGGAGAAGGGGATGACAGAGGATGAGATGGTTGGATGGCGTCACTGAGTCAATGGACGTAAGTTTGAGTAAACTCCAGGAGTTGGTGATGGACAGGGAGGCCTGCGTGCTGCAGTCCATGGGGTGGCAAAGAGTCGGACATGACTGGGCGAACTGAAAGAAACTTCAGAGATAGAATGTGCAAAAAATTCTGTACCAGTAATATGTTTTTACATAATTCATTGCTGTTTGTGATAAATAAAGATTTAAATAATGAGTAGGGCATCCCTGGTGGATCAGACAGTAAAGAATCTGCCTGCAATTCAAGAGACTTGGGATTGATTCCCCAGTCAGTTTTATCCCCTGGAGAAGGAAATGGAAACCCAATACAGTATTCTTGTCTGGAGAATTCTATGGACAGAGGAGCCTAGCAGGCTATGGTCCATGGGGTCACAGAGAATGGCGAGGTACAGTCTATGGAGTCACAAAAAATTGGACAGGATGGAATGACTAATACATTAGTATAGATAATTATAAAAAAATACAGTGAAAATGCAAGTATTAGAATCAGCATCCATGGCTGTTTCTAGAAAATATTTGATTGATTTTCTTCATTTTTTGTCATGAGTAGATGGAACTGCCAGATTTAAAATGATTTGCAAGTTTATGGCATATATTGTTAAAAGATTAAAAATAGCAAGTAAAGGACAAAAATAGAAATGTCATGCTCAAATTACTTGTCAATAGAAATTCAGTGAAATTTTTTGGGAGAAAACTTTTATTTTAGATGAGAAGATAAGAATAATTTTTATGCTCATTTTAATTATGTTCAGCCATTTTTGAAGAAAGAATAAATAAGCTTTTATCAATTATAGTAAGTGTATAAACATTACAATAGAAATATCTAAATTATTTCACTTATTTTAAAAACATTGTAATTTCTTATATATATTCTTATATAAATGTCCCTAAAGATATGCTTTAGGCTACATATTTCATAAAGTTTTCATCCAGCTTTAATTTTCTATAGATGATCAAAGTTATAATAATATTTCTGTCACTAATTTTACAGTAATGTTGTTTTCCTATAAGCTATCATTAGCTGGCACTGAAAAATACTCCATTTTTAAAAGCTATGTTTATAAAAATATATTTCATTGAATATTGTTATATAAGATATACAAGTGAATGATCCATTTTTCTTAATCAGAAAGCAAGAGCCAGAGTAAAGAAATAGCTGCTGTTTATGTCTGGTAGAGACTGAAGCACTGAGGCTGCAAATACTATAGGAGGACAAGAGGGAGATTTCAAGCTGTATTTGTCAAACTTCATTATTTTTGATGGGCTATGTCAGAGTCAGGGTTAGAATTGGTATGGAATCTGCAATCAAAACTCCAGTCAAAAGGAAAGCCAGGAAGTTGCTTAGGGAGACTGTATGTAGGATGTAGCTAAGTTTTGAGTGATAGTTCTTCAACTATAATAATATTTAATGATTAAAATATGCAACAGTTATGTTTGAATACTTGCCTAACTGGACTTAATCAGTTATAGAAACTATTATATTTAAAACTCTCCTTAATGAAGTCTTTTTAAAAATCCATCATGCCATACAGATTAGAACAAATCTGCAGAATAGATTTTCAAGAGCTGGCAGCTTCTATAAAGTCTAACAAATGAAAGTTTTAGAATTCAGTAATATATATGAGACTATCTGAAATAAAAAGAAATGGCTTGTCCATGATACTTTCACACACATGGAGTTCTTTGTACATAAGGTGTAAACCTATTAGAAAGAAACCTGATAGCCCATAAAATTAGTGGCCTTGCAAATAGGAGAATATACAGGTGATAGCACAGATAAAATAGAAATTAGGAGAAAGTAGACCAAGGATGGAGAAGGCACTGGCACCCAACTCCAATACTCTTGCCTGGAAAATCCCATGGACAGAGGAGCCTGGTAGGATGCAGTCCATGGGGTTGCTACATGGAGTTGGGTACAACTGAGTGACTTCACTTTCACTTTTCACTTTTATGCACTGGAGAAGGAAATGGCAACCCACTCCAGTGTTCTTGCCTGGAGAATCCCAGGGACGGGGGTAACCCTAGGGGGCTGCCATCTATGGGGTCGCACAGAGTCAGACACACCTGAAGTGACTTAGCAGCAGCAGCAGCAGACCAAGGACAATAAAGAGAGAAAGCCTAAATCATTTTTTCCTAATAGACAGATTTCATATGAAATGTCACATATAAAATTCCTGAAGGAAACTGAAGTGATTTTCAATTCTAGACTAACAAAGAGATATGAAAAATGGATTTAAATATGGAGATGCCACAGAAAAAATACATGGAATCTCTATGTCAAAGGTAGTTGTATTAATTGTCTATTGCTATGTAACAAATTATCCCAAAAGTAGTGACTTTAACAATGACAAATTTTTGTTGTCTTACAAATTCTTCTACTCAGGAATCCTTTGTTGGGTAGATCTGCATCAAGGTTTCTCAGGAACTTGCAGTCTAGCTGTTGACTATATAGCTACAGTCTCATGGTGGTGGTGCTGGAGGGGATGATTCTAAACTCACATTATTCATCTTGTTCTGTTACCATCCGTGCTTCTCTAATGTCAGCTAACTTCTCCCAGAGTAAGCAATTTGAGAAGGAGCCAGAGAGCCTAAGAAGGATCCCACGGTCCTTTAATAAACTAATCTTAAAAAGGACATTCCATCCCATCAGTTCTAATGAGCAGAATACAACTGCCCAGCATACATCCAAGAGGAGGGAATTAAACACGGTGTGAATACCACAAGGCTGGGATCACAGAGCTTCCTTTCATGATAGACATTGGTAATAATCTCTGAATTGTACTATGGGCAATCTGATCACTAAGACTAAGAGGAAAACCAAAGACAGAGGAAGGAAATCAACATTTAATGTGAGCAGCACATAAGACGGAGAAGACAATGGCAACCCACTCCAGTACTCTTGCTGGAAATTCCCATGGATAGAGGAGCCTGGTAGGATGCAGTCCATGGGGTCATGAAGAGTTGGACATGACTGAATGACTTCACTTTCACTTTTCACTTTCATGCATTGGAGAAGGAAATGGCAACCCACTCCATCGTTCTTGCCTGGAGAATCCCAGGGACGGGGGTAACCCTAGGGGGCTGCTGTCTATGGGGTCACACAGAGTCGGACACGACTGAAGCAACTTAGCAGCAACAGCAGCATTCTAAAAAAATACAAGCCATGCATTGAGTCCTGATGCATGAGACATGATGTTCCAGGCATAGGCTTGAACATTTTAATTCTCTCATTTAATTAGAACATTAATTCAGAGGAGTGTTATTATGGAATATATTGTATTCAACTTTCTAACATCCATTATTATCACAGTGGATTAATTTAAGCCAATTATCATAACTCCAATTCCTTTGCTGACAATCAGTTCAGGACTGGGTTATGATCCATTTTTGGAGAATGATTTGTGGAAAGTCTACTGCAGTCATCTGGAACAGACTTTTTCTTTCATGAGAGAGAGGGGGAAAAACAAGATGTCTCTTCTCCCCCTAGACTTTGTCACATTTGCATATAATGCTTTAGAAAAGCTAGAAATTACTGCATTATATTAGCCAAAGGATGAGCTCAACATCAAAGATAGATAATTATTTTCTATTTATTTATGTTATTGCAATACTTTCAAAATAATTTCAGCCTAAGATGAAAATACTTTATGAATTCTCAATTTTGCCAAAAACAAGAATTTTTACTGAAAAGTTATTTTTCTCTCTTCTTTATCACTAATTCTAGAAGAAAAATATTGATTAAAATAAAAGCTGTATTAAATTTTCTCTTTTCCTGCAAGATGGAAAAAATATGTTATATCGCTTTAACCTCTAAATTGAGAAAGAAGTGCAAAAGTGTAAAGGCAGTAGGTTGGTGGTATAAAATTAACAACTTGGCATCTGTAGCAGATATCTACTTACTGCCAGACATTTACCGAAAGAAAAACATTCTTTGCTGTCAAATTTTATTAGAGATTGCACTGAACGAGGAAAAGGTCTCCTAGGAATATTTCTTGCTTGACAAGAAATGAACACAGTGTCATTTCACTTTCTGTTTGTGGAAAGACAAAAATCAACACTTGCTTCGGTAATTGTGTTATATTCAGAGTTCAGACAATCTATCTATCAAAAATAAATTGTGGAATATGATATAGCATCAAGCAACAACTGCAACTACCCACTATTAAATCCTTGGTATTAATATATTAATATTAATTAATTATATATAATAAATATTAATTAATTAATATATATGGAGCAAAATACTGAACTGGAGAAATTGTGGGGACCCAATTATGATGGCAATGTGGGAATGAACATAGACAGTATGCTTTCCGAGGCATTCCTCTGGACTTGCATGGTACAGTGCTGGGCATTGGGATTCAGTGTCTGGAGAACATGAACTGTCATCTCTCCAAACACTATCACAGTGGCCCTTATGTTTGCTGTTATGGTGGTCCTTATTTAAATTCAGGTTACTTTCAACCACTCAATAGTTACTGGAGGTCTACTATGCACATATTATTATAATAGATGCATTCCAATTCCAGCAGCTCACATTTTGCTGTTCTGTATTTAATTCTCATCTTATTTGATGCTATATAATAAACACTCATGTTCGACAATGATCTAAGTAGAGTACAGCAAAAAAAAAAAAAAAAAAAAAAAAAAAAAAACTTAGTCACTCAGTCGTGTCCAACTCTTTGTGACCCCATGGATTGTAACCCACCAGGCTTCTCTGTCCATGGAATTTTCCATGCAAGAATACTGGGTTGGGTTGCCATTCCCTTCTCCAGGAGATCTTCCTGACCCAGGGATTGAACCCAGGTCTCCTGTATTGCAGGCAGATTCTTTCTCCGTTGAGCCACTAGGGAAGCCCAAGAGTATAGCAAAGGGGAGTCTGAATTGAATGTTAAATATTTTATTTCTAAGGATATATTGACTTTAAGTAGCACATTAACTTTAATTAATAGGGATAAATACAGTGGTTATACTGTACCAGATATTTTTGTACATTTTATGCATTGCAATTAATTATATCTCACTTCTCATTCCTGACTTAGCATACTAGACTGTGGAACAGTTAAAGTACAGAAACAAAACAAAGCAACAAACAATAGAAAACTAAGTAATATGATATTTTTCTATAATTTGCTCACTAACAGCTGTATTACTACAGCAAAAAAAAAGGTTAGTTGCCAATCATGTCCAACTCTTTGTGATCCCATGGACTGTGACCCACCAGGCTCCTCTGTCCATGGAATTTTTTCTACTACCTTAAGAATATAATGTACGCTGCAAATGGCCATCGTCATGTATATTTCTCAAAGTTCATACTTTCTAACTTCTAAATGTGCATTATTTGAACATTTTTCAATGTCTTTGAACACCTGCAGTTCACTTGCAGTCTTTGGTATTGAAGACTATGCACAGACACCTTTTCTTCTAAAGCATCTAGACTACTTTATTTTAGATAAGTAATATCTGAGAAGAAATAATTTAATTCCTTCTTTCCTGAATTTTCTCCCCTTCCATCTGTCCCTTGCTTCTGTAGATGAACTACGACCTTTCTCATTTTTTCCATCTCAGGGTGTTAAACCTCCAGGTTCCTCATCAGATCACATTCCATGTTCTAAACCAACTTTGAACCATTTTGACTTCTTTCCCTCTGTACTTCAGTTCACCATCTTTCTATTCTCCACTCAAAATTATAAATCAAACTGTCTTCTCTTCCTTTATACAGTAAATCAGGCAACCCTTTTCTCTCGGCCTCTTACTTAGAAAAATCATTATCCATATTTTTATCACCATCAGCGCATCACAGAGGCAGCATGGCTTAGTGGAAGAACTTAGGAAATAACTAGGAAGCAATCTATATTGTTATTGTCTATACTTTTAATCAGAATAGTTAGTGAAATTCTGCCATATAGAACCTTTTTGGTAGTGGTAGATCTATAAGATACAGAAGAACAAAAACATATTCTAATATATAGTGAATGATCCTCACTCCTTTCCCCTTAGAAATGTGACAGAAATCATTGGAGGCATGGCATGAAAAATAGACCAAGATTTCAATGGAAATGTGAAACTGGAGCTAAGGATGAGTAGCAGAAATATAAGTCTGCTCATTGTGATAATTCCAAAATGCACTGTCAGATGGCTTGTGTTTCCACAAGTTATTGAAAAATGATCTACTGAGTTGAACAGTAACCCTTCTCCTCTCCTCCTTCCACAAAAAGTATGAATGTGATCTTATATGGAAGTAGGTTCTTTGCAGATGTGCCCAAGTTAAGATATGGTCATACTATACTAGAGTTGGCACTAATCCACTGGTTAGTTTCTTATAATAATAAAAGGGGAAATTTGACACAAAAACACAGGGAAAAGGCCATATGATGATGAAGACAGATATTGAAATTACACAGTAGTGTACAGGGGACTGCCAGAAATTTTCAGCAAATTTCCAGAATCTTGAAGAAACAAAGAAGGATCCTCCTACAGGCTTCAGAGAGAACACAGCTTTGCCAATACCTTGATTTCAAGCTTCCAGCCTCCCAGAACCATGAGAGAATCAATTTCTGTAGTTTAAAGCCACTAGTTTCTTTTAGCAGCCCTAGGAGACTAATACAAGCGTCACTAAACATACTATACTAAAGAGTATATAAAATGACACAGGTCTCTATTCTGAATCAAAAAGATGTACTCATGTCTTAGCTATACCACTAAGTACTGAGGCTTTAGGTAAGCTATAAATCCTCATCAATCTTAATTTCCTCATGTGGAAATGGAATAAAAATTACATCTACATTTGTAGCATGAAGAAAGGATAATGCAGATAAAGTACATGTCACATTGTCTACCCTACTGTAGAAGTTCTATAATTCTTACCTATAGATTAACTCAAATACAGTGACCCCATCAGAATGCTCCTGAAGGTCAGAGGCACATCCAGTGAAATGACACTTAAGAAATAAAACAAAACCAATGAATTTCTTTGTTCTGTCCCACAGAACAGCTGGCACTTCTGATATGAGCAGGCTGCTCTACACACTGACACATTTTCACATCAAGTCATCCCAGCAACAAACACTGCAATACTTCCCAGATGCATATAATTCTTCCCAGCAGCACTTTTGAATCTTTTTTCGATCTTCTTGAAAATGGAGAGTTACATGATGCATAATATATGAATGGGATTGGAGGGAAGTTAATAACTTTTTCCCCTTTTCCCCTTTGTAGTACTACCACCATTAAATTCAGATTTGTGTATTTTTCTGATCTCAAGGTATGTGTACCCAGTGAACACACTGCCTTGCCCACAACTGAGTCTCAATTATTTATCAAACAGGAAAGAAGATCTACACAAAATTAGGATCTATAAGCTACAATTACTCAGAGATGTTACAGAAGCAGGAAGAGTTCTCCAGTATCCATCTGAACTCGAGCTCTATTAATGTTTCTTAGGCTCAGTGTGTGTAAAAAATCATCTGAAGCCCAGTTTTGGTCTCAAGGGACTGCAGTTCATAAAGTCAGAGCTGGGCCCAGAAAACTGATATTTCAAAATGTTTTTCAGGTCATATTGTTGCAGGTAGTCTGAAAGTCACATTTTGAGATAGATCTGCTGCTGCTGCTGCTGCTGCTAAGTGGCTTCAGTCGTGTCCAACTCTGCGACCCCATAGACGGCAGCCCACCAGGCTCCCCCATCCCTGGGATTCTCCAGGCAAGAACACTGGAGTGGGTTGCCATTTCCTTCTCCATTGCGTGAAAGTGAAAAGTGAAAGTGAAGTCGCTCAGTCGCGTCGGACTCCTAGCGACCCCATGGACTGCAGCCCACCAGGCTCCTCTGTCCATGGGATTTTCTAGGCAAGAGTACTGGAGTGGCTTGCCATTGCCTTCTCCGTGAGATAGATCGGCCTGTATGAAATAGTCATCTACAGTTCTGCTTTAGGGATAATTTTGAAAAATATATGAAGGTATTAATATTTAACAACATCCATTTTAGTTTTAAGTTCTTAGACCAAAATATCCCACATACCATTCTTACATTCCCAACTCCCATTCAATTAAATAAGATACACCTGCAAAATGTCCTCAAATTGTTATCCACATGGTTACTTTGCAAAAAGTATAATATAGGAAATAAACTTCTAAAATCAGTTTCACTGGTACCTTCATGTCAATCTTAGAATCTACTCTAGCTCCTGCAGCCCCATTTTAAGGGTGGCTCTTAGCCATTGCTACACATTAGAATTATGTGTACAGCTTTAAAATATCCCCACCTCAAGACCAATTAAATCAGATTTTCTGGTTCAGTCCCAGGGGATGGGGAGTCCTAAATTAGTTCCAGTGTGTAGCCAGGGTTGAGAACCACAGCTTGAACTGAAGATTTTTCAGAGGCTATATGACTGATATCTCTGCTTGACAATAAGAAAATCCCTGTGATTTTGAACCCTTTGGTTTTCTGGAATTTGAGTAATGTCAGAATTCTTCACAGTGTAGGTAGATTCCAAATTTCAGAAACAAGGTTCAGGAAAAGAGTGGATTCCTACAGAAGTCTAAGGACAAAAATGCTATAATTCTCATATAATATTTTAGCATCACAAGAAGAATGAGAGATGTCAAAAAAGAAAAACTGACAGAACTCTAGGCTGTCTGAGACCTCTCTTCTAATAGAAAAAAAAAAGGAAATTTTTTTTAAATTAAATTTTTTAAGTCATATTTCATATGTTAAGATTTAGATACTGAATATATTTTGGCTTAAAATAAATTATTCTTATGAAATGAATCCATATCACTTTGTGATCATCAGTGAGGCCCAGATTTATAAATAATTTTTAGTTCATACTTTTAACTACATATTTTCATCCTCAGAAAGTTTAAATAGTTAAGTCTATCATGATTGAAAACTGACCCCAGGGGCTTCAAATGAAAAACACATGTATCCTTGCATATCTCTCCATGAGAGCACTTGAATAGAAAACAATCCAGTGATAAAATACTTTGAGTTTAACAGTTTCAAGGTAAGATGGGTGAGAAGAGAATTGATTTTGCTCCAACAAATTGGACTAAGATGTGGGCATGGCTATGTGTCAGGAAGAACTATTAGAGCCCCAATCTATTCAGTCTAGAGGAATCTAATCTAAACAGGAAATAAAGTTTAGGGAAGTTTGAGATAAGCTGTCTTTAAATCTTTTATCTATTTTATAAGTTATGTTCTTACATATCTTTGCCTCTTACCCAGAACAAGTATATCTTTACTTAATAGTTTTAATAAATAAGTGGAAGGGGGATAAATAAATGCTTGTTATATAAAATAAAAAAAAAAAATCTGTGTGATGTTTTCATTAATTTCTTCTGGTAACAAGGAAAAGACCCACTTTATCTCAGAGAAACGTGACCTGAATGACCACACAGAAACATCCTGAAAGCAAAGGTTCCAAGGAAAGTGTTCAAGATAATCTATATCTACTCAATATACCTTAAGCCAGTCTATATGTACTTGATCTACTGGTCAAAAAATAATCAGTAAATAAGTTATTTGGGGTTATTTTTAGATTTCTATATGGAGTATTTTGGCATAATGCAGATTTATATTTTAATATAAATCTCCATTTATTTGTTGTAAATAATTTCATCTAAGTGATATTGACAGTGACTCATCATCTGCTATTTTGAGGACGACTACATAGAACTTCCTGCAGAGGCTTTAACACTCACCCTTTTAACCTTATGATAAAGATGGTACAAGCTGTGATTCTCTCATCAACAGATATCTTTGCATCATGGTAGGTATATTAATAGTTAGATTATGAGATTGTTACTGGTGACATCACCAAGTATCTTGTAACTATTGGGATTATAAAATAATCACATGAGCAAGACATCAATCTCTAACAGATTGGATATACCCAAGAAAGTGTGGTCTGTAAAAATTTTATCTTTGATGTCTAATTTCTAAAAATTCTATGGGAGAAAACCACTTTGGAATACATTCCTAGTGTCAAGGAACCAAACCAAGGTGTCAGGATAAACTTGTCACTTTGGAAATGTTCCAGGACCACTCTACAAATTCTAAAAGCTACCAATCGTTAAAAAAAGAAGGAAACAATTTTCTAAAGGTGAGAAAATCCATAAGTTATATCAATTTTCTGGTCAGCTTTGGCTGGGACAAATGGTATATTTGACCTTTCAGGGATTATAAACTCTACAAACTCTGAAATCAATTTAAACACCTTTTTAAGGTATATATTTTTATATAAATATGCAGTTTTTTATATTTTCAGATATTTAGTAATATCTAAGGTCATTGTATATTTATGTTATCTCCTAAAAATCATAAGTATTTGGAAATTGTTAATGGGGATAAACAGTTGATAAGATCTACCTACATAAAGATCAGCTTGTGAAATAGTTTAGTAAATTGTTCTAAGGACTAAATGTAATTGTATTAAGTAGTTTCTACAAAATGCATAATCTTTGAATATGTTTCATGCAAATTATCCTGAAGTGATAGTTTTGTGATGGAAACATAAAGAAAACCCTCTTAATTTGCCTTAATATAATCTGTCTCTGCTGATACAAGTAAAAGAACAAATGTTAACTGAATGCCTATTTGACATATTAGTCAAATGATCATCTGAACATCTTGGGTAATAAATAAATTTGAAAACTGTATGCCAGTAAATAAATTATAACCTCACTATGCTCAGTTATCTTTAAATAACTAGAAAAAAAAAACACCATGAGAGGAAAATGTTACCTGAAATTTTAAGATTTAGAATGAAAATCAAAGTATCTTAGCCAATAAAATAACCATCTAATAGAAATAATGACCACCCAAACTTCCAATGTATTATTTTACTTAAATAATTTATTCACAATCTTAGCCACTTATCAATTGGTGTTTTACAGCTTGAAATAATTTATGTGTATGTTTTATCCTCTTCACAAAACCACAGCTGTGAGAAATCTCACTGTTTACTGAAAGAGACTTGAAAATTTCTGCTTATGTATTCAATTTGATATTGTAGTCAGATCTGCAAATAGCTAATTGATGATAAAGTTGATTTATAGCCTATATGTTTTTAAATTTAGCACCTAATGAAAACTGCTACCTATAGAGAATGGTTACAATTATCAAACTTCTATAAAAGCAATTAAATATAAGTTCTATGATATTAGCCCATGGATATGCTACATGTTCTTCTAACCAGTTTACTTGCTCCTAAAGAAACTCTAACTGATGAATTATTCCCATAAGATCAATATATGACTGAAATTTTCAATAACACAGTTTCCTGCACTACTAAACATTCAGAATTTCAAATAAACAATGCATTAATATTAATAAAGGCAGCAGCATATACATGTATATAAACCATTTACATGAAACATACATTTTAAATTCAAATCCTGAGTGTGGGGTAGAAGTATTGGAGAATGTATCTATATTTTGATCAATAGACAAAATCAGTCATAGTCTTTCAACCACCAGCTCCTTCCTCAAAGGTAACATTTTAGTAGTTGCTTATGAATTATAGCAATAATTTTAAAGGGTTCTATAAGAACCAAAGGTAATGAACAGAATTTATTCTATAAGAGATAAAGCAATGAAATATGACATTGAATATTTACCTCAAATAGCTTTTAACCAAGCTATTTTAGGGACAAAGTGATTTAGAAAATTTTTGCCCTCTAGACATAGCAATCACTTGTTCACTGTATTGGTATCTATTGCTATTTACAAGTGCAAGGGTGTTCCATAGGGAGAGAGTCAGAACCTATATGACTTTATCAACCTAAGACTATCTTTCAATTTTCCTAGAAGAGCTCATTCCATTGCTTCCATTTTGGGGGGATTATAGATGCTCAAGTCTTTTTAAAACCACAGTTTTGAATTTGGGGTAATTACTCAAATTTCCTGTTTCTTAGAGTCTTCTTTTCTAAAATGTTTATGAAAATAGCATCTACATCATAGAGGTGTGAACTGTAGATAAAATTATGCAATCATATTTCTTGAGCTTCATACATTTTAAATGGTTAATGTGTATCTATTATTTTACTCTGAATGAATATTATTTTTATTATAAAACTATATCCTGACATCAAAATGGAAGGTGATGAGGAAGAAGGACAGATTATAACATTATATTAACATTTGATAATCACAATAAAATAGTTTCTGATTAAAAACTTTGGATTCAAATATACTTACTTAAACAACTTCAGGTACACTAGGGCACAAAGCAAAGAGCAGGTCATTACACATATGCATGCACAAGGGTGGTTAGTTTGCGTTCAGGTGTCATGGAAACATTCATTAGAGTTAGGAGCTTATTAACTCCTCATTTTTCAAGATATATTACATGTATGTTCTTGCCATTTTCTTTAGAGTATCTCTAAAACATTTCAATAAAAAATGTCCTGGTATATATTACCACATCCTATCTTACATCAGAAGGAACTGATGCTCACCAAGCTTATCTGGCTCTTTCAGTGACACATACTTGGAAACTGGAAAAGATTGGGTTCAAACTAAAAGCTATCTGGCCCTTAAAGATATGTGTTATTCAATAAAATATGATAGCATAAAACTGTAGTACAATATACAGTGAAATAAAGTAGTGAAGTACTATTGGAGTGATTTACAGAGTTGGTTACTGGAAAAAAAATTTGAACTAAATGCCAGTATCCTTTTTAAAATAAAATATTTAATTATTTTAATATTTTAACATACAACATAATCTGTAAAGATGTGCAGATTTTTAGTTTTATATATATCAAACGTGGTTAACATTTGTTTTTACCAAGTATTAATGAACATGAATAAATCAAATTTAAATGTATAGCTATAGAGTTGCAATAGTTCTTTGAGAAAATTTTGCAAATTAATATTATAAACACCATAGTTTCTTAATGTGAACATTTTCCAAATTGAATTCAGATCTTATTGAAAATAAAAAATAGAAGGAAAGAAAATATTAGAGACTTAGTTAAAGTTCCACTTTTCATCTCTGTAATGGTTACCTGCTTCCTGAAGCTTAAAGTATGAAGTAGGTTCATGGACATTTAGGATAAATCCCAAATCCTGAGTCAATATTTTTAGACCCAGATTCTATATTAAATATCTCACATATGGCACCTCTCATTACCAGCAACCAACAACAGATAAAATGTACAGTCAGAAGATCCTCAAACAGCTATTTACATGGCTACCTTGAATAGACTTTCCTATCTTTTCTTGTTTCACAGATTAAAATTGGGCACAATCATCAAAATGTGTAATGATGGCCCTATATCAGAAGGAACAAGGTTAAACTATACATTTCCATATAAGAATTTGGAAAGGTGCATACTAGACTAGTAATATTTATATTTAAATGACATACATGAAAACTTTGTCTTTA
This sequence comes from Bubalus bubalis, assembly GCF_019923935.1. Lineage (NCBI taxonomy): Eukaryota > Metazoa > Chordata > Mammalia > Artiodactyla > Bovidae > Bubalus > Bubalus bubalis. The sequence continues at coordinate 4,810,992 of NC_059179.1, read as the reverse complement.
AAGGGATAAAATACAGGATTAAAAATATTTAGACCACATTTGTTTAACTTCCCATCGATGCTGTACAAATTACATTTTTTTTCTGTACGTAAGTTAAAAGAAAATGTTAAATAAAAGAAACTTAAAGTTAATGAAAAATGAATAATCCTCTAGCTTCTTGCCAAGAATATTTCCTATCTGCGATAAAAGTGCCACTGAGATTTCAGATGGAGATCCATAGGCAGGGTTGAATTTAAATACAATATTGACTTCCAGCATCTTTTCTGACTTTTAAAGGACACTTGAAAAATGAGGAAGGAAAGTCTCTGTGATATGTGATGATTTTAAAGGTCTTTGGTGGTTTTGGTTTTTCTCCAGGGTAAAACGAGAACATATCTTGGTTGCTATGTGGGCTGAGCAGCTTCATAGCAGAGGCACTTTGAGGAATAACTCAGCAGAGTCAATAGGAATTAAAGAGAGTGACAAATGGAGCTGTATTCCCTCTGGGAGAATAAATGTAAGGAAATGGTTTTGCCTTCTCTAAGCCTTAAGGCATATGAATATGGTCTCTATAAAGTTTTTCAGAAGCAATATCTAATTTGCTTTCTATTTTGAGTTCATGAAACATGGGTATCAAATTACTGAGTTAATCTCAAAGGGTGTTCTTTTCTTTAGTTTTTAATAAAATAATTTGGGGACTTCACCACATATTAGGGTATAGAAATAGCAGAGAGTCACCTACTGTCTAGTAAAAAAATCCTTTTTTCCATTTTTCTCTCTTTTTATAAATTCTTCTTATCTCTTACCTTCCCCAGTTTGGATTCCTGATAGAAAGACTACAGAGTTAGTTCATTAAATGAGACATTGTAATTAAAACCGTGAATAACCTGTAGTGATAGATGATATTTCCACCTCAAAAACCAGTAGATACACAAGCTTAATAACCAATAATAGAAATGGATTATGCTTCACCTCAATTTTAAAAGATCAATTTGAATTATCAGTATAATGTGAAATCTAAGTCAATTGATTAATATTGCTTTTTTACATGTCTCTCTCTTAAAGACTAAGTTTTAAAAAGAATATATCATTTTACTTGTAAATGATCTCTCAAAGTCCTTTTGAAGTAATGCATGCATGCATGCTAAGTTGCTTCAGCGTGTCTGACTCTGTGAGACCCTATGGACAGCAGCCCACCAGGCTCCTCTGTCCACCGGATTCTCTAGACAAGAATACTGGAGTGGGTTGCCAGTTCCTTCTCCATTTGAAGTAACAGAAAATAGTAACAGTTCAATGTTTTAAATTAGATAAATATATTAGTAATGTAAATTAGAAAATACCAGTACTGCTTAACAATAAGTGCTACAAGAGGAAGTTTCTTTTCTGTTTTGTTCATGACTATATCATCAGAGGAGAAGGCAATGGCACCCCACTCCAGTACTCTTGCTTGGAAAATCCCATGGATGGAGGAGCCTGTTAGGCTGCAATCCATGGGGTCGCTAAGAGTCAGACACGACTGAGTGACTTCACTTTCACTTTTCACTTTCATGCATTGGAGAAGGAAATGGCAACCCACTCCAGTGTTCTTTCCTGGAGAATCCCAGGGACGGGGGAGCCTGGTGGGCTGCCGTCTATGGGGTCACACAGAGTCGGACACGACTGAAGCGACTTAGCAGCAGCAGGGGAACCTAGAACCTGTTATACAGAGTGAAATAAGACAGAAAGAGAAAAACAAATGTTGTATATTAACACATATATGTATATGGAATCTAGAAAAGTGGTACTGATGAACCCATTTGCAGAGCAGAAATATAGATGCAGATGTAGAGAACAGATTTGTGGGGGACTGAGAGGGCGGGACAAACTGAGAGAGTAGCAGTGACATATAAGCACTACCATGTGTGAAATAACTAGTGCAAGTTTCTGCTTAGTACAGGGAGCTCAGCTTGGTGCTCCGTGATGACCTAGGAGGTTGGGATGGGTGGAGGGAGGCTCAAGGATATAGGTATATCTATAGCCGATTCACATTGTTGTACAGCAGAAACCAACACAACACTGTAAAGCAATCATTCTCCAGTTAAAAATACATTTCAAAACGTGGATGTAAAATGGGTTTAAGAATCTGTTGTTCAGTGACTATACTAAGTTACCATTTTAATGCTTGACAGTCAAAATGTAAAGCAAAATCCTCAAGAAAACATCCTATTAGGACAATCAGCAAGCTAATTATAAACACAGCACCCTAAAGATCTCTTGTTGCAGTCCTGGCAGTTAGTGCCTTGGGAGGACAATACAAGTGAAAGTGAGTTAGTAGGATGCGTTGTCATTACAGCCAAGAGTAGTCAATTCACATGTTTAACCAGCATATGAGCTTCAGAGCACTACTGTCTTCAGAGTGAATGTAGTTCATGTCAAATTGATACTATGTATAATCTAGTTCAGTGAGATGCAATGAAACCCACAGAAAACTAGCTACAAATGATGTAGGAAGGAAAACTATGTCTGTGATATATTTTGACTTTGCAATTTGGAATTTAAGACTACAAAGAAATTGTTTTTCCTATCTGTATGCAAACTTATCTTTCAATCAAATAATCATCCAGGGAAGACTGAAACTAACAGCTACCATCTTGAATTTACTCTGGCCTATATACTGAAACTAAACTACAGCCCTTGAGAAGCACTTAAGCGCCATGTGATGAAATGCTTTGGAAATAAAATACATGTGTTTCAAAATATTACTTCAAATAGAAGTAAAATCAATTTCAGTATTTTTATCATACACATTTTATTACTATTCTAAAGAAAAGGAATTTTAGAATAAATTCTACTAAATCCTTTTATAGGATGAATGCTTTCAATGTATATATTCTTTTATTTTAGTGTAAGTACACTGGAATCTAATTTAGTTAAATTTGGACTGTTTTCTCTAGGCAATATGAAAAAGATGAATAATGTTTTCAATCTAAGTTTTATACTTGGATGACAGGAGGTATCATGAAGAAAATATGGCTATGTAAAAAGCAATACCTGCATATTTATGTATCCTATCACATACATGCCTTTGAGAAAATTACCTTCAGGTAAAGGGAAAGAGTAATGGATAAAGTATGGATTCTAGCATGTTCATTTGTTGTGAAGGAATCTCATCATACCATAGAAATCCTCAATTTGGAAAAGAAATGGTTTAAAATAGAACATTTCATACGACTCTAAATTATTTTTCCTAACCATGACTTTCTTCAGAACTGAAACTGATTGCCATTTTTTCATATTTATGGATAATAAAGGCAAACACAAAACAAGTGAATTACCAATATGTTTTTGCTTTAAGCATAATGATTTTATACAAGTGGAAAATATATAAGAAGTGGTCCTGAGTAGTGAAAAAATATTTTATGTTTCAGCTTAGTTTATGAACTTGAACTAAATTACTCATAACTAAAAAAATTAAATGGATAATCTGATTACACCTTATTTTGATTACAAATGAGATAGTATTATGAGATTTATTATCTTGTGTGAATCAAAATGTATGACTTCAACTCAAAACTGTTTCATTACTATGATTACAGCTTGAATTTTGGGGTCCTACATCTATGAATGACAATAAAATAGCAGGAAAGGATGTCCTAAAAATTGCTTTTTTTTTTTTTTCCAGTCCCAGGTGGCAGTAGGGGTAAAAATTCCACCTTCCAATGCAGGAGACACAAGAGATACAGGTTAGATCCCTGGGTTGGGAAGATCCTCTGGAGGAAAGCACAGCAACCCATTCCAGTATTCTTGCCTGGAGAATCCCATGGACAGAGGAGCCTGGCAGGCTACAGTCCATAGGGTTGCGGAGTTGGACACAATTCAAGCAATTTGGCACACACGTACATTCTTATATCTATGAAATTTTCTATGTTAGGATGTTAAGCAATTAGGTAGTAGATGAGTACAGTGACTGCTGTGAGTGGGTAAATAACAACCTGAAAAAAATAGAAAAGAATGGCTTGATACTAAATGTAAAGAGACACATTAAATCAACACACTAATCCATAATCTGCCTTATAATGAGGTACAGAGGAAGAAAGCCAAAACCAATAAAGTATCACTTATTTTTGTAACTTCACTTAATATAAACAGTGGAGGTAAAAACAAACAAAAAATATAAAGAGCTATAATAGACTGAATATTAAAATCGACATTTGCATGTGTGAATATTTATAACTTTTATCAGAAACTTCTTAGACATATTTAATCCCTGAGGACTACAATCTCAAGAGAATAAATTACTTTCAGAGAGTCAAATCAGTGATGGACCCAGGTTTAAAAATTCCATGTTTCAAAAGTTTGAAAAGAGAAACATGATTTAATGAGAGTTTGTGGGACTACAAAGAGATATGCTGAGATACAAAGAGATGCACTGACATTATTAGCAAAATTATTTGAAATGTTTTGAAAGTAAGAGTTTTCTCAGTGTAATATGAATGTTAAATAAGTATGATTTTGATACTCTAAGAACTAAAGCAAAACCATGTTATTAGCATATAAATAGAGTTATTTTATCATTTTCTATTTTAACATTCTTACATATATATTGAAAAGTGTTGATTCAATTACACATTTGGTTTAAAGTGAAATATTGATTAACTCCGATTTTATGCAACATAGCACTCTTTGGTCTCTATTTACTTTGTTTATATACCTTAATACTTCTAATCAATTATATACATATATATATTGTATATATGTAGATGAATGTTTTATATTTATATATAATATTATGGTACTGATTAATCATTTTATTTCCTTTACTCTGAGAATGCCAATCCCTTGATAACATAGATTCTGTTTATTTTACTTAGAACATTACTGCTAGCAACTTATAGAGTAAATAAATGAATAAACTGGAAATAAACAAGTAAGTGGATATCACTAAAGAGAAGCTATTTATAACTAACAGTAGAAGAGTACACTGGACCAGTAAGAGTCCTATTCCTGGTTAGGTTCAGGAAAGAAATTTGATATTTGCAAGGGCTTCAAGAAAGAGGAGGGAACACACGTATACCTGTGGCAGATTCATGTTGATATATGGCAAAACCAATACAATATTGTAAAGTTAAAAAAAATAAAATTAAAAAAGAGATTAAAAAAAAGAGGAGGGAACATAAACTTGAATTTGAGCACTTGATTTTCATGAAGTACTATAATCTTGATAGTAATAACAAAAGCTATTTGGAAAACTTGCATTTTACCACAATATAATACTGTCACACCAAAGTCATGCTGTAAGAAGCTATCAATATTTGCACATAAAAGACATATTTGTTTTATAACTGTTCCACTGGTGAGAATGTGATTGTTTAGAATATATAGAATTTTGCTAGCTTTGGTCACAAGGAGATAGGCAAAATGAAAACACATCACAGAAAGAAGGGATAAAAGGAGAGAGGAAGAGAAGTCATAAAAAAGATCCTTCCAGGGTTACTCAGTTATGTCCAACTCTTTGCAACCACATGGGGTTTGCTGGCAACACCAGGCTCCTCTGTCCCCAGGATTCTTCAGGCAAGAATACTGGAGTGGGTTGCCATTCCCTTCTCTAGGGGAACTTCCCAACCCAGGGATCAAACCTGAGTCTCCTGCCTTGCAAGCAGATTCTTTACCATCTGTGCCACCAGGGAAGCCCATAACAGTATAAACAACACGGTGAAAATAATAATACATAAGTAATAAAATTTTAATTTAATTGCATGGTAATCTGGACATTAAATATGTTCGTGTTTTGCTAAATATAAGACAGAGATGGTGTTATTTTGTAATAGGATGGCATGGAACTCAGCCAAGTGTACTGCCATCTTCACATTTGACTCAAAAAATAGCAGTCAACTAGAAATAGGCAGAAAGTCAACTACGATGCTATTTCATTGGCACTAAGAACTGAATCCAATTCTGGCAATGTATATCAATATTTTATTACCTTTTGTTGTAGAGTATTTCACTGCATTCAGACACCACAATTTGTTTATATGTTCATCTGTTGATGGACATTTGTGCTGTTTTTACTTTGATATTATTTCAAATAAATCTGCTGTGGCCCTTCATATATAAATATTCACATTAATTTATGCTTTTATTTCTTTTAGGTAAATATGAATAGAATGACATGTCATATGGTAGTTATATGTGTAATGATTTCAAAAAATTGTTACACTAGTATCTAAAACCAGTGTGTCTTTTTATTAATTTTAGACTTTCTAATATATGGGCAGTGTTACTTCATTGTGGTTTTAATTTGCATTTCCCTAATGACATTGTGCATATTTTCATATTCTTATTTATCATTTGTATATCTTCCAGGGTGGAGTATTTGTTCAAATATGATGTTTTTATTTTATTGGGTTGTCTTGTTATTATTGAATTTTGATAGTCCTTTATACATTTTGAATACATGTCTTTTATCAGATGTGTAATGTGCAAATAATTTCTTTACAGACTCTGGCTTGAGTTGAATCTTTTTAATTATATTGTGGGACTATAATTAGAATATGGTCTACCTTGTTAAATGTTCCATGTGATGCACTTGACACAATATGTTATAAATGATATTTCCAATAAACCATATATATTAATATAGCTACATCAAAAAGAGAAGCCAAGTTATGTGTAATATGTTTTGATGACCCTGCTCACTGAAAAATTGATGCCTATCAAAATCTAAGATTTTCCATATCTTCCTTGCTAGTACAGCTAATCAGCAGCAAAGTGAAACTGGGAGACATGGCACTTAAAGTGAGACAGATCTTTGAGCAACATCCATTCTGCTAATCATGGATAATTCTGCCTTCTTTTTTCACATGCCTAGAAGGGGAAATAATACCTCTTTCATGTATTGTTAGAAAGGCTAGATAATGTAATCAATGTGTAATATAGCTAAGTATTCAGTGCATACTAGATGCTTATTATCAAACAGCATATTGATGATTATATTGAAGATTCACCCCTGGCCCCAAACATACACACCAAAGAATTCATATAAGAAAATAAAATTCAGACAGATGTGAATTGCAAAGCATTTGAACACCTGGTTGTGGAGTTCAGTCGTGATCTAGGTATACCAAATTGAGGACTAGCACAGGGATACTCAAACACTCTTCCTGAATATGAGAGAAAAGCCTAATAAGTCCACACATGGAAGAATCACCCTGGCCTATAAATATGACTACTTGGGATTGTCAAGGACTCTAAAAATTCTATAATATATTATCTGTAATGATGCAGGTCACAGAAAATGATCCTGATAAATCTAAGATGTATACACACACACACACACACACACACACACACATATATATATAAAAGAGATGGCATATGTAAGGTTTTAATATATTAACTATATTAATCATAGTTCTTATGTTTTTAAAAGAGAATGAGATATGAAAAATCAGCTTTATTTATTGTGAGGGGGAAAATTGCTACCATTTTTAAATATTATATATATATATTTCTTAATATATATAGGAGGTCTTCTCAGGTGGCAATAGTGGTAGAGAATCTGCCGGGGTCCAGCCCCAGCTGATCCAGGGTATTCGAAGGGGAGACGGCATCAGTGACTATTTATTTATTTATTCATCAAAGATATAAAGAATAATAGAATGAGGATAGCTCAGTAGGAAAATTCAGTGGAGAAAAGAAGCTGAGTAGCTTGGTTTACATGGAAAATCAATATAACCCGTGACACCAGGTTAGCTCTGACCACGGAGGCCGCAGGCACCCTCTCAAATAGTGGAAGGTGCCCCACCTTAGACACCTTCTTGAGTGGGTCTTAGAAGCTCAGGCAAATAAATGGTTGCAGAGGATATCCACGCTCCAGATGGAGACTCAGCTGGAAATTGAGGGGAAGAATGACATGGGAAGACCAAGCTTTGGTGAGCAAGGCCCGTAGCTTTATTTTCAACAGGGGCTTTTATACCCTAAGTTACACATAGAGGATAATAGGGGATGCAAAGTCAGCAGTCTTTGATCCTTATCAAAAACCAAGGTTTCTTTCCTGCAAATTTATCGTATACAAATGGTTTAGGTGATTTACATCATCTTCTGGCCAGAAGGCTTATTAACATTTTATGACTCTTGACAAAGACTTATCAACAAAGACTTATTTTCTCTAAGAGTAATTATTTTAAGGTTTGGCTCCATCTTCCAAAGATAAAATTGCATTCCTATAGGGCGGATGTGTAATGGGTTTACAACAAAGGAAAGAATTTATTACCTTAAAGGTCTAAAGTTACTAACACCAAGGCCACTACTTATTTTTTCTACATACCAACTATATTAATTAATATACATTCAAGGATACAATTCAGGGGATGTGAAAACTTGGCAACAAACATTGGCTCATCAATGAAGTCTTTTACTAGTTTTATTCTGACAGTTTCTAACTCTCTGAGAGGCTCTAAGCTATTTGAATATCTTAAGCTTCCCATGCTTCTCGAGGCTGGGAGACTGTAAACAATCGTATGCATAGCGTACAAGTAAACTTGTCAGGCGAGTTAGAGAGCCATCTGAGGGGTTTGGATTTAAACACTCCTAATTGCCCAGGAACTTTGGAGCTGTAAGTTAACTCTTTGTCAGAGAGAGTGAGATGGTGGTATGGGACAGCCCCCAGTAAAGTCAGAGGTGCGAGCAAAAAGCAATAAAGTAGGCAGACTGGTTTTGTTTGGGGGGTAGATGCTCGAGAATATCCAGGGGGACTCCTGAGGCTCGATCCCGCCTTTGCGTATGCCAAGCCTCCTTCCTCATGACCTTTGTCACGAGTGGAATGTCTCTCGCCGGCTCCTGGCAAGAATCCAGCTGCCAATTCAGGGGACATAAGATACGTGGGTTCAATCCCTGGGTTGGGAAGGTCCCTGGAGGAGGGCATGACAGCCCACTCCAGTATTGTTGCCTGGAGAATCTCCTGGACAGAGGAGCCTGGCAGACTACAGTAGTCCTGGGTTGGCACAGAGTTGGACGCAACTGAGCAACTGAACAGCAACAACTATTGAGTCAAAATCATATCATTTTTAACTCTTCATTTATTAAATAATTTATAGAATGGAAAAATTCACTTAAAAAATATTGCCCTTGGTAATACTGTTTAGATAGAGGGAATGCACATACTCAGAGAAATGTTTCATATACTCAGATGTTGCAAAAACACAGCTCAAGGCAGACTCTGGTCCTTGGAGTGAGAATATCACTATGATAAATTTAGATGATATACACTAAATGTGATTATGAATCCTTAATGGGGAATTTCAAAATAAAAATAATGTTACCCATTATTAAGTGAAGCCTGGAAATAATTTAACAGCTTTACATAAACAGAGCTCAAAAGAGGAAAACTGATACATATCTAAATATAAATGTTTAAGAAGTATGATGCAGGTCATAGAATTTCAAAAATGTTCAAAAACTGTGAGATACCTTATGAGCGTAACATTGAGTTTTGCAAGTAATACTATATACATATATATATGTATATATATAAATTAAATGAAGATGAAAACTATACCTTGGTGCTTAATTGATAGATGGCAATATCCTCTTAACACATATGAATGGGATTTCTGCTGGTTATCATGAGGATGGGAAAAGCATTAGAAGAAGACTTTGAGGACACGTGTACAATACTGCTTGTTGACAGAACACGCCTCTCTATTTACACAGATGAATATCACAGATCCTTATGAAGTTAAGGACAAAGACCAGAACACCACAAGAGACCACAAGATAGATTGGAGGCAACATACTACCTGAGATACCATTTGTCTTTATCCATCAAAAATGTTCATAACTCTTCAACATTATACAAACTATAAAGTGGTTGGACTGGCACAAGTGATCCTCTAAACTGAACTGAGTGCTGCCTTTGGTGACTGAAATTATCCCAGAGAGATTTTTTAAATTAATGTATAGTTGATCTATCATATTGGAGAAAGAAATGGGAATCCACTCCAGTATTCTTGTCTGGATAATCCCATGGACAGAAGAGCCTATAGCCCATGGGGTCATAAAGAGTTGAAAATGACTGAGCCCACATTTCTTGACCTATCATGTTACTTTTGGGTGTGCAACATTGTGACTCTATATTTTTTTATAGATTATATGCAAAACAAAGTTATTATAATATTCTTGACTCTAGTCATCTTCTGCTTGATTACTATCCTCTGGGCTTGCATGAAAGAAGTAGTGGATGTGAAATATTTTTAAAAGCTCTGAAAGCCTGCCTTACAAGCACTGATTAAAAGAATTGAATACCAAATGTAACCAACAGATTTTCTTTTCATTTATCTGCTACTGAGAATAGTATTCTCAGTATTTTCTTATCTCCATCACTTTCAGAAGTTCTCTTGCTATGTGTCTGTCTATACATATTCATCACTCTGACAGTAGAATCAAGAATAAAAATTCAGATAAGAAAACAAGATGTGAAATTGCTTTATCTTCTAAATATGGGACATACAAAAAAATAGACATAAAAAGACAGCTTCTTAGAATCAAATGTAAAACTAACAACAGTGTCTTTCCTTTTATTCTGATAAGTATAGAGCAACAGAACATACTATTCATTTGGTTTGTAAATATTCTTAATTCCTCTTTCTTCTTCTAAAAGTCAATAACAAAGAACCTGTCTATAAGAAATCCTAGATATACTGTCTAGTAATCATAATCTTGCAGATTATTCATATCCTACTGCCACTCAGGCAGTAAGAATAATAGTCCAAAAACATATTTAGAATACTTTTGAAATCACAGCAATCCCTGAGCTGACTGTCCAGGTGAGCCTTACTGTACTCAGACAAATACTTCAAATACAAGGGACACACTCAGTATTTGACCAAATTCTTTCACCACTACTGTACTTTTACATCTACTGTTCTGAGTAACATCCCAGAGAAGAGGGTCTTGCCACTGCGCATTACTTGATGTATTTCATTGGTCAGAGTAGTCAATTAAAAAAAATCACTGTATTATGTCAAATAATAGGATTCCTAAAGAAGGCAAAATATTTCTTCTGCAAAATCTTATTTTAGTTAAGTTGGGCTTATTTTATTCTAAATTCTTTTCTATTTTGCTATTACTTATGCCAGGGATTGAAGGGATAATAATTTTCTATTTTTTTGAGGTATATTTGACTAGAAGACACAAGCTGAATATGTTCAGGGATATGTCTTAATCACATATATTAATCAACTGTTATTTTAAAGTCTGTATCACTGAGTGATAAATTAATTGAAAAGTATATAAGAGTATCAAAGAGTGTTTTTATTTTTTTAAAAACAATCAGTGGAGTATAAATGGAGATTGTTTGTCATTTAACTTTAAATTTGTTTTATGATATTCAATTAGAAATATGCATTTAGAGCTATACTCATAAAGCATACACATCAGATTTTCTTCTTCTGATGAAACTGAAGAAATGGCCGAGAAATATGAGGTTTTAAAAGATTCCAAATTCTTCAGCACAGCTGTTGACTTTTTTGAACCTTCTGGCGAGAAGCTAAGAATGGAAACATGGCTAAAATAATGAAATGGGATGCTTGTTCCTTGATTTATTTCCTAGACTAAGAAGTAATTAGCTTTCTCAAAAACAAAAAAAAGCAGCTCACCTCTTTGACTAGATTTTTATTTGTAATTTAAACCTCAAGTTATTGCATTAAGACTTTGTATAAAATGTGTTTCCTATTATTCAACTTTCCTAAAAACCAGGGCCTTGAGAATTATCATTTGCTTTTCATATTTTGACATCTCTGCCCTTCCCTCCTTCCTTCCTTCCTTCCTTTCAAGGAGCACACAGTCAAAAGTACATTGACAAGAGTCTTTTCAGAGAGAAAAAAAGAGCTGCAAATAAATGTATTTGCATATCAAAATGCTTTTGTTGTTAAATACTAAATTTTCCCTAAAATATATGAAGGAATAATAAACAGTAGTTCTACCATTATTTTATAGTCTCAGACAATATGCAAATTCAATTTAACAGTGTCAACTTTTTAATGACTCCAATAAAGCATTTAAGAAGAGAATAAAGAGCTATGTGTTCTTTTTTATTTTATTTTATTTTTTTAACTTGACAATATTGTACTGATTTTGCCATATATCAACATGAATCCGCCACAGGTATACATGTGTTCCCCATCCTGAACCCCCCTCCCTCCTCCCTCCCCATACCATCCCTCTGGGCCGTCCCAGTGCACCAGCCCCAAGCATCCAGCATATCGTGCATTGAACCTGGGCTGGCGACTCGTTTCGTACATGATGTTATATATGTTTCAATGCCATTCTCCCAAATCATCCCACCCTCTCCCTCTCCCACAGAGTCCAAAAGACTGTTCTATACATCAGTGTCTCTTTTGAGGGTTATTCTTACCATCTTTCTAAATTCCATATATATGCGTTAGTATACTGTATTGGTGTTTTTCCTTCTGGCTTACTTCACTCTGTATAATAGGCTCCAGTTTCATCCACCTCATTAGAACTGATTCAAATGTATTCTTTTTAATGGCTGAGTAATACTCCATTGTGTTTATGTACCACAGCTTTCTTATCCATTCATCTGCTGATGGACATCTAGGTTGCTTCCATGTCCTGGCTATTATAAACAGTACTGCGATGAACATTGGGGTACATGTGTCTCTTTCAATTCTGGTTTCCTCAATGAGAAGACCTAACACCTATCCTATTCAAACTCTTCCAGAAAATTGCAGAGGAAGGTAAACTTCCAAACTCATTCTATGAGGCCACCATCACCCTAATACCAAAACCTGACAAAGATCCCACAAAAAAAGAAAACTACAGGCCAATATCACTGATGAACATAGATGCAAAAATCCTTAACAAAATTCTAGCAATCAGAATCCAACAACACATTAAAAAGATCATACACCATGACCAAGTGGGCTTTATCCCAGGGATGCAAGGATTCTTCAATATCCGCAAATCAATCAATGTAATACACCACATTAACAAATTGAAAAATAAAAACCATATGATTATCTCAATAGATGCAGAGAAAGTCTTTGACAAAATTCAACATCCATTTATGTGTTCTTTTAAAGGACTTTTTCAATCTCTAACCTTTCTCCACACTTAGATTTTTAGATATTATGTTTGTCCTGGCATTGATAAATTCATGCTTCCCATAATTTTGTCATTGTTGAATTTAGACAAATGTTTCTACATGAGGTCCTTTCTGTGGATCGGCTGCAGCATACAGTTGCTTCATGATGTTTAGAAATAAAAATTTTGTTGGATGGCAGAAAAACTAAGTCAATCAACCTTTTGTATTTTGTTGTCAACAACTGATACTTGAAAAAAAAAGTGTCTTATAGTAGACATCCCCATACAAGAGTGTTTTCAACAGAACAAAATAAACACAAGGTAATTGCCAACATGCAGATAATGATTGTAAGTTGGATATCAAAACCAAGATTGGACTTATGGTTTTTTTTATAAGGTACAACTCCTGGTTACTGTTAACATGAATCTTAAATGCATAACTTTAATATAAAATAAAATACACTATACCTTTTTTTGCAGTCTTGTGCATTGCATTCAGAAATATGACACTGAAAATTCCTGTAAATAAAAAGACATGATGAGTCAAATGCATTTTTAAACTTGAATCTGAGCAATGACTTTGTAATTAAGGGAAATTAAACTATCAAGTATTTCACTACAAATTCTGATACACAGGTAATTTTATAAATTGCCTTATATGTTCTTACTGACGACAAAATTACAATGTGTGTCCATACCATTAAAAACTATTGTTTCTGATTATCTATTATACTAAAATTTTGAAGTATTTTTCGATCCAGAGTCCATGAAAGCTAATTCTTCTGATTTCACAAGAAATATGGACATAATGCATATCCAAGCATGTTGTGGTTAGGATTAATAAACAAGATGTTTTAATTAAACTGGGCAATAAATATGTTTAAATATATATACTAAATACATATATAATGCTTAAAAGTGAGGAATGAGTTTAGAGAAAACTTCCTTCTTTTTATACAAATACTCAATATATTCATTTATTCAAAAATTCAAAGGTAGTACATTTCACTCTACAATAAATTGGCCCTTGCAGAGAAAATAAAAATAAAGTTTGGGTAAAATAATCAAAGCATGAATGATTAATTTAGCATTATATTTCACATTTTGAAAAAAATACAATATTTATTGTGTTGGCATTGAGAGAAGAGTTAATATTTGGGACATGTAACTAAGTTATCATCTAAGCCTATGTTAAATATATTGTCTTTAAACTTGTCAGGTTTTATTTTTTAGCAACTCTTAATCTCTAACTGAGGGAGATAGTAGAAGTAAAATATTTAATTCAGTACCTAGAACAATACAGACTGATAAATATAAGAACACTCTTTTTTAAAGTTCCTAGGAAAACATAATAAATAGTTACTATATTTAATGCATAAAATGTATATTTATAAATACAAAATAATTTTGTAAATATATCTTAGTGTATGTGTGTGTTAGTTTCTTTGTTGTGTCCAGCTTTTTGCAATCCCATGGACTGTTGCCTGCTAGGCTCCTCTGTCCATGGAATTATCCAGGCAAGAATACTGAGTGGGCTGCCATTCCCTTCTCCAGGGGATCTTCTTGATCCAGGTAGCATAATATGGGGCTTCCCAGGTAGGAAGGGGTAAAGATGACGCTAGTAGTAAAGAACCCACTTGCCAGGGCAGGAGACTAACAGATGTGGGTTCAATTCCTGAATTGGGAAGATTCACTGGAGGAGTGTATAGTAACCCACTCTACAATTCTTGCCTGGAGAATCCCCATGGACAGAGGAGCCTGGTGGGATACAGTCCCTGGGGTTGCAGAGAGTCAGATATGACTGAACGACTAAGCACATGCATAGTATAATATACAATATATAGTATCCCTTTAGTATATAGATAATATATAGCTTAAGATACCCTGGGTAACTCTAAAACTAACCATTGCTTTAACATAACACATTCACTCTTTCTTTAATGTGGAAATGATAAATTAAAAGTAGATCCAGATATATTTGTAAAGGCTAAGTATTTTAACTTAAAAAAAAAAATCACATATAATAAGAAGAGACACAGTATTGCAGAAATGGAAGACCTAAAGGCACACGATCACAGAAACAGAAGGAAACTCAGAGCTCATGAACACTGAACCCCACGTCTTAGGGATCTGAAATGATGACTGTAAGACCCGGTACTGTTTAAGGTCATGCAGCACATTTACACAGGACTGAATTTAGGACCCAGAAAAAAAGAATCACTGCCACAAACTAAAACATTACATGAAAAGAAATTCAACTGTATGAAGTTCTTATAAATAATTCACTTGCTGGACTTAAGAGAATATTTATTTGTGGAAATCAGATGAATATAAAGTGAATCTAAGTTATGTCCTAACATGCTAAGATGATGCAAAGAGCTGATGTTTACATCTTTCCCCCTTAAAATGCTTTTAGTATTGTTAATTTTTAGTTTAATATTTTCCAACTTTATTATTTATCACAAGGATACAAAAATGAATGTTTATCTATGATTCAATGCTGCCATCTTTGTTTTTCAGGTGCAACAAGAGGGAGAAAATATATTAAGTTTAAAAATATATCACTGGAATTTTTTGTGTTTTTTTTTTAAGCTCATAATTAGAGACAATTTATTATCTATTTGCACTTGTTTTATAATTTTTTATTGTGACATATATTTCAAATATGTATTGTATTGTAAATAGAGAAATTTCAGTTTCTTAAGATTTTTGTGTTGTTGATCACTGTTTAAAAGTTTTATTTATTCATTTCAAATATATATATGCATATATATATATATAATTTTTTTGCTGGTGTAATTGGCATTTTTCTAGGCACCTGGACCTTATCAGTACATAAATTACTAAACTCTTTTATTCTGGCAATTACAATATAGAAATACACATAAAATAATAAATTCACAATAAGCATAAAACCAAGTAAATCATATACAATGTTAGAAAGTGGTAACTTCAAGGGTGAAAAATGGTCAGGGTAAGAAAAGGGATTTGTGAGTAGGGTGGCAACAGCTTATGATATTCCATAGGTAAACCAAAGGGAAATTTGAAGTCTTAAATAATATTTGTCTAATTTATGTAGAGCATATGATTATGTTTATTAGCTTTTGATTAAGGCACTACCAAAATTAATGAAAAAGATTAAATTTGCTTGGATTTCAAAAGGAAGAAATTAGTTTTGTTTCATTTCTTTTGCACATAAAAATATCCCTGTACTGTGTACTTTACAGACTTCCAGAGGATTGCCTTTGACATTAGAAACATGGCCATCACTTTTTGTTTTTGTAACATAGACATATTAGCAAGATATATCCCTATCTCCTTTAACAAAAAGAGGAAATATGAAAATGGATAACGTGACCACAATAAGTTTCTCTATGTATCAGGTTCACTGCTGTATAAAAACTGAGTAGAAGTTAAGTTTAAGTGTCTCAGTGCATGTTTCAGTCTCAGTGTAGAAAAGTTCCCTTCACAAAACATTTTGCTTTCAGAAAAAAAAAAAAAAAGCTAAACTCTTTTAACCACTGCCCTTAGCTTGTAATGAGGATGTTAGGATGGTGTATGACATCAGGTAATATTGTGCTTGCTTTGTTGTTGTTCAGATGCTCAGTCATGTCTGACTCTTTGTGACCCCATGGACTGCAGCATGCCAGGCTTCCCTGTCCTTCACTATCTCCTGGAGCTTGCTCAAACTCATGTCTGTTGAGTTGATGATGCTATCCAACCATCTCATCCTCTGTCACTCCTTCTCCTGCCCTCAATCTTTCCCAGCATCAGGGTCTTTTCCACTGAGTTAGCTCTTCACAACAGTTGGACAAAGTATTGAAGCTTCAGCTTTAGCATCAGTCCTTCCAATGAATATCCAAGGGTGATCTCCATTAGGGTTGACTGGTCTGATTTCCTTGCAGTCCAAGGGACTCTTAGAGTCTTCTCCAGCACCACAGTTCAAAAGCATCAATTTTTCAGTGCTCAGCCTTCCTTATGGTCCAAATTTCACATCCATACATGACTACCAAAAAAATGATAGCACTGACTATACGGATCTTTGTCAGCAAGGTGGTCTCTGTTATTTAATACACGGTCTAGGTTTGTCACAGCTTTCCTTCCAGTACAATTTCTGGGTTGGGATGAGGCCCTGGAGAAAGGATAGGCTATTCACTCCAGTATTCTTGGGCTTCCCTGGTGGCTCAGACGGTAAGGAATCTGCCTCTAATGTGGGAGACCTGGGCTTGATACCTGGGTTAGAAAGATTCCCTGGAGAAGGCATGGAAACCCACTCCAGTATTCTTGCCTAGAGAATCCCATGGACAGAGGAGCCTGGCAGGCTATAGTTCATGGGGTCCCAAAGAGTCAGACATGACTGAGCGACAAAGCACATAAGTACATTCTTCCAGTCCCATCACTTTATGGCAAATAGATGGTGAAATAATGGAAATAGTGAGAGACTTTATATCCTTGAGCTCCAAAATCACTGCAGATGGTGACAGTAGCCATGAAATTTAAAAAACAAACAAACAAACAAACAAAAACTTGCTCCTTGGAAGAAAAGCTAGGACAAATCTAGAAAGCATATTAAAAATCAGAGACATCACTTTGCTGAAAAAGATCTGCATAGTTAAACTATGGTTTTTCCAGTGGTTATGTATGGATGTGAGAGTTGGACCATAAAGAAGGCTGAACACTGAAGAATTGATGCTTTGGAACTGTGGTGTTGGAGAAGACTCTTGAGAGTCCCTTGGACCACAAGGAGATCAAACCAGTCAATCCTAAAGGAAATCGTTTCTGAATATTCACTGGAAAGACTGATGCTGAAGCTGAAGCTCCAATACTTTGGCAACCTGATGTGAAGAGCAATCATTGGCAAAGACCCTGATGCTGGGAAAGACTGAGGGCAGGAAGAGAAGGGGACATACGGAGGATGAGATGGTTGGATGACATCACTGACTCAATGGACAGGAGTTTGAGCAAACTCTGGGATATAGTGAAGGACAGGGAAACCTGATGTGCTGCAGTCCATGGGGGCTCAAAGAGTCAGACAACTGAGTGACTGAACAACAACAATCATACCACTCCAGTCACATACCACTTTCTTAGCTCTGATAAATGTCTATGTGTCATTTTGTGTGTGTGGCTCAAAAGGGTAAAAGGTAAACAAAAGAGACAAGCAAAGAAGGTGTATGTAAAGAAAAAAAGAAAGAGGATAAAAATAAAATATGGAGAAAATGCATTTATATTTTAAACTAGCTTTTGCTTATTGAATGGTTATTATATATTAAACAGTTTGTATTGGAAACAGAAATTGCTAACACCCTTTCAAACTATCTCACAAAAGTTGTTCAAGGTCTCACAGTTAATGAATATACAACAAAACCTAGATTTTTCCTCTAAATTCAGGTTCTTTTCTAAGTTGTACACTGTCACAATCATAAAGATGTTGACACACTAAACAGAACAGTACAGAAGTATTTCTTTTTCATTTTCTTCAAGCAAGGATTTAACAAAACAGTTAACATCAGAAGTTGGGCACAGGCTTTAATCACTTAAATTCTTTTACCCATTATTTCATCATCATAAATGCATACAAATGTTATATTCCTTTCACAAAAAAATGTATAAAATCTTAGCATACTCAATGGATTCAGTTGAGAAATTAAGATATGAACACAGGTAATGCAGTTTCCAAATATGCTACCAAAGGAAAAAAATATATACTTTTATAAATTCTTCCACAGAATCCTTCATTTCTAATACAACAAGATAATTAGTTGATTTCTGGATAATTTCTAAGGTTAGCAATAGTTCAAAGAATATCAGATTACTTGCAAACACAGATGCCAGGTCCTAGGACAGTTACAGGAAATTTGAGAAGGCAAGGCTTTTCAAGGAAACTAGGTCATGAAAGAGATTATTGCTCTAATCCTTAGAAAACTGGATAGAGTTGTCTTTTCCTGTATGAATATGAGCCTAAATTAAATACTCTAAGAAGGAATAAAGGTGACAATCTGGCTCAAGCAAAACTATTCTATTAAAACTGTGGTGTATGCGTATCATGAATACAGAATTTGCTTCATTTTCACATTTCATTTTGAATATAATAAGCCACTTTTAATGGAAGAGATTAACAGATTTACTTTCTAAATATACTCAGATTAAGCTAATTTGGTTAATCCCATTCTGTTTCACATGTAGTATCAATGTACAGTCCAGAGGCTTACATAGAGGGACGTCTCTAAAAAAGACAGAAATATGAGAGGCAACATCTTTTACTTCACCCTAAGGTTAGAATAAGTTTCCACCAGTATAAACTACCAAAGAATTAAACCTGATATCCTATAAGCAACAGGGGATAGAAATTGAAAGCTGGTGGTACAGTCTCAGATATCAAAGAGAATCCAATGTCCAATTTGTTATTAAATATTGCCAGACTATTAGTTACATCACTGAAAGTCTGTACAAGAATTATCAACAGTGGGAAACTTAGAGGTCTATACTTTCCAGACATGCTTTTTAAATTATGACTGTCTAGAGGGGGCAGAAATTGATTAGATCATTTACTTGTCACCTTAGTTTCAACTGCAACAATTCAAATAATTTGCATTCTAAAAAAGATAGTACTTTTATCAAGATCAAGTTAATAACAAATACATGTCTATACAAATGCATATATACACACATAAAACAACAACTACAACACTTAAAACTAAGATCAATGATTTAGTTTTATTTTGACATTTTCTGGGCTTAATTTCAGAATTAAGATTCTTGGGGTTTTGTGAGAAGTGTTAAGAGATACTGTATGTAAAATATTTAGCAAGGTGATAGGCCCTTAACTAATTCTCAAAGATGATCTTACTTCATCATCTGCTTATCAATTTGCTTGGAAAATAACTTGGAGAGTTAGAATGCAAGACAGTTTTGAAAATACAAGAGATAAAGAGCATTGATTTATTAAGATACGCTCTGGTATCGTATAATACTAGACAGCAAGTATGTAGTAATGAGCAACTTTACAAAGAATAATATGTTATTAGATTTTTTTTTATTTGAAGGACAACACATTCTCTTTGTGTATATACATAGGAAAATTTCAAATGCTTATTTTTCTTTTTACTGAGAAATCTTCAAAAATCCTACCATTAATCCCTCCCTCTGTGAAGCAGCAGCTTGGACATTGGTTATATTTTCAGTAAAGCATGCAGTAAGTTATAGGAATATCTGTTCCCTCATAAAATTCTTAGGTTTTAAGGAGCAGAAGGTGTGACCTAATAATCTCTGTCTCCTGAGAAACTGCCATATCACCTGGAAAATAACAAGTTTCCAATAAATATGAGTACAATTGCAATATCCAAGCCACAAATCTACTGGATCCACTGGGGACTATGTAGCCTTTTGTGCCCTGCTCTTTCTCTCTCTCTTTTTTTTTAATGCCTTGCTTTTTATAGGTACATCACTCTATATTCCTTTTCCATGGCACAAGGCATAGAAAAAAGAGAAAAGATGATTATTCCCCGTGTGCGTACACTGATACAGAATCAGTTGCTCAATTATAACATGAGTAATATTTTTCTGTGTGTAAATTAGGATCTAATTAACAAACAAACAAAAAACACAAGATGCATTAGAATAATTATTATAGAGCATGCTAAATATATTCTGCTTATATTCCAAGTATGTTTCCAAAAGAATAACTTTTAAACTCTCTGATTTTCATTGTATAGATACAAATGTCTTTTTCCTTTTACTTACATTCTTTGAAATATATTGAGGACAAAATTAAAGAAGAAGTAGCCCTTCCTCCACACACACTAAATTCCCAAACTCCAAACTCTTTTTAAAAAAGTATTTACTTTTTAAATTGAAGAATAATTGCTTTACAGAATTCTGTTGGTTTCTGCCAAACAGCCATAGGTTAATTATTACCACAATGCATTGTCATATCATAATGACTTCAGATACAAATACAATCTTTTTTCAAAGTCTTTACTTGTATTTTCACTATCTGGTCTATTGGTTTCTCCCCTTTGGTACATATGAACACTCACCATCATCTTGGTGGTGGTTGTTATTATTATTATTAAGACCCCTTGGGAACACTTGCTTCCATGGAATTGGTGGTCCTAGAGAAAATATGAAATCAACACCTGTTGCTCCCCAAACTGTAGCTACTCAAACAATTGCATCTATTTAATATGAATGGAGAAGGAAATGGCAACCCACTCCGGTGTTCTTGCCTGGAGAATCCCAGGGACAGGGGAGCCTGGTGGGCTGCTGTCTATGGGATCGCACCGAGTTGGACACAAATGAAGCGACTTAGCAGCAGCAATATTATGAAATAGTATGATTCAGGTACAACTGCTTTTTGTACTGTACACATTTTTCAAAATTCAGAATGAGATAATTTTCAAGACTTCATGAAGAATTTGTATATCCATATCATACCCTATGAGAGTGGGCTCTTTCAATGAAAGGCAGGGCAACCAAGAGCCAGCCTCATGAAGTGAAAGACCCTGCATCCTCTTTCTAGAGAAGCCTGCTGTAGCGCGGCTGGGATTCTCTGACAGAACTATTCTTCTCCCTGCCCGAAAGAGGTAGATTCAGATTTCTCAAGGATCCAAAGCTACTAAGAAATCCATACTGTCTGCATCTGTCATCAGTGTCATCCCACTACACCAAGTGTGGACAGTTGCATCTTCTTGGGAAGTCTTTGATTCACTTTTCATTTACTGCAGCTCTTAAGTTCAGGAGAAAATGACATTTTAAGTATCGTTTGAAATGGCAACCCACTCCAGTATTCTTGCCTGGAGAATCCCAGGGACGGAGGAGCCTAGTGGGCTGCCGTCTACGGGGTTGCACAGAGTCGGACACGACTGAAGTGACTTAGCAGTAGCAGTATATTCCTTGTCTTAAGTATATAGATTCTCTGCTTAGATAGCTTGTTTGTTTAGAAAAATAAGATATTATTCTTATTTTCATCACTGAAAGCAGTAAATTACCTTTGATCACACTAAAACAGATGTCACATTTGACAATCCTGAACTTCAAGATTAAGGTCAGTATTCTATGTGCTTCTTGTACACCTTATATTATCCCAGAGAACCTAACCAAAAAAAATTTTAGCTGACTCTCCCTCCATTTGACTAAAACCCTCTTGATAATAGGTACCATGTTATTTTTTTTACTGATATTATTCTCAGTTTCTCACATAGGGCATGCAAAAGAAGAGAACTTTATTAAATTTTTATTGAATAAATAAATGAATAAACTATTAACTATATTGAAGGCAAGAAAGTAGCAAACAAGTAAGAAAATAGTAAAAAGAAAGAAAATATTCTTGGAGATCAGTTCTCAGCAGTAAATGTGGTTGCATTATGCGGGCAGGATTCACCAACTTCATAGTCCAGGGACAAGTGGAACTGGTCAGCACACACGAATTACTACAGGGTGAATTAGCCAGTCAAAAGGAAGGAAACACAAAGACCTGACAGCACTATTTACAATAGCTAGAAAATGGAAGCAACCTAGATGCCCATCGACAGATAAATGGATAAACAAGCTGTGATGCATACATATAATGGAATACTACTCAGCCATAAAAAGGAACACATTTGAATATATTCTAATGAGGTGGATGAGACTAGAGCTTATTATACAGAGTGAGCTAAGTCAGAAAGACAAATATAAATATTGCATATTGACACATATATATGGAATCTAAAGAGATGGCACTGATGAAGTTATTTTCAGGGTGGCAAAGGAGAAACAGACATAGAGAACAGACCTATAGACATGTGGGGAGAAGGGGAGGGAGAAGGGGGAGATGTTTGGAGAGTGTAATATAGAAATTTTAAATACCATATGTAAAATAAACAGCCAATGAGAATTTGTTGTATGAATTAGGGAACTCCAACAGGGGCTCTGTGACAGGCTGAAGGGTGGGGTGGGGAGGGAGATGGGAGGGAGGTCCAGGAGGGAGGGGACATCACGTACCTATGGCTGATTCTCGCTGATGTATGGCAGAAAACCACAAAATTCTGTAAAGCAATTACCCCTCAATTAAAAAATTAAAAATTAAAAAAACTTGACAGCAGTGGTTGAGTGACAGGAAATAAAAAAAAATGAAAAAGCATATCAAAGAAGGATGAAATAAAGCATCTGCTTTAGCACATTTAATTATCAAGTCTATATTTTTCACTTTCCCATTATTTTCTTCCTGGCAGCTCCATTCTGAGGCATATCATTCAGACTTTAAGGTACAGTTCTACTGGATAAGCACATATTTTGTAAAAGAACCACATAGCTCACCATGGTTACTTCTGGAGGAAGAGGCAAATTCTCTAATGACAACAGCCAGAGATAAGATAAAGCAAGACAATCTCCCAGAAGCTGAAGCTCAGTGAAGGCATAGGTATATTGAGTAAGTGAGATCTCAAAAAAGATTAGAAACAGTATTTGGACTGAAGAATATCCACAAGCCAATAAACTATAAAAATAAATATAAAGAGTTTAATTCAAATACAGTAAATAAAAACACCATATCTAGAGGAAGACAGAGTGAAATTTTCTAGTTTCTTTATTATAATACTTAAATTTAATAAGAATGTAATTAAAACAAACTTTACACCTTTTACAAAATCTGTCAGATTTTAATCTAGTAACCATCCAAATATCTTTAACTAGCAAACAATGATTTTTAAAAATTATTATTAATTAACTTAGTGCAAAGAGTCAGACACGACTGAGTGACTTCACTTAGTGCAGGATGTGAAGACAGCACATGATGTTTTGACTCTAAGTTTTAAAAATATTAATTTCTTTTCATTTATGTCCAGCCCCTTTTGAATTCCTGTTTTGTCTGCCATGATCCATTTAGTACCATTGTATTGGCACTGAAATTTTAAGGACTTTCATTCTAGTATGTTTAAACATTATAAAAGAAATGCTGTATTAGTTAAATTATGTATGTAACAATGAACTTAAAAAGTTGAGTTACATTGTATGCCTTAAACACAGACAATCTTATTTGTCTCTTGTATCTCAATAAAGCTATAAAGCTGGGGTAGGGGTAGATAACAACCACAACAATGACAACAACAAAATTCAGCAGGCTTTCAAAAACAAAACACAACAAACAGTGCCATGCTGAGATTGAAGTCTGACACAAGAGAAAAATAATATGGCCATCTCTTTGTTTAAAATTTGATAATTAACTCATTGTGGATATTCTGCATTGACTTTGGTTTTTAAAATACTGCATTAAATGTCATTTTTAAAAGAAGGGTCTCTTCCATGTTATTTATAAAAAGAGAATTATGTCTCTACAGAAGCCAACCAACTTGATTCAGTAAGTTTATTGTTTTCTTTCTTTTTTTAATTTTATTTTATTTTTAAACTTTACATAATTGTATTAGTTTTGCCAAACATCAAAAGTTTAGAGATGCAAAAAAAAATATCTGTCCATTGTTATCATTGGAAAACTTATCCACTTTGAGGAGTTTAAGGTTATTAGATGGTTTTCTAATACATGAAGAATGGAGTGAGAAGAACTGTTATGTAGGCAAACTTAAAAATCTAATTCTATCTAGCATCTAAACTTACCTATCTGCACACTATTTCCTTCCCATTATTTGAATACATTGAATTCTAACTCCTAACTGAGAATTAAACAAGATTTGAGATTGAGCACTGGGCTTCCCTGGTAGGTCAGAAGGTAAAGAATTTGCCTGCAATGCAAGGAACCCTGGTTCAATTCATGTGTCTGGAAGATTCCCAAGAGAAGGGATAGGCTACCCACTCCAGTTTCTTGGGCTTCCTTGGTGTCTCAGATGGTAAAGAATCCACTTGCAATGCGGGTGACCTGGGTTTGATCCCTGAGTTGGAAAGATCCCCTGGAGCAGGGCATGGAAACCAACTCAGGTAATTCTTTCTTGGAGTATCCCCATGGACAGAGGAGCAAGGGGGCTCCATGGGGTCACAAAGAGTCAGACACGATGAACAACTAAGCACAGCACAGCATTTCTGTGCTGTAAGTTTCTTTTTTTTTTTTTAATTTAATTTTATTTTTAAACTTTACATAACTGTATTAGATTTGCCAAATATCAAAATGAATCCGCCACAGGTATACATGTGTTCCGGATGGGGAACACATGTGCTGTAAGTTTCAATTTAGGTTTTGTATTTGTGTGTGTGTGGTGGTGGGGGAGGGGGGTGGGGGTGGGGGTGGTGGCTGTGGATGTGGGTAAGAGACAGAGAGAGCCAGCCAGCCAGAAGAGAGAAGAGAGAATGAGAGAAAGTATGTACCTAGATAAAGATTTCAGGCTAGGTCAACCTGAACTGAGCTGACACAGACATATGAGCTTAAAGAAAAAATGCTTATCATTGTATAGAGCTGAAAATTTTCTGTTATTAAATGATCTGTCATTAAGCTGATTATTTTTTCTGTTATTAAAAATCAGGGTAGATGAATAGAGACATTGATAGGCTTATCTTTGATAAGTTTTTTTTTTCATTTATTTTCATTTATTTATTTATTTTTTACTTTACAATATTGTATTGGTTTTGCCATACATTGACATGAATCCGTCATGGGTGTACATGTGTTCTCCATCCTGAACCCTCCTCCCACTTCCCTCCCCATTCCATCCCTCTGGGTCATCCCAGTGCACCAGCCCCGAGCACCCTGTATCATGCATTGAACCTGGACTGGCGATTCATTTCACATGTGATAATTTACAATCTTCAATGCCATTCTCCCATATTATCCCACCCTTGCCCTCTCCCACAGAGTCCAAAAGACTTCTATACATCTGTGTCTCTTTTGCTATCTCGCATACAGGGTTATCGTTACTATCTTTCTAAATTCCATATATATGCGTTAGTATACTGTATTGGTGTTTTTCTTTCTGGCTTACTTCACTCTGTATAATAGGCTCCAGTTTCATCCACCTCATTAGAACTGATTCAAATGTATTCTTTTTAATGGCTGAGTAATACTCCATTGTGTATATGTACCACAGCTTTCTTATCCATTCGTCTGCTGATGGACATCTAGGTTGCTTCCATATGGGTTCTGGCTATTATAAACAGTGCTGTGATGAACATTGGGGTACACGTGTCTCTTTCAATTCTGGTTTCCTCCATGTGTCTGCCCAGCAGTGAGATTGCTGGGTCATATGGCAGTTCTATTTCCAATTTTTTAAGGAATTGCCACTCTGTTCTCCATAGTGACTGTACTAGTTTGCATTCCCACCAACAGTGTAACAGGGTTCCCTTTTCTCCACACCCTCTCCAGCATTTATTGCTTGTAGACTTTTAGATAGCAGTCATTCTGACCTTCATGAAATGGTACCTAATTGTAGTTTTTATTTACATTTCTGTGATAATGAGTGATGTTGAGCATCTTTTCATGTTTATTAGCCACCTGAATGTCTTCTTTGGAGAAATGTCTATTTAGTTCTTTGGCCCATTTTTTGATTGGGTCGTTTATTTTTCTGGAATTGAGTTGCCGGAGTTGCTTGTATATTTTTGAGATTAATTATTTGTCCATTGCTTCATTTGCTATTATTTTCTCCCATTCTGAAGGCTGTCTTCACCTTGCTTATAGTTTCCTTTGTTGTGCAGTAGCTTTTAATTTTAATTAGATCCCATTTGTTTATTTTTCCTTTTATTTCCAATATTCTTGGAAATGGGTCATAGAGGATCCTGCTGTGGTTTATGTCAGAGAGTGTTTTGCCTATGCTTTCCTCTAGGAGTTTTATAGTTTCTGGCCTTACATTTAGATCTTTAACTCATTTCGAGTTTATTTTTGTGTATGGTGTTAGAAAGTGATCTAGTTTCATTCTTTTATAAGTGGTTGACCAGTTTTCCCAGCACCACTTGTTAAAGAGATTATTTTTTCTCCATTGTATACTCTTGCCTCCTTTGTTAAAGATAAGGTGTCCATAGGTGCATGGATTTATCACTGGGCTTTTTATTTTGTTCCATTGATCTATATTTCTGTCTTTGTGCCAGTACCATATTGTCTTCATGACTGTGGCTTTGTAGTAGAGCCTGAAGTCAGGCAGGTTGATTCCTCCAGTTCCATTCTTCTTTCTCAATTGCTTTGGCTAGTCAAGGTTTTTTGTATTTCCATACAAATTGTGAAATTATTTGTTCTAGTTCTGTGAAAAATACCATTGGTAGCTTGATAGGGTTTGCATTGAATCTATAGATTACTTTGTGTCAGTTTAGTTCAGTTCAGTAGCTCAGTCGTGTCCGACTCTTTGCAAACCCATGAACTGCAGCACACCAGGCTTCCCAGTACAGTACCAACCCCCAAGTTCACACAAACTCACGTCCATCAAGTCGGTGATGCCATCCAGCCATCTCATCCTCTATCGTCCCCTTCTCCTCCTGCCCCCCAATCCCTCCTGGCATCAGAGTCTTTCCAATGAGTCAACACTTCGCATGAGGTGGCCAAACTACTGGAGTTTCAGTGTCAGCATCATTCCTTCCAAAGAACACCCAGGACTGATCTCCTTCAGAGTGGACTGGTTGGATCTCCTTGCAGTCCAAGGGACTCTCAAGAGTCTTCTCCAACACCACAGTTCAAAAGCATCAATTCTTCGGCCCTCAGCCTTCTTCACAGTCCAATTCTCACATCCATACATGACCACAGGAAAAACCGTAGCCTTGATTAGATGGACCTTTGTTGGCAAAGTAATGTCTCTAATTTTGAATATGCCATCTAGGTTGGTCATAACTTTCCTTCCAAGGAGTAAGTGTATTTTAATTTCATGGCTGCAATCACCATTTGCAGTGATTTTGGAACCCCCCAAAATAAAGTCTGACACTGTTTCCACTGTTTCCCCATCTATTTCGCATGAAGTGATGGGACCAGATGCTATGTACTTCGTTTTCTGAATGTTGAGCTTTAAGCCAACTTTTTCACTCTCCTCTTTCACCTTCATCAAGAGGCTTTTTAGTTCCTCTTCACTTTCTGCCATAAGGGTGGTGTCATCTGCATATCTGAGGTTATTGATATTTCTCCTGGAAATCTTGATTCCAGCTTGTGCTTCTTCGAGCCCAGGGTTTCTCATGATGTACTCTGCATAGAAGTTAAATAGGCAAGGTGACAATATACAGCCTTGACGTATTCCTTTTCCTATTTGGAACCAGTCTGTTGTTCCATGTCCACTTCAAACTGTTTCTTTCTGACCTGTATATAGGTTTCTCAAGAGGCAGGACACATGGTCTGGTATTCCCATCTCTTTCAGAATTTTCCACAGTTTATTGTGATCCACACAGTCAAAGGCTTTGGCATAGTCCATAAAGCAGAAATAGATGTTTTTCTGGAACTCTCTTCCTTTTCGATGATCCAGCGGATGTTGGCAATTTGATCTCTGGTTCCTCTGCCTTTTCTAAAACCAGCTTGAACATCTGGAAATTCATTGTTCACGTAATGCTGAAGCCTGGCTTGGAGAATTTTGAGCATTACTTTACTAGCATGTGAGATGAGTGCAATTGTGAAGTAGTTTGAGGTTCTTTGGCATTGCCTTTCTTTGGGATTGGAATGAAAACTGACCTTTTCCAGTCCTGTGGCCACTGCTGAGTTTTCCAAATTTGCTTGCATATTGAGTGTAGCACTTTTACAGCATAATCTTCCAGGATTTGAAATAGCTCAACTGGAATTCCATCACCTCCACTAGCTTTGTTCATAGTGATGCTTTCTAAGGCCCACTTGACTTCACATTCCAGGATGTCTGGCTCTAGGTGAGTGATCACACCATCCTGATTATCTTGGTTGTGAAGATCTTTTTTGTACAGTTCTTCTGTGTATTCTTGCCACCTCTTCATAATATCTTCTGCTTCTGTTAGGTCCATACCATTTCTGTCCTTTATCGAGCCCATCTTTGCATAAAATATTCCCTTGGTATCTCTAATTTTCTTGAAGAGATCTCTCGTCTTTCCCATTGTATTGTTTTCCTCTATTTCTTTGCATTGATTGCTGAGGAAGGCTTTCTTATCTCTTCTTGGTATTCTTTGGAACTCTGCATTCAGATGCTTATATCTTTCCTTTTCTCCTTTGCTTTTCACTTCTCTTCTTTTCACAGCTATTTGTAAGGCCTCTTCAGAGAGCCATTTTGCTTTTTTGCATTTCTTTTCCATGGGGATGGTCTTGATCCCTGTCTCCTGTACAATGTCACAAAGCTCAGCCCATAGTTCATCAGGCACTCTATCTATCAGATCTAGTCCCTTAAATCTATTTCTCACTTCCACTGTATAATCATAAGGGATTTGATTTAGGTCATATCTGTATGGTCTAGTGGTTTTCCCTACTTTCTTCAATTTAAGTCTGAATTTGGCAATAAGTTCATGATCTGAGCCACAGTCAGCTCCTGGTCTTGTTTTTGCTGACTGTATAGAGCTTCTCCATCTTTGGCTGCAAAGAATATAATCAATCTGATTTCGGTGTTGACCATGTGTAGATGATGTCCCTGTAGGTGATGTCCATGTGTAGAGTTTTCTCTTGTGTTGTTGGAAGAGGGTGTTTGCTATGACCAGTGAATTCTCATGGCAAAACTATATTAGCCTTTGCCTTGCTTCATTCGATATTCCAAGGCCAAATTTGCCTGTTACTCCAGATGTTTCTTGACTTCCTACTTTTGCATTCCAGTCCCCTAGAATGAAAAGGACATCTTTTTTGGGTGTTAATTCTAAAACGTCTTGTAGGTCTTCATAGAACCGTTCAACTTCAGCTTCTTCAGCATTACTGGTTGGGGCATAGACTTGGATTACTCTGATATTGAATGGTTTGCTCTGGAAATGAACAGAGATCATTCTATCGTTTTTGAGATTGCATCCAAGTACTGCATTTTGGACTCTTTTGTTGACCATAATGGCTACTCCAATTTCTTCTAAGGGATTCCTACCTGCAGATATAATGGTCCTCTGAGTTAAATTCACCCATTCCAGTCCATTTTAGTTCATTGATTTCTAGAATGTCGACATTCACTCTTGCCATCTTCTGTTTGACCACTTCCAATTTGCCTTGATTCATGGACCTAACATTCCAATTTCCTATGCAATATTGCTCTTTACAGCATCAGAGTTTGCTTCTATCACCAGTCACATCCACAACTGGGTATTGTTTTTGCTTTGGTCCATCCCTTCATTCTTTCTGGAGTTATCTCTCCACTGATCTCCAGTAGCATATTTGGCACCTACTGACTGGGGGGGTTTCTCTTTCAGTATCCTATCATTTTGCCTTTTCATACTGTTCATGGGGTTCTCAAGGCAAAAATACTGAAGTTGTTTGCCATTCCCTTCTCCAGTGGACCACATTCTGTCAAACCTCTCCACCATGACCCGCCCGTCTTGGGTGGCCCCACATGGCATGGATTAATTTCATTGAGGTAGACAAGGCTGTGGTTCGTGTGATTAGATTGACTAGTTATCTGTGAATATGGTTTCAGTGTGTCTGCCCTCTGATGCCCTCTTGCAACACCTACTGTCTTACTTGGGTTTCTTTTACCTTGAACGTGGGGTATCTCTTCACGGCTGTTCCAGGAAAGCACAGCCACTGCTCCTTACTTTGGACGATGGGTATCTCCTCACCACCTCCCCTCCTGACTTTTAACGTGGAGTGCTCGTCTCGGCACTCCTGTGCCTGCACAGCCAGGGCTCCTGGGACACGGGGTAGTTCCTCCTGGCCACTGCCCCTGACCTCAGTCATGTGGTAGTATACTCATTTTCACTATACTGATTCTTCCAATCCATGAACACAGTATATTTCTCCGTCTATTTGTGTCCTCTTTTATTTCCTTTATAGTTTTCCATATATAGGTCTTTTGTTTCTTTAGGTAGATATATTCCTAAGTATTTTATTCTTTTTGTTGCAATGGTGAATGGAATTGTTTCCTTAATTTCTCTTTCTGTTTTCTCATTATTAGTGTATAGGAATGCAAGGGATTTCTGTGTGTTGATTTTATATTCTGCAACTTTACTATATTCATTGATTAGCTCTAGTTTTCCTCTGGTGGAATGACAAATTCTTAGAAAAATACAAGTTTCCAAAACTCGACCAGGAAGAAGTAGAAAATCTTAACAGACCCATCACAACCTCGGAAATTGAAACTGTTCAGAAATCTCCCAACAAATAAAGCCCAGGACCAGATGGCTTCACAGCTGAATTCTACCAAAAATTTAGAGAAGAGCTAACACCTATCTTACTCAAACTCTTCCAGAAAATTGCAGAGGATGGTAAACTTCCAAACTCATTCTATGAGGCCACCATCACCCTAATACCAAAACCTGACACAGATTCCACAAAAAAAGAAAACTACAGGCAAATATCACTGATGAATATAGATGCAAAAATCCTTAACAAAATTCTAGCAAACAGAATCCAACAACATATTAAAAAGATCATACATCATGACCGAGTGGGCTTTATCCCAGGAATGCAAGGATTCTTTAATATCCACAAATTAATCAATGTAATACCCCACATTAACAAATTGAAAGATAAAAACCATATGATTATCTCAATAGATGTAGAGAGAGCCTTTGATAAAATTCAACATCCATTTATGAGAAAAAACCCTCCAGAAAGCAGGAACATAAGGAACATACCTCAACATAATAAAAGCTATATATGACAAGCCCACAGCAAACATTATCTTCAATGGTGAAAAATTGAAAGCATTTCCCCTAAAGTCAGGAACAAGACAAGGGTGTCCACTCTCACCACTACTATTCAACATAGTTTTGGAAGTTTTGGCCACAGTAATCAGAGCAGAAACAGAAATAAAAGGAATCCAGATTGGAAAAGAAGAAGTAAAACTCTCACTGTTTGCAAATGACATGATAAGCTTTTTGATCTAGAGAGAGTTCATCAACTTACTTTTTAATGATCTTGTTGTAACCATACTAAGAAGTCCTATGTTCTAATTAAACATTTGGAGGAAAAAATATGGCAGTTAAAGATCCATAAAAATAGTCTTGAAAGTCAAATGCTGTGCAGGGGACAAGATTTACTGTACACCCTGCCTTAATTTTGTCTAATTAATCCTGCTTATAATTAATTTCTATATTTCATCATCCTTAAATTGACTGTCTCAATTAGACAACTCTATAATCACATTGCCCTGAGGTAAAAGAGAGTAGGAGAAATGCAAATTATGGAAAACAGAGGATGTGTATCTCCATCTTTTGTAATAGTTTTATATTCACAACCAGAAAATAATGGAGAAAAGTGAAGGGGTGGGAGCCTCATGCTGTTCACAGCAACCCTAAATTAGCCAATGAGAATAAAATTTATTAAATACCATGTGACCCACGTCTGATCTCTGAAGCATTTGCATCATCTTTCTTCCACTAATCACAGTTAAGAGTATATTCAGAAATTTGGAGCATTCTACTTGTGTAAGAAACCTTCCAAACTACTGAGTAGAACATCTGATTTATAGAAAACATGTCTAATAATATGAATTAGTGTCACAGTGATAGGCCCTATCATTGACACATTTGGGAAATCCAAAATATTAAGAAATTACATGGAAAATTTATTTCTCCCAGAAAGTTCATTGTGCATAAAATTTCCTCTCACCGAATTGATACAAAGGTTATCAATTTCTGTTAAAATTTTATCAATATACTTTCTGACTATAAAATATATTGCAAGAAATAGTAGCTTTTAGAGCAGAAACTCAAAGTTGGTAATGAACTATACTAGAAAATCTATCTGGTGGAATTAAGGAGATTGATGTCATCTACTTTTAAAACATATTTATTGCTTTGATTATTTTACTATGATACCACACTTGAAAATATTTATGCTGAAGAGACAAGAAATTTTTATTTTACCCCCATCTGAGACAATCATATGGTAAAAAGTAGCAATCCAATCTGAGAGTTCCTTAATACAGCTATACAATCAAGATCAAAGTTACTTATTTTTCATGGAGTTTCTTAATAGTAAGCACATATATAGAATTGTGAGTCTTACTCTGGAGACTGAGTTATTCCCTGTAAGACTAACAAATGGATTAAACCTCTCTGAGCATCAGTTCTTTTTGATAAATGACAAAAACTAGGCTTACTTCATATATCTATGCTGAATGTCACATTAGAAAAAGTATATGAAGTATTACTATCCATGAAAAAAGTAATAGAATAGTCAGATTTTTCCAAATTTTGAGGAATAACTAAAACTCCTGAAATCTCAAGGACTTATGACAACAAAAATTTGTTATTAATGATACTTGTTGACAGATACTGACTGCTATTTTTTATCATCTGCTGTCTTTCAGGTATCATGCTGAAAGGGTAGTCCTTGTTTAAGACATGCCATTCTTGTGGCATAAGAAGAAAACCAAAGATGGAATCCTATGATGGCTTTCTTGGATATAGCATTTGTCACTTTTAAACCTGTGTCACTGGCTAAAGCAAGATATTTAGGCAAATGATATGTCACAATCATGACATCAAGTTATATTAAACAATTATATAATTTATTAATATAAATTAAATTATTATCAATGTTATTGTTAATATAGAATTATGTGCATAAAAAGATGACCAGAATGCTTGTTACTCAGGAACGCATTACATAGAGGAGTAAATTAAACAAATATTTTCCTAAACAGGGTAAATGTCTAAGATCTGAAGATACATATAGCATACGCTGTGGTTAACTGACCAATAACTCAATTCACAGCTCTAATATTCAGTGAAAATGATAACTGCAAGACTTTCTCAGGATTCCTGAGTAAGCCTTTTATTTCCCGGCATAAGCAAGAAACTTTCTTCTTCCTAGAACTCTCTCTCAAATGTGGATTTAACAATAGAAGCTGCAACAGTCATCTTGCATCCATGAAAGAAAAACCAAAAGAATCATGCAAGCTTCAGCTCTGAGATTATTGGGAGACAAATCAGTTTCAGAAGCTAATTCTAGAATATTTAAGTCACTGTGGTTAACATATACAGAGATAGAGATTTTTTTTTTCAGTTATAACTATTTCTGAAGGATATAATCTAATTTCTAATCTAAATTCTCACCATTTAGATGTATAAGCGAAAGTGAAAATGTTGGTCGCTCAGTTGTGCTGACTCTTTGCAAGTGGGTTGCCATTCCCTTCTCCCGGGGATCTTACCCACCCAGGGATCAAACCAGGTCTCCTGCATTGCAGCCCCTTCACTGAGAAAGTCAGTGAAGGGGCTGAAACAAAAGAAGAAACAGGAGAAGCCATAGATCTTTCAGCAGCCACACAGACAGGTATGGATGGAAGGGTGAAGGGACACAGCATGTTATAACAGAGAAGACAGAAAACTGCAGTGAAATTGTGGTTACAGATGGTATCCTTCAACCTGGACATGTTTTATACCAGGAAAATGTGGTTATCATGTTCTTGATTACATTGTTCCACAGAACTGCTAAGCTATAAATGGTTTTCTTAGCTACTTAGAATTCAGAACTACAGTAGCCAGAGCCAGTACTGACTAGAGTATATGTTCATTTAAGAGTGTGAGGGCATTTTCTTCATTGTGGAAATCGGTCCATTCAGTGTAGAACAGTGAGACCCTAAAAGAAAACATACACTGTTAATTATAGGTGACTGGAGAAAGGAGTTAAGTAAATTTTAGTCAGCTCATGATAACTTTCCTGGTGGCTCAGAGGTTAAAGCATCTGCCTCCAGTGCAGAAGACCCTGGTTCGATTCCTGGGTTGGGAAGATCCTCAGGAGAAGTAGACGGCAACCCACTGCAGTATTCTTGCCTGGAGAATCTCACGGACGGAGGAGCCTGGTAGGCTACAGTCCTTGGGGTTGCAAAGAGTCGGACACGACTGAGCGAATTCACTTCACTTCACTTCACTTTACTGTCTGAGCCACTAGGGAAGCTCCTTTAGGTGTATACATATCAACAAACTATTGTTTATCTTCTCTGAGACTAGTCACATGTAAAACTAGATGTCTTTAGGCATTTTGATTTGTTAGTATAACTGATAATTAAAGCATTAGGAATACTTAGAGAAGTAGAGCGGAGAAGGCAATGGCACCCCACTCCAATACTCTTGCCTGGAAAATCCCATGGACGGAGGAGCCTGGTGGGCTGCAGTCCATGGGGTCGCTAGGAGTCGGACATGACTGAGCGACTTCACTTTGACTTTTCACTATCATGCATTGGAGAAGGAAATGGCAACCCACTCCAGTGTTCTTGCCTGGAGAATCCCAGGGATGGGGGAGCCTGGTGGGCTGCCGTCTATGGGGTCGCACAGAGTCGGACACGACTGAAGCGACTTAGCAGCAGCAGCAGCAGAGAAGTAGAGAGAATACTATAAAAACTCTTGACAGGTATTTCCAAATATCTGCAATATTGTCAAAATAATGAATTACTCTGTGTCACTCTGTAGAAGAAAATTAGATATTATGCAATAAATCTATCTTAAGTATAAGGAAGAAAAAAATTTAAGAGACATAGTCTGCATTGAATTGTCTGCTTTGTGAAGTTGAAAGGTACAACCAGAAATAATCAAGCAGATACAGGAAAATCAAATATTAGAATTGCAGAAGAACCGATCTTTGGACTTTTAATAATACTTAATTTGATAATACTTCCAACTCAATATGCAATCCAATCTGTAGTTTTCACACATAATTGTAAAAAGTTAATTATGAAATTTCTCCACTTTTTCATTTTAATCCATTTACTTTGTCAACCAAGTTTTGTGGATCCAGACTGTTTTAGATATTAATGATTAAATATGTGTGAGAACAAAAACTTTCAAATTGTAGGGAATAAAGTGGTCCATGAGACAGAAGAGGACCTCCACAGATGTGGGTCTTGTGAAACTTTGAAATGTTTCTTCTGAGGGAGAAGGGGATACCATACACTCATTAATTAAATCATAGGTTACATATAAAATGAGAAATCATGATGTGTGAAATAGTGAACTCTGGAAAAAGCTAATCTTTCTTGATATATTGGTAGGTGATATTGTTGCAGGTGGGTCTGAGACATTTTGAGAAACATGGACCTGTAGGAAATTGTGATCTACTAAAGTCTAACAGAATTGTAGACTAATGTCTACATAAAGGATACACACTGATAGAAAATTTTATTCAAACAATGTGTAATTGGAATACATTTTGAAGATAAATTTCAAGGACAAGATGCTTAAAAATCCAGCAGAAAATGTTCTTGTTTCAGGCAAAATTATCTGCACTATCAATATTTTCCATCCTGAAACACTAAATCAGTCTTGAAGGTATTAAAATCATATACATTAAATACCTAGAGATGACCAATTTTTCATTCATTCTCAATTAACTAAAAACATTTATCCTTTTCCCAAAAGTACACTTACACAATTATGAATACTAAACATTTTTGAGAAACTTCTTCTATTTTCATATGTTTTGGGTATATTCAGGTGACTATAGTGAAAGTTGAATTCTAGTTCAAATAAGGATAGAGTGTAGCATCATTCCCCTACTGACATCTATGTGAATAGCCGCATCTAGAAAATCTATTGCTTTCATTAAGTGAAAGCTAAATTTCATAGGGTAATTTATTAAAGAGAAAAAACTTGTCTATTTTTTGAAAACCATGGCAGTAATGTATATGGGGAGAAAAAAATCATCCATTTTCTCTCTCCTTCATTCTGAGAAGCAGAAGTAATCACTGTATATTATACAAATTTCCGATTATCTTAGAATTCATATATATATATATATAGTATCTCTTCCAAATATACAGTTGATTATTTAAAATTCATTGACAGGCTTCAAACTTGTTTTTGCCAAGTCCAGAGAAGATGAAAACTGGTCCTTTGAGCTGAATGGGGAGTGCAAAGACCCCTGCTGCTGCTGCTAAGTCCTTTCAGTCGTGTCCGACTGTTAGCAACCCCATGGACTGCAGCCTACCAGGCTCCTCCGTCCAAGGGATTTTCCAGACAAGAGTACTGGAGTGGGTTGCCATTGCCTTCTCCAGAAAACACCTCTGAATTATGCTATTTCCTAAAACTATATAGGGAGTGATTCTTGAGATTTTTCTGGTAGATGGCTTCCATCCTGCTTGTTATCACATAGGTGAATCTCAGTAGGATGACTGTGTGACCAGAAGTAATAATCAAAAAAGTATAAAGACATGAAGCATAAAGTGGGCTTCTTTTCAATCAAAACATATTTACAAGATTCATGTTGCCAATGGAAGAGTTATGAACAGAACTGAACAGAAAGGAAGCCTATTTTACTTGACAAGGTTAATGTACTATGTTAAAGATAACTATGCATTTGACCAGGAGATGTGTAAGGTGTAATCAAAAAGTTATACATTCATGTAAGGAAATCTGTTCTGCATTTATTAGACACATAATATATTAATTTACATGATTTAGCTAGTAATTTCCTTGTTATGAAGACAAGATACAAAGAAGACTCTACATTCTTGATACTAAGAGTTAACTTGCAAAGAACATAACTGAAGTCTGAACAAATAGGCAAACATTCCTACTAAAAACATAATGGCAAGGACATCTTTCATTCTTCAGTTCAGTTCAGTTCAGTTGCTCAGTCGTGTCCAACTCTTTGTGACCCCATGAATTGCAGCACGCCAGGCCTCCCTGTCCATCACCAACTCCCGGAGTTCACTCAGACTCATGTCCATCGAGTCCGTGATACCATCCAGCCATCTCATCCTCTGTCACCTCCTTCTCCTCCTGTTCCTAATCCCTCCCAGCATCAGAGTCTTTTCCAATGAGTCAACTCTTCGCATGAGGTGGCCAAAGTGCTGGAGTTTCAGCTTTAGCATCATTCCTTCCAAAGAAATCCCAGGGCTGATCTCCTTCACAATGGACTGGTTGAATCTCCTTGCAGACCAAGGGACTCTCAAGAGTTTTCTCCAACACCACAGTTCAAAAGCATCAATTCTTCGGCCCTCAGCCTTCTTCACAGTCCAACTCTCACATCCATACATGACCACTGGAAAAACCATAGGCTTGACTAGACAGACCTTTGTTGGCAAAGTAATGTCTCTGCTTTTCAACATGCTATCTTGGTTGGTCATAACTTTCCTTCCAAGGAGTAAGTGTCTCTTAATTTCATGGCTGCAGTCACCATCTGCAGTGATTTTGGAGCCCAAAAAATAAAGTCTGACACTGTTTCCGTTGTTTCCCCATCTATTTCCCATGAAGTGACGGGACCAGATACCATGATCTTAGTTTTCTGAATGTTGAGCTTTAAGTCAACTTTTTCAGTCTCCACTTTCACTTTCATTAAGAGGCTTTTTAGTTCCTCTTCACTTTTTGCCATAAGGGTGGTGTCATCTGCATATCTGAGGTTATTGATATTTCTCCCGGCAATCTTGATTTCAGCTTGTGCTTCTTCCAACCCAGAGTTTATCATAAGATGACTTTATTAAGAGACGCCTTTCTCATACAAAAAACATAATGAGTAGTAAAACAAACCACACATAAATTTAGCAGGTCAAAACCCAAACCCAAGCTCACTTGATTATGTGCCATGCTTACTGTCCCTGTCTGTAATTTACACTATTAGGTCAAACACACAGCACATAGCTAAAGTAAGATAGCTTCTGAGTTGGCTAGAACTACACTTGGTGACTTGTATATTCCTGTGCCCAAGCTTGCTTCTAAAGAACAAGGAACTTCAGAACTTGGTATGATGAAGAACTAAACATGAGATGTTTTCCCCAATTTTTGAATGATGTAAATTCAAGGATCCTATAGAATATAATGGAAACTGGAAATGTTCTATTTCAATGTTGATTGAATCTTTGTTTTCTCAACAGAAAGGTGACCTGGGTTATATTCAAATGGATTAAGAAATATGTGACAAATTTTCACTCCTAGGTGTTGGAGGTGGATACCAATATCAATTTCCTTAGTACACATTTCCTTGAGGTTATTATTTATCTGCGGTTTTGGGGGCAAAAACTTATATTTAAACTCTGTCACCATGATGATTGATCTTCTCCATTACTTAACTCAAAAATTTTCTCTTCCTCTACACTTTTATGTTTATTTATTTTTAATTAATTAATATATTTATTTTACTTTACAATATTGTATTGATTTTGCCATACATTGACACTTTAAAAATTCTGGTTTGTCATTTATGTTAAAGGCCATAAGTTGACCCCAGGGGGAGAAAAAAAAAAAAGAGAAGCTATTCAAAATTCCTATTTATTTTCAAGGTTTTGTAACTTGTAAAGCCTTTATTTTGAGGCAATACCATATATTTCTACTTCTTCTACTTCACCTCCTCAAGGCCTTGACCTAGTTGTGAGTGGATAACAGTGAAATGATATTACCTGAAATTAAACAGAAAATCAGATATATCATATCCCTTCATGGGATGTCAAGTAAGAAGAACCAGGGGAAGCTACAGAAAATGGGAACATAATCTAAATTGAAGTCTCTCAGTCATGTCTGACTCTTTGTGACCCCATGGCCTATAGTCCACCAGGCTCCTCTGTCCATGGGATTCTAAAGGCAAGAATACTGGAGTGGGTTGCCTGCTAAATTTACGTGTTGTTTGTTTTACTATTCATTATGTTATTGGTCTGAGAAAGGCATCTCTTAATAAAGGAAATTTCCCTGGAGATTTCCTTCTCCAGGGAATCTTCCTGACCCAGGAATCAAACCCAGGTCTCCCACATTTCAGGCAGATGCTTTAACCTCTGAGCCACCAGGGAAGCCCAAAGATATATAATGGAGAACTATTTTGATTGGGGAAAATAAAACTTTGATAAAGACTTGCAGAATAAATCAACTATACTTCAAATAAAAAATATTTATAGAATGCTATATTTATCAAATAATTTAGAGTCAAGATCAATACTTTCATTTAAAAATGAGATATCTGAACTTCAAGATATCTGAGTATCTTGTGTTTTTTTGGTGGGGAGTGTTATGTGAATGCATGCTCAGGTGTGTCCAACTCTTTGTGACCCCGTGGACTGTAGTTCACTGGCTCTTCTGTCCGTGGGATTTCCCAGGCAAGATTATTGGAGTGGGTTGCCATTTCCTTCTCCAGAGGATCTTCAAAACCCAGAGACTGAGCCTGTGCCACCTGATTGGAAGGCGGATTCTTTTCCACTGAACCACCGGGGAAGCCCCAGGGAGTGTTACATTGTATTATTAATATTGTCACTGAAGTAACTCTGGTGTATTAAACCTTGGCTTAATATTTAGATTCACTGTTCTCTTATATTCCAACATTCTTCCCTCTTCATAAAAGGCAAAATAAATAAAAAATACTTGTACTTTATGAGTATATAGAGTATATATATAATACTTCTCCTTAACAGTCACCTTTTCAAGTATATTTCAGTGTGAATCTTTTATTCTCTTCTATAAACCCATAGAAGATGGAAGATTTTTATATAAATCACCAAAAAAAATGTGAACATGAAGTCACTCAGTTATGTCTGACTCTTCACGACCCCATGGACTGTAGCCTGCCAGGCTCCTTTGTCCATGGGGATACTCTATACAATACTAGAGTGGGTTGCCATTTCCTTCTCCAGGGGATCTTCCTAACCCAGGGATCGAACCCAGGTCTCCCGCATTGCAGGCAAACTCTTTACCCTCTGCACCACCAGGGAAGCCCCTATAAATCCATAGTCTCTGAATATTCTTTGATGGAACATGTTTGCTCCATTTTGCAGTAAATTTTGGTAACCTGGAATGATTTCACCCACCTTCTGTGACTGATTTACTTTCAATTTTTCTTTAGGACCAACTTCAAACCAAACTGCCTTTAAAGCACTTTCTATGAACCCCAAAATATGAGCCCCCAAATAAAAATATCCCCCAAGGGTTATAGAGTCCCTCATGTGACTATTCATCTTTACTTTTACCACATTTCAGTTCAATTCTGTACTTCACTTTCTGTGTCTTTCTGTATCTATGCTGTGATTCTTAGAAAGCACCCAATGCATGCTGGCTGAATAGCTTGGATATAACATCTAACTGCAGACCTGTTTACATTTCTCCTTGGGGATTCCCCCTCAAGTATGTGTAATGCAATAATTTCAAGCTTAAACATTAGCTTTTGTCAAATGTGAACTAATATTTTCCTCCAGAAAAATAGACAGCATTACAAATTGTGTACAACTGGGGATACCATTGCAATGCTCATAAGCTCTACAAACTTCAAGAAGAAAATAAAATCTCTGACTGTTTTTTCAGCTCATTCTTCTTGTTATTATCAGGACTATTTTCACCCTTGACTTTCTTAATGGAAACCTAGCCCTAATTCTTTAAAAACACATGAAGAAGTAAATATGTAAATCTTCCTATATAATCCACAATTAGCAAACATCAAAGCACCTATTATTTTTTGATTGAATAACCTAAGTATTTATTTTTTCCTCTTTTCTACTCTCTCCCTCATTTTTTAATCTTATCAATTACTTCTGACTGACTTGATAGTAGAAAATAAAGTAAAAATTCCCTCAGTGTGTATATCTATTAGATGATGGGAACATTCTATTAACAAAATAAGGATGTGTGACTTTGGCACTACTAAGAAAGGCTTTATGCAAATTAGCATCAGTCTCAGTCTTCTCAAAGAATTTCATCCCTAAAATTGTCTTTATTTCAATAGGAAAATCAAGTATCATACTCATAGAAATTTATCTTGCAATTATAATATGTTATATGATATTTACAATTATTATGTTAACCTTCCATCAATACAGCAGGCTTTCTGAGGTCCTAGCCTGAGTTCTTCTTTATCCTCTATATGCCTGATAAAGAGTAGTTCTTCAATTAATATTTGTTGTATGATTGAATGGACAAATCTTTTAAAGAGGCACAACATTTAATAAGACATATATAATCAATTGTATATGGATTCCTTCATTGAGCAATAAAAGGTTTTGGCAATTTCTCCCCTTATGAATAACTTGCAATGTGTTGCTGTCAGAATTATGAATTAGCAACACTATTGGCAAGGTTGATAGATGATATATTAACTTTCTCTGGAATGGCATTCCATTTTCTGCAGTATTTTATTTTCAAACTATATGTCTGCCTTATCAAATCACAATTTAATGTTTATTTTTGATACATAAAATTATTTCAAAATCACATTTATGAGCATTTGAAAAATATAATGAAGAGTTACAGTGATGAGCTGTATTTATTCTACCACTTCAATCTTCCTGATAGATTTCTACTTGTCATTTTGCAAATGTTTTCTGGAAGATATTCTGTTGAGCATAAACAAGTCATCTATTTCAAGTGAGTCATTGTGTAACTTTGCAGTTACTTTTAAAATAATCACCAAACTCAAATAAGAAATTAATCTCTACATTCCAAGGTAAATGCAATAAGAGTAATACAATTTCTGACAGTTGTAAGAAATTGGGTGGCTTATAATGTGTTTGCATAAATATTCTCCCTCTTGATCTTCATCATGACCTTTTGAATATGCGTGCTCAGTTGTGTCTGACTCTCTGACCCCATGGGACTGTAGCCCTCCAAAGTCCTCTATACATGGAAATTTCCAGGCAAGAATACTAGAGTGGGTTTTCATTTCCTTCTCCACCAAGACACTTTGAAGGATACAAATTATTCACTTTGTGATGGTAAAAGAAACTAAGGCAAGGATAGGTTAAACGATATTCCTATAATCACAGTAATTTTCACAACTGGAAAGTAAACCAGGTCTTCTGAACTTAAAATTGCTTTTCTTTTTTTCATACTACTCTAACTTGATATTGACACATTACTGTTTCCTTCCATGATTATTCTGAAACTCCTTTCTTTACTTGGTTAAAAAAATATATACTCTTTGTTTTTTAACTAAGTAGGAACAAATTAGGTCAGCACATACATCTACAATACATCCCTTGAAGTACGGTTTCAAAGACCAGGTAACACAATAAGTGCAGGTTTCCAGTCCCTACAATAAATTTTGAAATTAGGATAACAAGGATATCCTTACACACAGGGAAAGTTTTCTGTCTCATAGTAGTTGGTCACAAATGGATTGTGTTGTTGGTGTTAGTTGCTCAGTCATGTCTGACTCTTTGTGAAACCGTGGACTATAGCCGGCCAGGCTCCTCTGTCCATGGGATGCTCCAGGCAAGAACACTGGAGTGGGTTGCCATTCCCTTCTCCAGGGGATCTTCCTGACCCAGAGATTGAACCCAGGTCTCCTGAATTGCAGGCAGGTTCTTTACCATCTGAGCCACCAGGGAAGCAAAATGGATTCTATCTGTTCTAAATTATTAGCCCTCTC
The DNA here is from genome assembly GCF_019923935.1 of Bubalus bubalis. NCBI lineage: Eukaryota > Metazoa > Chordata > Mammalia > Artiodactyla > Bovidae > Bubalus > Bubalus bubalis. The sequence continues at coordinate 4,767,686 of NC_059179.1, read as the reverse complement.
AGTTTTCGAGAGCAGATAGTCAACCTAAGCGTAAGCAACCTTGCCCACCTACTTCAACATGCCTTACAAATACTATCATTTCTTGGTATACCACAGTCTCCAAGTGGGTGAGAATTTCTGTTATCTATTCCTATGTTTTGAGAGACACTGACACAGATATAAAGAAGCAACTTTAGGAAATCCCCATTGTGTTTGATTATACAGCCTTCTACTTTTTTTTTTTTTTTTCTTTTTTGCAGCTATCACAGTAACTCCTAAACATGTCCTGTGCTTAGTAGTTTCAGGAAGCATTTGATGTATCTTGTCTCATTTATTTTCCCTAGTTCAAAAAGGCTTAAGATGTTGTCCAGTACCATTCAGTAAAGAGCCAATTAGGAATAGCAATCCAAGTCTTAGGAGAGGGAATACAGCACCATCCTAAAGATTACCCTGCCTTCACACTCAGCTTTAACTTTATATCATTCTGCTGCTACCCACAAAAAGCTGACTAACTGCAAATATTTATTAATTTAAGTTTTTAATGAATTTGGTGACAGCAGCAATTTTATATAAATTTTTTGGTGCTGCTTCTTGGTCAAGACATTTCTCCTTTTCTTATCTCCACCAAGTGCTAAGAACAGCATGTATGAAATAGAAAAATGATTATTCTTGAGGGATAGATTAGAAAGATTCAAGTTCATTTACCACAATCTGACACATGAAAAGAAGAGTAAAAGAGAAAAGAAGGAACTAGCTCTGAAAAATAGGGCTGATAAAGGAATTCATCAGCATCAAGCCAACTGCCAGCTTGAGACTTAACAAATCCACTTGCTTCCCTTAATTAGTACCCTTTTCCTTCTAAGGAAATCTTGATAAAATCCTTTACAAAGCTAGTCTCTTTTAAACTATGTACCATAGGTAAGCAATATTAATTGGATATTTAATTACAGATTCTCTGTGCAAGCTTCAGCAGTGAACAACTATTATTATATTGTAGCACTCTTACTTTTAAATTGACTCTGTAATAACTCTGAAAGCTGTGTAAAGTAAAATTAAATCCTTATCCATAGACAATCACTTTAGCATTTGTACTGTGTCTAAGAAGTACCAAGGTTAAGTTGATATTACTCATTATGAATATAAATTATAAGATCCATTTACTTTCATTCTTATTCCTATGTATCTTGAACACACACACACATTACGATAAAGACAATCAAAATATGATTTTAGCAGCAAAGAATGGTACATTATTTTTAGGTAATAAATTTTCCCCTAATAAATAAACTTGTGATTTGATATTATAGTATGTAAAAGTTTGTGAGATATTTTCTATTCCATTATCTGTTCTTTTCAGCTTCTGTTCTAATGGGTTGTATGCCCATTACTAAGGACACAGATTTATATCTTTGTATAAACTTATCTCCATGTTTTAAAATAAATGTAAAAAAATACAGTGTGTGTGAGAACCATAAATCAGTGGTGTGGATATATGGAGAGATTATATTAATAGTGATATGTTATCAAAAGGGTAGCTATAAAGTCTGGAAATGTAGAAAAAGATTTTTGAACTCTCCTCATAATTACTTTTGGGATATGCCAAACACAGTAAATTCAGTAAAAATCAGAGCGATAAAAATCATCTTAGGTAACGTATCACCAATGTGTACACAGAGAGAGATGAAATTCTGCATTAATGCACAATGTTAGATGAAACTTCTGTGAGTACACAAAACTATGTGTTGGTACCAAGGGACAAGGCATCAACAGGATATTTTATTGTGAACCATTCATTAGCTATATCTGCCCATGTTTCCAAACATTAAAAACACATTATGTAGTGGATTTTATAAGAATACAACCTTCAACTGCATTAGCATTATTAAAATTGAATTGGATTCTAAAAGTCACTAGAGCATCCACATCTGCTACCACCACTTTTTTCTCCTAAGAGAACTTTGCTTGCTCCAAATTATGCATACTGTACAACAACCTCTTTCACCTTTGCAGCTTTATCCAAGTTTTACCAACATATTAACTTCCTGTACTTATATTTTATTATTTTCCTTCATCTCTCCAACATTTGTTCATGATTATAGACTATAAACCACATAATTCTTGTCCATTATCACCTCTATAATTCAGTTCAGTTCAGTCACTCAGTTGTGTCTGACTCTTTACGACCTCATGAACTGCAGCACATCATGCCTCCTTGTCCATCACCAACTCCCAGAGTCCACCCAAACCCATGTCCATCAAGTTGGTGATGCCATCCATCCTCTGTCCCCTTCTCCTCCTGCTCTCCATCATCCCCAGCATCAGGGTCTTTTCACAAGAGTCAGCTTTTCGCAGCAGGTGGCCAAAGGATTGGAGTTTCAGCTTCAACATCAATCCTAACGATGAACACACAGGACTGATCTCCTTCAGAACGGACTGGTTGGATCTCCTTGCAGTCCAAGCGACTCTCAAGAGTCTTCTCCAACACCACAGTTCAAAAGCATCAATTCTTCAGCCCTCAGCCTTCTTCACAGTCCAACTCTCACATCCATACATGACCACTGGAAAAACCATAGCATTGACTAGACAGACCTTTGTTGACAAAGTAATGTTTCTGCTTTTCAACATGCTATCTTGGTTGGTCATAACTTTCCTTCCAAGGAGTAAGTGTCTCTTAATTTCATGGCTGCAGTCACCATCTGCAGTGATTTTGGAGCCCTCCAAAATAAAGTCTGAAACTATTTCACTGTTTCCACATCTATTTGCCATGAAGTGATGGGACCAGATGCCATGATCTTAGCTTGCTGAATGTTGAACTTTAAGCCATCTTTTTCACTCTCCTCTTTCACTTTCATCAAGACACTCCTCAGTGTTTGTTCACTTTTTGCCATAAAGGTGATGTCATTTGCATACTTGACGTTATTGATATTTCTCTCAACAATCTTGATTCCAGCCTGTGCTTCATCCAGCCCAGCATTTCTCATGATGCACTCTGTATATAAGTTAAATAAACAGGGTGACAATATACAGCCTTGATGTACTCTTCCTATTTGGAACCAGTTGGTTGTTCCAGGTCCAGTTCTAACTGTTGCTTCCTGACCTGCATACAGGTTTCTCAAGACGTAGGTCAGGTGGTCTGGTATTCCCATCTCTTTTTCAGAATTTTCCACAGTTTACTGTGATCCACACAGTCAAAGGTTTTGGCATAGTCAATAAAGCAGAAATAGATGTTTTTCTGGAACTCTCTTGCTTTTTTGATGATCCAGTGGATGTTGGCAATTTGATCTCTGGTTCCTCTGCCTTTTTGAAAACCACCTTAAACATCTGGAAGTTCATGGTTCATGTATTGCTGAAGCCTGGCTTGGAGAATTTTGAGCATTACTTTACTAGTGTGTGAGATGAGTGCAATTGTGCGGTATCTGAACATTTTTTGGCATTACCTTTCTTTGGGATTGGAATGAAAACTGACCTTTTCCAGTCCTGTGGCCACTGCTGAGTTTTCCAAATTTGCTGGCATACTGAGTGCAGCACTTCACAGCATCATCTTTCAGGATTTGAAATAGCTCAACTGGAATTCCATCACCTCCACTAGCTTTGTTCATAGTGATGCTTCCTAAGACCCACTTGACTTCACCTTACAGGATGTCTGGCTCTAGGTGAATGAACACACCATCATGATTATCTGGGGTGTGAAGATCTTTTTTGTACAGTTTTTCTGTGTATCCTTGCCACCTCTTCTTAATATCTTCTGCTTCTGTTAGGTCCCTAGCATTTCTGTCCTTTATTGTGCCCATCTTCGCATGAAATGTTCCCTTGGTATCTCTAATTTTCTTGAAGAGATCTCTAGTCTTTCCCATTCTATTGTTTTCCTCTGTTTCTTTGCATTGATCACTGAGGAAGGCTTTCTTATCACTCCTTGCTGTTCTTGAACTCTGCATTCAAATAGGTATATCTTTCTTTTTCTCCTTTGGTTTTTGCTTCCCTTCTTTTCACAGCTATTTGTAAGGCCTCCTCAGACAGCCATTTTGCTTTTTTGCATTTCTTTTTCTTGGGGATGGTTTTGATTCCTGTCTCCTATACAATGTCACAAACCTCCATCCATACTTCATCAGGTACTCTGTCAGATCTAGTCCCATAAATCTCTTTCTCACTTCCACTGTATAGTCATAAGGGCTTTGATTTAGGTCATATCTGAATGGTCTAGTGGTTTTCTCCACTTTCTTCCCTTTCAGTCTGATTTTGGCAATAGGAGTTTATGATTTGAGGCACTGACAGCTCCTGGTCTTGTTTTTGCTGATTGTATAGAGCTTCTCCATCTTTGGCTGAAAAGAATATAATCAATCGGATTTTGGTGTTGACCATCTGGTGATGTCCATGTGTAGAGTCTTCTCTTGTGTTGTTGCAGGAGGGTGTTTGCTATGACCAGTGCATTCTTTTGGCAGAACTTTGTTGTGCAGAAGTGTGGCAGCTTTGATAGACAGTGCAGAGGCATGGCCAAGAGAAGCTACCCCACGTCCATGGTCAGGGGAAGTGGCTGAGAGGCAGTATCCCATGTCCAAAGTAAGGAGCGGTGGCTGCACTTTGCTGGAGCACCTGTGAAGAGATACCTCACATCCAAGGTAAGAGAAACCCAAGTAAGACGGTAGGCACTGAGAGAGGCCATCACAGGGCAAACAGACGGAAACCACAATCACAGACAACTAGCCAATCTGATCACACGGACCGCAGCCTTGTCTTACTCAATGAAACTAAGCCATGCCGTGTGGGGCCACCCAAGATAGATGGGTCATGGTGGAGAGGTCTGACAGAATGTGGTCCACTGGAGAAGGGAATGGCAAACCACTTCAGTATCATTGCCTTGAGAAGCCCACGAAGAGCATGAAAAGGCAAAAAGATAGGACACTGAAAGATGAACTCCCCAGGTCATTAGGTGCCCAATATGCTGCCGGAGATCAGTGGAGAAATAACTCCAGAAAGAATGAAGGGATGCAGCCAAAGCAAAAACAACACCCAGTCGTGGATGGGACTCTTGATGGAAGCAGGGTTTGATGCTGTAAAGAGTAATATTGCATAGGAACCTGGAATGTTAGGTCCATGAATCAAGGCAAATTGGAAGTGGTCAAACAGGCGATGGCAAGAGTGAACACCAACATTCTCGAAATCAGTGAACTAAGATGGACTGGAATGGGTGAATTTAGTCAGATGACCACTATATCTACTACTGTGAGCAGGAATCCCTTAGAAGAAATAGAGTAGCCATCATAGTCAACAAAAGAGTCCGAAATGCAGTACTTGGATGCAATCTCATAAACGACAGAATGATCTCTGTTCGTTTCCAAGGCAAACCATTCAATGTCACAGTAATCCAAGTCTATGCCCCGACCCATAATGCTGAAGAAGATGAAGTTGAAAGGTTCTATGAAGACCTACAAGACCTTCTAGAACTGGTACCCAAAAAAGATGTCCTTTTCAGTATAGGGGACTGGAATGCATAAGTAGGAAGGCAGGAAACACCTGGAGGAACAGGCAAATTTGGCCTTGGAGTACAGAATGAAGCAGGGCAAAGGCTAATAGAGTTCTGCCTCTATAATTAGGCTCATATTGTTTAATGCCACTTAGAATTAAAATTAACCTAAATTAAGTTATTCTTACATCTCACACCCCCAAAGATATGAAACTACCCCCTTTATGTTCTCAGAACATTTATAACAGGTTAGATACAAAAAAAAAAAAATCACTATTTTTTAGTATATTCACAGAGGTTTGCACCCATCATAATAGATTTTATATTTTCTTCATTCCCAAAAGAAAATTTACCCATTAGCAGACATTCCTAATTCTCCCTCACCTCTTTCATTTCAAGGCAACCTCAAACATACTTTCTGTCTCAACAGACTTGCCTGTTCAGCACATGGAATGTAAGTGGACTCATACAGTATGTGGTCTTTTATGCCTGGCCTCTTTCACTTAGCATAAAGTTTTAAAGATTTATTCATATTGTAGTATGCATACTCATATATTTATTGCTACATTATACTACCTTGTGTGGGTATAGCACATTACTTCTATTTTTAGTTGATAGACATTTGACTTGTTTCCATTTCAGGTTATTATGTATAATCATAATGTGAAAGAGTTGTATAGTTATATGGCTTCCTTTCCCTTGGGTGTATATCTGAATGGAATTGCTAAATCCTATCATAACTCTAAGTGTAAAATGTTTAGTAACAGTCAAAATGTTTTCTAGAGTGTCTGCCTCCTTTTGCATTCCTAATGGCAATATATATGGTTCTAAGTTCTTCACACCCTCAAGAATATTGCTTTCAATCTGTCTTTCTGATTATAGCATTTCTAGGGCATATGAAGTTATATTTTCTTGTGGTTTTTACTTGCCATTCTTAATGGCTAATTATGATAATATTACTATGAGGTTATTAGTCATATTTTATTCTTTCTTAATCATTTTATTTACTTTTCCATGGAGAAATGTTTACTTTTCCTTTGTATATTTTAATAGACCCATTTTTATTTGTCTTATTGAACTTCAAGAGTTCTTTACACATACTTAGTATGCAAGTATATTTTGTATATACATGATTTGCAAATATTTTCTCCAATTTGTGCTGCATTTCCACTTTCTTCATGATGTCCTTTAAAACACAAATGTTTTAATTTTGATGAAGAATGATTTAGCTAAATTTTTTTGTTCATGTTTTCTGTTGGATTGTTGTACCCTATGGTAGTTCTTTGTTAAGTTGTGAGGACCCTCCATACTGTTTTCTGTAATGGCTATACAAATTTATATTCACACCAACAATGCACAAAAATTTCCTTTACTCCACATCGTGGACAACACTTAATGTATCTTATCTTTCTGATAATAGTCATTTTAACAGGTGTGAAGTGATGCCTCATCATGGATTTGATTTGCATTCCTCTGGTGATTAATGATGCTGAGAACATTTTTACATATCTGTTGACCGTTTGTACATTGTCATTAGAAAAATGTCTCTTCAGGTACTCTGCCAATTTTTAATTTGAGTATTTGGGCCTTTTTGATTTTGTGTACTTTTTTGTTGCCGTTTGGGTTTATTTTGTTATTGAGTTGTATGTATGATCTTACTGGGCTCAAGTTATTCCAGGGAAGGTTGTGTTCCTCTCTGGAAGCTCAAGAGAAAAATCTGTTTAATTTCTATTCCTCACTTTTGCAAGTCTCCTGTATTCATTGGCTCAGAGTACATTTTGAATATCATCAACACGAAGTGAAATTTGTATCTTATCATTCTAATATTTTCTTCTCGCTCTCTCTTAAGTCCTCTTGTGACTACACTGGACTCACCTAATTAATATAGGATAATCTCATTTTACTGTCAGTAAAATAAGGAATACCCTCAGTTCTGTCTCCAAGATTAATTATTTATTTCTCTTGTAAGGTGATATATCAACAGATACCAGGGATTAGGGCATGGGACATCTTCTGGAGGCCATTATTCTGCCTACTTCAGATACCCTAGAATTTCTGTTGTGTTTCTAGATTGAATTTGCTTTTCCAACTTGTTGAAATATGAGGGATATTTGCCCTGGAGTCTATGTTTTACCTATAGATTTGATAGTACTGTAATTAAACTATGGTTGGCATGAAGTTCCTCAGGTAGATAATATAAATATAAGTAAAAATTTTACAAGAGCTTGTCAATATTTTTTCAAATGTCCAGAGTTCCTAATGTATTGTAACTTCTGGATTTTAAGGTTGCTTTAGTGAACATTGTCAAATTAATCATTATTTGAAATATTTTTCTTTCCTATATTAGATTAGTTGGCTATGACTCTATATTTTGCTATTTTTCAGTCTTGCACAAATTAGGGCATTCACAGATTTTTATCCATGCTTTGATTAAGCCACTTTATTGAATGCAAATTTTGTGGGGGGCAAAAAAAAAAGTATAAGTTTCTTAATTAAATTCCACCATCTCAACATGTATAATTCATAGTGAGTCAGGGTTTGTGTTATGTAATCACTATCATCATATCCTCATCATGACCCTTGTCATCATCATTATTATTACTTCTAACCAGTATAAATGATGACTTTTTAATTTAGAAATATGTGGCATGAAGTATGCTGTGTTTATTCCAGAAATTATTTCATTTAATCCTTCTAAAAGTTATGAGGTCAGTACTATTTTATATTAGTTTAATCCATAACAAAATCAAAGCTCAGAGATGTTTAATGATTTGCTCCTGGTAGGGCAGAATTTGAAAATATATGCTTTTCATCCAATGATAAATCAGATAATTGGATATCAAGTGTTACTGGGAAAACTGCCAGCATATGACTACAGAGTACGTAAAAGTATTGTACTGAGTACCATGAATTTGAAATATAAAGTCAATATATTTTAATATTCTATATATCTTGTTATTTCATGACTCATTATTCTTTGTATCAATGCCACTCATCATTTTATAGAAAGAATAACTACAAATTAGGATAAAGGCATCACTACTCAGGTTGACATTCAAGTCAGATGTTTTGAATCTTATGCAAGAGCTCAATCATGAGAGCCACGCTTCTCTGAGAATAAAATAATTTAACTTCCAAAGAGTTGTCTTGCCCAGAAAAGAGAGAAGCACTGAAGTCTGGGTAAAACATTTTACTATCAGCCCTGGAATACAGAAGGCAAAGCGTATGGCATAAAGGGAGCTTCTATTCCACAGTGACAAGAAAATTTTTTCTGAACAGCAGGTAGTTTAGCCAAAAGGGAATATTCAGCGGGGATAAAACCAGGGTGAAAATTCTGCCTATGTTTCTGAGAATAATCTGTGATCTACTGAACCAGGCCAAGGTCTATAGTGAGTTTTTGGAGTTTGAAGACGAATACCTCACATGAGTGAAAGAGGTGAACACAAAATATTTAAATCTCTAATTTTCTATAATGTTCTATGACCATGGGAGGTGATTATGGCAGAGGATAAATGTGGTATCATTCAATCCCTGGATCAGGAAGATCCTCTGGAGAAGGGCACAGCAACTCACTACACAATGCTTGCCTAGAGAGTTCTGTGAAAAGAGGAGCCTGGTGGGCTACAACCCATATTGTTGCAAAGAGTTGAACACAATTTAAGTGACTTAGCACACATGCATAAATGTGGTATCATGTTTTTAGGCTAAGAAAAAGATTGATAGAATGCCAAGTCTGTTCCCTTGTAGGTTGTATGTGATATTGATAAAAATCCAAATGCTCCTATGCATACTGTGGGATGCACAAGGCTTCTATGAATTATGACACCAGATTAATTGCTATCAGTTTGCCTCTTAATTTCTGTATTAAGAGGCAAATTGATAGCAAGTCCAAAGTAGAAGTTAAAACCAAATGGCATGACTTGATTGAGAAGTGTAGGATCAGCAGAGCCAGCTGAAGGCCAGTCAGAGAAACTTGTCCAGATTTACAGGATGAAAAGCTAGAAATTAATTAAGCAGAGACAGCACAGTTAATACTACACTTTTTCAGTAGCTAATCCATGAATACAGGAAAGCTGTTGAATAAAGACAAGTCCACACTTTAGTTAGAAATCAGCACAAATATCAACAGAAACCTCTATTTTTCTTGCTCAGGTTGCAATATGAGCTTCCCTTGTGTCCTTACACTAATGAGGGAAAAAAGTTATTGATACAGCATAAGTGAGACTGATTCAAAATAGGGAAAAGAGTATGTCAAGGCTGTATATTATCATCCTGCTTACTTAACTTATATGTAGAGAACGTCATGCGAAATAGCAGTCTGGATTAAGCACAAGCTGGAATCAAGATTGCCAGGAGAAATATCAATAACCTCAGATATGCAGATTACACCACCCTAATGTGAGAAAGAAAGAGAAACTAAATAACTTCTTGATGAAGGTGAAAGAGGAGAGTGAAGAAGCTGGCTTAAACCTCAACATTCAGAAAACTAAGATCATGGCATCTAGTCCCATCACTTCATGGCAAAATAGATATGGAAAAAATGGAAGCAGTGATATGCTTAATTTTCCTGGGCTCCAAAATCACTGCAGATGGGGACTGAAGCCATGGAATTAAAAGATGTTTGCTCCTTGGAAGAAAAGCTATGATGAACCTCACAGCATATTAAAAAGCAGAAACATTGTTTTGCTGACAAAGGTCCATATAGTCAAAGCTACTGTTTTACCAGTAGTCATGTTGGGGTGTGAAAGCTGGACCATAAAGAAGGTTGAGTCCCAAAGAATTTATACTTTCAATCTGTGATGCTATAGAATACTTTTGAGAGTTCCTTGGACAGCAAGGAGATCAAACCAGTTAATCTCAAAGGAAATCAACCGAATATTCATTCGAAGGACTGATGCTGAAGCTGTAGTTCAAGTTGTTTGACCACCTGATGCGAAGAACCAGTTCATTGGAAAAGACCCTGATTCTGGGAACCATTGAAGGCAGGCGGAGAAGGGGGTGACAGAGATGAGATGGTTGGATGGCATCACCAACTCAATGGACATGAGTTTGAGAAAACTCTGGGAGATAGTGAAGGACAGGGAGACTGGTGTGCTGTGGTCTGTGGGGTGACAAAGAGTCGAACATGACTGAGCAACTGAGGTGCTCAACACCTCAACACAAGTGAGGAGCACAACAACAAGGTGAGTCTAAGATGTGTGCATATTGGGGAAGGGGATGGTTATGGTGGAGGTGATTGAATGGAGAAAGCTTGAAGGCTCGATCATTTATCTAAAAGAAACTGGGTTTACCTTTTAAAGATCATGTTAAATTAGAGAAGACTGCTGCTGCTGCTACTGCTAAGTCGCTTCAGTCGTGTCCAACTCTGTGCGACCCCATAGACGGCAGCCCACCAGGCTCACCCATCCCTGGGATTCTCCAGGCAAGAACACTGGAGTGGGTTGCCATTTCCTTCTCCAATGCATGAAAATGAAAAGTGAAAGTGAAGTCGCTCAGTCATGTCTGACTGTTAGCGACCCCATGGACTGCAGCCTACCAGGCTCCTCCATCCATGGGATTTTCCAGGCAAGAGTACTGGAGTGGGGTGCCATTGCCTTCTCCGAGAGAAGACTGAGATAATTTAAATGGATAAGTCTACTTATTACATTTTTTTTGTTATTTATATTTACTATTACAAGGTTTATCGAATCTGGGGCCATTATAGATAAGCTCAGTTACAGAAAACAGAAAAGATTTTTCTTTTTTTCATGTCTGTATCACTGTAAAATCTAACTCCCTGCTGCATGAGACACAACACTTGTAATAACATTGTACATCAGTAGAATCTTCCTTGGATTCCTTTCTTTCAGTTTTATTGCAGCCCTAAATTTTACTGCACTTTTGTTTATACTCTCCCATATTTCTCCATTACCAGAGAAGAATTACAATGACAATAAAAGTATTGCAAAAGGAAGAAAAAACTGAACATCTATCCAAGCAACAAAACATTGAGTTAAAATAATGAAAGAAGCTGTCTTATCTTTGTTTTTAGCAATTTAACATAAAGATAAGACAAAAAGAAAAGAGAATAAAGAAGAAAAAAAAGAGAAAGGGAGAAAAAAAAAAAAAAAAACCAAGTCAGACAACTGGGCAATGTCTCTCCAACTTGCAAAAACCTGAAGAAATATATGGTGTGATTTCTTTTTAATGTTGTGCTTCACCTTTTCCCTTGCTGAGAAAATCTATTGATCACTATTTAACAAAAATTTAAATATATAACCTTGATGGCAAATAGTTATAAATTGAGTACTTTGCTGTTAAACAGAACTTTATTTTCATTTTATTGTTAAGAATTGTTTTTCCTATTCTAAAGACTAGACTTTCAAAAACTGGCCATTCATGAACCAATTAGAATATGTAAGATGCCAATAGCAACATCATTCATCCAGTTTTCTAAGGTTCAATTTTACCTCATCCAGTGGCTACATTAGGTTCATACGGATGAGACTAAAAATGTCAGCAAGCATTGGCACCTGAAGACTCATTATAAAACAATGGCTAAACAAAGTGACTTCGTTGGTGGAATGCCTAACCTCTGCCTTTTAAATAAGTGTAATGAGTGCTTTACATAGCTCTTGAATTAAATATTTACACTATTTATTCAGACATACTGAATAAATAGCAGAATGCCAATTCATTAGTTTACCTTGAGAAATACCCATGTTACCGCTGGTTACCCAGTTCTCTCTCAGTACTATCTATAAAGGACTGCCCTTTATAATGGGTTTCCTTGGTGGCTCTCTTGGAGAAGGAAACAGAACCCACTCCAATACTCCTGCCTGGAGAGTTCTATGGACAGAGGAGCCTGGCAGGCTACAGTCCATGGGGTCGCAAAGAGTAGGACATGACTGAGCAACAAACACACTTTGGTGACTCAGTGGTAAAGAATTCACCTGCAATGTAGGAGACCTGGGTTCAATCCTTGGGTCAGGAAGAATCTCTGGAGAAGGAAATGCCAACCCATTCCAGTATTCTTGCCTGGGAAATTCCATGGACAGAGAAACCTGGTGGGCTATGGTCCATGGCGTCACAAAATAGACACAACTTAGCAAGTAAACAACAACTATAAAGGAAGCCAATATTATTATCAAAAAAGTTATTGATGAGTTTAGAGTCAGAGTAAGGGAAATTCATTACATAAATTCAATGATTAAAGACCCTACATAACTGATCAATGGGTCAGTTTAGAAACACAGCTGTGAACAGCCATCAGAAAAATAAATGTATATGTCTCCCCAAATTTAAACTGCTACTTTACAGGATAAATGCCTAAATACAAAAGTGATTCTTAAATGTAAAGAATGATTCAGTACATGTCACCTTTAATTAATGACTTTTCTTTAGTAAATTTAAGCACTGTATAGGTGATTTTGCTACTTTATGGAATAATTACATTGAATAGATCCATAAAGCTACTGTTGTTTCTATTCAGTCACTAAGTCATGTCAGACTCTGTGAGCCCATGAACTGCGCCAGGCTTCCTTGTCCTTCATTATCTCCCAGAGTGTGCTCAAACTCATGTCCATTGAGTCGGTGATGCCATCCAACCATCTCATCCTCTGCTGTCCCCTTCTCCTCCTCTCATCAATCTTTCCCAGCATCAGGGTCTTTTCCAGTGAGTTGGTTCTTCACATCAGGTGGTCAAAGTATTGGAGCTTCAGCTTCAACATCAGCCCTTCCAATGAATATTCAGGGTTGATTCCCTTTAGGACTGACTGGTTTGATCTCCTTGCTGTCCAAGAGACTCTCAAGAGTCTTCTTCAGTACCACAGTTCAAAAGCTTCAATTCTTTGGTACTCAGCTTTTTTTATGGTCCAACTATCACATATGTACATGACTACTTGAAAAACCACAGCTTTGACTATATTGACTTTTGTCAGCAAAGTGATGTTTCTGGTTTTAATACGCTGTCTAGGTTAGTAATTACTAATTACTAGTTAATAACCACATATAACTTCAGATTCCTTGTGTTCGTCTAATTGAATGAAGAAAAGTACATGATTTCATTCATTAAAAAAAAAAAAACTGACTAAAACACAACTTGGGTGGCTCAGATGATAAAGAATCTACCTGCAATGCCAGAGTGGAAGTTGCTCAGTCATGTCCGATTCTTTGTGAACCCATGGACTATACAGTCCATGAAATTCTCCAGGCTGGAATACTGGAGTGGGTAGCCTTTCCCTTCTCCAGGGGATCTTCCCAAACCAGGGATCGAACCCAGGTCTCCCGCATTGCGGGCGGATTCTTTACCAGCCGAGCCACCAAGGAAGCCCAGAGACCTGGGTTCAATTCTTGGGTTGGGAAGATGCCCTGGAGAAGGGAACGACTACCTTCTCCAGTTTTCTTGCCTGGAGAATTCCATGGGACAGAGGAGCCTGACAGGCTACAGTGCATGGGATTGCAAAGAGTAGGATATGATTGAGCAACTTTCATTTTCAGTTTTTTAGAACTTTGTCTGTTGTGTATATTCAGATTCATTGTATTAGCAAAGTTCTATTCACAATTAGCAGCAAACTCTCTTCTAAAACTGAACAAGTGAAATATTAACATATAGGTTTCTTGTTTATTAATCAACTACTCAATTGAAAAGCTGATGTGCATAAGGCACTATACTAAGCAATAGTAAAATAATAACAAGGGATAAGATCTAATATTTATTGAGTATTTCACTATAACAGCACTGTCTTAAACTCTTTATGCGTGATAGCTCATCCAATCCTTGCAGAAATCTAGAAAACGTGAAACACATCCTTTCTCCTGGGCTCTTTGTAACTCGAGCATCATCGACTTTAAAGGAATAGCTCTGATACCTCCTTAAAGGTCATTCCACCCCACATCTTTATCTCTACTGAATGCTCAGTAGAGATTATCCTACATGTAACATTCTCAGAGTCCTTGTTATACTATTCTTGAAACATCTCTTCTTGACAGTTCTACAGTAGTTTTCCTATAAATGTCTTTATGGCAGAACATCTTTCCTTGTGCATCCTTAAAATCTATCACTAGGGCCAGTCCTCAGCAGTTTCCCAGGAAAGCAGCATTTCTTAAAGTCTAGTCTGCATATCAATGCTGTGTCTGTGCAGTCCTCCAGACTTTTTTTTTTTTAATTATTTCTAAATAGGTTTCCTGTTGTATTATTTTCATTTTCTAAGGCAAACATATTTATGTCACACTGAGTCCTTTTAGGATTATCATCTTATAATTTACTGAAGATATTTATTACTTGTTTCAAAGGTGCTATCATATATAAATTAAATTCTTCTGGATTATAAAGGAGGAATTTGCTTAGAGTAGACTAGTCCTAAGATGGTTTTATTTTTTGACACAATCTAGAACAAAACAGGAGAAGGCAATGGCAACCCACTCCAGTACTCTTGCCTGGAAAATCCCATGGATGGAGGAGTCTGGTAGGCTGCACTCCATGGGGTCGCTAAGAGTTGGACAGGACTGAGCGACTTCACTTTCACTTTTCACTTTCGTGCATTGGAGAAGGAAATGGCAACCCACTCCAGTGTTCTTGCCTGGAGAATCCCAGGGACGGGGGAGCCTGGTGGGCTGCCGTCTATGGGGTCGCACAGAGTCGGACACGACTGAAGCGACTTGGCAGCAGGAGCATCAGCAGCAGAACAAAACATAGGGTTTCTAATTTAGAGGATAATATATGTGTATATGTGTTTTTATAAATATGCTTCATACATACATAAGTACATGGACCTTCCTATTTTCATCCTGGGGCTTTGCAGGTAGCTCAGACAGTAAAGAATCTGCCTACAATGCGGGAGACCCAGGTTCAATCCCTGGGTCAGGAAAACCCCCTGGAGAAGGGAATGACAACCCATTTCAGTATTATTGCATGGAGAATCCTATGGACAGAGGAGTCTAGTGGGCTACAGTCCATGAGGTCACAAAGAATTGGACATGACTAAGCAACTAACACATACATTTTAATGATATGCGTGAAATATGTTCTTGAAAAGTTATGTGGATTCTGATTTGGTATTATTTTAACATTTTATAAACTATTAATATTATTCATTCCTTTCCTTATTGTTTAATTAGTTTCAGAAACTTACTGGGTAGAGTAATCAAATCAAACCCTGGCACTATAGCTGTTTGAATTGATTAAGATAATACTTAACAAATTACTGGGAAACTTGATCCTGAAACATAGAGCTATAATTAACATATCAAAGAATCCTATTGCTCCATAATTTATGGAATTAAAAAAGAAGAACTTTTGCTTTCTTTTTCCCTTATAACAAAGTTTTACCAATATTTTCAAACACTTATTATCACAGATATGTTTAAAATATTTGGTTTCTGTAATTATTTCTACAAATAGTGATTGCTTTGTTTTGTATGCAGTTAAACAATTTTAAATGGATGTTCACATTATTCTAATAAAGAAAAATAGATAAAAATGCCAATAGAAAATATCTGTTATTATCATATTCACTGATATAGTTCTTCTTTCCAAATGTAAGTATGGTAAATGGGAAAGAGAAAAAACATTAAACCATTTATAAAATATGTGCTCATATCTATAAAATCCATTAGGTTTTCTCCTTTTTATATAATATATAACCTTGGAAGTAAAATATAATTTTACAGGTCAGTTACAAAATAAAATGATTTTTCTAATCTATAATTTTATATATTTGTTACAATATAAAATCATTATTACATCTTGAAACTAAACTTATGGATTTTCAAGAGTTGTATAGATAATGTTTCCAACAGCACTGCTGCTGCTGCTGAGTCGCTTCAGTCGTGTCCGACTCTGTGCGACCCCAGAGACGGCAGCCCACCAGGCTCCCCCGTCCCTGGGACTCTCCAGGCAAGAACACTGGGGGGGGTTGCCATTTCCTTCTCCAATGCATGAAAGTGAAAAATGAAAGTGAAGTCGCTCAGTCATGTATGACTCTTTGCAACCCCATGGACTGCAGCCTTCCAGGCTCCTCCGCCTATGGGATTTTCCAGGCAAGAGTACTGGAGTGGGCTGCCATTGCCTTCTCCTTCCAACAGCACAATTAACTTACAACCTTGAATATGTTAGCTACATACTCTAGATGAAGACAAGCAAATCCTTAAATAGGCAAGTTTATTCTGATTTCAAAAAGCTTCATGCCATGCATATGCTCCTTTACCTTCACCCTGTTCCATTACCAAAATGATGGATATATTTTTACTGACATCATATGTCCCTTACAAATACTTGTTCTTTAGTGCATTCCCTATCTAAAGTGTCACTAAGTCCCTAGCTACTCTCATACCTGTGCCCCTCATCAGTTTCAGAATCCACACAGGTTACTGTCTTTATCAGGTCCCATCCAAATATATGGAAACTTTCTTCTCTCTCCAGGGACCTACAGATAATAACTTGTGTGGCAAATCTTGTTGGCTGCCCAGTTTTCATGTAAACAGTCACTACCATCCTTTTAAATATAGTCAGTGGCAGTTTGGCTCTAAAAATATCATGATAGAGCCCATGTCCCCTTTCTCCCAAATCTTCTACAGAAAGGTGTGCTGATCTGGCTCCTAATACAGGTAGACATGCCCCATATTCAATGTAGATTATATTTAAAACTGTAAAACCCATCAGGTATTGTAAACTCAAAATACATTTAAATATGCTTGAAATATTAAAAGCGCTATGCATATTTATATTATCACAGATCATATTTCAATTAAAGAATAAAAGAAAATTATATGTTTCTGAAGAAGATGATGCCTTAAATGAAGAGAAAAGATTGAGGTATATTTAATAATAATATATATAAATGAATGCTATTTTTTAACACTTTGCCCTGTATCTTTATGTAAGAAATGAAAATCTTCTTAGAAGTTGTTAGCATTAGCATGCTTTTATTCAGCAGTGACCCAAGATCATTTGATAAAAACAACAACTAACACACAAGAATGTTTAGAGCATACCATTTGCTATCACTTAGGTAAAAACATTAGAATTCCAGGAGTTTTTTAGTCTCAAACTGCTGCTGCTGCTAAGTCACTTCAGTCGTGTCCGACTCTGCGACACATAGATGGCAGCCCACCAGGCTCCCCCGTCCCTGGGATTCTCCAGGCAAGAACACTGGAGTGGGTTGCCATTTCCTTCTCCAATGCATGAACATGAAAAGTGAAAGTGAAGTCGTTCAGTTGTGTCCAACTCTTTGCGACCCCATGGACTGCGGCCTACCAGGCTCCTCCATCCACGGGATTTTCCAGGCAAGAGTACTGGAGTAGGTTGCCATTGCCTTCTCCAAACTAATGTATTTCAATTAATATTTAAGTTAAATAATATTATTATAATATTTTAGATGAGGGAATTGAGACATCATTGAGTAATGAGTCAACTTGAGAATGGTGGAGACAGGAAGAGAACCTAGGTATGTCCAGGATTTAAACACTAGCTGTACTACACTGTCACTAATTGGACAAATCAGCTTGGTATAGTAGAAAATTTCCATAGTGAGACTTAGAAGATATGAATTTTTGTTACAGTTCTGAATCCTAGACCAGTGATAATTAATAAGTCGTTTAATAACTTTCAGTTCCCGCAGTTATAATGTAGGAACGATTACACCTGTGTTCACTACTTCACAGATATGTGAAAATATAGGGCCAACTTCAAAGTCATATGCTTCATGTATACAGAGTAGATGAACTGAAAGGGAGGAGAAGGATTTTGGCAGGAAAAGAAGCAATATTTAAGAAAAAAGGGTAGCATGAAAGGTTAGTAGAATCCCACTGAGGAAAATGTAAGTAGACATTGAAAGAGTTGTATTCATATAACAGTCAATTTATTTAAGATCTGGACAAGTTCAAGCACAAGGCTTGAACTCTTCCTTGAGTTCAATATGAAAGAGGATATTTCAAAGAAATGCGTTTAGTAGGACGAAGGATTTTTCCCTCCATTTCAACAGAGCTGCTTTAGAGCAGTGAAGAAATGGCAGAGTAACATTTCAGGGGGGAATAAACAGCAGAAAAACCCCTGAAAGTACCATTAGCAGTTGCAATACTGAGGTGTTAGGAGGACATTGGGCACCCCACTCCAGTACTCTTGCCTGGAAATTCCCATGGATGGAGGAGCCTGGAAGGCTGCAGTCCATGGGGGTCACTGAGGGTCGGACACGACTGAGCGACTTCACTTTCACTTTTCACTTTCCTGCATTGGAGAAGAAAATGGCAACCCACTCCAGAGTTCTTGTCTGGAGAATCCCAGGGATGGGAGGCCTGGTGGGCTGCCGTCTATGGGTCGCACAGAGTCGGATATGACTGAAGCGACTTAGAAGAGTAGGACATTGTTAAAACACAGGAGCAGGAAGGAAACATTGTAGCTGGCACACAAAGGTCAAATGGAAAGTTGCAGAGCAGGCGTTCTCTCCATTAAAAAGAGAAAAAGCCAGAAAGCACAAGGGTCAAAATGAAGAATTGTATTTGAATTAGATCTCCAACTGGGTCAACAATCAGAAACCGCTTTAAGCTTGCATGAAGAAAAAGGAGAAACACATGCTTAATATACCAGAGTATTTCATGGAATTCAAGGGAAAACATTAAACCACAAACATAACCTGGTAAAACAAATACATATGAAGTTATGTTAAGAAAGGGGGATATAAAAATTAAAATTTTAGCAAACCAAAAAAACCCAAAAATGAAATTAGCAAAACAGAAGAAAACTATCACAGGATTCTCCTACCGCAATTAGTATAATTATAAAAAGCATTTGTAGTTGCAAACCAAAGATTTAAATATTGAAAATAGAAACAAACAAAAATAGGAAGATTACAAACTGCAGATAAGCAAAGGTTGAGGACACTGAAGGAAAAAATACAATCAACTCATAATTTATGATGAAACTACTGAATTGTCAAGAATAGTGCAACCAGATGCACAAAAAATAACGGAGCCAAGAGCATGAAAATGAAACAAAGGATAAAAGGAGCCAGCGAAAAGCACAGAAAAAAATTCACAACCCTCAAAAGGAATAGACTTGAGCTAAATTTCACAGAGAAAGACAAATATTATTTATCACTTATGTGTGGAATCTAAAAATGATACATATTAACTTATTTCCAAAACAGAAACAGACTTAGAAAATTTGTAGTCACCAAATGGAAAGGTAGGGGAAAAGGATAAATTAGGAGCTTTGGATTGGTGTGTGTGTGTATATGTATATATGTATATATATATATATATATATATATATACTATTACGTATAAAATAGATAATCAACTAGGACCTATTGTAAAGCATAGGGAACTCTACTCAATACTCTTAACAACCTATATAGGAAAAGAATATAAAAGAGACTATATATATAGATATAAGTGAATCAATTTGCTGTACATCTGAAATTAACCCAGGGACAGAGGAGCCTGGTGGGCTGCCATCTAGGGGGTCGCACAGAGTTGGACACGACTGAAGCGAATTAGCAGCAGCAGCAGCAACAGCAAGTCAACTCTACTCCAATATAAAATAAAAATTAATAATAACTAAATTCCAGAAAATTTTCATAAATAAGATTTTTCATGATAAATGGCATAAACCAACACAATCTTGTAAAGCAAGTATCCTCCAATTAAAAATAAATGTTAATCACTCAGTTGTGTCAGACTCTTTACGACCTCAGGGACTGTAGTCCCCCAGACTCCTCTGTCCATGGAATTCTCCAGGCCGGAATAATGGAGTAGGTAGCATTTCCTTCTCCAGGGATCAAATCTGGGTCTCCTGCATTACAGGCAGATTCTTAACCATCTGAGCCACCAGGAAAACCCCAGAATTATGTGCTCATTAATGAGATGAATTATGGAGTGTAAGCTACAATTTATGAAATAGTCTTTTGCAAAAAAAAACCCAAAAAGTTAATTTGAATCTAATCTAGCTTGTAGACCTATCTTCCAGTAATAGAGGGCACAGGAAATAATGGAGCACAATGAAAGATACCACAAGGAAATGATTACAGACAAATAAAAAATATCCTACAAAAAATATGCCTGATTGTCTTGTGAAAATTTCATGCGAAAATTTAGTGAAGATATTGCTTTAAAATAAGAGACTAAAGAAAAAACATACAAAGTTTTTGACTCTGTTCCTGAGATGTGATAGGTCAAGACGAGAGGTGAGCAATGATATTTGGAGGCAATGGGCAGGGAAAGACTAGGATGATCATGATAGTATGTTTTTCTTTGAAAATTGGTTTTTCACTTTTTTTTTTGACTCAAATTTCACAGTGCATTGTCCCATGATCTTTGCTCTTCTTTTATTCCGCTTCTGCTGGAAAATGCTCCATACTTATACTTGAGTCCTTGAATATGAATGTTTCTCAACATTTTATCTACATATTTCATCACTCACCTAAACATCATTAAATTCTAATATCATTTCTGTTGGTGACTGGCTAGACAAATTGTACCCAGTAATTTAATATGTACCTCAGTCCTATTACCTATAGTGCAGGAATAAAAATATCAGGCTAATCTATCTCATGAGTCTATTCTAATAAACTAATAAAGGTATATATGAAAGATTATGACATCTGTGAACTGAAGTACTTAATATAATTTACTCAGCGGTCTTATAGATGTATGGACATATAAATTTCCCTCACTGAGGTAGATACTATTTCACAAAGGTGCCAACAAGCAAACTACTACCACAGAGGGCCAATATGCAAAGTTAATATTGTTGAACTTGCAACCCATGATATTTTTTTGAGTTTCATTGTAATTTGTTGTTCTGGTTTGAGTCAATATGTACACAATCAAGAAAAATAAATAATACTGAGCATCATTTCCCCATAAGTAAATTAAACAATAAAACAAATATTTTTTGGCAACCCACTATTAAGACGATGTTATTGGCAATGGCAAAATAGCTTCAGAAAAATAACTACAATTGAAATTTGTATCTGCAGTAAAAATACAAAACTGAATGCTTTTTAAAAAACCTTTGCTCCTTTATAGTAAATTGAGTTACCAAAAAATTAAAAAGGTCTATGGAGCCAATTTTCCTGTGTATGTACAAAAAAAGGTGGTTATATATCTATGAGGCTATATATTTGCAAGCCGATGCATTCTAGAATAAGAGACCACAGAGCATCCTATAAAACAGAGGCATATACATTTCAGGCTCATCACCTGGAATTTAAAACAGCCCTGATTCTAATGGTATGCTTGTGTTCAAAACAAACCAACAAAAGAAGTATAATAATACTTTACAAAAAGAACGTAGTAAATTTTTTCAAAGCTACAGGAAAAAATATCAAACTCATGTTTGTCCATGAAAAATGCATGCTTGAACATCTGAGAGGGATCTGGACTTGAAACATTAAATTGCAGAACAAGTACTTCTGAATATGGATTTTATTCTGACAACTCTAATGTACATCACAAATCTAGGGCTAGGAGATGGTTAAACATTGTCTTTTTTTCAACTTATAGTGATTGCCATGTAATTCGTGAAATAGATTCTCTAAATTTTGTGTAAAATTGTAGTTTCCAATACCCAGCAAATCTAACTAGTGATTTTCAGTGGAGGTCCTGGCTTATTTGGAGTCAAAATAATATCTGAGGAATCCAGTATTTTAAGGATGTTCTTAGGACTTTTTTTTGTTTGTTTCCAGCCTCGATATTTTTGGCAACCCTTCTTTCCTTGGCTGCCACCCTAATCCAGTCTCCATTCCCAATGGTTTTAGGTTATAGAGGCAATTATTATTGGAAAGCTCCAGGGACAAGAAAGAGTTAGAACATTGGTATAACCATTTTGACACTGAGCAGAAAAGAACAGAATGCCATTGACCCAAGATGTTTTTGGTGGCTAGGGCAGAAGCAGAAAATGATTATGGAATTTTGATGGTATTTATTTTCTAATTTTAGATTTGCTATTTTGGCAAGCCACATACAAGACTGAAGTATAAGTCATTAGTAAAATATATATATACTAATCCAGATATAAAATAGTGTTTTCCTGAGCATTTTAATTGAAGTAGACTGGATTGAGCTCCTCATCCTGCCTTCTAATGAAAATTTCTGCATATTATTCCAATATTAGATTTTAATGGCTACTTTCACTCTGAGTTTCTAGCTCTCGCTAATATTAGGCCTCCCTCAATTTTTTCTTTCTTTTATTTTGTAGCAACTATTTATGGAAAATAATCAATATTCATTGTTTTTTTTTTTCCAAAAACAATACATGCAAGGCATTTGACTGAACACTTTAAGTTAAAGAACTTGATTACCATGCAGCACAAGAAACAATAAAAAAAGTCAATATTAAGTAACATTGTATTTAAAAATCCATCAGCTACCAATTATGGCTTTCACCAGTCACCTCTAAGCAGGATCTTATTTTATTTGGGCTGCTAGAATTCCCCTCTCCAGTTAAATGCCCTTTAATTTTCCTATATAGATGAGTTTACCTTTCCACTCTGCACGTTTTTGGATCTTCATTAATATGTGTGTAAGATAAAGTGCCAGTAACACTAGCTGTAAATGTTTGATGTCACAGAAGAACAGGAAAAAAAAAATTATCAGTGAATCTTTGACTTAAAATCTCCCAAAACACTTAGAAAGTATTAATGACTTTATTTTTTTTTCACTCACTTTGCTATAACAAGAACAGTTTTGCACAAGGGAATGATGTTGGTCTGGAAAAATATGGCAGGTTTTTCATAGTCTCTCAGATTCCATATACTCATTACTAAATTAGATATTCCAAAGATTTTAGAAAGGATATCACCTCATTGTGTCCACATGAAAATCTAGAAACAGAGGACCTGGTGCCTTTCTAATCCATCACACTGCAAATATACAAAGTATATAAAATGCTTTGAAGCATTTAGAAGCCAAAACTCATGGTTTGCATGGTTTGCATAGGAGGTAAGAAAGTATATCCTTTGGGTCTTAAAATTATGTTATTTTTATACTGAGGTCAAATTCTGAAGAGCAGTAGAGGCTTTAATTCCAGTTCCCTTAAACCACAAGGTGAGAAAAGCTTTAACAACCTCAGAGACCACTCGAAATGCACTAATGAATGATAATTTATTCCCAACACTCAGAAAGAGCAGTCAGCTCTGAGACAAAGTGTTATGACTTCTGTAGCTTTTGCAAACACATATGAAAGGTGTTGTTAATTTGTAGATTAAAAATATTTCAACTATATTTGATAGAAGCAAGTTAGGCTAGAGGTCGAGGCAAGAGAATGCCACCTATTAGCACATATATGAAAAATGTTCAAATAATTATCAACATCTTCACTGTAAGTCAAGACTCACTAGTGAACAAGGAATCAAGTTATTGTGCTTGTGAAAAAAATATTATATAGTTACATAAAAATATCAGCATGCATCTCATACACTATAGTTTTGTGAAATTTTACTTCATTTATATACAGGTGTATATTGGTTTGCTGTGTCTTTTTTAATTTATTTTTAATTAGAGGATAATTGTATTATAACATTGTGCTGGTTTCTGTCATACAACAACTTGAATCAGCCATAAGCATACACGTATCCCCTCCTTCCCCCACCATCCCATCCCTCAGGTCATCACTGCGCATTGGGCTGAGTTCCCTATGTTATACAGCAACTTCCCACTAGTTATCTCTTTTATACATGGTAATGTTTATATTTCAAAGCTATTCTCTCAATTCACCCTACCCTCTACTTCCCCATTTGTCCCCACAAGTCCTTCTCTGTGTCTGTATCTCTATTCTTGCCCTGAAAATAGGTTCATCTGTACCATTTTTCTAGATTTCATATATGTGTGATATTTGTCTTTCTCTTGCTGAACTACTTCACTCTGTACAATAGGCTCTTGGTTCATCTACCTCAGTTCAACTGACTCAAATTTATCTCTTTTTATGGCTCAGTAATATTCCATTTTGTATATGTACCACATCTTCTTTATCTATTCATCTATTGATAGAAACCTGGGTTCCATCTATGTCCTATTGTAAATAGTACTGAAATGAACATTGGGATACATGTGTCTTTTTGAATTATGATTTTCTCAGAGTATATTCCTAGAAGTGGAATTGCTGGGTCATGCAACAGTTTTATTTCTAGTTTTTAAGGAATCTCCATATTGCTCTCCATAGTGGCTGTATCAATTTATATTCCAGACAAAATTACAGGAGAGTTCCCTTTTCTCCACACCCTCTACAGCATTTATTTTTGTAGATTTTTTGATGATGGCCACTCTCTCTGACCAGTGTGAAGTGATACCTCATTGCAGGTTTCAATAGCATTTCTCTAATAATGAACTATGTTGAGCATCTTTTCATGTGTTTGTTGGCCATCTGCATGTTTTTTTCTGGAGAAATGTCTGTTTTCCATTCATTTTTTTGAATGGGTTTTTTGTTTTTCTGATATTGAGCTATTTGAGCTGCTTGTATATTTTGGAGATTAATCCTTTGTCAGTTCTTCATTTGCAATTATTTACTCCTATTCTGAGGGATGCCTTTCCAGTTTATTTATAGTTTTACTATGCTGTGCAAAAGCTTTTAAGTTTAATTAGATCTTATTTCTTTACTTAATGTTTCCATTTCTATACTCTAAGAGGTGAGTCAAAGACCTTGCTGCAATTTATGTCCAACAGTGTTCTGCCTATGTTTTCCTCTATGACTTTTATAGTTTATGGCCTTACATTTAGGTCTTTATCTATTTTGAGTTTATTTTAGTAGATACTATTAGGAAGTGTTCTAATTTCATTTTTTTACATGTAGCTGTCCAGTTTTTCCAGCATCACTTATTGATGCTTCTCCCCTAACTCATTCACATTTCAGCTTTAAAAGTTTCCTTAGCAGGAAGTCCTAATTAAAAACAACTATTCCTGTGGATCTACAGTAAAATAAACTATTTGACATGATTTAACAAAGCTTAAATCTTTTTTTCATTGAAGTATAGTTGATTTACAATATTATATTAGTTACAGGTGGACAACATGGTGATTTAACATTTTAACACAAAATAGTCCATCTAAAGTTATCACATAATATTGGCTATAATTCCTTGTGCTGTATAATACATCCTTGTCGCTTATCAATTTTACACATATTAGTTTCTGTATCTTAGTTTGTTTTCTGTATCTGGAGCTTATTTACGTTTTGTTATATACATTCATTTTATTTTTTTAGGTTCCACATGTCAGTAATATCATATATTATGTATCTTTCTCTGATTTATTTCACTAACCATGATATTCTCTACGTCTGTCCACAATAATGCAAATTGCATAATTTTATTCTTTTTTATGGATGAGTTAAATTGCATTGTGTGTGTGTATATATATATATATATATATATTCTTTTTATGGATGAGTAAAATTACATCGTGTGTGTATATGTTTATAAGTATGTGTACATATATTTATATATATATATATGTACACATATATATCTCAATTCTTTTTTAATCCATTCATTCATCTGCTGATGAACACTTAGGTTGCTGCCATATATTGACTATTATAGATAATGTTGTTATGAACATCAGGGTATATGTATATTTTCAAACTAAGGGTTTTATTTTTAATATACATTTTATTTTTTACCTTGCTTTTCTTTTCTTTGGCCATACTATGTGGCAGTTCAGTTCAGTCACTCAATCGTGTCCGACTCTTTGCGACCCCATGAATCACAGCACACCAGGCCTCCCTGTCCATCACCATCTCCCAGAGTTCACACAGACTCAGGTCCATCAAGTCAGTGATGCCATCCAGCCATCTCATCTTCTGTCATCCCCTTCTCCTCCTGCCCCCAATCCCTCCCAGCATCAGAGTCTTTTCCAATGAGTCAATTCTTCGCATGAGGTGGCCAAAGTACTGGAGTTTCAGCTTCAGCATCATTCCTTCCAAAGAACACACAGGGCTGATCTCCTTCAGAATGGACTGGTTGGGTCTCCTTGCAGTCCAAGGGACTCTCAAGAGTCTTCTCCAACACCACAGTTCAAAAGCATCAATCCTTCGGCACTCAGCTTTCTTCACAGTCCAACTCTCGCATCCATACATGACCACAGGAAAAACCATGGCCTTGACTAGACGGACCTTTGTTGGCAAAGTAGCAAGTGAGAGCTTAGTTCCCTGAGCAGGGATTCAACCTGCACCCTCTGCAGTGAAAGCATAGAGTTTTAACCACTGGAGCACCAGAGTAGTCCATGGTTTTCACTTTTAAGAACATGCATCCAAGAGTGGAATTGCTGGATCATATGGTAGTTCTATTTTCAGCTTTTTGAGAAACCTCCATCCTACTTCCATAGTGGCTATACCAATTTATATTCTTACCAAATGTTTTCTAGGTTTCCCATTTCTCCACATCCTAGCCAACACTCTTCTTTGTAGACTTTAATAATAGCCATCTGATAGGATCGAGGTGGTATCTCATTGTGGTTTTGATTTTCATTTCCCTGATGATGTTGAGCACTTCTTCATGTCCCAGTTGTCCACATGAATGTCTTCTTTGAAAAAAAAAAAAATTGTTCAGGTTCTTTGCTCACTTTTTTATCAGGTTGTTTGTCTTGATTGATATTGAGTTGTATGAACTATTTATATATGTTGGATATTAACCTCTCATTGGTCATTTAATTTGAAAATATTTTCTCCCATTCAGTAGGTTGTCTTTTTCATTTAATTGATGGTTTTCTTTGCTGTGCAAAATCTTTTAAGATTAGGCTATATTTGTTTATTTTTGTTTTTATTTTTATTTATTTCTTTGGCCTTAGGAGATACTTCAAAAAGAAAAAGATACTGGTATAAATTTAAAAAAACAAAATCAAGATTTATAAATTATAAAGCTGATTCACTTCATTGCACAGAAGAAACTATGCAATATTGTAAAGCAATTATACAAAATGAATGATTATTCCTAGTCATATTTCTTGACTAAAACTTAAAAGAAAATGAAACTATTGATTTATACTAAAGCACATTTGTT
This sequence comes from Bubalus bubalis, assembly GCF_019923935.1. Classification (NCBI taxonomy): domain Eukaryota; kingdom Metazoa; phylum Chordata; class Mammalia; order Artiodactyla; family Bovidae; genus Bubalus; species Bubalus bubalis. The sequence goes on along the minus strand of NC_059179.1, from coordinate 4,740,275 downwards.
ACTTGTGGAAAAATGATAGAATTTATGATAGAATAGTATTTCACTATTAAAATTATAATTGTGAGTTCTTTGCAGTCACAGGGGAAAAAAATTGTGATTACTAAATTCAGCAAAAATATACAGAATGTGAAAATGAACTTATGCTATGCTAAAATATGTGTGCAGACGAATAAGAATTAGAACAAATGCAGAAAAATGAAAAAGAGTGACTGTTAAGCTACATATAGATGGTGAACAATTCTTTATAGACAGATACATTTTAGAAAAGGAGTTGCTATAAAAGAGAAGACTGTTTTTACATCAAAAACATATTTTAAAGCTAGGTTTAACTTGGGTCAAGCTTTCACATATGAGATATTAGTTTTTACCCCTTAAAATCTCTCTCAAATGCTTTGCTACATGTGAAATTAATATTAAATTTTTTCGTTATATGAAACCATTCACATTTTTAACCAAGGGTGTTTTAATTTGCATCTATGCTTGTGATATCAGCAGCACTCTGGTCATTTGTTACTATTTTGTCTAGTTAGCTCTTGGGGGCTTTTGACAATCCTTATTTGATCTTCCTATGTCAGCATGCTCTTATCATGTCTACTGCCAGTAGTTTCAGAATTCCTCAAAGTAAGTATAGAAAACAAGGCTGACTAGCCAAGCTTCACCATGGCTTGCACAAGCAGGCTGCTGAAGTGGCAGCATTAGGGCTAATTTAAATGAAATGTGTGTCCTGCCTCTTGTGAAGGAAGTGTGCGCCTTATGGGCATCATAGCAGTCACAATTATCTAAGGCAGTGACTGGCTTTAGATCACCAAGCTAGACCCTGAAGAATGAAGAAGCACATTTTCAGTGAAACACGTAGCTCAGGTAAGCAGAGGGAAACTATCCTGGCTTGAGGGATATGCAAACAAGTCAACGCATATATATTTGTAAACGCACAATAAATATCTGTAATGACTAAACTAATATATCTAAGAATCCAAATGAAAATTAGCCTCCAGCTGACCAAGTTAGTCCCCAGGTGGCCTAAATATGCCACTTTTGCATTTATCTTTTAAACCAGAAAATAAAGCAAATAGACCCAGCGATAATATACTAGAGAAATTCCTAATTCTCTCTCTTCCTCTCTCTCATACACTCACACACACACACACACACAGAAATAGAAAAGGACGATGGCATAGCCTAAGAGATTAAAATGAATTTTTTTCCCAAATTAAAATTGCACATGCTGATGTAGCAGTCTTTGATAAAACTCAGTGAATGCAATCCAGCAAAAGAAGTAGTGCACAATTCACCACGGTATATTCATCTAGGAGAACTCCATGGATAGTGATACTTTATGTATGCAAAATCTGTAGATTTTTAATTTGAAATATATAAAGTTACCTCTATTACACAAATAAAGGTGTCCAGTGTCAGAGAACAGCTAAGTGACCCATCAATTCAAACCTTATTCTGCAAGCAAAACACACATGTCTGCAAGTACAAGCTCTGTTTTTGGATATTCCCTAGAAATGACAGCAAAAGAGACACTGATGTATAGAACAGTCTTATGGACTCTGTGGGAGAGGGAGAGGGTGGGAAGATTTGGGAGAATGGCATTGAAACATGTAAATATCATGTATGAAATGAGTTGCCAGTCCAGGTTCGATGCACGATACTGGATGCTTGGGGCTGGTGCACTGGGACGACCCAGAGGGATGGAATGGGGAAGGAGGAGGGAGGAGGGTTCAGGATGGGGAACACATGTATACCTGTGGCGGATTCATTTTGATATTTGGCAAATCTAATACAGTTATGTAAAGTTTAAAAATAAAATAAAATTTAAAAAAAAAAAAAAAAAGAAATGACTAATTCCATTATTAAATATTTTGAGCACCTAGGACATGTGGTCATTTTCCCCTGGGCATACAACAATGAATTTTTGTTTGAAAATTAGGAGTGTATTCTTTTTTTGTTTGTTTGTTTCTCAGTGTTATTTTTATTAATATTTAAGTGAATATATTTTTTTAATTTTATTTTATTTTTCCAGTCGGAAAGGCAATGGCACCCCACTCCAGTACTCTTGCCTGGAAAATTCCATGGACGTAGAAGCCTGGTAGGCTGCAGTCCATGGGGTTGCTAAGTGTTGGACAGACTGAGTGACTTCACTTTCAAGCACAGGAGAAGGAAATGGCAACCCACTCCAGTTTTCTTGCCCAGAGAATCCCAGGGACAGGGTTGCCTGGTGGGCTGCCGTCTACAGGGTGGCACAGTGTTGGACACGATTGAAGCAACTTAGGAGCAGCAGCAGCTATCTCTAATATACTATCATTGGGTCTATTTGCTTCTTGTTCAGAAAATAATTGCAAAAGGAGGTATTGTTATTTTATATCTTAATGTTTTGGGAACTGCTTTTCTTTTGGGATTTTAAAGATATTAATTTATACTATGTATATGAATACTAAACATCTATTGCAGAAAATTTTGAGTTGATGGCAGTGTTATCTTGCACAAGTTTTAACTATTCTGTTTCCATCATTTTTTAATATGACTCTTTCATAGAGATGTTAAGTAGGCATATCTATTTGTATATCAATACAAAAATAAATATTTAGATATATTTATAACATTTATCTACATTCATAATAAGCACTTAATAACTCATAATTATTCTTTTTCTTACTGTCATTATTATACAGTGGAATTACAAATATGCAAACTAGCTATTAAATCATGTGTAATAAATATTTCATATAAGTCATACAGAGAGCTAAAGGAGAACATAGCAGTGATAGTTAATAGATATTAAGTGAATGGAGCGCTTATTAGTTGTGGTGTAAGAGAAGGTTTCTAGCCAAGATATAGATGCACCCTAAATGTTCATCAACAGATGAATAAAGATGAATATTACACAATGGAATATTACACAGCTATAAAAAAGGATGAAATAATGTAATTTGCAGCAACATGGGCAGACCTAGAGATTGTCTGCTAAGTGAAGAAGCTAAGAGATGCTAAGTGAAGTAATTCAGACAGACAAAGACAACTATAATTTGATATCACATAAACGTGGAATCAAAAAAATTATATAGATGAACTTACTTACAAAATAGGAATAGACTCATAGATTTAGAAAATAAATTTATGGTTACCAAAACTGATAGTGGTAGTAGGGGGAGAGATAAATTAGGAATTTGGGATTAACATATACACATTACAATAAGTCCCCTACATACAAATCTTCAAGCTGTTAGCTTTCAAAATGCAAACATGTATTTGCATATCCAACCATATATGCTAGTTCATGTGTCTGGCATACACTTTCACTTGCATGCATCCTCTAAAGTATTTGTGCTTTTGTGTACGCTTCTGTGTAGAACTGTATAGAGTACAGTATACACTATCTTTATTTCAAGCCCAGGATATCCAGAAGCAAGTAGAAAATTGGTGGTGATGTAGCTGGTTCTCTACTGTATTTTACAGGGTACTGTACAATAAGATTAAAACTGTTAAATTTATTTTTTGCTTTTAGGTATAATTTATGTTTAAAATATTATAAACCTATTACAGTACAGGACTATATAGCTAATTGTGTTTTAGTTCGGTATCTAGGTTAACTTTGATGACTTACTAACACATTGGACTTATGAACGTGCTCTTGAAATGGAACTTATTTGTATGTAGGAGTTTAGCAGATGATATATACAATAGTTAAACAATTAGGACCTACTGTGCAGCACAGGGAACTACACTTAATATCTTACAATAACCTATAATAGAAAAGAATCCGAAATACCTTCCTGTACATTGGAACTCTAACAGCACAATTTAAATTAACTATTAACAACAATTGTTAACTATTCAAATCAACAATTTAAAAAAAATGAAATGTTCCATTTCTTTCTTTAAAAAAAAAAAGAGAAGGTTTCCTAGAATAAGTGACTTAAGAACTAAACATAATAACTAGAAGTTAGTAAGGTAAATGGAAAGGGAAAGGGAGAAGAGAAGAAAAAAAATTCTTTAAAAAAGAAGAGCAAGAAACAGTATTTCAAAGTCTAAGTTATATAAGATATGGTATATGACATATGTAAGAGGATTGAGTTGAAAGTTTAGTTTGGTTTGGAAAACGAAGTGCAGAGTAGACAAAGAGAAAATGTATAGGAAAAAAAATATGGTTCTGTCATGAATCACTTTGAAATCTGTATAATGTGCAACTTAGCACACTGAAATTTCCAAATTGCTAAAATTGGTTACATTGTCAGATAAAGGGTTTAGAATCCAAGTTTTCTGAAATGATATTGTTTTTAAATTGAAATGAGATGAACATGATAACTCTGTATCTCCAAAACCATTCCTTTCATCTCAAGCTGCACCACAGAAGCCTAAACTGTACAAAGGCTTTCAGTTCCTCTGAACTGAGCAGTCTCCGAGCGCAGTCACTGTCTTTTTAGAGTCTAAGAAAACTCTGGTCAGAATTTCAATAAAGTACTGATTTGATAGCTGAGGAATTAAAAGTGCCACAAGACTGGAATAGGCAATTATTATGACTTTCAGAAAAAAAAAAAAAAAAGAAACCCACATACCAAAGCTAATCTTAAAATTAATCCCAATATGTGTTTAAGGAATATTAAAAGACTGTCCAGAAGAGAATTTGCACTGATTCAGTAAGAATAAGTTATTACAGTTGAACTCATTTCTTAAATAGGGTTAGGAGATTAGAAGATGACGAAAATACAATGGTCCTTGCTGCTGCTGCTGCTGCTGCTAAGTCGCTTCAGTCGTGTCCGACTCTGTGTGACCCCATAGACGGCAGCCCACCAGGCTCCCCCGTCCCCGGGATTCTCCAGGCAAGAACACTGGAGTGGGTTGCCATTTCCTTCTCCAATGCATACAGTGGTCCTTAAGTATGTGATAATCATAATGGTCTGTTTATCATAAAGGTATTTGAAAATTTTTTACCCAAACATAGTAACTGTATATGTACATGTTGAGCACTGCAGGGCATTTAAATAATTTTCAGGAGGGCAATATCTAAAAGTACCTGAAAATATATGATTTAAATCTATAGAGAAGCCTCTTATGGCATTTATTAAATTTATCTCCTTAGCCTAGCTCTTCTCAACCTTGGTTACTCAACGAGTCAAAATTTAGAAAGCATAGTAATCATATGTTAACATATTTTGGTAAACTATTTGTAAAACCCAAATTACATTAAGTGATGAAGTCAAGATCCAACCAAAGCTGCTAGGGTAACAATTGGTTGAAACTAATAAAATTAAATACAATATTGACCAAAGCGAAGTGTCACACTTAGCTCAAAAAAGCAAGTGCTTAAGTGAATCCTAGATTTAGCAGCTGTGCCTGTCTAAAATTAGAACACAAATTCAAGTTGGCATTTTAGTAAAAGTCAATATGTTGACTCTGTATTAAAATGGATGAAGGAGGAGCCAAGATGGTGGAGGAGTAGGACGGGGAGAACACTTTCTCCCCCACAAATTCATCAAAAGAGCATTTAAACGTTGAGTAAATTCCACAAAACAACTTCTGAATGCCGGCAGAGGACATCAGGCACCCAGAAAAGCAACCCAACTCTTCGAAAGGAGGTAGGAAAAAATATAAATGACAAAAAAAGAGACAAAAGAGGGAGAGATGGAGTTCTGTCCCGGGAAGGGAGTCTTAAAAAGAGAGAAGTTTCCAAACACCAGGAAACCTTCTCACTGCTGAATCTGTGCCGAGCTTTGGAAGCACAGAGGGCAACATAACAGGTAGAAAAAAATAAATAAACAATTAAAAATTGCAGATTGCGAGCCCTACGGTAACTCCCCCAGCGGAGAAGCAGTGCAGACGCCTGCACACGCTATTAGCAAGCGGGGCCTGGGCAGGGAAGAAGGGCGCGGGCTGTGTCGCTTAGAGTAAGAATCTGGCCCGAATGTCCTGAGCGCTATCTGAGAGAAATAATTTGGGCTAGCAAACCAGACTGTGGGATATCTACCACACGAAAAGCCAGCCCTAACCTAAGACACCGTCGGGCCTGCGCATGGAACAAAGGACTGAACAGAGATAGCTGGCTGCAGACCTTCCCCCTCCGGTGACAGGCAGCCAGAGCTGGAAGGGGGCAATCGCAGCCCCAGAGAGACACTATCTATAAAACTGTAAGAAGGCTTCTTTGCTAACTAAAACTTCTTGGGGGTCTGGACGGTCAACATCTGCCTGAGAAGGTGCGCCGGTTTTACACCCAGATAACCGAGTGGCGGGGAGGCGATAAGTCACAGCATTGGCGCTCGCCAAACACCTCATCACCTGAGCTGCTCGGACCTGGGAAGAGCACAAAACGCAGGCCCAACCGAGTCTGCGCCTCTGAGGACTACCCGAGTGCCTGAACCTGAGCAGCTTGGACCTGGGAGCTCAGCCCAGGGCCGGCCTCTGATTGTTCCTGGTGGAACAACCTAGAGCCCGAGCAGTGTGGGCAGGGAGGCTACACGCGCCGTGAGCGGGGGCAGACCCAGTGTGGCTGAGGCACTGCGAGCGCACGCCAGTGTTATCTGTTTGCAGCATCCCTCCCTCCCTCCCCACAGCGCGGCTGAACAAGTGAGCCTAAAAAAAAAAAAAAAAACAAAAGTGGCCTCCACCGTCCCCTTTGTGTCAGGGCGGAAACCAGACATTGAAGAGACCAGCAAACAGAAGAAGCTATAACAGAGGGAAACGCCTTGGAAGCTACAGGCCATAGATTAAAACCCTGTGGTTACTACGGACTACATAGGAAGGGGCCTATAGATCTTGAGAAATATAAGTCGGACCAAGGAACTAGCCAAAAATGAACTGAACCCACAATACTCACAACAAAACCAGAGAAAGACCTAGATATATTTTTACTATTTTTACGATCAATCTTTCTTTCTTTTTTTTTTAATTAAAAAAAAATTTAAGTCCTCTATTGTCCTTTAATTTTCACTTTTATAACCTATTACTTTGCAAAAAAAAAAAAAAGACCCTATTTTTTTTCTTCTTCAGCAAACTTCATATATATATATTTTATAATTTTTTGACCGTGTTTTGTTTTTTTTTTCTTTTTCTTCTCTTCTTTAACATTGTATTTTTGAAATTCCAAACTCTACTCTAGATTTTTAATTTTAGCCTTTTGGTATATGTTATCAATTTTGTACCTATAGTTTTTTTCATAATTTCTGTGACTTGTTTTTGTTTTTGTTTTTTTTCCTCTGTTTCTTTCTCTTCTTCTTTTATATAACATCGTATATCTGCAATTCCAAACTCTACCCAAGATTTTTAATTTATGCTTTTTGGTATTTGATATCAATTTTGTACCTGTATTTTCTTTATAATTTTTGTGACATTGTTTTTGTTGGTTTGTTTGTTTTCTCTCTTTATTTTTCTTCTTCTTTTTTTTAACATTGTATTATTGAAATTCCAAACTCTACTCTAGATTTCTAATTTTTGCTTTTGGTATTAGTTATCAATTTTGTACCTTTAAGAACCCAATCTTCAGGACCCATTTTTCACTAGGGAGCGAGATTACTGGCTTGACTGCTTTCTCTCCCTTTGGACTCTCCGTTTTCTCCACCAGGTCGCCTGTATCTCCTCCCTAACCCCTCTCTACTCTACCCAACTCTGTGAATTTCTGTGTGTTCCAGACGGTGGAGAACACTTAGGGAACTGATTACTGGCTGGATCTGTCTCCCTCCTTTTCATTTCCCCCTTTTATCCTTCTGGCCACCTCTGTCTCCTTCCTCCTTCTTCTCTTCTCTGTATAACTCCATGAACATCTCTGAGCGGTCCAGTTGTGGAGTGCACATAAGGAAGTGACTACTGGCTAGCCCACTCTCTCCACTGTTGATTCCACCTCATCTCATTTGGGTCACCTCTAACTCCCTCCTCCCTCTTCTCTTCTCCATGTAACGCTGTGAACCTCTCTGAGTGACCCTCACAGTAGAGAAACTTCTCATCTTTAACGTAGATGTTTTATCAGTGGTGCTGTATAGAAGGAGAAGTTTTGAAACTACTGTAAAAATAAGACCAATAACTGGAGGTAGGAGGCTTAAGTCCAAACCCTGACTCCAGGGAACTCCTGACTCCAAGGAACATTAATTGACAGGAGCTCATCAAATGCCTCCATACCGACACTGAAACCAAGCACCACACAAGGGCCAACAAATTCCAGGGCAACACATACCAAGCAAATTCTCCAGCAACAAAGGAACACAGCCCTGAGCTTCAAGATACAGGCTGCCCAAAGTCACCCCAAAACCATAGACATCTCATAACTCATTACTGGACATTTCATTACATTCCAGAGAGAAGAAATACAGCTCCATCCACCAGAACATCGACACAAGCTTCCCTAACCAGGAAACCTTGACAAGCCACCTGTACAAACCCACACACAGTGAGGAAATGACACAATAAAGAGAACTCCACAAACTGCCAGAATACAGAAAGGACACCCCAAACTCAGCAATTTAAACAAGATGAAGAGACAGAGGAATACCCAGCAGATAAAGGAACAGGATAAATGCCCACCAAACCAAACAAAAGAGGAAGAGATAGGGAATCTACCTGATAAAGAATTCCGAATAATGATAGTGAAATTGATCCAAAATCTTGAAATTAAAATGGAATCACAGATAAATAGCCTGGAGACAAGGATTGAGAAGATGCAAGAAAGGTTTAACAAGGACTTAGAAGAAATAAAAAAGAGTCAATATATAATGAATAATGCAATAAGTGAAATTAAAAACACTCTGGAGGCAACAAATTGTAGAATAACAGAGGCAGAAGATAGGATTAGTGAATTAGAAGATAGAATGGTAGAAATAAATGAATCAGAGAGGATAAAAGAAAAACGATTTAAAAGAAATGAGGACAATCTCAGAGACCTCCAGGACAATATTAAACGCTACAACATTCAAATCATAGGGGTCCCAGAAGAAGAAGACCAAAAGAAAGACCATGAGAAAATACTTGAGGAGATAATAGTTGAAAACTTCCCTAAAATGGGGAAGGAAATAATCACCCAAGTCCAAGAAACCCAGAGAGTCCCAAACAGGATAAACCCAAGGCGAAACACCCCAAGACACATAGTAATCAAATTAACAAAGATCAAACACAAAGAACAAATATTAAAAGCAGCAAGGGAAAAACAACAAATAACACACAAGGGAATACCCATAAGGATAACAGCTGATCTTTCAATAGAAACTCTTCAAGCCAGGAGGGAATGGCAAGACATACTTAAAATGATGAAAGAAAATAACCTACAGCCCAGATTATTGTACCCAGCAAGGATCTCATTCAAGTATGAAGGAGAAATCAAAAGCTTTTCAGACAAGCAAAAGCTGAGAGAATTCTGCACCACCAAGCCAGCTCTCCAACAAATCTAGACAGGAAACACAAAAACGGTGTATAAATTCGAACCCAAAACAATAAAGTAAATGGAAACAGGATCATACTTATCAATAATTACCTTAAACATAAATGGGTTGAATGCCCCAACCAAAAGACAAACACTGGCTGAATGGATACAAAAACAAGACCCCTACATATGTTGTCTACAAGAGACCCACCTCAAAACAGGGGACACATACAGACTGAAAGTGAAGGGCTGGAAAAAGATTTTCCATGCAAATCGAGACCAAAAGAAAGCAGGAGTAGCAATACTCATATCAGATAAAATAGACTTTAAAACAAAGGCTGTGAAAAGAGACAAAGAAGGTCACTACATAATGATCAAAGGATCAATCCAAGAAGAAGATATAACAATTATAAATATATATGCACCCAACATGGGAGCACCGCAGTATGTAAGACAAATGCTAACAAGTATGAAAGGAGAAATTAACAATAACACAATAATAGTGGGAGACTTTAATACCCCACTCACACCTATGGATAGATCAACTAAACAGAAAATTAACAAGGGAACACAAACTTTAAACGATACAATAGACTGGTTAGACCTAATTGATATCTATAGGACATTTCATCCCAAAACAATGAATTTCACCTTTTTCTCAAGCGCACATGGAACCTTCTCCAGGATAGATCACATCCTGGGCCATAAAGCTAGCCTTGGTAAATTCAAAAAAATAGAAATCATTCCAAGCATCTTTTCTGACCACAATGCAGTAAGATTAGATCTCAATTACAGGAGAAAAACTATTAAAAATTCCAACATACGGAGGCTGAACAACACGCTGCTGAATAACCAACAAATCACACAAGAAATCAAAAAAGAAATCAAAATTTGCATAGAAACCAATGACAATGAAAACACAACAACCCAAAACCTGTGGGACACGGTAAAAGCAGTCCTAAGGGGAAAATTCATAGCAATACAGGCAACACCTCAAGAAACAAGAAAAAAGTCAAATAAATAACCTAAGTCTACACCTAAAGCAACTAGAAAAGGAAGAAATGAAGAACCCCAGGGTGAGTAGAAGGAAAGAAATCTTAAAACTTAGAGCAGAAATAAATGCAAAAGAAACCAAAGAGATCATAGCAAAAATCAACAAAACCAAAAGCTGGTTTTTTGAAAGGATAAATAAAATTGACAAACCATTAGCCAGACTCATCAAGAAACAAAGGGAGAAAAATCAAATCAATAAAATTAGAAATGAAAATGGAGAGATCACAACAGACAACACAGAAATACAAAGGGATCATAAGAGAGTACTATCAACAATTATATGCCAATAAAATGGACAACGTGGAAGAGATGGACAAATTCTTAGAAAAGTACAACTTTCCAAAACTCGACCAGGAAGAAATAGAAAATCTTAACAGACCCATCACAAGCACGGAAATTGAAACTGTAATCAAAAATCTTCCAGCAAACAAAAGCCCAGGCCCAGACAGCTTCACAGCTGAATTCTACCAAAAATTTAGAGAAGAGCTAACACCTATCCTGCTCAAACTCTTCCAGAAAATTGCAGAGGATGGTAAACTTCCAAACTCATTCTATGAGGCCACCATCACCCTAATACCAAAACCTGACAAAGATCCCACAAAAAAAGAAAACTACAGGCCAATATCACTGATGAACATAGATGCAAAAATCCTTAACAAAATTCTAGCAATCAGAATCCAACAACACATTAAAAAGACCAAACACCATGACCAAGTGGGCTTTATCCCAGGGATGCAAGGATTCTTCAATATCCACAAATCAATCAATGTAATACACCACATTAACAAATTGAAAAATAAAAACCATATGATTATCTCAATAGATGCAGAGAAAGCCTTTGACAAAATTCAACATCCATTTATGATCAAAACTCTCCAGAAAGCAGGAATAGAAGGAACATACCTCAACATAATAAAAGCTATATATGACAAACCCACAGCAAACATTATCCTCAATGGTGAAAAATTGAAAGCATTTCCTCTAAAGTCAGGAACAAGACAAGGGTGCTCACTTTCACCATTACTATTCAACATACTTTTGGAAGTTTTGGCCACAGCAATCAGAGCAGAAAAAGAAATAAAAGGAATCCAAATTGGAAAAGAAGAAGTAAAGCTCTCACTGTTTGCAGATGACATGATCCTCTACATAGAAAATCCTAAAGACTCCACCAGAAAATTACTAGAACTAATCAATGACTATAGTAAAGTTGCAGGATATAAAATCAACACACAGAAATCCCTTGCATTCCTATACATTAATAATGAGAAAACAGAAAGAGAAATTAAGGAAACAATTCCATTCACCATTGCAATGGAAAGAATAAAATACTTAGGAATATATCTACCTAAAGAAACTAAAGACCTATATATAGAAAACTATAAAACACTGGTGAAAGAAATCAAAGAGGACACTAACAGATGGAGAAATATACCATGTTCATGGATTGGAAGAATCAATATAGTGAAAATGAGTATACTACCCAAAGCAATTTATAGATTCAATGCAATCCCTATCAAGCTACCAACAGTATTCTTCACAGAGCTAGAACAAATAATTAATAATTTCACAATTTGTATGGAAATGCAAAAAACCTCGAATAGCCAAAGCGATCTTGAGAAAGAAGAATGGAACTGGAGGAATCAACCTGCCTGACTTCAGGCTCTACTACAAAGCCACAGTTATCAAGACAGTATGGTACTGGCACAAAGACAGAAATATAGATCAATGGAACAAAATAGAAAGCCCAGAGATAAATCCACGCACATATGGACACCTTATCTTTGACAAAGGAGGCAAGAATATACAATGGATTAAAGACAATCTCTTTAACAAGTGGTGCTGGGAAATCTGGTCAACCACTTGTAAAAGAATGAAACTAGAACACTTTCTAACACCATACACAAAAATAAACTCAAAATGGATTAAAGATCTCACCGTAAGACAGAAACTATAAAACTCCTAGAGGAGAACATAGGCAAAACACTCTCTGACATACATCACAGCAGGATCCTCTATGACCCACCTCCCAGAATATTGGAAATAAAAGCAAAAATAAACAAATGGGACCTAATTAACCTTAAAAGCTTCTGCACATCAAAGGAAACTATTAGCAAGGTGAAAAGACAGCCTTCAGAATGGGAGAAGATAATAGCAAAGGAAGCAACTGACAAACAACTAATCTCAAAAATATACAAGCAACTCCTACAGCTCAACTCCAGAAAAATAAATGACCCAATCAAAAAATGGGCCAAAGAACTAAATAGACATTTCTCCAAAGAAGACACACAGATGGCTAACAAACACATGAAAAGACGTTCAACATCACTCATTATCAGAGAAATGCAAATCAAAACCACTATGAGGTACCATTTCACACCAGTCAGAATGGCTGCGATCCAAAAGTCTACAAGTAATAAATTCTGGAGAGGGTGTGGAGAAAAGGGAACCCTCTTCCACTGTTGGTGGGAATGCAAACTAGTACAGCCACTATGGAGAACAGTGTGGAGATTCCTTAAAAAACTGGAAATAGAACTGCCTTATGATCCAGCAATCCCACTGCTGGGGATACACACTGAGGAAACCAGAAGGGAAAGAGACACGTGTACCCCAATGTTCATCGCAGCACTGTTTATAATAGCCAGGACATGGAAGCAACCTGGATGTCCATCAGCAGATGAATGGATAAGAAAGCAGTGGTACATATGCACAATGGAGTATTACTCAGCCATTAAAAAGAATACATTTGAATCAGTTCTAATGAGGTGGATGAAACTGGAGCCTATTATACAGAGTGAAGTAAGCCAGAAAGAAAAACACCAATACAGTATACTAGCGCATATATATGGTATTTAGAAAGATGGTAACAATAACCCTGTGTACGAGACAGCAAAAGAGACACTGATGTATAGAACAATCTTATGGACTCTGTGGGAGAGGGAGAGGGTGGGAAGATTTGGGAGAATGGCATTGAAACATGTAAAATATCATGTATGAAGCGAGTCGCCAGTCCAGGTTCGATGCACGATACTGGATGCTTGGGGCTGGTGCACTGGGATGACCCAAAGGGATGGTATGGGGAGGGAGGAGGGAGGAGGGTTCAGGATGGGGAACACATGTATACCTGTGGCGGATTCGTTTTGATATTTGGCAAAACTAATACAATTATGTAAAATTTAAAAATAAAATAAAATAAATAAAATGGATGAAAATCTTACATGCTCAAATGAATATTTAGAATGAAAGTGAAGATAATTTTAGAATAATAATGCTTTTTATGATAACAATAATGCCTAATACTTGCATGCTGCTGCTGCTGCTGCTAAGTTGCTTCAGTCGTGTCCGACTCTGTGCGACCCCATAGGCGGCAGCCCACCAGGCTCCCCTGTCCCTGGGATTCTCCAGTCAAGAACACTGGAGTGGGTTGCCATTTCCTTCTCCAATGCATGAAAGTGAAAAGTGAAGTGAAGTAGCTCAGTCCTATCTGACTCTTAGCGACCCCATTGACTGCAGCCTAACAGGCTGCTCCGTCCATGGGATTTTTCGAGGCAAGAGTACTGGAATGGAGTGCCATTGTCTTTTCCAAATACTTGCATGAGTGCCATACTAAAATTAACCTATGTAATATTCACAAATTTATGAGGTAATTATTATTATTTTTATCCCCATTTTACAGGTGAGGAAACAGGCACAAAGAGATTAAATAAAAGCTCAAAGTCAAATGCTAATAACTGACAGAACAATTTGACTACAAAATTACAACTCTTAAGCAGGAGAATGCATTTTTAAATTTTAGAGGAGCACTCAGGAATAACAGGTTATGGTGATAACAATATTATATGAGGAATTCATACTTGAAATGGAGATAAAATTTATATAAGAAATTACTAATGTATATAACTGACTTCAAATTCTAAATAACTCTCTGGGAAAGAGGCTGGACTTGTTTCTAGGGCCCCAGGAAAACACTAGGACACAAAAGAGGTATATTTTTATCTCAAAGAAAAAGAAACACTTTAAAATATAATTGCGACATATGATGGGTTTTTGGTTAATGATACAAAACTGCTGACATAAAACTGCTGAATCACAGTGTACCGAGGATAAAGTATAGATAAATGCATCTTCAGTAATGGTGACAACATTTTGTAGTGTATTTAATGTTTGTGAACACCCGCAATTGTCTTCCTTAGCCTCTAAATTGATGATGATGTGTTCATCCATTACGGATCTGAAACCTTAATATCAACAGGCAACCCATTTCAAAAGGGATAGTTACATTCTCAAAAAGTCAATTACCATACCCTATCCTAAGTATAACATTTACATAGATCTAAATCTAATTTTACTTGATGCACTTTCAATTCACCTAATGAAGATAAAGAATTGATGCTATTTTTTATTTAAAAAAAATTACCAGGTAGACCCTTCCATATTATATTTCACATCTCATGCTATTGAGTTAGCATGAAGGAGATCCAGATACAATCCCTGGGTTCGGGAGATCCACTGGAGAAGGGAATGGCTATCCACTGCAGTATTCTTGCCTGGAGAATTCCATAGACAGAGGAGCCTAGCGGCCTACAGTCCATGGGGTCACAAAGAGTTGGACATGACTAAGTGACTAACATTTTCACACACTTTCATTGAATTTATTTAATGACATCTTAAATTGATTTTTTAAAATTGTAGCAGCATTATTCTAACACGTACTTTATACAATTTATGCATGCTAAACTAAAATTCTACTATGGCAAACCATAAAGGCCTTGAGTTTGCTATTTTAGAGTAAGGAGGGAATACATTCCAATAAGTGGAAATCTACCAGACTGCTCACAGAAATAAAATGAACTTTCTTCAAATATGAAATGAAATGGATATCTTTCATTTTAACCCAAATCTAGTTGGGTTGTCATAACACCAATTGTTTTTGTTCATCTAGGTTTTCAAAACAGAAACAAATAAAATATATTTAATAGC
This sequence comes from Bubalus bubalis, assembly GCF_019923935.1. Classification (NCBI taxonomy): domain Eukaryota; kingdom Metazoa; phylum Chordata; class Mammalia; order Artiodactyla; family Bovidae; genus Bubalus; species Bubalus bubalis. The sequence continues at coordinate 4,724,899 of NC_059179.1, read as the reverse complement.
TTGAAGAAAAAAAGGTGTTATATCTTTTTAATGTAGAGACCTATATCTACATTATAGGTCTCTTCAATGAGGAACAGAAAGGAAATCCATACAATGTATCAAATAAAAATTTCAAATCAAACTTCTATTTAGATACGTTTCCGCTTTCCAAATTTTCAAACTCATAGCAGGTAGGAAAATCTCAAATTCCTCCCCTACTGTCATTAATGGACTCCCTTTCTGGATGTGTCCTTCATGAGTTAAATTCCTCTGTTCCTTGCCACAGTATTTTCCTAAATTATGATGAATTATCCCACTGCCTGGAAAATTGTGATGGATAATGTTCATTATCTTATAAATCGCTATAAGAAGTACTTTCAAGTTACCACTAGGAATTTGGCTATTTTTATACCCTGAAAATAGTTATGACATGACTACTAGTTAGAGAGACATACACAAGTCAGTATCTGGCAAAGCATTAAAAACTAAAGTTTGTAAGTGGCAGGGTATATTCTAGAACAAGAAGCCAGAATACACACACACACACACACACACACACACACACACACACACACAAAGATAACTAAGAGATATAAAGCAAATTGATAATTTTTAGAAATCTAGCCTAACTATAAGAAATATTTCTTGTGTCAATAAGTTCTCCATTCTTCTCACAGACTCATGAGGTATAATACTGCAATTAGTGACCAAGTTTTTGGAGCTTGTTTGTAATTGTGTATACATTTATTCAACTTGCGCAACCTTTTTGCCACAGATGATCTTACTTCATTGTTGCTCCAAAAAATAAATAAATAAACATATAGCACAGGTTTACAGAGGTTATGTTTCAATAAAACATCATGCAATGATAATAACCTTGGAGATTATTGTACTCCTAATAGGTACACAGTTATTGTCCAAGCACTGCAAACATAGTAAAGGCATTGCAGACTTAGTCCTAGGGTTCAGATCAGATCAGTCGCTCAGTCGTGTCCGACTCTTTGCGACCCCATGAATCACAGCACGCCAGGCCTCCCTGTCCATCACCAACTCCTGGAGTTCACTGAGTTAGGGCACTTAAAAAGCAATATAGATAGACTAAAAACAAAGAAAATTAAAATTTAACCAAGTTTAAAAGTAGCATAATTCCGAAGCAATAAAACTTTAGGAAAAGAAAATATATAGTTTGTAAATCAAGCACATTACTGAAGCAGATATCATTTGAACTAAACCTTAAAGAATGAATATTATTTAGATGGATAGGAATCAGAGGATATATGTATCAGAAGAGAGGAACACAATGTATTAATTATATCCTGACAATGATTGGAAATCAAGGTATCACTTGAAAATATATGTAAAAATTCCTAGTGCTTTGGTGAGATCCTAAAAAGACGGTGATAAAAACATGTGAGGAGAAGTTTCCAAAAATACAGAGGTAAGAAGGAATAACAGAGAAGGCAATGGCACCCCACTCCACTACTCTTGCCTGGAAAATCCCATGGATGGAGGAGCCTGGAAGGCTGCAGTCCATGGGGTCGCTAGGAGTAGGACACGACTGAGCAACTTCACTTTTCACTTTGATGCATTGGAGAGGGAAATGGCAACCCACTCCAGTGTTCTTGCCTGGAGAATCCCAGGGACGGGGGAGCCTGGTGAGGTGCCGTCCATGGGGTCGCGCAGAGTCGGACACGACTGAAGCGACTTAGCAGCAGAAGAAGGAATAGGAATCAGGGATTGAATAAAATTCATGAAATATCTATATAATTAAAATTATTCCATAATAACCTTTGATTATCTGTGTGAATTTTGCTTACAGCAATTATTTAATTGAGAAATTATTATTTTTTGGTCATCCAGTTTATTTTTCCCCTCAAAATTTAAGCATAACAATGATAATTACTCATAGGTGTCAATAAATATGTGCTGAACACTGACACATTATCTAATTCAATCTTCTCCAAACCCCTGCTGCTGCTGTCACTTGTTGTGTCCAACTCTGCAACCCCATAGATGGCAGCCCACCAGGCTACTCTGTCCCTGGGATTCTCCAGGCAAGAATGCTGGAGTGGGTTGCCATTTCCTTCTATATCACATGAAAGTGAAAAGTGAAAGTGAAGTCACTTAGTCATGTCTGCCTCTTTGTGACCCCATGGACTGCAGCCTACCAGGCTTCTCCATCCACGGGATTCTCCAGGCAAGAGTACTGGAGTAGGGTGCCATTGCCTTCTCCCTCTAAACCCCTAGAGTTAGAATCTATTATCTCCATTTTACAGATAGAAAAATGGAGATAATAGAAAAAAAAAGACCTCAGGAGTTCAACTATAATTTGGCCCCAGAACACAAGACTACTGTGTTGTCAAGTTAAATTACAATAGTCAGTCTGATTTTACAAATCATTTTCTGAACAACCAAGCTAGGAATTAAGCTCCCTTGACTAGGTGCCCTTACAAAAAAAAAAAAAAAAAAAATAGAAGCCCTATTTAAGTACATTCTTAAAACTAATTAAGTTTTATAAATATTTGTACTTGATTTATACATCAAATCTTGTTAAAATTTTCATCTAAATAATCAAAATTTTTAGGGTGTTTTCACCTTAAGATAATTAGACAAATAAAAATACAATCAGGCATTTCATAGATTGAGTTTGTTATTTTTGACCAAAATGTTGATTCAGTTCTATGTCGAGGTCGAAATAAATTGAAGACAATAATAATGTGAAAAGCTTTTTACAAATAAGAAATTTTGAAAAGATTCTGATATTAAATACTAATTAAAGAATAAATACTTCCATGCTGACCATCTCATGATTTTATAATAACTGAGGCAGGATGAAATTAAACTTTGCAAAGCATTTGTCCTGAAACTAATTCAGTGTTCTTGGAATAACCAGGTATGAATAAATATAGTAACCCAGGATCACTCTTGATAAATGTAGTCTTTATCCCTAAATTCATTTGGTAAATAAAAATTCTAGATTTATTGTCAATTTCACTAAGTTATATTATAATATGTGTAGTTCATGTTAATGTTGTTCTTCGTTATAATGTAATTGAGGGAAAATTCTACTAATGTTGGTTTGTGTCAATCATCTGGACTGATTTCAGGTAAGAAGATGATGTTTTGGTATATATATAAAAATCTTCTGGAGGACAAATTTGACTATAAATTATAAAAAGGTTCATCTCCTACTAAACATGTCTACAACTCCCTACCTTCTCCTCGTGTCCTGTATAAAAGGAGAGAAGAAAGTTGACAGCAAGTTCTGTGAAGTATGCCACATAAGAAAGGAACAGAAATGCCATATGTGTTCCTGGAGGCTCTTGGGTTCCTGGAAGTCCAAGGATTGAGAATGTGAGGAGAAAGTGTGTAAAAAGTGGGAAAGGGGGAAATAAGAGAGGAAATTAAAAGTGGAAACTTGCCTTGGATTCAGTTATTAAACACTTATACCAACAACTGAGTATGTGAACTGAGAACTGCCAGATTTTCAAGCTAGATTTAGAAAAGGCAGAGGAACCAGAGATCAAATGCCCAAAATCTGTTGGATCATAGAAAAGCAAGAGAATTCCAGAAAAAAAATCTACTTCTGCTTCATTGACTATGCTAAAGGCTTTGACTGTGTGGATCACAACAAACTGTGGAAAATTCTTTGAGATGGGAATACCACACCACCTGACCTGCGTCCTGAGACATCTGTATGCAGGTCAAGAAGCAACAATTAGAACTGAACATGGAACAACATACTGGTGCCAAAGCGGGAAAGGTGTACATCAAGGCTGTATACTATCACCCTGCTTATTTAACTTAAATATGCTGAGTACATCATGAGAAATGCTGTGCTGGATGAAGCACAACCTGGGATCAAGATTGCTGGGAGAAATATTAATAACCTCATATATGCAGATGACATCACTCTTATGGCAGAAACAAAGAGGGACTAGAAAGCCTCTTGATGAAAGTGAAAGTGAAAACGAAGATCATGGCATCCAGTCCCATCACATCATGTCAAATAGATGGGGAAACAATGAAAACAGTGACAGACTTTATTTTCTTGGACTTCAAAATAACTGCAGATGGTGACTGCAGCCATGAAATTAAAAAAAGTTTGCTCCGTGGAACAAAAGCTATGACCAACATAGATCAGATCAGATCAGTTGCTCAGTCGTGTCCGACTCTTTGAGACCCCATGAATCGCAGCACGCCAGGCTTCCTTGTCCATCACCAACTCCTGGAGTTCACTCAGACTCACGTCCATCGTGTCAATGATGCCATCCAGCCATCTCATCCTTTGTTGTCCCCTTCTCCTCCTGCCCCCAATCCCTCCCAGCATCAGAATCTTTTCCAATGAGTCAACTCTTCACATGAGGTGGCCAAAGTACTGGAGTTTCAGCTTTAGCATCAGTCCTTCCAAAGAAATCCCAGGGCTGATCTCCTTCATATTCAAAAGCAGAGACAGTACTTTGCCAAAAAGTTCCATCTAGTCAAAGGTATGGTTTTTCCATTAGTCATGTATGGATTGGATTAAGAGTTGGACCATAAGATGGCTAAGTGTAGAAAAACTGATGCTTTTGAATTATGGAAGTGGAGAAAAATCTTGAGAGTTTCTTGAACTGCAAGGAGATCAAACCAGTCAGTCCTATAGGAAATCAGTTCTAAATGTTCATTGCAAGGACTGATGCTGAATCTGAAGTTCCAAAACTTTGGCCACCTGATGCAGATATCTAACTCATTTGAAAAGATTCTGATGCTGGGAAAAATGGAAAGCAGGAGGAGAAGGAGATGACAAAGGGTGAGATAGTTGAGTGGCATCATTGACTCAATGGACATGAGTTTGAGCAAGCTCCGGGAGTTGGTGATTGACAGGGAAGCCTGGCAAGCTGCAGTCCCTGGGGTCACAAAGAGTTGGACATGACTGAGTGACTGGACTGAACTGACTGATTCCAACAATACAGTATCTAGACATTAGGCTGAACTACATAAAATTGAAGATATGAAACTATTTTTTGACCTCCAAAATTAGAAATTTTATATGACTTAACATAAAAATTTGATGTCTAATATTCAGTTGTCATTAGTCCAATACAATTAGTAAATTATAGCCTCTATACACAATTCTTGAAGCTCAATTACCTTTTAAGATATTGAAAAGAGGTAAGGGCTTCTGATAAATGAGGATAGAATCTTGATACATACATATACATAAAGAAAAGTGAAGTCGCTCAGTAGTGTCCGATTCTTTGCAACCCCATGGACTGTAGCCTACCAGGCTTCTCTGTCCATGGGATTTTCCAGGCAAGGGTACTGGAGTGGGTTGCTATTTCTTTCTCCAGGGGATCTTCCCAACCCAGGAATCTAAACCAGGTCTCCCACATTCCAGGCAGAGGCTTTACCTTCTGAGCCACCAGGGAAGCTCCATATACATATATGCATGCATATACATATACATATTTAATGTGTAGCAGATTTCAAAAAGTGTGTACTCATTCACTATCTCACAACTTAAAAAAAAAAACAAAAACAGAAAATCCTCATTTAAATATTAAAGTCTGATTCCAGATGATATTAGTTAGGTCTTAGGAGCAGCTAATTTAAAATAAAACAAGGCAAAATGCAATTTGTGGTTTGTGGTAGAGGCTTATTTTTTAAATCTTCTGTGAAGTTTGACAGGTGAGAAGAAGAGATTTGGAAGAATATCTTTTTGTCTTATGGTCACAGGCGATGTTCTATCTGTTCTTTTTAAGAGTTCAAACTTGGACCATGCCTTCCTCTAGCCTTAGCTGAAGCAAGGCATCAAGGGAAAGTTGTGGATGGAGAGGTATTGTCTCTTGGGTATTCTCAGAAATTATAGTGTTGCTTTCTGCTAAACCAGATTAAGTAAATTGGCAGAATCTGAGATAGATAAATACTGCACAAGAGCAAAACATAGCCAAAAATTCACTAGGCACCCGTTATTGAGGAAATAAATATGAAATATGTTTTGAAAAGTATAATTATAAAGGGAAAATATAAGAGTTGGTATATACTTATGTTCTATTTTGTGCTTCTCTTTCTGCATTGAATTTTCTCACTAGCTAAAACTTTGAATATTCAAAATATATCTATACTTAGGAGTGAGAGTCTGTTTCAATATCATTGTTGGGTGATCAATTCAAACCATAAATCAATACAGATAAAATTGGCTAAATTTATTGAGCAATTATTAACAGGAGATAATTTTTAGGTGTACATGAGTTATCTTAATTGATAACTTGTCTTAATTGCTGTGAAGATATCATGTGAGAAAAGTACCATGATTATGTTCATTCCATGGGTAAGGAACCTAAAGCTCAAAAAAACAAAGTAGCATGGATAAGAAGTAATGGAGCTGAATTTTTTATCATGAGCAGTCAAACTCCAGAATTTTGCTTGTAACCACTACTTCATAGCACCTTACTAAAATGCTTTGCTGTGTGCTTGCTTGCTTAGTTGCTTCAGTCATGTCTGACTCTCTGTGACCCTACAGACCACAGCCTCCCAGGCTCCTCTGTCCATGGGATTCTCCAGGCAGGAATACTGGAGTGAGTGCTGTGCTTTTATAATAGATTGTTCCCATACATACAGATGTCAGCGTATAGTAGTGAGACTTGCCATTACTAGAGCTAAAAAGCAACAAGCTATGATTTCTCTAGAAGCATTTATATTTCAAGGGGAAATATGTATGTGCATGTGTTTACATACATATGTATTATGTATATATGCTATATAATATACATATGAATGTTTCAGTCAATATGCACATATGTATTTGTGTAAAAGGGGTTAGCAGCTAATTGAAAATCTTCAAAAAATTTTACCATCTCCTCCCAGAAATGCAGAACCTCTTTGAAAATTAGTCATGATAATATTTTTGCTTTGTTTTCTGCAAAGAGATCTTTTCAGGTTTCTAAATCTATTTAAGAATAACTTGGGCTTGATTACATAGTTATTTCATATTGCTTCTATAATGATTCATACTTTATTAATTTAAAAATATTATTTTTAATGATATGCTAATCATATATTTATGTGTGATGTTGAAGCTTTTAAGATTATAGAGAACTGACATGTAAAATACCATATAAGAAATGAATCGCCAGTCCAGGTTCAATGCAGGATACAGGAAGCTTGGGGCTGGTGCACTGGGATGACCCAGAGGGATGGTATGGGGAGGGAGGTGGGAGGGGGGCTCAGGATTGGGAACACGTGTACACCCGTGGCGGATTCATGTTGATGTATGGCAAAACCAATACAATATTGTAAAGTAATTAGCCTCTAATTAAAATAAATAAATTTTTTAAAAAAGCAAAAAAAAGATTATAGAGAGATTCAATATATGGAAGCACTGAAAATATGGAAGGATTTACAGTATGGAGATATTCAAAACATGAAAGCAAAGAGGTTTGGAGCATGTCTTGAGCAAGTTTTGAGCATGAGTGTTATGAGAACACTTTGTATTTTCAGTCTTTGTTCCCATCTGACTTTTCCTCAGGACTCATATTTCTCTTTAGTATCATGGGCGTTGGGAGAGGTATGTACCACATCCAGTTCTAGACAAATGAATAAACGATGCTAAGCTAATCAGTTTACGCTGTTCTCCTGTCACAATGATCATGTGATCTCAGTTCATTCAGAGTATATTTTGGACTTTTGCTGAAAAGTTGGGAGTGTATACAGTCTTGTTTGATTTTTTGATTGAACATTAGGTGTGCAAATGTGACTCCCGAAACTAACACTACCATTTTTCTATATGAAGAAAGGTAGCGTGAAGTCAAATTGAGCTCCATGGAAAGGAAAAACCAAGAAAATCCCAGAGATTTAGTCAGATCCTTAATCAAGCAGTCTCTGAAATCTACCCAAATTCTCTACTTTTACAATTGAGTGGATGAATATAGTTCTTTTGTTCTCTTTAAGGCCATTTATTAGTTCTTACACTCTTTGCAACCAAAAGCACCGTAAGTGTTAAACAGTAGGGTACTGAAACCTTACTATTGGAAAAAGTTTTAGAAATAAAGCTGGCTTTATTTTAATATCAATTTCATAATACATGTTCAATGCAAAAAAAAAAAAGTTTACCAATGCATTTAAATTTTTTTCAGTTTATCAAGATATAACATATAACACTGGGTTAGCCTCAAATGTACAATAAGATGACTGATATACATATTTAATGCAAAATAATTGCCACAACAAGGTTATTAACAATGCATTTTAAATGGAGAATTTAGTGTTATTAATATCTGAAAACCTCAGCCTTGAAATACTAAGTTGGATCAAACACTAATCAGTTAAAAAATAATGTAGTGTGCATTATGCACCAAGCACTGTATTAGAATGCTAAAATGGACATGAAAATTAAAAAAAAAAAAACATGAAACCTCTAATTCAGTTAATCCCTCATCTGTGTAGTTAAAAAATAATATTTTGATCCTTCATTGGCATATTTCATATACCTTTAAAATCTCAAGTGGCCTTCCAAACTTCCCATCACTCTTTTTTCCTCCTTTCCAATATTAAAAAACATTCACTGAGTTCTTATTATTTGTGAAAGAATATACTATTTGCTGATAAAGCTGTAATGAAAAAACTCACCAATTGTCAGGAAAGAAATACAACAATCAAGAATTAGACAAGCAAATACAGAGAGAGGTTATATGAGTAAAGGTTTAGTTTTGTTTTCCTTTAAATTATGAGAAATTAAAAATAGTTTCCTCTTACATAAATCAAATTTCTCTTTTTAAATTAATTCTGATTCAAGCAGCATTTAAATTTACACAATTTAGGGCAAAAAGACAACTTTCAAATCACTGAGATTATATAATACATACCAATTTTAATGTTATGGGATTTTGCTCCTGCATTCATTAACAAAGCATTGCAGAGAGGAAGCTATTAATGCAGTTGAATAAAAATTAAACAAAACACCCAAAATACCTAAAATGTAGGCTCTCTAAAATATATACAAGTAAGCTACAATGTATTGCAGTTGGAAAACACAAATATGTTAAAGAGAAATGTGTTTCTATATACTTAAGTAATAAAATTTAATTTGAATGAGATGGGCCTGAGATTTCAAATATACATAAGTTTTTAATGGGACAATCTAACTTGTTCTGAAAACAAAGCTTTTGTTCACATTTTAACTTTTCCTCTCCCACAATGAAGATATAATCCATTCAAATCTAATTAAATTAGATTTTCATGGGGAAACAATTTTTCAAAACTCAAATACACTAGGACATATCTCTATTCTTGTTAGACAGTGAACCTCGAGCAGTCTAACTACTGATATGCAACAGCCTACAAGACATCAAGGCAGATTTAATTAGAAGCATCATTTTGACCCATTGGATGTAGGGTGGACCAAGCATGGGAGCTTAGCAAAGATCGAAAAAGCAATGTTTTTGTAAGAAGTCTAAAAAGTAGATAGATATTGTGAAAAGCATATGCTTTTAATTCAATGATGAGCTTCTCAATAATTGATAATGTAAACCTACTGTTTACATGACTTCAATTTTGTAAAAATTGGCCAGAAGAAATGTTGAGTCATTTTGTTTTACAGCTATATTTCTTTAGAGAGAGAGAGAGAGTGTGTGTGTATGTGTGTGTGTTTAAGGAAACAATCTGTAGTAAAGTTCACAGTTGTTTATGGTTTTCTGAATCAGGAAAGAAGTTCCATACAATATGGTAAAACTCCCCTGAAATCCAATTCTAAGTGATTTCCAGCAGTGCAAACTAGATATATTTTTCAGAGCATATGGTGTGTCTTAGTAAACTTGTCTAACTTCTATTTGCATTATTTTAGATTTATTGTTTCTTTGGAGAAGAGAAGTTATAGCCATGCAAATCCAATAATTAATTAAGTAAATGTTTAGTATTTATTACAGAGATATAGATAACATATTTTGAAATTTTCTTTTTTTAAAAAATTGCTACTTGCCAAAAATATTTTAAAAATAAAGTAAGACTCAACTGTCCTGATGGAAAATTACAGGGAGTGGAAGAAACGTGAATTCTATTGCTTTCATTCCTTTTAGGCACTTTCAGAAAATCTTACAAGCATAAAAAAGAAAAGAAAAGAAAACTATTAATCTAGTCCAAGAAAATGACTTCACATATGTTTTTATCTGATCCTCACAATAACGTGAAGCATCTTTGATTTTCCCAACTTAGGTCATAAATTAAGACTATGAGGGGTTATGTTATTTGAACATGCAAGCAACAAATTAAATATGGAGCTAGCTACTTACACAGTTCTGAAAATAATACAGAGAAAGTAGTATACTCTTACTTCTAACTTCCTATCATTTACATATGTTTTACAATGTACTTTGGCATAGTCTCAATACTCTTTGATGTTTTATTACTGCTTTCAGCTAACCAAAAATATCAAATTATTAATATTCAGTCACTCAGCAATCTTGGCCAGTGTGGAAACTGGCACCTGTGGGAACTGGCCCTTTCGTTTTAGTGGAATTAATTACATATTGCATCCCTTTGTCAGTTCTGTGCTTGAATCTGCTTCGTTCCTCCTTGCTTTCAACTCTTGGATGACAAAAGCTAGTTTTGGAGAATAGGAACCAAATCCTCTTCTTTGATTTCATGAATTCTGGGTAACTAGAAAACAATTTAAATATATGGACATGGAGTCCCTCCCTACAAACACATACCCAGGTCAGAAGCTGTTTCTAAAATAGCACTTCTTTGATTCTTTGTTCAAGAGATTATGAATGGAGATAACTGCTGCTGCTGCTGCTAAATTGCTTCAGTCGTGTCTGACTCTGTGAGACCCCATAGACGGCAGCCCACTAGGCTCCCCCATCCCTGGGATTCTCCAGGCAAGAACACTGGAGTGGGGTGCCATTTCCTTCTCCAATGAATGAAAGTGAAAAGAGAAAGTGAAGTCGCTCGGTCGTGTCCAACTCTTAGCAACCCCATGGACTGCAGCCTTCCAGGCTCCTCCGTCCATGGGATCTTCTAGGCAAGAGTACTGGAGTGGGGTGCCAAGCTGAAATCTTATGGAAAAATCATAATTTGTTCAAGATGTTTTCTCTTCCTAAGGATTTTTCCATCCAATTCAACTGGTCAAAGGCTACATATCATCCAAGAGTTTTAAGTTTTAATTTATATATGTAGATTTTTTTTTCTCCCTGAACATTTCTTTCCCTTCAGGACAATATATGCAGACATAATTGGGGACTCCCTTTCTTCATGTAGCTCACTGCTCTGATATATGCATAACAGCATAAAGAATTTACTGTACATGTATACATTTTAATATAGGTTTTCTTCAACTGAGAATTAACCATTATTTATCTTTGGACAATGAGTAGAAACATTATGAGCTCCACCTTGGGGATCCAGCAAAGGGACTGAGAATCCCCAGGGAATTTGATCCAAGCTAGGTTTCAACATTAAAGGAACCCAGAATTCCCAGATGTACAAGGTGGATTTAGAAAAGGCAGAGGAACCAGAGTTAAAATGGCAACATCTGTTGGATCACAGAAAAAGGAAGAGAATTCCAGAAGAACATCTACTTCTGCTTCATTGTCTACAATAAAAGTCTTTGACTGTGAGGATCACAACACATTGTGGAAAATTCTTCAAGAGATGGAAATACCAGACCACCTTAACTGCCTCCTGTAAAACTGTTATGCAGGTCAAGAAGCAACAGTTAGAACCAGACATGGAACAATGGACTGCTGGTTCAATTTTTGGAAAGAAGTACATCAAGGTTGTTTATTGTCACTCTGCTTATTTAACTTATATGCAGAGTACATCATGTGAAACGCCAAGCTGGATGAAGTACAAGCTGCAATGAAGATTGCAAGGAAAAATATCAATAATCTCAGATATGCAGATGATACCACCTTTATGGCAGAAAGCAAAGAGGAACTAAAGAGCCTCTTGATGAAAATGAAAGAGGAGAGTGAAAAAACTGGCATGAAATGCAACCTTCGAAAAGCTAAGCTCATGGTATCCGGTCTATCATTTCATGGCAAATAGATGGGGGCACAATGGAAACAATGAGAGACTTTATTTTGGGGGGGCTCCAAAATCACTGCAGCGTGGGTGGCTGTGATGGTGCACAAGCGTGGGCAGCTGCAATGGCGCACAAACGCAGCCGAGAGGAGCTACCCCACATCTGAGGTCAGGGGCAGAAGCCAAGAGGACCCCGTGCCAGAGGGGCAGCGGCCAAGAGGAGCTACCCCACGTCCAGGTTAGGGGCGGCGGCTGGGAGGCGCTACCCCTCACCCGAGGTCAGGGGCGGCTGCCAGGAGGAGATACCCAACGTCCAAGGAGCAGTGGCTACACAGGCGCTGCAGGGCCTAGAGGAGTTATTCCACATTCAAGGTCAGGAGGGGTGGCGGTGAGGAGATATCCCTCATCCAAGGTAAGGAGCAGTGGCTGCACTTTGCTGGAGCAGCCGTGAAGAAATACCCCATGACCAAGGTAAGAGAAACCCAAGTAAGATGGTGGGTATTGCAAGAGGGCATCAGAGGGCAGACACACTGAAACCATATTCACAGATAACTAGTCAATCTAATCACACTAGGACCACAGCCTTGTCTGACTCAATGAAACTAAGCCATGCCCTGTGGGGCCACCCATGATGGGCGGGTCATGGTGGAGAGATCTGACAGAATGTGGTCCACTGGAGAAGGGAATGACAAACCACTTCAGTATTCTTGACTTGAGAACCCCATGAATAGTATGAAAAGCCCAATGATAGGATATTGAAAGAGGAACTTTCCAGGTAATAGGTGCCTAATATGCTACTGGAGATCAGTGGAGAAATAACTCCAGAAACAATGAAGGGATGGAGCCAAAGCAAAAACAATACCCAGTTGTGGATGTGACTGGTGATAGAAGCAAGGTCTGATGCTGTAAAGAGCAATACTTCATAGGAACCTAGAATGTTAGGTCCATGAATCAAGGCAAATTGGAAGTGGTCCAACAGGAGATGGCAAGAGTGAATGTCCTCATTCTAGGAATCAGCTAACTAAAATGGACTGGAATGGGTGAATTTAACTCTGATAACCATTATATCTACTACTGTGGGCAGGAATCCCTTAGAAGAAATGGAGTAGCCATCGTGATCAACAAAAGAGTCTGAAATGCAGTACTTGGATGCAATCTCAAAAAAGACAGAATGATCTCTGTTCATTTCCAAGGCAAACCATTCAATATCACAGTAATCCAAGTCTATGCCCCAACCAGTAACGCTGAAGAAGCTGAAGTTGAACGGTTCTATGAAGACTTACAAGACCTTTTAGAACTAACACCCAAAAAACATGTCCTTTTCATTATCAGGGACTGGAATGCAAAAATAGGAAGTCAAGAAACCCCGGGAGTAACAGGCAAATTTGGCCTTGGAATACGGAATGAAGCAGGGCATACGCTAATAGAGTTTTGCCAAGAGAACGCACTGGTCATAGCAAACACCCTCTTCCAACAACAAGAGAAGACTCTACACATGGACATCACCAGATGGTCAACACTGAAATCAGATTGATTATATTCTTTGCAGGCAAAGATGGAGAAGCTCTATACAGTCAGCAAAAATGAGACCAGGAGCTGACTGTGGCTCAGATCATGAATCCTAATTGTGAAATTCAGACTTAAATTGAAGAAAGTAGGGAAAACCACTAGACCATTCAAATATGACCTAAATCAAATCCCTTATGATTATACAGTGGAAGTGAGAAATAGATTTAAGGGACTAGATCTGATTAAATAGAGTGCCTGATGAACTACTGACTATGCCAAAGCCTTTGACTGTGTGGATCACAATAAACTGTGGAAAATTCTGAAAGAGATGGGAATACCAGACCACCTGACCTGCCTCTTGAGAAATCTGTATGCAGGACAGGAAGCAACAGTTAGAACTGGACATGGAACAACAGACTGGTTCCAAATAGGAAAAGGAGTACGTCAAGGCTGTATATTGTCACCCTGTTTATTTAACTTATATGCAGAGTACATCATGAGAAATGCTAGACTGGAAGAAACACAAGCTGGAATCAAGATTACTGGGAGAAATATCAATAACCTCAGATATGCAGATGACACCACCCTTATGGCAGAAAGTGAAGAGGAACTCAAAAGCCTCTTGATGAAAGTGAAATTGGAGAGTGAAAAAGTTGGCTTACAGCTCAACATTCATAAAAGGAAGATCATGGCATCTGGTCCCATCATTTCATGGGAAATAGATGGGGAAACAGTGCAAACAGTGTCAGACTTTATTTTTCTGGGCTCCAAAATCACTGCAGATAGTGACTGCAGCCATGAAATTAAAAGACGCTTACTCCTTGGAAGGAAAGTTATGACCAATCTAGATAGCATATTGAAAAGCAGAGACATTACTTTGCCAACAAAGGTCTGTCTAGTCAAGGCTATGGTTTTTCCTGTGGTCATGTATGGATGTGAGAGTTGGACTGTGAAGAAGGCTGAGCGCCGAAGAACTGATGCTTTTGAACTGTGGTGTTGGAGAAGACTCTTGAGAGTCCCTTGGACTGCAAGGAGATCCAACCAGTCCATTCTGAAGGAGATCAGCCCTGGGATTTCTTTGGAAGGAATGATGCTGAAGCTGAAACTCTAGTACTTTGGCCACTTCATGGGAAGAGCTGACTCATTGGAAAAGACTCTGATGCTGGGAGGGATTGAGGGCAGGAGGAGAAGGGATCGCCAGAGGATGGAATGGCTGGATGGCATCACTGACTCGATGGACGTGAGTCTGAGTGAACTCCGGGAGTTGGTGATGGACATGGAGGCCTGGTGTGCTGCAATTCATGGGGTGGCAAAGAGTTGGACACGACTGAGCGACTGAACTGATGAACTATGGACTGAGGTTCATGACATTGTACAGGAGACAGGGATCAAGACCATCCCCATGGAAAAGAAATGCAAAAAAGCAAAATGGCTGAGGAAGTCTGAGGAAGCCTTACAAATAGCTGTGAAAAAAGAGAAGTGAAAAGCATAGGAGAAAAGGAAAGATATAAGCATCTGAATGCAGAGTTCCAAAGAATAGCAAGAAGAGGTAAGAAAGCCTTCCTCAGTGATCAATGCAGAGAAATAGAGCAAAACAACAAAATGGGAAAGACGAGAGATCTTTTCAAGAAAATTAGAGATACCAAGGGAACATTTCATTCAAAGATGGGCTCGATAAAGGACAGAAAAGTGCTGGGAGCCGGCATATTGCATATTGAGTGAGGATCTGGAATAGCTCAACTGGAATTCTATCACTGCTGAGAGCCAGCGTGAGGCACTCCACCCATGACAAAGGTCATGAGGAAGGAGGCTCGGCATACGCAAAGGCGGGATCGAGCCTCAGGAGTCCCCCTGGAAATTCTCGAGCATCTACCCCCAAAACCAGAGTCTGCCTACTTTCTGCTTTGTGCTTTCACCTACACCTCTGACTTTACGGGGGGCTGTCTCCCACTACCTCTCTCTGAAAAAAGAGTTAGCTTACAGCTCCAGTTAATAATTCTTGGATGTGACAGTGTTTAACCTACAAACTCCTTTGGAAATCCTCTAGCCTGCCTGAATAGGTTTTTCTGGCCACATGTGATTGTTCAGAGCCTCCCAACTGTGAGAGGCAGGAGATGTTTTAAACTGCCTAAACACAGATTTCTTTGAGTAGTTAAAAGATTGATTAGAAAATGTATTGGTGAAGGGTTTTTCACTTGTTGGGCCAATGTTTGCTGCTAAGTCTCCATATTCCTTACCTACTGTGTCTTTGGCAGTGTATTGATTGATATAATGGGTGTATAGAAATGTAAAATGTCGCTTTGTCCAATGCTTTTTGGAAGGCTGGCGCCTGACTTTGGAATAATCACCTTTAGAGAAAGATAAGTTTCTTAAAATGTTAACAGGCCTCCGGGCCAGAAGATGATGTCAATCACCTGAACTTTTGCATATGATAAGTTTGCAGGAAGAAAGCCTGGCTTGCTGCATGACTCTACCCCTTCCCCCATTATCCTCTATGCATACCTTAAGGTATAAAAACTACTTTGGAAAATAAAGTGTGGGCCTTGTTCACTGAAACTTGGTCTCCCCATGTCATTTTTTTCTTTAACTTCTGGCTGAGCGTCTATCTGGAGCGTGGATGTCCTCTGCGACCATTTATTTGCCTGGGCTTCTAAGACCCACTCGAGAAGGTGTCTAAGGTGGGGCACCTTCTGCTATTCGAGAGGGCGCCTGCGGCCTCCGTGGTCAGAGCTAACCTGGTGTCACGGGTTATATTGATTTTCCGCGTAAACCAAGCCACTCAGCTTCTTTTCTCCACTGAATTTTTTTACTGAGCTATCCTTATTTCAGCCGCTTTTCTCCACTGAATTTCCTCACTGAGCTATCCTTATTCTATTACTCTTTGTATCTTTAATTAAAGTGTAATTAAGCAGTTATTCTCTGACCCTCGCCTAGCCGTCTCTCCTTCGAATACCCTGGATCAGCCGGGGCTGGTCCCCGGCAGGTGGCGCCCGAGACATGATTTTCGAAGGTAAGCTCCCTGCAATTAGGGTCATCAGCTCTATTTGCTCCCCGTTCTCGGAACAACTGGGTCATCAGCTCTCTTGTTCCCCCACGGAGCAGTTTGGGTCATCAGCTCTACTGCTCCCCCCTCGAAACAGTTTGGGTCATCAGCCTTCTGTTTCCCCCCCGGGACAATCTGGGTCATCAGCCCCTATTGTCCTTCCAATG
The DNA here is from genome assembly GCF_019923935.1 of Bubalus bubalis. Classification (NCBI taxonomy): domain Eukaryota; kingdom Metazoa; phylum Chordata; class Mammalia; order Artiodactyla; family Bovidae; genus Bubalus; species Bubalus bubalis. Next base: position 4,708,204 of record NC_059179.1, on the reverse strand, counting down.
TTCGGGACGGCTAGGACCCCACTCAAGGGTGCCGCGGACCCCCCTGTAGGATAGACAGGGCTGAGGAGTGGGAAGTGTTGAAAGTGTTGAAGACTTAGAGAAAACGGTTTCTGAAGTTAAAAGGCCAAAGAAAAGCCTGATCTTTTAAAAGCTAAAAGCTTTATCTTCTATTATACTTAATTTTCTGACATGGGTAACACTGAAACTAACAATGACAACTCTTTATACAAGTAATCTTCAAACTGATAAAGAGGCTACTGTTAATTTAGATACTTGGGTGAAGGTAAAAAACAACTAAAAACTTATGCTATAAATATGATTAAAAATGTTCTGGACCCTCGTCATGAGGCTGTGGGATAGCCTATGGGAGAGGCTATAGCGGTGGATGGTAGTGGGTCTCCACCTTCTGCGCAGATCATATTTTCTGCCATTGACAAAAAAAAAAAAAGGAGGGAGACTGTGCTCTACCTCCCGACAAAGGAGAGGGCTTACAGGACGCTGCGGCCGGGCGCCCTGGCGAGCCCCCTCCCCCTCTACACAAACCTTTAAAAATTTATCCAACAATTTCTGATTTAAGGCAGCTACCCCACCTCCGCTTGCACCTCCCAGGGCCTAGGAATTCCCCAGTTTACATCCAAGCCTCCCAGAGCATTGCCTAAGGCTAAAAAAGATTTAAAAAAAAAAAATTCTTTTAAACAAAGGAGCTTTTAAAGAATACACAATATACAGAGCCTGCTCATTGCAGAAAAACCCCTGGGGGGGGGGGGCCTCACCCAAGCAAAAATAAAAACAAAACAAAAAAAAAAAAGTAAAAAAGGAAAAAAAGTAGAGAAAGATGTAAAGATAGAGAAAGAGCTAAAGACTGAAAAAGAGAGGAACGGAGAAGGAAGGAATCAGGGAACGCATCAAGATAGAGAAAAGAAGTTAAAAAAAAAGAGATAACAGAAAAAGATAAAAAGAAAAAAAAAATTAAGGAAGAGAAGAGGATAAAGAGAAAGAAACGAAGGAAAGAAGGGTAGCGAAAAAAAAAGGGTGAAAAAAAAGTGAGAAAGGCAGGAAAAGAGAGAGAAAGACAGTAAGAGACGCTGTGACCAGGTGCCCTGGCGAGCTCCCTCCCGCTCTGCGCAAACCTTTAAAAAACAAAAAATTTATCCACCACTTTCTGATTTAAGGCCATCGCCGCCGCCTCCGTTTGCGCCTTTCAGGGCTCAAGAGTTCCCCACTTTGCCCCCAAAGCCTCTCAAAGTGTTACCTAAGCCTGAGAAAAAAAAAAAAAAAAAGAAAGTTTTTTAAACAGTGGAGCTTTTAAAACAGACTGCCTGCACGATATGCAGAGCGTGCTCCTTGGAGAAAACCCCCTCAGGGGGGTCTCACCCAGGCTAAGAGAAAAACCGTAAGGGGATTTAACAACAATATTAACCCTTGACTAGCTGGTTACTCCAATTCCAATGGGAGTGGCTGGCCCCCTGCCTGAGGGCATTGTAGGACTTGTGCTAGGGCGAAGCTCGCTTTCTTAAAAAAAAAAAAAAAAAAAAAAAAAAAAAAAAAAATTCGGTGGTGCATGGTGTAGTAGATTCTGATTATATTGGAAAAATTAGTTTTGATCTCGCAGCCTACCAAAACTACAAATTAATAAAGGTCAAAGAATAACACAGTTTTTGCTTTTACCTTATCAGACAGGAAAAAAACTTGACTTCTCAAGCTAAAAGCCACAGAATATTTGGATTTAGTGATCTAGCTTTTTGGGTGCAGAAAATTACAGCTCCAAGGCCTTTAAAAGATCTTTTAATTCAAAAAAGTAAAATCTCAGGGCTATTAGACACAGGAACAGATGTCTCTTAACATTTCTGGGAAAGACTGACCCAGATCCTGGCCAACACATACTACTGAAAATGAGTTGGTGGGATTAGAAAAAGCAGAGTGGGAATGCTATAGAGAAAAAGGTGAGAGAGCGTTTAAAGCCTTGAAGAGTAGTGAGTTCCCCGTTGCTGGAAGTATTCAAGCAAAGATTAGATGGTTACTTGTCATATAAAAAGCTATAGACCAGATTTAGTTTACAAAATGATAATTGGAGAAGCTTATAAAGATGTTGTACAACACCTCTTTACTTGCTTCTCATATTTAGGTGCCAAAAGTTTTGAAAATTGATAATGCCCATTTGAAGATTGTTTACTAACTTTAAATGATTTCCGAAAATTATTAGGAGACAGTAATTGGATACGCCCACATTTAAAACTGACTACTGCAGATTTAAAGCCTTTGATTACTTAAAAAGCAATCCTAATTCCAGTTCTAAGAGAAAGTTGACTAAATGAGACAGACGGCTCTTGTTAAAGTAGATGAGACTTTAAATGATCAGTTAATTAGGATTAATATTACCAAAAGATGAGATTAAATTATTCTTGCCACAAAACATACACCTACAGAGTGCTTGTGACCAGTGACCCCAAGAAAAATAGTTTTATCTTTTCCCAGCTTGGTGACACAATTAATTATAAAAGGAAGAAAAAAGAAGTGTAAAACTTTTTAGAAAAAAAGTAACAAATATAATAATTTCACTCAATAAGGATCAACTGCAAGTCTTTTACAAAATAGTGATGATTGGCAAGTTGCCCTGATAGATTTCAAGAGTCAAATTTTGTTTCATTTGCCCTCAAGCCCCCACAGTAGTTAAAAGTTCAAAAATGTTAGATTGGAAGTTTGAGGATACCTGTGAAACTTTCCAACCCTATGTAGTTCCTATGCTCCCCTTTACCCTATGGGGGAGGGACGTGCTGTCTCAAATAGGAGATACTCAGAGAAGGGTTTTCTCAATTTCTTAGTTGTCAACAGGCGGTACAATTAACAATACTTTATATGTTGTTATAAATACATAATATAAATATATTTACATAATTACAGTTTGCCTAGTTAGGTATGGGTATAAATAAAATATAATAAAGGTATACCTAATTCTATTTATAGATCTATACTTGATTAATTTGTATATAAATATGTATGCCATATATGCATATTATATATATACTGTATAATTAAATATGTATTGCAGTAATATAATGTGTGAGTGGCTGATATTAATTGGTATAGATTGATGTGCTGTGATGGTATATGTTCTATATACCGTATAATTATATTATATATGTGTGACATGTATTATTACAGTACATTGGTTTGTGTTGGTTGGTATTAGCTGTGTACGTGTTGTATTGCTGTAGTATATATATTAATTAATATATTAATTATAACGATTAATTCAAGTATATTGATTTATATATATGTCAATAAGTTTATACTTGTTGCCATATATAAATACATATATAAATACATTTTGCATTTAGGTATATCTGTATACTAAAATGAGATAAGGAGGTTATACATTTATTATTTAAATTTATACAGAGACCTAAACTAGACATTAGACCTAAATTAACATATCTTTAAATTCATGTTGTTAAAATGTAAATTTTAAAAATTAAAAAATTAAATTGACAACTGCTTGACAATTCCTTTGCCATAAAACCCCCATAGGTGTAATTGGGGAAGCCAGACAAAAAATTGGTTTTATGGCAAAACGGCCCCCTAGAGTGGGTCCATCTTCCTGCTCAAACTAAAAAAGTAGCGGCTTCTTATCCAAGATTGATAGCTACTTTGATATTAAAGGAAAAAAGTGGAACATTGAATTATTTGGTAAAGAGCCATCAGAAATTGTAATTCCATATAATAAAGAACAACTTGATGTGCTTCTAATGTTTGATGAAAATTGGCAGATTGCTATAGGAAACTATTTTGGTCAAAATTTTTACATCATTTTCCTTCACATGTTTTGCTGAATTTTATATCCAGACATCCAGTTAATTTTCCTGTCAGATATAAACAATCTCCTGTTCCAAATGTTCAAATAGTTTTTACTGATGGGTCAGCAAATGGTAAAGCCTTCATAGTTACTAAAAATCACCAAAAAGTTTTAAAAACACAAAAAACTTCAGCTAAAAGAGCTGAAATAACAACAGTCATAGAGGCTTTTGCTATGTTTGCAGATGAGGAATTTAATCTTTACTCTGATTCTCAGTATGTGGTCAGGCTGTTTACACACATTGAGACTGCGGTCCTGCCTGAAAATAAAACTACCATATTTCATTTGTTAACTAAGTTACAGCAACAAATTTGGAAAAGAAATAAAATATTTTTCATTGGACATATTCGGGCTCATTCCAGATTGCCCGGCCCTTTAAATGCCTTTAATGATTTGGCTGACTTGTTAACCAGAAATACAGTGGCTACTGTGATTGAGGAGGCCAGAGCCTCTCACTCACTTCATCATCAATACGCTACTGCCTTAAGGTATCAATTCCAAATTCCCAGAGAGACTGCTCGAGAGATTGTGCGTTCTTGCTTACACTGCCCCACTGTTTATAATAATCTACCTATGGGAGTTAATCCTCATGGTCTCAAACCTAACGTACTCTGGCAGACAGATGTAACTCATGTTTCTTCATTTGGAAAACTGTCCTTTGTTCATGTAACTGTAGATACCTTTTCTCACGTTATTATTACAACTGCTTGTACCGGAGAGGCAGGTAAAGATGTGATACAACATCTCTTTACTTGTTTTTCATATTTGGGCCTGCCAAAAGCTTTGAAAACTGACAATGCTCCTGCTTACACTTCTAAGTCTTTTCAGAAATTTTGTATAAAGTTTCAAATTAAACATAATACAGGCATCCCTTATTACCCACAGGGACAAGCCATTGTTGAAAGAGCGCATCAAACATTAAAAATCCAAATTCAAAAACTAAAAGAAGGGGAGTTTAAGTATAGTTCTCCCCATCATATCTTGCAACATGCTCTTTTCGTAATAAATATTTTAAATACTGATTTCAGCCAGAACTATTGCAATGCTTCGTCATTGGTGCCTGGAACAATTAAATGCAAAACCATTAGTCAAATGGAAGGCCCTCTCAGGACAATGGAAGGGTCCTGACCCATTATTAACTATCGGTCGAGGATGTGCGTGTATTTTTCCACAGAATGCAGATTCTCCAATTTAGACAGGCTGATTCGCCGTGTTGCAGACCCCCAGACATCCAGTTCACCCATTGCTTCGATCACAAAAGAGGAGCCCGCCAGAAGGGGAGGCAAGATAAACATCGAGATCCCGGTGGGACTGACGGGGCTGCTGCAGCCCGAACTCCAACCAGAAAATAATTCTACTTATTCTGTTTTGGCTTGTCTACCCTCTTCTTATGTTTTTCTCTTTACCAACGATTCTGGAAAACTTAATGTACATGTGACTTTAAACTGGTGGACCCAATGTAGTGACCTGTGAATAATGTATGCTCTCATCTTGTTTAAACCCTCAATATAATGTTTGCTCCTTTGTAGTGTTACAACGTCCACCTTATCTTATAATGTAACCACTTATTGATACAACTATAGTCTTGCTGTATTACAACAACTTCAGGATTTAATGCGATTGCGACGATTTGTGGGCTTACTTATTTTAGGAATATCAGCTTTAATAACCGCAATTACTTCTGTTACTGTGGCAGCAATATCATTGACTCAACAAGTGCATACTGCCCAATATGTTGATACCATGTCTAAAAATGTTTCACTAACTCTAACAACACAGGAAGCTATAGATAGGAAATTAGAGATGAGAGTAGACGCCTTAGAAGAGGCAATAATGCATATTGGGACTGATTTACAGGCTTTAAAAGTGAAAATGGCTTTGTCTTGCCACGCTGATTACCGGTGGATATGCGTGACATCTTTAAAGGTAAATGAGACAGATTATGAATGGAAAAAAATCAAAAATCATATCTCAGGTGTTTGGAACAGCTCTGACATTGGCCTGGACTTAGGGAAACTTCATAATCAAATACAGACCCTGAAACACTCTTGACTGGATTTTACCGCAGCTAATGACTTTTTTCACACCTTCTCTAACTTTCATTTCAAGAAAAAACATTCTGTCTAATATCCTTGGATACATCGCTGCTGGTGCTTTAATTTTGCTTCTCATATTCATTCTTCCTTGTATTGTCAGGATTCTTCGGCAGAACATTCAGAAGCTCGCGACTGAGCTGCATCTGGCTGTTTTTAAGAAATAAAAAAGGGGGAGATGCTGGGAGCTGGCATATTGCATATTGAGTGAGGATCTGGAATAGCTCAACTGGAATTCTATCACTGCTGAGAGCCAGCGTGAGGCACTCCACCCATGACAAAGGTCATGAGGAAGGAGGCTCGGCATACGCAAAGGCGGGATCGAGCCTCAGGAGTCCCCCTGGAAATTCTCGAGCATCTACCCCCAAAACCAGAGTCTGCCTACTTTCTGCTTTGTGCTTTCACCTACACCTCTGACTTTACGGGGGGCTGTCTCCCACTACCTCTCTCTGAAAAAAGAGTTAGCTTACAGCTCCAGTTAATAATTCTTGGATGTGACAGTGTTTAACCTACAAACTCCTTTGGAAATCCTCTAGCCTGCCTGAATAGGTTTTTCTGGCCACATGTGATTGTTCAGAGCCTCCCAACTGTGAGAGGCAGGAGATGTTCTAAACTGCCTAAACACAGATTCCTTTGAGTAGTTAAAAGATTGATTAGAAAATGTATTGGTGAAGGGTTTTTCACTTGTTGGGCCAATGTTTGCTGCTAAGTCTCCATACTCCTTACCTACTGTGTCTTTGGCAGTGTATTGATTGATATAATGGGTGTATAGAAATGTAAAATGCCGCTTTGTCCAATGCTTTTTGGAAGGCTGGCGCCTGACTTTGGAATAATCACCTTTAGAGAAAGATAAGTTTCTTAAAATGTTAACAGGCCTCCGGGCCAGAAGATGATGTCAATCACCTGAACTTTTGCATATGATAAGTTTGCAGGAAGAAAGCCTGGCTTGCTGCATGACTCTACCCCTTCCCCCATTATCCTCTATGCATACCTTAAGGTATAAAAACTACTTTGGAAAATAAAGTGCGGGCCTTGTTCACTGAAACTTGGTCTCCCCATGTCATTTTTCTCTTTAACTTCTGGCTGAGCGTCTATCTGGAGCGTGGATGTCCTCTGCGACCATTTATTTGCCTGGGCTTCTAAGACCCACTCGAGAAGGTGTCTAAGGTGGGGCACCTTCTGCTATTCGAGAGGGCGCCTGCGGCCTCCGTGGTCAGAGCTAACCTGGTGTCACGGGTTATATTGATTTTCCGCGTAAACCAAGCCACTCAGCTTCTTTTCTCCACTGAATTTTTTTACTGAGCTATCCTTATTTCAGCCGCTTTTCTCCACTGAATTTCCTCACTGAGCTATCCTTATTCTATTACTCTTTGTATCTTTAATTAAAGTGTAATTAAGCAGTTATTCTCTGACCCTCGCCTAGCCGTCTCTCCTTCGAATACCCTGGATCAGCCGGGGCTGGTCCCCGGCAGAAAAGGTATGGACCTAACAGAAGCAGAAGATATTAAGAAGAGGTGACAAGAATACACAGAAGAACTGTACAAAAAAGATCTTCACAACCCAGATAATCACAATGGTGTAATCACTGACCTAGAGCCAGACATCCTGGAATGTGAAGTCAAGTGGGCCTTAGAAAACATCTCTATGAACAAAGCTAGTGGAGATGATGGCATTCCAGTTGAGCTATTTCAAATCCTGAAAGATGATGCTGTGAAAGTGCTGCACTCAATATGCCAGCAAATTTGGAAAACGCAGCAGTGGCCACAGGACTGGAAAAGGTCAGTTTTCATTCCAATCCCAAAGAAAGGCAATGCCAAAGAATGCTCAAACTACCACACAATTGCACTCATCTCACAAGCTAGGAAAGTAATGCCCAAAATTCTCCAAGTCAGGCTTCAACAGTACATAAACCGTGAACTTCCAAATGTTCAAGCTGGTTTTAGAAAAGACAGAGGAACCAGAGATCCAATTGCCACCATCTGTTGGATCATCAAAAAAGGAAGAGAGTTCCAGAAAATCATCTACTTCTCTTTTATTGACTATGTCAAAGCCTTTGTCTGTGTGAATCACAACAAACTGGAAAATTCTTGAAGAGATGGGAATACTAGACCATCTTACCTGCCTCCTGAAAAATCTAGAAGTAACAGCTAAAACTGGACCTGGAAAAACAAACTGGTTCCAATAGGGAAAGGAGTATGTCAAAGCTGTATATTGTCTCCCTGCTTATTTAACTTATATGCAGAGTACATCATGAGAAATGCCAGGCAGGCTGATGCACAAGCTGGAATGAAGATTGCCTGGAGAAATATCATTTACCTTGGATATGCAGATGACACCACCCTTATGGCAGAAAGTGAAGAACTAAAGTGCCTCTTGACGAAAGTGAAAGAGGAGGGTGAAAAGTTGTCTTAAAACTCAGCATTCAGAAAACTAGGATCATGACATCTAGTCCCATCACTTCATGGCAAGTACTGGAAACAGTGAGATACTATTATTTTAGGCCCCAAAATAACTGCAGATGGTGACTGCAGCCATGAAATTAAAAGATGCCTGATCTTTGCAAGAAAAGCTATGATCAACCTGGGCAGCATATTAAAAAGCACAGAAATTACTTTGCCAAACAACGTCCATCTAGACAAAGCTACGTTTTTTCCATTAGTTATGTATGGATGTGAGTGCTAGACTGTAAAGAAAGTGAGCACTGAAGAACTGATGCTTTTGAATTGTGGTGTAGGAGAAGAGTCTTGAAAGTCCCTTTGATTGCAAGGGGATTCAACCAGTCCATCCTAAAGGAAATCAGTCCTGAATATTCACTAGAAGGACTGATGCTGAAGCTGAAACTCCAATACTTTGGCCACCTGATGGGAAAAACTGACTCATTGGAAAAGACCCTGATACTGGGAAAGATTGAAGGCTGGAGGAGAAGGGGACGACAGAGGATGAGATAGTTCTAAGGCATCACTGACTCTATGGACATGAGTTTGAGTAAGCTCCAGGAGTTGGTGATGGACAGGGAAGCCTGGTGTGCTGCAGTGAATGGGGTCACAAAGAGTCATACAAGACTGAGCCACTGAACTGAACTGGACTGCAAGTAGATTAAATCAGTTATTCTTCAAGGTAATCAACCATAAAATTTATTGGAAGACTGATGCTGAAGCTGAAGTTCCAATACTTTGGCTACTTGATGCGAAGAACTGACTTATTGGAAAAAACCTTGATGCCAGAAAGATTGAAGGCATGAGGAGAATGGGACTACTGAGGACAAGATTGTTGGATGGCATCATTGACTGAATATGCATGAGTTTGCCAAGCTGCAGGAAATGGTGCTGGACAGGGAAGCCTGGCAAGCTGCAGTCCATGGGGTCGCAAAGAGTTGGATATGACTAGGCGACTGAACAACAGAAATAAACATTATATTTCCCCACATAGACATATTATAGTAAACCAGAAAAACAAGTAGAAGTTCTCAAAGAGATTTGGGCAGGAAATAACTAAGAAGATATAATTGAAGGCATCCAAGTCTGACAATCTAAAATTTGTTACATTTGGATATAGGATATATTTCAATAAATAATGACTAGATTGCTGAATGAATGAAAATATAAGAACTCAAATGTTTTCACTGTTATTTGAAGTAATAATAACTACTCATTTAGCCAAAAAATATATAAAGACCTTAAGGTGCTTTAAATTATTTCTCAGTTGTAGTGACCAGCTTTCCCAGTTTTCACAGGACAGTCCTGATGTTAGCCCTGAAAACCCTACATTTCAGGAAGACAGCATCTCAGTAGGACATAATGAAACACTTGGTCACCTTATCAAGCAATTACTATTATAGCTCTTATTTAATAATTAGATTGAGGTGATACAGGGAGATTAAGTGATTTGTCTAATATCCTACAACTAATGAATGACAGAGGCAGTATTGAACTTCCTTACTCAAATTCCCATGTTCCTAACCATGATACTATGTCATCTATCAAGACTTTTTTTTTTCCTTCTCACTTGTTTATTTTCACAACATAAAAGTGAGGACTCAGAAACAATATTTAAGAACATTGTGTATGAAGTATGTGTAGGTATATTTATTTTAAATACATATTTTTGATAGTACATGGCTGAAGCAGAGTGCTTTCAGTATTTGGCAAAACTAATACAATTATGTAAAGTTTAAAAATAAAATAAAAAAATATCATTGACTATTCTATTGTTTACAATTTGTGCCCTCAGGTTTATGGAAGTCTTTTGTTTATTGTAATTAGTCATAAACTCATGAAGTTGGTTCATTAGTTCCTTTTATGACTTTTCCATTTAGTCTGTTTTATAAGCTTCTTTCTTCTTCCTTTCTTTCAATTTTTAAAATTAGGATTGCTTGTGAAAAGATGTCTTAAAAATTAGGTATATATAATTCATATTTACATAAACCATCATCTTCAATTAGAAATTTTTACATGATCAACAAGATGTTTAGGTTCCAATCCAGTAACATTTTAGTTAAGTCATTTGAGGTTCTTGGCAATATTTAAATCTCTCTTCATCCTTCTAGTGTTACACTGAACTGGTCTCAGTCAGGTGAATGACAAATGTTTAGACCTGAATATTAAGTAGAAAGTAAAAAAAAAAAAAAATCCCCCAGGGAAAGCAGTATTGTTTTAGTTTTGTGATAATTTAATAAAGAACATTATGTAATTCCAACTGCTTGTTCTAAACTATTATGGAAATTCAAAGCTTCTTGAACAAAATTTAAAAAAAAAAAACAAAACACAAAATCCAATTCCCAGCAAGACTCATTTGTGAAATAACAAAGCTTCACAATACATTTCGTGAGTTTATATTTTTTGCTTTGAAGTTCCAATTTATTTTCATTTTCCTTGCATTTTAAATGCTATTGAACATGATTTGGAAATAGACTGTACTGAATGTAATACGTTCAACGTGGATGACTATTTGTGAATGTGTTGCTTAATCAATAACATCGATCATTCTGTTTGTAAAAGTGCTAATTCATTGCACAAAAACATTATCAACAAACAGGTGTAATTTGTCTTCAAGAACAGTAATGAAACAACGATAACAGGATTCACAGAAATACCTTATTTCACTCATTGTGTAGATAGATATAATTATACCAAGGAAAGTTCTTTTCAGTCTTAGAACTGAAAGTCATTTCACAAAGAAAAAAGCCAGGCATACTGACTACTATGTATAAGCAACTATTTTTAGTTTAATGGTTCAATAGAAAGTAAATGATGTAAAAATAGAAATTGGAGATTATCATGGCCTTTTAAATAATTACGAGTTTTACATACACAGGGTCGCAGACCTAATTAAAAGATGATAGATTAGATAATAGATTTTCTGGTTTCCTGTCCTGTGCTTTTTCATCACAGTAATACTAATGATTTACATGTGTCAGGCATTTTTTTCATTTAAAAAAAGAGTAGCTGTAATATGTATATTGATCTTTCTAATATATTTATTAGAGACAAATGACAACTCTTAGATCAGATAGCTGAGGAGGCTGACCTAAAATCACATGACACATTTAGCAGTAAAGCTGAAAATAAAACTGATACCTTTTAACAACCTTACATAAGAGCTGGAACTGAGTGATCTACAATAATCCAGATATCATGAATGGTTGCTTGTCTTTGTCTTGCCTTTGTCTCCTGCGAAGTAGAGCTTTGATACATTCTGCCTACTAGTATAGGAAAGTATGATATAAATCTAGGGACTACACATTCCATATAAAAATATAAAAACTTGTCCTGGATCAATGAATTCCTGCTATGACTTTCTAAGGCAAATCAACACTGTTTTAAAAGGTTATCTGTGCAATCTAAGAATCAGAAGACTATCATGGAAAATGGCCCCCACTGCACATACAGAAGATATTGTAACTACATAAAGGAATGAATTAACAATGGGGAGGAATTTATTTCTGGCAACTGGAAATAAAGTAGTTGGTCAGTCAATTGATAGAGACAGAGCTAGATATGTTTGTGTGGATGTCTATGTCTCAAAGGGAACAAAGGAACACCAGAATAATAAAACAATTCAAAGGACTAGATAAGAGAGCCAAGGAAAAAACTTGATGGATTCCAAGAACTAAGGTAGTGTGTGAGTGCTATTGAGCAATATCCAATTCTGTGCAACCCCATGGGCTGGAGCCCACCAGATTTCTCCATCCATGGAAATATTCAGGCAAGAATACTTGAATGGGTTGCCATCACCCACTCCAGGGTATCTTCTGACTCAGATCAAACCTACATCTCTTGTGTCTCCTGCAATGTCAGGCAGATTTTTTACCACTGCACCACCTGGGAAGCCAATTAAGATAGTGTAGAAGACTAATTTTTATCAACAACAGAGAAGGAAAACCAGTACTACCTGGTGTTATAGAAACCACTTATAAGACAGTATTTAAAGAGGTAAAGTGTGATCAGTTCTGTCAAATTCTGTTAAAGAGTTTCAGTAAGGAGTCAGAGGAGTGTCACATGTATTTGACAATATGGACACAACTGGGAAAATGACACCGACACCCGATTTGAAGAATAAACCAGTGGTTAGAAAGTGGTAATAGGCAATAAACACAACACATTTGAAAAGTTTTGCTGTGAAGAAAAAAAGAAAAAGAAGCCAGAGCTTTCCAAATGCCAGGTATAAGAACATGCTTCAAAGTAGCTGGGAATGATCCAGTAAAGAGAGATCAGTAACACAGAAATGAGACAATCTACATTAAAAATATATTGACTTCTATAAATGAATATGATAAATTTCACTTTAATGTCATGAAAATATCAACCATTGCTCATCAAAAAAGTTAATCAAAACTTACAACTTATAGCAATAACTGAAAAATGTTTCTTATTTATAGGTCTTCTGAAAATAACATTTTCCAAACACTTCTGTCTAAAATCTAACTGTCTACTTGTATATAACTTTGCTGTTATTTAAATTCACATTTACTTGAAATGAGCAAATTTGTAAATATAAATGTCAAAAATATGGTATCAAATTTCAAAGATTCCTCAGATTTTGAATCTTTTCAAAATTGAAAAATACATAGCTTAAAAAAAAAACCTTTTATCTTTATTCATAAGAATATTTTATTACTTCAACCTGCTTCACCCGATCCTTTGTTATTTTTAATTAAGTGGAAATATGCATGACAAATTTCAGTTTTCCAAAGACAAACCTATAAAAGCAAGTATGTGTCTTTAAATTGTGAGTTTGGGGCATTAACTTCAGATGTCAAAAACAGCATTCTGGAGTCTACAAAGCAGGTGTCTGATACAAAGACTCCTTAAAAAAATGACTTCTTTCTATAAGATAAAATATTAGAAAATATATATAGAAAATATAAATCATAAATATTCTTCACAGTTTGGCAGAAAGCAAAGAGGAACTAAAGAGTCTCTAGATAAGGTGAAAAAGGAGAGTAAAAAAACTGGCTTAAATCTCGACATTCAAAAAACTAAGGTCATGGCGTTCAGTCCTATCATTTTGTGACAAATAGATGGGGAACAAATGGAAACAGTGACAGATTTTCTTGGGCTCCAAAATCACTGTAAACTGTGATGGAAGCCATGAAATTCAAAGATACTTGCTCCTTGGAAGAAATGTCATGATAAACCTTGACAGTGTATTAAAAAGCAGAGACATCACTTTGCAGACAAAAGTCTGTATAGTCAGTTATGGTTTTTCCAGTTGTCATGTATGGATATCAGAGTTGGACCATAAGGACTGAGTGCCAAAGAACTGATGCTCTTGAATTGTCATCCTGGAGAAGACTCTTGAGACTCCTTTGGACTTCAAGGAAACAAACCAGTCAATCCAAAAGGAAATCAACCCTGAACATTCATTGGATGGATTGATGCTGAACCTGAAGCTCCAATATTTTGGTCACCTGATGCACAGAGCCAGCTCATTGGAAAAGACTCTAATGTTGGGAAAGATTGAAGGTGAGAGAAGAAGTGGGCAATAGAGGATGAAACGGTTGAATGCCATCATCTACTCAATGGACATGAGTTTGAGCAAACTCCAGAGAGAGTGAAGGAAAGGGAAGCCTGGTGTGCTGCAGTTCATGAGGTCACAAAAATCAGACATGACTTGGCAACTGAACAACAACAAATTCTTCATAGTTTATGAATACTGCAAACTTAGCAGACATCTCTCTGAGTCCTTACAAATGTATTCATTTCCATATTTTAAAATGATAAAAAATAGAATTTATATGAGCCCAAGTATTATTACAAGTGATAATCCACACAAACCTGCAAGCATACATAAGGTTTTCTTTGGGGGTGATAGCCATTATCACTTTAAATAAATTTATAATAGTTTTATATTTAGTAAGCATTTTTTAAAGAGGAAAAAAACAAGCTATAATCACTTCTAAACTTTGATGTTTGTCCCTCTTATATTGTATTTTTCATTTCATTTTTTGGATTCAATTTCTATGGATTGTATATGATGACTGGTATTGCAATGTGTTGCAGTATAAATTATTTAATAATCATTTAGAAATAAAAGTAATTATAGAAAGCTCAAGTCTTTTTTCTAAAAAGAACACTTTAATGTTGAGTAGGCCTTTTCTGTTGCACATCTGAAGATAAAAGTGGAGATGATTAGAGTTCTTTGGGCTCTATTGTTATGGAATATTGTGGGAAAGAGGTTTAGGAATTATCTTAATACTGTAAAAGATGCAACCTTTGTGAATATCTTAGATATTTTTGACCTGGTATATTGCACAAATCCCATGATTTAGGAGGGGCCATGTGGCCCATAAAAATCTACTAATACTCTGCTGGCTAAATGATGTCACTCTTAATTTCCATTATCACTCTATACTAGGAACATCAATTTTGAAGTTGGATAATGAGCATAGATTTAGGTTTTTAATAACAAAATGAGGCAGTATTTTTATATCAGGATGGGTGGTGAAATTTAAATTTGTTGACCCCCATAATGAACATATTTGTATTTCCACACTATATAACTTTTTGAGTCAGAGAAATACTGGAATTTTCAGAATTGATAACAGGTCAATGAAAAAGACAATGTGGAAAGCACTTTTCAGATTCATCAATAATAATGAGCAGAACTTCTTGTTAAAACTGTTTCTACCTCACACTATCCCAAATGGCCCATTACCATATGACCACCAATCTCTGATTCTATTTTTGAGAAATTCTCTCCCATAATATATTATCACATTTTCAAAATCAGTCAATTAATTTAACTCAGGATGACAGTGAACTGTGAACTTCCAGATGTTCAAGCTGGTTTTAAAAAAGGCAGAGGAACCCGAGATCAAATTGCCAACATCTGCTGGATCATAGAAAAAGCAAGAGAGTTCCAGGAAAACATCTATTTCTGCTTTATTGACTATGCCAAGGCTTTTGACTGTGTGGATCACAATAAACTGTGGAAAATTCTGAAAGAGATGGGAAAACCAGACCACCTGACCTGCCTCTTGAGAAACCTATATGCAGGTCAGGAAGCAACAGTTAGAACTGGACATGGAACAACAGACTGGTTCCAAATAGGAAAAGGAGTACATCAAGGCTGTATATTGTCACCCTGCTTATTTAACTTCTATGTAGAGTACATCATGAGAAACGCTGGGCTGGAAGAAGCACAAGCTAGAATCAAGATTGCCGGGAGACATATCAATAACCTCAGATATGCAGATGACACCACCCTTATGGCAGAAAGTGAAGAGGAACTCAAAAGCCTCTTGATGAAAGTGAAAGTGGAGAGTGAAAAAGTTGGCTTAAAGCTCAACATTCAGAAAACGAAGATCATGGCATCCAGTCCCATCACTTCATGGGAAATAGATGGGGAAACATTGGAAACAGTGGCTGACTTTACTCTTTTGGGCCCCAAAATCACTGCAGATGGTGACTGCAGCCATGAAATTAAAAGATGCTTACTCCTTGGAAGAAAAGTTATGACCAATCTAGATAGAATATTCAAAAGCAGAGATATTACCTTGCCAAAGGTCCATCTAGTCAAGGCTATGGTTTTTCCTGTGGTCATGTATGGATGTGAGAGTTGGACTGTGAAGAAAGTTGAGTGCCAAAAAATTGATGCTTTTGAACTGTGGTGTTGGAGAAGACTCTTGAGAGTCCCTTGGACCTTAAGGAGATCCAGCCAGTCCATTCTGAAGGAGATCAGTCCTGGGTGTTCATTGGAAGGACTGATGCTAAAGGTGAAACTCCAATACTTTGGCCACCTCATACGAAGAGTTGACTCATTGGAAAAGACACTGATGCTGGGAGGGATTGGGGGCAGGAGGAGAAGGGGACGAGAGAGGATGAGATGGCTGGATGGCATCACTGACTCAATGGACATGAGTTTGAGTGAACTTCAGGAGTTGGTGATGGACAGAGAGGCCTGGCATGCTGCGATTTGTGGGGTCAGAAATAGTTGGACACAACTGAGTGACTGAACTGAACTAAAGATAAATCTGAATTATTTTAGCAGAAGGTAAAAATTCTCGTAACTTTTGAATCCTCAGATTTGTGTTTATTAAGGAATTTATTCTATGATCCATTTAGTATATACTTGGGTACACATCTCTTATTGATTGATCCCTAGATTCAAGCCATTTCCTGAGAGACTTATCTCTAATTAGTTCATAGATTTATTCTTTTCCAGTTGTCCAGCTCCTCCAATTGCATTTTAATTCTCTAAAGTGGCTCTTAATTTTTTTCTCTTTTCTCTTTATCCTCAATTCTTCACTTATTTCATTCATTGCTAACACTCAATGTCATCAATGCTGACTAATTATCTTTCCTGTTAAATAACCATAACAGTTCTAAAGCTGTGTCATATGTGCTAACTCAACAAGGAAACACATTCCAATTCAATTAGAAACAAAGCGTAAAATTTTTACCACAACTTTAAAATCTAGCTTTACTAGAAGCTAGAATTTTTTTTTGTCATGCATGATAAAAAATGGAAACTGCAGTATAACTTTTGTTCTTATTGTATTTTATTATTTTCCTCATCCAAAATTGTTTATTTATCAGCATCTATTTTAACTTAGTGGGTTACCCACTGAATTTAGACTCTAAATGAGCTGTTTAATGTCAGAAAACTATCCTATACATCACTGAGATCAAATTCTAACACTTTGCAGTAAAACTTTGGCAAAGAACTTTTGAAAAGAAAAAGCTGAGAAAGATTAAGAATCTTTTTTTTTTTTAATTGTAAGAAATTCACTGGGTATAATACAGCTAAACTTCCCTAGATATAATTTTAAGTCATCCAAATAAACCCATTAAGAGGCATGTTAATTCAAAGAAGCTAAATTAACCAAATCCTCAGAAATAGCATATTTCATACTAGGACAACTTTGGTTTCTGAGGTATTGTAATGCACAGAGCCCATCAAACTGATAAACTAATCTTGTCAATCCCCTGGAGAATGAAATGGCAACACACTGAAATATTCTTCCTCAGGAAATCCCAAGGACAGAGGAAGCTGGAGGGCTACAGTCCACGGGGTTGCACGAGTTGGACACTACCACCACCACCATAATCTTGTCAAAATGTTTTACATAGTTATTATAAATAGGCATTGGTCAGCAAAATCCTTGCCTAAAATGTACATAGTAAATATTCTAGGTTTTCTGGCCACATAATATCTCTATTACATATTATTTTTCTTGTTTGCTTTATAACCTTTAACATTTAAAGCTGGTTTTTTGCTAGAATGCTGTATAAAAGTGATGGATATGACAGGATGGATATGACACATAATTCATATTTTACTGGTCCTTGTTCAGAAGGAAGTTGAAAAATCCTACTAGGAAGCAACTACACAAATTTAAAATATGGGATGTTGTAAGACAACGAGGCTGCTTTCTTCAAAAAGTAAATGGCAAGGGACTAAAGAGATAAAACTATATGTCATATATGAATCCTGTCTGTATAAATGAGATTAGACTGCACTTGATTATTAAAAAAAAAACAAAAACAACTTTTAAAGACATTTTAGAATACTTTTGCTGATTCTAAGGTAAGCATTCCCCATTTACAAAAATATTCATATTTGAAGTTTAACTACTTTCCAATATTCCTTAACATTAGCAAAACAGTATATTATCTGAAGTAATATTTGCCATAGATTTGAAAGTCTAAAAGTCTGCTGATTTTAAATAACTGTAAATTTCTTACAGACTAAGCTTGTAAATCTGGAATACTTAGGTCAATATTCTACTTGAGGAATCAGATAATTTAAACATGGATATCGTGCTGATATATTCTCAATCACATTGTAGATAAAGCTCTTAGAAACATTTAACCCTATGGGCACAAGTAAGTAATAGACTTAGTATCAGAACTACCAAAGAGGTAGAATCTATGGGCAGGATCTTCAGATGAGTAGGACTGTTTCGTGTGGAGAGTCCCAAGGATATACTAGTTCTATCTTCACTTCAGCTGTGTGTTAATGACCTGATATAGTTATGGGTCATTTGGATTTTTGTACAATCATCCGTATATCTCTGTTCTCCCCCTATATAACCTAAAGGAAGGTCTAGATTGATATTTATGAAATGACATGAATCAATTATTGAATCAGTCCTGCTACCTGCAGTGTTGCTCTGTGACAGAGTAACTACCCCAAACCCACTGTAAACTTCCGTTTGATATCAGACGTATAGCATAATATCCTAATAAAAAATACAACAGTGGTGACAGAGGCATTTAGACCTCCAGTTAATCCCCCAGCGGCTAAAACGAAGGAACCTTCAGTTATCTTGTCATTGTGCTTGTGATCAGTCACGTAATTTCTGAAAAATCATACAAGGTTAGCTGGAATTAATGAACACTGAAATTACTAAATATCAATGGTTACAATGCTTGCTCATGCCCTGTCCTTGATATTAATTAAAATTCTCTTATGATTCAAACTAATAGCAGAAAGGGAATCTTTGAAGAATGCCAACCTTCTTTCAGAGTCTCCCACTCTGAAAGAAAAATAACGAAGCCCTCCCAATGCCAAGAGAATTCTATACAACAAAGTGCTATATAAATTCACATAAGGCCACACAAACAACAAAGCCTTCCTTCAATCTAAGACGAGAGTTTTCAAATTTCAAGTCATTCACCTAGCACTTTTTAATATGAAGTAGAATTTAACAAAACATGCCTCATGTTGTTAAAAAAAATTGTCTTTTGAAATTTTGCTTTAATTATACACACAAACATGTGAGCTGGGTGGCAATGGCAATTTGTTATTACATCAGGGTACAGTCAAAAATGTTTGAAGTTTCTAATACTTGAAAGGATAACAGAATAATAGGACTAGGTCCTTTTTATACTTTTCTATCCTAAGAAAAAGGGGTTGAGGGCTTATTAAACCCATCTAACAATTAAATTTGGGGTTACAAAATGTTCTTCTCCTCTCAACAGTTGTGAAGTTAAGGAAAAGGCACAGAAATCATGTTCTCTTTCATTTGTCAGGACCATAAACAAAATTAATAATAATTATTACCCAAGTTGATTCCTTCTATTATGTAATTTCTATATTAACAAACATTTTAGGTTGGACCACTTTTGTATTATTTACAAGGATTCTTATTATCCATGTATCATTTTTTCCAAGACTAGGAGATGTATCTATGGTATTATGAAACTTGGAAAACTAGCTTAATCTTACTATCTAAAGTCATAATAAGAAACAAAATTCTTGGTTAACAACTCAAGTTTCCCATTTTGTTTATAGCAAAAATGATTAATGGTCTTCTAATGGGTAAATCAATACTTTACTTAATTGTATTTTTCTCAGAATTACATACTTCTAGTTCATTAGTTCTTTTAAATAACAGCCTGCTTTGGAAAACTGCACAAGACTTTTTTTTTTTTTTTTTTTCTTTTACAGTCTTAATAACTCTTTTGTTCTTATGTGTCTTAGTCTTTCTCTAATTCTGCACAGACAATGATAAAAATATAGGGAGGTAAGTATCTTCATATATTTTATGCAATGGTGTTGTCGGTCATTCATGTCTGACTCTTTTGAGACACTGTGAACTATAGCCTGCCAGGCTCTTCTGTCCATGGGATTTTCTAAGCAAGAATGCTGAGTGGGTAGGCATTCCTTTCTCCAGGGGATATTCTCTGACCCACGGATCAGAGCCACGTCTCCTGCATTACAGACAGATTCTTTACCACTGACCCACTGGGGACTCCCCAAAATAAAAAAAAAAAATTTAGAAGACTTTCTGACTTTTCAAAACTTTACAATAGTAATAAGTTTAGGAATAGACCACTCAGTGATTATGGATCATGTACTATGGAATCTAAAAAAGTGTGTAATCATACTTTAAAAAACAACTCATAAAAAACTCATAAACTCATTAAAAAAAAAAGAATACACTCATGAAGGCTGGCAGTATGCAAATAAACTAGAAGGCTAATGTTCATCCATTTAAGAATTATTCACAGAGTTCTAACTCTGTGATTGGCTTAGATAAGTAGGAAAAATAGGGAAAACTCCTGGGCTCATGGGACTCAACTTCTAGTGGGCAATTTAAACAATACAGAAGCTCATTGATAAATTCAAAGATAACTTAATTTATTTACTTTTTTTTCTAGTGTATCGTTTTCTTTAATTTTATTTTATTTTTAAATTTTACATAATTGTATTAGTTTTGCCAAATATCAAAATGAATCCACCACAGGTATACATGTGTTCCCCATCCTGAACCCTCCTCCCTCCTCTTTCCCCATACCATCCCTCTGGGTTGTCCCAGTGCACCAGCCCCAAGCATCCAGTATCGTGCATCGAACCTGGACTGGCAACTCGTTTCATACATGATATTTTACATGTTTCAATGCCATTCTCCCAAATCTTCCAACCCTCTCCCTCTCCCACAGAGTCCATAAGACTGTTCTATACATCAGTGTCTCTTTTGCTGTCTCGTACACAGGGTTATTGTTACCATCTTTCTAAATTCGATATATATGTGTTAGTATACTGTATCGGTGTTTTTCTTTCTGGCTTACTTCACTCTGTATAATAGGCTCCAGTTTCCTCCACCTCATTAGAACTGATTCAAATTTATTCTTTTTAATGGCTGAGTAATACTCCATTGTGTATATGTACCCCTGCTTTCTTATCCATTCATCTGCTGAGGGACATCCAGGTTGCTTCCATGTCCTGGCTATTATAAACAGTGCTGCGATGAACATTGGGGTACATGTGTCTCTTTCCCTTCTGGTTTCCTCAGTGTGTATGTCCAGCAGTGGGATTGCTGGATCATAAGGCAGTTCTATTTCCAGTTTTTTAAGGAATCTCCACACTGTTCTCCATAATGGCTGTACTAGTTTGCATTCCCACCAACAGTGGAAGAGGGTTCTTTTTCCACACCCTCTCCAGCATTTATTACTTGTAGACTTTTGGATCACAGCCATTCTGACTGGTGTGAAATGGTACCTCATAGTGGTTTTGATTTGCATTTCTCTGATAATGAGTGATGTTGAGCATCTATTCATGTGTTTGTTAGCCATCTGTATGTCTTCTTTGGAGAAATGTCTATTTAGTTCTTTGGCCCATTTTTTGATTGGGTCATTTATTTTTCTGGAGTTGAGCTGTAGGAGTTGCTTGTATATTCTCGAGATTGGTTGTTTGTCAGTTGCTTCATTTGCTATTATCTTCTCCCATTCTGAAGGCTGTCTTTTCACCTTGCTAATAGTTTCCTTTGATGTGCAGACACTTTTAAGGTTAATTAGGTCCCATTTGTTTATTTTTGCTTTTATTTCCGATATTCTGGGAAGTGGGTCATAGAGGATCCTGCTGTGATGTATGTCAGAGAGTGTTTTGCCTATGTTCTCCTCTAGGAGTTTTATAGTTTCTGGTCTTACATTTAGATCTTTAATCCATTTTGAGTTTATTTTTGTGTATGGTGTTAGAAAGTGTTCTAGTTTCATTCTTTTACAAGTGGTTGACCAGATTTCCCAGCACCACTTGTTAAAGAGATTGTCTTTACTCCATTGTATATTCTTGCCTCCTTTGTCAAAGATAAGGTGTCCATATGTGCATGGATTTATCTCTGGGCTTTCTATTTTGTTCCATTGATCTATATTTCTGTCTTTGTGCCAGTACCATACTGTCTTGATAACTGTGGCTTTGTAGTAGAGCCTGAAGTCAGGCAGGCTGATTCCTCCAGTTCCATTCTTCTTTCTCAAGATCGCTTTGGCTATTCGAGGTTTTTTATATTTCCATACAAATTGTGAAATTATTTGTTCTAGCTCTGTGAAGAATACTGTTGGTAGCTTGATAGGGATTGCATTGAATCTATAGATTGCTTTGGGTAGTATACTCATTTTCACTATATTGATTCTTCCAATCCATGAACATGGTATATTTCTCCATCTGTTAGTGTCCTCTTTGATTTCTTTCACCAGTGTTTTATAGTTTTCTATATATAGGTCTTTAGTTTCTTTAGGTAGATATATTCCTAAGTATTTTATTCTTTCCGTTGCAATGGTGAATGGAATTGTTTCCTTAATTTCTCTTTCTGTTTTCTCATTATTAATGTATAGGAATGCAAGGGATTTCTGTGTGTTGATTTTATATCCTGCAACTTTACTATAGTCATTGATTAGTTCTAGTAATTTTCTGGTGGTGTCTTTAGGGTTTTCTATAGAGGATTATGTCATCTGCAAACAGTGAGAGCTTTACTTCTTCTTTTCCAATTTGGATTCCTTTTATTTCTTTTTCTGCTCTGATTGCTGTGGCCAAAACTTCCAAAAGTATGTTGAATAGTAATGGTGAAAGTGGGCACCCTTGTCTTGTTCCTGACTTTAGAGGAAATGCTTTCAATGAAAGGAGAAATTAACAATAACACAATAATAGTGGGAGACTTTAATACCCCAGTCACACCTATGGATAGATCAACTAAACAGAAAATTAACAAGGAAACACAAACTTTAAACAATACAATAGACCAGTTAGACCTAATTGATATCTATAGGACATTTCATCCCAAAACAATGAATTTCACCTTTTTCTCAAGTGCACATGGAACCTTCTCCAGGATAGATCACATCCTGGGCCATAAAGCTAGCCTTGGTAAATTCAAAAAAATAGAAATCATTCCAAGCATCTTTTCTGACCACAATGCAGTAAGATTAGATCTCAATTACAGGAGAAAAACTATTAAAAATTCCAACATACGGAGGCTGAACTACACGCTGCTGAATAACCAACAAATCACAGAAGAAATCAAAAAAGAAATCAAAATTTGCATAGAAACGAATGACAATGAAAACACAACAACCCAAAACCTGTGGGACATGGTAAAAGCAGTCCTAAGGGGAAAGTTCATAGCAATACAGGCACACCTCAAGAAACAAGAAAAAAGTCAAATAAATAACCTAACTCTACACCTAAAGCAGCTAGAAAAGGAAGAAATGAAGAACCCCCGGGTTAGTAGAAGGAAAGAAATCTTAAAACTTAGAGCAGAAATAAATGCAAAAGAAACCAAAGAGATCATAGCAAAAATCAACAAAACCAAAAGCTGGTTTTTTGAAAGGATAAATAAAATGGACAAACCATTAGCCAGACTCATCAAGAAACAAAGGGAGAAAAATCAAATCAATAAAATTAGAAATGAAAACGGAGAGATGACAACAGACAACACAGAAATACAAAGGATCATAAGAGACTACTATCAACAATTATATGCCAATAAAATGGACAACGTGGAAGAGATGGACAAATTCTTAGAAAAGTACAACTTCCCAAAACTGGACCAGGAAGAAATAGAAAATCTTAACAGGCCGATCACAAGCACGGAAATTGAAACTGTAATAAAAAATCTTCCAGCAAACAAAAGCCCAGGTCCAGATGGCTTCACAGCTGAATTCTACCAAAAATTTAGAGAAGAGCTAACACCTAACCTGCTCAAACTCTTCCAGAAAATTGCAGAGGATGGTAAACTTCCAAACTCATTCTATGAGGCCACCATCACCCTAATACCAAAACCTGGCAAAGATGCCACAAAAAAAGAAAACTACAGGCCAATATCACTGATGAACATAGATGCAAAAATCCTTAACAAAATTCTAGCAATCAGAATCCAACAACACATTAAAAAGATCATACACCATGACCAAGTGGGCTTTATCCCAGGGATGCAAAGATTCTTCAATATCCGCAAATCAATCAATGTAATACACCACATTAACAAATTGAAAAATAAAAATCGTATGATTATCTCAATAGATGCAGAGAAAGCCTTTGACAAAATTCAAGATAACTTCATTTAGAGTAAGTGCTACAAAGATAACAAACAGTGACTCCTGGGAGGAGGCATACTATAAATTTGGCTTCCAGTGGCAGCCTCACTGAGGAGGAGGTGTGTTAACTGAGTCACAGTTAAATAGCAAGGAGTCTACTGTGTCATTCTTTATTTGGGGGGGGGGCTCCAAAATCACTGCAGACAGTGACTGCATGCATGAAATTAAAAGATGTTTACTACTTGGAAGGAAAGTTATGACCAACATAGACAGCATATTAAAAAGCAGAGACATTACTTTGCCAACAAAAGTCCAACTAGTCAAGGCTATGGTTTTTCCAGTAGTCAGGTACGGATGTGAGAGTTGGACTGTGAAGAAAGTTGAGCGCCGAAGAATTGATGCTTTTGAACTGCTTGAGAGTCACTTGGACTGCAAGGAGATCCAACCAGTCCATTGTGAAGGAGATCAGTCCTGGGTGTTCATTGGAAGGACTGATGTTGAAGCTGAAACTCCAATCTTTTGGCCATCTGATGCAAAGAGCTGACTCATTTGAAAAGACCCTGATGCTGGGAAAGATTTAAGGCAAGAGGAGAAGGGGACGACAGAGGATGAGATGGTTGGATGGCATCACTGAATCAATGGACATGAGTTTGGGTAAATTCCGGGAGTTGGTGCTGGACAGGGAGGCCTGGCATGCTGCTGTCCATAGGGTTGCAAAGAGTCAGACATGATTGAGGGGCTGAACTGAACTGAACTGCTGTGTCATTCAGGTTGAGGGGAAAGCAAGTCTGCAGGCCTAATACAGAAATATTGTTAGTGCAAATAAAAACAAAATGAGGGTAATCTTGCTGATGCATGGCAAATGGGAGGAAAAAGACTCATAATTATCTTATCAATATTATGTTATCAACCCATCTATTACTTTCTTTAAAATATTATCAGTGTAGTAAATAAAACTTAACTTTTAAAAAATTAACTGGAATTAAATGTGACTCCCTGTCCTCCATTTCACTAGGCTGATGAAAAATTCTGTCATTATCAGATCAGTCGCTCAGTCCTGTCTGACTCTTTGCTACCCCATGAATCACAGCACGCCAGGCCTCCCTGTCCATCACCAACTCCTGGAGTTCACTCAGACTCACAACCATCGAGTCAGTGATGCCATCCAGCCATCTGTCATTATGGAGGTGTTCAATATATTTAGAGGGTCCCAGAGCTGGGTTTTCAAGTGTTTTCCACTGTGTTGCCCACTGTCCAAGCCGGCCTTGGCCCCTTGAGGTCAAGTGACTCAGTTCTTCAACATGTACAGGGCATGAATATCTTTGCCTGGAAAACCTGTGCCCAGGTCACAAGCTCCCTAGATATTTTGTAGGTACCTGTTTACACTAGGCCTGGATGCCTTTAACTCTTTGGAATACAGCAAAATAGGCAGGTATATATCACCATTCATCTGAAAGCATCAGACCTGCATCTCCTCCCTAGACTTCAGGGATCGTCCTTTCTTTTAGGTTGTTCCTCAAAGAGCTTTCTTAGTTCTCCTCTTGTCCATAAAAGAAGTCCATACAAAATAATCAACCTTCAAAAGAAACCAAAACAATACTAAAGGATATTTTTCCCTGAATCAATAATATGCAAAAAACCTACACAAATTTGAGAGGGAATTAGAGGAAGGATACAGAATACAAATATACATTTCCTTGCCCTACCCCCAACCCCAAACACATGCATACACACAAACATGCATACACATACAAATATGACTAGTTTGTGTGTGTGTGCTTAGTCACTTAACTGTATCTGACTCTATGCAACCAACTGTAGCCCGCCAGGCTCTTCTGTCCATGGGATTTTTCAGGCAACAATATTGGAATGGGTTGCTGTTTCCTTTTCCAGGGGATATTCCCAACCAGGGATTGAACCTGTGTCTCCTACATCTCCTGCATTGCAGGCAGATTCTTTACCGCTGAGCCACCACAGAAGTGCCATTTAGGATATAGGAATTAGGATATAGGATTTAGGATATAAGATATAGGAATACTAATTTAGAATATAGGAAAAGATGCAAGAGCAGGCTTAGTGAAAAACTGTTCAATTTATTGAGTATGAAAATAGAGAAGAGATTGTTAAAAATGCGGAATTAAGAGCTCAGATCTGAAGAGATACTGTGTAGGGAATCAACGTTTCTATTTCTGAATTTGAGATAGTGTATAATCTTAGAAGAAAACTACTTAAATTATGAAATCCAAATCTGGAAGAACTTTCTAAAGGTAAATATACTTAAACATGCAGATTAGTTAAAAAGTAAAGCAATGAAATAATTGTCTTGATATATAGAAAAATAATATCTCTTTTTAACTATAATGATTTTGGCGCTCTAAATCCTTGATATAAAAATTTACATAGAGAGACTTCAAGATTAAGATTCTAAAGAGTTTAAATAACACATGGTTTTAAGTTGAAAAATTCCTTAATTTAAGATTTAATTAGAGCATTATTCTTTTGATTTCTCAATTACAACAAAACAAGCACAACACTTAGGAAAGTAATAAGATTTAGAGCTATCATAGTAAGATAGATCATGAACTCAAGAAGGGTGGATGGAGAAGGAGGAATGAACATAATTTGAAATAAAATGAAAAATGTCAGAGATCACAAAAATGGTACCAGTGTGGAATGGAGAATCATATTACAGATTAACTGAAAGAAGTGGCATAATTACAGTCTTAACCATTGTGTATGAAAAACACTAAAGCAGATGTGGTACTCAAATGTAAGATGAGAAATCAATGTTGGAAACTTCCAGAACTTTCAAGCAACATTAAATATTTCAGTCTATAACTGACAACAGGAAAAGTCAATTACAATTGCCTTTTAAAAAACTATTTCTCTCTTGACACAAAGTGTACTTTTGAAACTAGATTTGAAAGCACCCATCTTCCTCTGACGTTTTATGAAGGTTATTTGGATTTGTATCTGTTACTCTTTTATCTAAAAAGAAACAAACAAACAAAACAAAACTATATTTGTTAACTATTTTATCCTTTGCATTATTTATAGCTATAAGTTGTACTTATTTTTGAAAAAGCTGTGAGTTCACAAATTATATAGTCATATAATAACTCAGTTGCACATATTTGGGAATATCATATTATAATATACACTTTTTTCCCCAAAATGTTCAAAATTAGGAAATGTGGTTATAACTGAAATTTTTAAATTATAGAAGCCCTTTTTTATGATAGAAAGTTGTTTTGCAAATTACTGTTGTCAAACTGCAATGTAGTCATCCAAGTATCAGTTAACATATATCTCTCCTCTATAGATGCAAATATTAAAAGATTCACTGGTTATTAGTGATTCAGATTCTTCACTCCAGTGTGCTTAGTAGCCTATTATACCAAATGGAATCACTTCTTGCCAAGATGACAATATTTAAAAGCACCAAAGAATTATAAAATACAAAGGTCATTGTCAACTTGTGCTTCAATCAATATTTGTCAGAGCCAAGAACGTATTTCTTTCTGAAATATTTTTTTTAATTCCTCTCAAATTTCTGTTTCTTTAAAGACTAATTCACTACCATCAGCTATTCAATTCAATTCAGTCGCTCAGTCAGGTCCGAATCTTTGTGACCCCATGGACAGCAGCATGCGAGGCCTCCCTGTCCATCACCAACTCCCGGAGTTTACCCAAACTCATGTCTGTTGAGTTGGTGGTGCCATCCAACCATCTCATCCTCTGTCGTCCTCTTCTCCTCCTGCCTTCAATCTTTCAAAACAGGGTCTTTTCAAACGAATCAGCTCTTCATATCAAGTGGTCAAAGTATTGGAGTTTCAACTTCAACAACAGTCCTTCCAATGAACACTCAGGACTGATCTCCTTTAGGATGGATTGGTTGAATCTCCTTGCAATCTAAGAGACTCAAGAGTCTTCTCCAACACCCCAGTTCAAAAGCATCAATTCTTTGGTGCTCAACTTTCTTCATAGTCCAACTCTCACATCCATACATGACTACTGGAAAACCCATAGCTTTGATGAGATGGACCTTTGTTGGCAAAGTAACATCTCTGCCTTTTAATATACTATCTATGTTGGTCATAACTTTCCTCCCAGGAGCAAGAGTCTTTTAATTTCATGGCTTCAGTCACCATCTGCAGTGATTTTGGAGCCCAAGAAAATAGTCTGTCACTGTTTCAACTGTTTCCCCATCTATCTGCCATGAAGTGATGGGACTGGATGTCATGATTTCTGAATGTTGAGCTTTAAGCCAACTTTTTCACTCTCCTCTTTCACTTTCATCAAGAAGCTTTTTATTTCCTCTTCACTTTCTGCCATAAGGGTGGTGTCATGTGCATATCTGAGGTTATTGATATTTCTCCCAGCAGTCTTGATTGCAGCTTGTGCTTCCTCCAACCCAGTGTTTCTCATGATGTACTCTACATATAAGTTAAATAAGCAGGGTGACAATATACAGCCTTGACGTACTCATTTTCCAATTTGTAAATAATCTGTTGTTCCATATCCAGTTCTAACTGTTGTTTCCTGACCTGCATACAGATTTCTCAAGAGGCAGTTCAGGTGGTCTGGTATTCGCTTCTTTTGAAGAATTTCCAACAGCTTGTTGTGATCCACATAGTCAAAGGCTTTGGCATAGTCAATAAAGCAGAAATAGACGTTTTTCTGGAATCTCTTGCTTTTTTCATGATCCAGCGCATGTTGGCAATTTCATCTCTGCTTCCTCTGACTTTTCTAAATACAGCTTGAACATCTGGAAGTTCACAGTTCACTTACTCTTGAAGCCTGGCTTGGAGAATTTTGAGCATTACTTTACTAGCATTTGAGATGAGTGCAATTGTGTGGTAGTTTGAGCATTCTTTGGTAGTTTGAGCATTGCCTTTCTTAGGGATTGGAATGAAAACTGACCTTTTCCAGTCCTGTGGCCATTGCTGAGTTTTCCAAGTTAGCTAGCACATTGAGTGCAGCATTTTCACAGCATCATCTTTCAGAATTTGGAATAGCTCAACTGGAATTCCATCACCTCCACTAGCTTTGTTCGTAGTGATGCTTTCTACGGAAGGCCCACTTGACTTCACATTCCAGGATGTCTGGCTCTAGGTGAGTGATCACACCATTGTGATTATCTGGGTCATGAAGATCTTTTTCGTACAGTTCTTCTGTGTATTCTCACCACCTCTTAATATCTTCTGCTTCTGTTAGGTCCCTACCATTTCTGTCCTTTATTGTGCCCATCTTCGCATGAAATGTTCCCTTGGTATCTCTAATTTTCTTGAAGAGGTCTCTAGTCTTTCCCATTCTATTGTTTTCTTCTATTTCTTTGCACTAATCACTGAGGAAGGCTTCTTTATCTCTCCTTGTTATTCTTTGGAACTCTCCATTCAGATAGGTATATCTTTCCTTTTCTCCTTTGCCTTTTGCTTCTCTTCTTTTCACAGCTAGTTGTAAGGCCTCCTCAGGCAGCCATTTAGCTTTTTTGCATTTCTTTTTCTTGGGGATGGTCTTGATCCCTGTCTCCGGTACAATGTCATGAACCTTTATGCATAGTTCACCAGGCACTTTTTCTATCAGATCTAGTCCCTTGAATATATCAGCTATTAAACGTGGATATATCTCAGGCAACAGTGAAAGATCTCCTTGTCCCTTCTCTCTAGTCTCTCTCCCAAGAAAAAATTATTCACACTAGTAATATTTATATGGATATCTTTTTCAATATATGGACCTAGGTCAGAGTTTTAAGACTAAAGACCAATATAACCAACTGATATTTAACATTTCTTTGCATTTGTCAAAAATTATTAGAATGTAATGTGTCCTAAATTAAAGACAAAATGAACCCCATTCTAAGAACTGAATCTCTTCTAATGTTCTCTTACTTAATATATAGTGGCATTATGGGTTTATTTTTCCCAAGATGAAAACACAGAAATCATGTTTGATGAATTTTTCTTCATAAAATTAAGCACTAGGTCTCTTTGATTTTATTCCTGATCATATCTCACAAATCCATTCTTACAGTCTCTGTCTCAAATGTTCATCTGGTTGTAGCCTTTCACATGGTCAATGAAACCTCACATTAATGAATCAATATTAATCCTCTATTGGCCACTCCAAACAGGTCTGCAAGTAACACTTAAAACAGATCTTTTGAAATAGAAAATATAGTATGTCATCCTATGTTTTCTTAAGATAAAGAATATAATTCTTATCAGAATCCTCAGTTTTTATAAGAATCAGCACCTGGTTACCATTTTGAACCTCTTCCTGTCAATCTCTATTTGCCCAAGATTGTGACCATGATTCTTCTCGCATCAGATGATTTGAATAAATCTTTTTCTTAAATTAGAATATTTCAGCAATTTTATCCCCTCTCCCTCTGCTTAGTTAGCTTTAGTACTAGCTCATTTGACCTCAGCTCATTGATCCCACAGATAATTTATACTCTCCTTGTAGCATGCTTTCTTATACATTCTTAAATAAATTATTAATGTGTAATTAAATAGTTTGCTGATTGTTTGATTAACATCAGTCTTTGTTACTAAATTGCAAGATCCATGAAGTCAGATTCATTAAGTATGATCATTTTTGTGTCCTTAGCAAATAACACAGTGCTTGGCCCAACTTAAGTGCTCAAACAATGAATATGTGAAGGAATGAGACATTGGATGAAAAAACATCAAATTTCAACATTAGAACAATGCAAATTTATTCATTATATTTGTAAAATTTTGATGACTTTAATCTCACTGAATCTCTTATCTTCTATGAATTTAATCTAATCACTTAATTTTCTTTCATATTTTAGTACTCATTTAGATACTATGATATGGAAATATATTAAGAGTCTATAATGTAAAATCACTTAAAGCAAAATACAAAAGCTAAACATTCTGGATTGACCTAGAGATTATCATACTGGGTGCAGTAAGCAGAAAAAGACAAATATCATATGCTATCATTTGTATGTGGAAACTAAAAAATGTTACAAATTAACTTATTTACAGTAGAAACAGACTCAGACATAGAAAACAAGCTTATGGTTCCTAAAGGGAAAAGAGGGGAGTGAAAGAGATAAACAGGATTAACACATACGTGCCATTATATATAAAATTTTATAAAATAAAATTATATAAAAAATTTACAAAATAAAAAATAAGGATTTACTATACAGCACAGGAAGCTATAGTCAATATGTTGCAATAACCTAAAATGGAAAAGAATCTGAAAAAAATACATATAAGTGTATAACAGAATCACTCTGTTGTATACTTGAAAGTAATGTGATATTCAATAAAATATTGGTTATCATTCATTAAAATACATTTGCCATCTTTGCATAAATGAGAGAGTAATTTGGTGTGTTAAAAGTTGATAGGATACTACTAGCCCTCCCAAAAGGGGATAAACAGCCTGAGATAATATTTTATTCTATTATAAAGCAAATTTTAATATGAATAACTTGTGATACAGCTTGTTTAAAAGAAAAATAAACACTTGTTTATAAAACATGAAAAATGTGTAATGTAATATAACTACTTCTTCAGCTTTGGAGGTCGGTTTCCACCATTACATTATTTACCATTATGGTCTATGGGCCTCTCACTCCATCTCTCTGAGAAAAAAATCATTCTGCTCTTATTTATAAAATATATAAAGAAATTATGTTATAAAGCCAAATTATCTACTCTCAAATTACTTTATTAGTGAATAGCACTTTCTACAATGACAAAAATAAAAATATCAGTAAGAGAGAATTAATTTGTTGTCAATATGTTATATTTTCTTTGCTACAAACAATAGTGCACAATCTGTAGTCCTGTTCTTTGTAGCTCATTCAATATCAAAGGAATCCTGGTGTTGATTTTGATGGGAAAAAAAAAAAGTTTTTTTCCAAACACTTAGATCAGACAACTTGACAAACAGAAACACATGGTACTTTACTATGTTTAGTAAGTACACAACTTTGGAAAGTACTTTTGTGTCTGAAATTAGACCTCCAAGGATCATACTATATAAAAGCTTTCTATTACAAGAAATGTTTAAAACTATTATGCCTTCAGGTCCTCAGCTGTACAGGGTCAGAGCTAAATTGTCTATCCATTCCTTTTTTGTCAGAGGCCTCTCTGACAAATATATATATAGACAATATAATCTTTTTGTCTTTCTCCTATGATACGGGTTTACTCTACCTCAGTGATTCACTAAACACATTTATACTATTTATTCCTTGTGGAGACATAAAACCTGGCAAATGCAGATATATTTTCATGAAATATAACCAAACCACTTTTTTTCAGTAGTGTGTTTAGGAGGTGGATTTGAGCACTCCATGTTGTTTGATATACATGAGAAGCCTAGTCAAAGGTGAGGAAAAACAGACTGGCTGCAGGCTATTTTGTAGCATCATGTTTAAAGGACAACAACTAAAAGCAAAGGGGATATCTGGCAGAAGTACAAAATAGTACACTCAAATTGGATAACCTGAGAAAAGTTGAATAAGAATTCTACTTAAAAGATATGGGAAGAAAGTAAGGAAACCACAGGAGATGGTGCTGAAGTAAACCTGAAGTGAAAAACTTTCATTTTGAATAGTAAAGGAGAAAATTTCAAGTGATCAGATTCCAAAACACCCCAGGAAAAAGAGAGGCAAGGGGAGGTTGATGGCACAGTCACAGTTCATAGAAGAATGAAAAAAAAAAAAAAAAAAAGAGTGGTTTACATTGATCCAATGTAAGTTTGAGGGCCAGTGTTATTTTAAAGCTGCTTTGACAGTATTGTGTAAAGTCAAAAAATCCATGTGAAAATGTTTACTTGCGATGAACAGTTAGAAAACTATTGTATTCATAATAGTCTATGGACAAGCAAATAAATATGCCTGAATGAAGATAAGATGGGGAAATGAAGGTAGCATGATTCCAAGAATCATTCCAATCTTTAAAGAAATGAAACAGTCTTATTTCTAAAAAGTTCAGAATTGAAAGTTAAATTATTTTCTAAAACAGAAGTTAGAATAAAATTATAGATATAATTTTTTGTTTCAAGAGCACCCAGAATATTTTGTAGATAGTGATGCTAGATTTTTTGGAATTCCCAAACTATGTTATTTCAGTGATAAAACATAGACTTCATATTGAATGGAATACTGTGGATTTCTCTAGATGTATTTTAGAACAAAAATATAATATAATAACTTTTTCCTTACTCAACAAAAAACATCAGTTACCAAGTATTATAATCAGTTCACAAGATTCCATAAGTAATTTACTCCTCTTAATTAAAAAAAATAACAATTTACTTTATATCTTTATCATCTTAAAATAAATGTTTCAAATCTTAATTTTATGATACTACTATGCTATCTGTCGCTAACACGGAAAGAAGAAATTTTAAATTTATATATTACCTAAGAATCAAATCTTTGCTACTAAAGACTGATAAATTTATTCTATGAAAATTACAGAAATAATAAAATAAACTCTAATCCTAAATTTTCATATTGCTTACACAGAATTTACATCTACATATGTAACTATCAATTCATATATTAAAACATTAAAATTGAATTCATATTTTTGTACAAGCCATCTTATATTTTAGATATTTCTTCATGGCTTTCTTGCAACTTGCATGTTTACAAATGGGTTGTGACTCTCCTTTTTTCCTCACCATTCTTCAAGTTGGTTTGCATAACAAATAGCTCTGCAACAATAGGCAGACATATTTACTTGCCAGTGAAAGGCAATGGCAAAGAATGTTTCAAGTACCACACAATTGCCCTCATCTCACATGCTAGCAAAGTAATGCTAAAATTCTCCAAGTCAGGCTTCAATAGTACATGAATCTTGAACTTCTAGATGTTCAAGTTGGTTTTAGAAAAGGCAGAGGAAACAGAGATCAAATGGCCACCATCTGCTGGATCATAGAAAATGCAAGTGAGTTCCATAAAAGCATCTACTTCTGCTTTATTGACTATGCAAAAAACCGTTGAGTGTGTGGATCACAACAAATTGTGGAAAGTTCTTAAAGAGATGGGAATACCAGACCACCTGAACTGCCTCCTGAGAAATCTGCATGCAGATCAAGAAGCAACAGTTAGAACTAGACATGGAACAACAGACTGCTTCAAAACCAGGAAAGGAGTATGTCAAGGCTGCATATTGTCACCTGTTTATTTAACCTATAAGCAGAGTACATTATGAGAAATGCTAGCCTGGAGGAAGCACAAACTGTAATCAAGATTCCTGGGAGAAATATCAATAACCCTAGATATGCAGATAACATCACCCTTATGGCTGAAAGCAAAGATAAACTAAAGAGCCTCTTGATGAAAGTGAAAGCGGAGAGTGAAAAAGTTGGCTTAAAATTTAACACTCAGAAAACTAAGATCATGGCATCTCTTCCAATCACTTCATGGCAAATAGATGGGGAAACAATGGAAACTTTAGTGTTTTGGGGCTCCAAAATCACTGCAGATAGTGACTGTAGCCATGAAATTAAAAGATGCTTGCTCCTTGAAAGGAAAGCTATGATCAATCTAGACAGCATATTGAAAAGCAGAGACATTTCTTTTAACAAAGATCCATCTAGTCAAAGTTATGTGTTTTTTTCCATTAGTCATGTATGGATGTGAGAGTCGGAATAAAAAGAAAGCTGAGCACCAAAAAATTAATACTTTTGAACTGGGGTATTGAAGACTCTTTGAGAGTCAGTTGGACTCCAAGGGGATCCAACCAGTCTATCCTAATGGAAATTAGTCCTGAATATTCATTGAAAGGACTGATGCTGAAGCTGCAACTCCAATCCTTTGGCCAGCTGATGCTAAGAACTAACTCACTAGAAAAGACCCTGATGCTAGGACAGATTGATGGCAGGAGAAGGGGACGACAGAGGATGAGATGGTTGGATGGCATCACCGACTGTATGGACATGAATTTGAGTAAGCTTTGGGACTTGGTGAGGGACAGCTTGGTGTGTTGCAGTCCATGGGGTCACAAAGAGTTGGACATGACTGAGTGCATTCAGCATGCATGCAGACACACACACACACACACACACACACACGCACACACACACACACACAGTAGGAATATTATCTCCCCTTAGGACCAAAATAACTGTAGTAGTAGTAGTAGTAGTAGTGAAAGTCACTCAGGTGTGTCTGACTCTTGCAGCACCATGGACTGTAGCCTGCCAGGCTCCTCTGTCCATGGGATTCTCCAGGCAAGAATACTGGAGTGGGATAACAAACACCCTCTTCCAACAACACAAGAGGAGACTCTATACATGGACATCACCAGATGGTCAACACCGAAATCAGATTGATTATATTCTTTGCAGCCAAAGATGGAGAAGCTCTATACAGTCAGCAAAAACAAGACCGGGACCTGACTGTGGCTCAGACCATGAACTCCTTATTGCCAAATTCAGACTTAAATTGAAGAAAGTAGGGAAAACCATTAGACCATTCAGGGATGACCTAAATCAAATCCCTTATGATTATACAGTGGAAGTGAGAAATAGATTTAAGGGCATAGATCTGATAGAGTGCCTGATGAACTATGGAATGAGGTTCGTGACATTGTACAGGAGACAGGGATCAAGACCATTCCCATGGAAAAGAAATGCAAAAAAGCAAAATGGCTGTCTGGGGAGGCCTTACAAACAGCTGTGAAAAGAAGAGAAGCGAAAAGCAAAGGAGAAAGGAAAGATATAAACATCTGAATGCAGAGTTTCAAAGAATAGCAAGAAGAGATAAGAAAGCCTTCTCCAGCAATCAATGCAAAGAAATAGAGGAAAACAAGAGAATGAGAAAAACTAGGGATCTCTCAAGAAAATCAGAGATACTAAAGGAATATATCATGCGAAGATGAGCTTGATAAAGGACAGAAATGGTATGTACCTAACAAAAGCAGAAGATATTAAGAAGAGATGGCAAGAATACACAGAAGAACTGTAGAAAAAAGATCTTCACGACCCAGATAATCACGATGGTGTGATCACTGACCTAGAGCCAGACATCCTGGAATGTGAAGTCAAGTGGGCCTTAGAAAGCATCACTATAAACAAAGCTAGTGGAGCTGATGGAATTCCAGTTGAGCTATTCCAAATCCTGAAGGATGATGCTGTGAAAGTGCTTCACTCAATATGCCAACAAATTTGGAAAAATCAGCAGTGGCCACAGGACTGGAAAAGGTCAGTTTTCATTCCAATCCCAAAGAAAGGCAATGCCAAAGAATGCTCAAACTACCGCACAATTGCACTCATCTCACATGCTGGTAAAGTAATGCTCAAAATTCTCCAAGCAAGGCTTCAGCAATATGTGAACCGTGAACTTCCTGATATCAGGATGGGGAACACATGAATACCTGTGGCGGATTCATTTTGATATTTGGCAAAACTAATACAGTTATGTAAAGTTTAAAAATAAAATAAAATTTAAAAAAAAAATATTATTAATAGAAAAGGCAGAGGAACCAGAGATCAAATTGCCCACATCTGCTGGATCATAGAAAAAGCAAGAGAGTTCCAGAAAAACATCTATTTCTGCTTTATTGACTATGCCAAAGCCTTTGACGGTGTGGATCACAATAAACTTTGGAAAATTCTTAAAGTGATGGGAATACCAGACCACCTGATCTGCCTCTTGAGAAATTTGTATGCAGGTCAGGAAACAACAGCTAGAACTGGACCTGGAACAACACACTGGTTCCAAATAGGAAAAGGAGTTCATCAAGGCTGTATATTGTCACCCTGTGTATTTAACTTATATGCAGAGTACATCATGAGAAACGCTGGACTGGAAGAAACACAAACTGGAATCAAGATTGCAGGGAGAAATATCAATAACCTTAGATATGCAGATGACACCACCCTTATGGCAGAAAGTGAAGAGGAACTCAAAAACCTCTTGATGAAAGTGAAAGTGGAGAGTGAAAAAGTTGGCTTAAAGCTCAACATTCAGAAAATGAAGATCATGGCATCCGGTCCCATCACTTCATGGGAAATAGATGGGGAAACAGTGGAAACAGTTTCAGACTTTATTTTTCTGGGTGCCAAAATCACCACAGATGGTAACTGCAGCCATGAAATTAAAAGATGCTTACTCCTTGGAAGGAAAGTTATGACCAACCTAGACAGCATATTAAAAAGCAGAGACATTACTTTGCCAACAAAGGTTCGTCTAGTCAAGGCTATGGTTTTTCCTGTGGTCATGTGTGGATGTGAGAGTTGGACTGTAAAGAAGGCTGAGCGCTGAAGAATTGATGCTTTTGAACTGCGGTGTTGGAGAAGACTCTTGAGAGTCCCTTGGACTGCAAGGAGATCCAACCAGTCCATTCTGAAGATCAACCCTGGGATTTCTTTGGAAGGAATGATGCTAAAGCTGAAACTCCAGTACTTTGGCCACCTCATGCGAAGAGTTGACTCATTGGAAAAGACTGTGATGCTGGGAGGGATTGGGGGCAGGAGGAGAAGGGGACGACAGAGGATGAGATGGCTGGATGGCATCACTGACTCGATGGACATGAGTCTGGGTGAACTCCGGGTGTTGGTGATGGACAGGGAGGCCTGGTGTGCTGCGATTCATGGGGTCGCAACAGTCGGACACGACTGAGCAACTGATCTGATCTGATCTGATCTGATCTCCCGGGGATCTTCCTGACCCAGGGATCAAACCCAAGTCTCCTACTTTGCAGGCAGGTTCTTTACCAACTGAGCTATGAGGGAAGCCCAAAAAAATAACTGTAAGATGAACATTAAATGCATAAACACGAGAGAAGTCAGAGAACCTCTTCCACTTTCCTTGGTGCTAAGTCACTTCAGTCATGTCTGATTCTGTGGGGCCCTATGCACTGTAGCCCTCCAGTCTCTTCTGTCCATGGGGTTCTCGAGGCAAGCATATTGGAGTGGGGTGCTGTGTCCTCCTCCAGGGGATCTTCCTGACCCAAGGGTGGAACCCACATCTATTATATTTCCTACATTTACAAGTAGATACTTTACCACTAGCACCATCTGGGAACCCCCACTTTCCTTGGACACACAGCTAAATTAAGGATATATAAGGGGTTGCTGCTGCTGCTGCTAAGTCGCTTCAGTCGTATCCAACTCTGTGCGAACCCATAGATGTCTGGCAGCCCACCAGGCTCCCCTGTCCCTGGGATTCTCCAGGCAAGAACACTGGAGTGGGTTGCCATTTCCTTCTCCAGTGCATGAAAGTGAAAAGTGAAAGTGAAGTCGCTCAGTCGTGTCTGACTCTCAGCGACCCCATGGACTGCAACCTACCGGGCTCCTCCATCCATGGAATTTTCCAGGCAAGAGTACTGGAGTGGGGTGCCATTGCCTTCTCCAAGAAAGCAATACAGATTTGTGGAAGATTTCCTTAGAAAAACTCAGGTTAATAATCCTTCCTTTGCCTCAAAGAAAAGGGCAGTGGGTTGTTGCCTTCTAGTCCAAGCCCAGCTTAAACATGGTTATTTTGACTATTTTAGAAACTCTCTCTGAAAGTGTCTGACCTCTTCCTCACAAGTAGTCTGAAATTAGCTGAGAAAGTGGCTAACTAATTGCTTGTCTGGCAGAGGAAGTTAAGTGCTGTACTTCGCGGGTTGTAGAGACAACTGGACACTGTTTCTCTGTGTGTGCTTAGTTGCTCAGTCATGCTGACTCTTTGTGACCCCGTGGACTGTAGCCTACCAGGCTCTTCTGTCCATGGGGATTCTCCAGGCAAGAATACTAGAGTGGTTTGCCATGCTCTTCTCCAGGGGATCTTCCAAACCCAGGGATGAAAGCCAGCTCTCCCATATTGCAGGTGAATTCTTTACCATGTGAGCCACCAAGGAAGCCAGAGACAACTGCTAACTTCTCATAAAGCAAAATTGGATATCTTGAGAAAAGACACTAGATTGCATACATTTTAATTAAATATCCCCCCCCACCAAAAAAAAAAACAACCTCCTAGGCAGATAAAGGACTGTCACAATGAGAGTCTGCATAGGCTAGATCACTAGTGAACCAGATATGAAAGTGCAAATCCTGTCAGAGAAAAGGGATGCAACAGTAGCACCGTGAGAGTTA
Source organism: Bubalus bubalis (assembly GCF_019923935.1). Taxonomy (NCBI): domain Eukaryota; kingdom Metazoa; phylum Chordata; class Mammalia; order Artiodactyla; family Bovidae; genus Bubalus; species Bubalus bubalis. Next base: position 4,668,917 of record NC_059179.1, on the reverse strand, counting down.
GAGCTGTAGCTCTTGTGATGAGAATCTAAATAATTCACAAAAATGTCCCACAAAAGAAAGAAAATACACACACACACCTTCTTGAGACTCAAAAGTGTAAAGGAAGCTCTTCCTTTCAGCAAGGAAGAATGTTTCTGACCATTTTTTCCCTCTCCTCCTTATTCAGGCATCTCCAAAGGGGCTAAAGTTACAATATTTTAGAGGGAGGGAAGACAGAAAGAAATAACAAAGGAAAAAAAAAAGAAAATTTGTATGGAAATACAAAAAACCTTGAATAGCCAAAGCGATCTTGAGAAAGAAGAATGGAACTGGAGGAATCAACCTACCTGACTTCAGGCTCTACTACAAAGCCACAGTTCTCAAGACAGTATGGTACTGGCACAAAGACAGAAATATAGATCAATGGAACAAAATAGAAAGCCCAGAGATAAATCCACACACATATGGACACCTTATCTTTGACAAAGGAGGCAAGAATATACAATGGATTAAAGACAATCTCTTTAACAAGTGGTGCTGGGAACTCTGGTCAACCACTTGTAAAAGAATGAAACTAGAACACTTTCTAACACCATACACAAAAATAAACTCAAAATGGATTAAAGATCTAAATGTAAGACCAGAAACTATAAAACTCCTAGAGGAGAACATAGGCAAAACACTCTCTGACATACATCACAGCAGGATCCTCTATGACCCACCTCCCAGAATATTGGAAATAAAAGCAAAAATAAACAAATGGGACCTAATTAACCTTAAAAGCTTCTGCACATCAAAGGAAACTATTAGCAAGGTGAAAAGACAGCCTTCAGAATGGGAGAAGATAATAGCAAATGAAGCAACTGACAAACAACTAATCTCAAAAATATACAAGCAACTCCTACAGCTCAACTCCAGAAAAATAAATGACCCAATCAAAAAATGGGCCAAAGAACTAAATAGACATTTCTTCAAAGAAGACATACAGATGGCTAACAAACACATGAAAAGATGCTCAACATCACTCATTATCAGAGAAATGCAAATCAAAACCACTATGAGGTACCATTTCACACCAGTCAGAATGGCTGCGATCCAAAAGTCTACAAGTAATAAATGCTGGAGAGGGTGTGAAGAAAAGGGAACCCTCTTCCACTGTTGGTGGGAATGCAAACTAGTACAGCCACTATGGAGAACAGTGTGGAGATTCCTTAAAAAACTGGAAATAGAACTGCCTTATGACCCAGCAATCCCACTGCTGGGCATACACACTGAGGAAACCAGAAGGGAAAGAGACACGTGTACCCCAATGTTCATCGCAGCACTGTTTATAATAGCCAGGACATGGAAGCAACCTGGATGTCCATCAGCAGACGAATGGATAAGAAAGCTGTGGTACATATACACAATGGAGTATTACTCAGCCATTAAAAAGAATAAATTTGAATCAGTTCTAATGAGGTGGATGAAACTGGAGCCTATTATACAGAGTGAAGTAAGCCAGAAAGAAAAACACCAATACAGTATACTAGCGCATATATATGGTATTTAGAAAGATGGTAACAATAACCCTGTGTACGAGACAGCAAAAGAGACACTGATGTATAGAACAGTCTTATGGACTCTGTGAGAGAGGGAGAGGGTGGGAAGATTTGGGAGAATGGCATTGAAACATGTAAAATATCATGCATGAAACGAGTTGCCAGTCCAGGTTCGATGCACGATACTGGATGCTTGGGGCTGGTGCACTGGGACGACCCAGAGGGATGGAATGGGGAGGGAGGAGGGAGGAGGGTTCAGGATGGGGAACACATGTATACCTGTGGTGGATTCATTTTGATATTTGGCAAAACTAATACGATTATGTAAAGTTTAAAAATAAAATAAAATTTTAAAAAAAATAATAAAATGTGAACCACACTGAAAAAAAAAAAAAGAAATAACAAAGACTAAGCTTTATCTGTTCTTTGCACTGATCGCTGAGGTAGGCTTTCTTATCTCTCCTTAGTATGCTTTGGAACTCTTCATTCGGATGCTTATATCTTTCCTTTTCTCCTTTGCTTTTCGCTTCTCTTCTTTTCACAACTATTTGTAAGACCTCCCCAGATAGCCATTTTGCTTTTTTGCATTTCTTTTCCATGGGGATGGTTTTGATCCCTGTCTCCTGTACAATGTCATGAACCTCTGTCTGTAGTTCATCAGGAAATTTATCTATCAAATCTAGTCCCTTAAATCTATTTCTCACTTAACCTGTATAATCATAAGGGATTTGATTTAGGTCATACTTGAATGGTCTAGTGGTTTTCCCTACTTTCTTCAATTTAAATCTGAATTTGGTAATAATGAGTTCATGATCTGAGCCACAGTCAGCTCCCGGTCTTGTTTTTTCTGACTGTAATGGCAACCCACTCCAGTATTCTTGCCTGGAGAATCCCAGGGACAGAGGAGCCTGGTGGGCTGCCATCTATGGGGTTGCACAGAGTTGGACATGACTGAAGCGACTTAGCAGCAGCAGCAGCAGAGCTTTTCCATCTTTGGCTGCAAAGAATATAATCAATCTGATTTCCGTGTTGACCATCTGGTGATGTCCATGTTTAGAGTCTTCTCTTATGTTGTTGGAAGAGGGTGTTTGCTAAGACCAGTGCTTTCTGTTGGCAAAACTCTATTAGCCTTTGCCCTGCTTCATTCCGTATTCCAAGGCCAAATTTGCCTGTTACCCGAGGTGTTTCTTGACTTCCTACTTTTGCATTCTAGTCCCCTATAATGAAAAGGACATATTTTTTGGGGTGTTAGTTTATAGAACCGTTCAACTTCAGCTTCTTCAGCATTACTGTTTGGGGCATAGACTTGGATTACTGTGATATTGAATGGTTTGCCTTGGAAACAAACAGAGATCATTCTGTCATTTTTGAGATTTCATCCAAGTACTGCATTTCGGACTCTTTTGTTGACCATGATGGCCACTCCATTTCTTCTAAGGGATTCCTGCCCGCAGTAGTAGATATAATGGTCATCTGAGTTAAATTTACCCATTCCAGTCCATTTTAGTTTGCTGATTCCTAGAGTGTCAACATTCACTCTTGCCATCTCCTGTTTGACCACTTCCAATTTGCCTTGATTCATGAACCTAACATTCCAGGTTCCTATGCAATATTGCTCATTACAGCATCGGACCTTGATTCTAACACCAGTCACATCCACAAGTGGGTATTGTTTTTGCTTTGGCTCCATCCCTTTATTCTTTCTGGAGTTACTTCTCCACTGATCTCCAGTAGCATATTGGGCACCTATGGACCTGGGGAGTTCCTCTTTCAGTATCCTATCATTTTTCCTTTTCATATTGTTCATGAGATAAGAACACAATCCTCAGTGATCAGTGCAAAGAAATAGAAGAAAACAGCAGAATGGAAAAGACTAGAGATCTCTTCAAGAAAATTAGAGATACCAAAGGAACATTTCATGCAAAGATGGGCTTGATAAAGGACAGAAATGGTATGGACCTAAAAGAAGCAGAAGATATTAAGAAGAGGTGGCAAGAATACACAGAAGAACTGTACAAAAAAAGATCTTCATGACCAAGATAATCACGATGGTGCAATCACTCACTTAGAGCCAGACATCCTGGAATGTGCAGTCAAGTGGGCCTTAGAAAGCATCACTATGAACAAAGCTAGTGGAGGTGATGGAATTCCGTTGAGCTATTTCAAATCCTAAAAGATGATGCTGTGAAAGTGCTGCATTCAATATGCCAACAATTTGGAAAACTCAACAGTGGTCACAGGACTGGAAAAGTCAGTTTTCATTCCAATCCCTAAGAAAGGCAATGCCAAAGAATGTGCAAACTACTGCAAATTGCACTTGTCTCACACACTAGTAAAGGAATGCTCAAAATTCTCCAAGCCAAGTTTCAGCAATACATGATCCATGAACTTCCAGATGTTCAAGCTGGTTGTAGAAAATGCAGAGATCAAATTGCCAACATCCGCTGGATCACAGAAAAAGCAAGACAGTTCCAGAAAAACATCTATTTCTGCTTTATTGACTATGCCAAAGCCTTTGACTGTGTGGAACACAATAAACTTTGGAAAATTCTGAAAGAGATGGGAATACCAGACCACTTGACCTGCCTCTTGAGAAACCTTTATGCAGGTCAGAAAACAACAGATGAACTGGACATGGAACAACAGACTGGTTCCAAATAGGAAAAGGAGTATGTCAAGGCTGTATATTGCAACCCTGCTTATTTAACTTCTATGCAGAGTACATCATGAGAAATGCTTGGTTGGAAGAAGCACAAGCTGGAATCAAGATTGCCAACAGAAATATCAATAACCTCAGATATGCAGATGACACCACCCTTATGGCAGAAAGTGAAGAGGAACTCAAAAGCCTCTTGATGAAAGTGAAGGAGGAAAGTGAAAAAGTTGGCTTAAAGCTCAACATTCAGAGAATGAAGATCATGGCATCTGGTCCCATCACTTCATGGGAAATAGATGGCGAAACAGTGGAAACAGTGTCAGACTTTATTTTGGAGGGTTCTAAAATCACTACAGATGGTGACTGCAGCCATGAAATTAAAAGATGCTTACTCCTTGGAAGAAAAGTTATGACCAACCTAGATAGCATATTGAAAAGCAGAGACATTACTTTGCCAAGAAAGGTCCATCTAGTCAAGGCTATGGTTTTTCTAGTGGTCATGTATGGATGTGAAAGTTGGACTGTGAAGAAAGTTGAGCACCAAAAAATTGATGCTTTTGAACTGTGGTGTTGGAGAAGACTCTTGACAGTCCAAGACTCTTGACAGTCCCTTGGACTGCAAGGAGATCCACCAGTCCCTTCTGGAGGAGATCAGTCCTGGGTGTTCATTGGAAGGACTGATGCTGAACCTGAAACTCCAGTACTTTGGCCACCTCATATGAAGAGTTGACTCATTGGAAAAGACTCTGATGCTGGGAGGGATTGGGGACAGGAGGAGATGGGGACAACAGAGGATGAGATGGCTGGATGGCATCACCGACTCTATGGACATGAGTTTGAGTGATCTCCGGGAGTTGGTGATGGACAGGGAGGCCTGGCGTGCTGCAAATCATGGGGTCACAAAGAATCAGACACCACTAAGTGACTGAACTGAACTGAAGCTTTATCTTTAACTTAAACATCTCTGGTCAAGACAGCATCCAATCTGGCCATGGAGGTGACTAGAGAAGGGTGATTTGAGGTTACTTTAAATTTGGTAGTTAAAAATTATGACACAGCAGAAGACATACTTATTTTCAAATTAAAATCATGTTCTTGACTTAAAAAACACAAAAAGGTTATTACCTGATGGCTTCAAGAAAATAATGGGCCTGTCAGTTTTATCTAAGGATATCAAATGTCCAAATTCTAAACAACAAATTGTAGAGAATTGATGAGAGTAAAATAAAACTGTATTTTGATATGTGACCGGTCTTCTTCATTAGTATATATCTTACTAACACATGACATCAACAATATTCAACTTTCATTTGTACCGTAATCCAGTTAGGTACTTAATTTCTCTCTCCCTTCCTTCTTTCTTTGATAATCTTACTCAATTCTACTGTATATATACTGTTTAATACATTAATCTAAATAAACATTTACTTTAAGCACTTTCAGTGAAACTTTACAATGCAAAAATCCCATGTAAATTTCCTAGGTAATCAAAAGCAACAAATAATTCCTGCTTTTGAGCAGCTGATGAGATTTGGATATGTAGTAAAGATTAAATGAAATGCACAAGAGTGATAAGAGTATGTAGTAAAGATGAACTGAAATGCACAAGAGTGACAAGAGCCAAAAATGAAAAATAAATCTTAAGTAATGAGGATGCAAAAAGAGAAAACTTGATTCATGAGCTTTGAAAGCACTGGTTAGGTTTCAAATGAGATAAGAGGAGAGAAAGAGATAAAGAACAGAAAGGAAAGCACAGTTCTAAGGCTAGAGAATCTACTTGATCCTCCCCTCTACTTTTTAAACTTTATACTTAGTTAATTTCAACAGGTTTTTAATTGGCCATTCTTTATATCTAATCCCCTTTGTTAAATATAATGTCATACTTTTCTACTAAATTCATCTTACTGAATTATAATTTTTGGTGTTACTTTTCTCCTCAAAACCTTAAAATGGTCCTTCTCAAATGACAGACAATTTACACTCTTTATAGGGACATTTAGAACCCCACAAAATTACTTTCCTGTCTACCTTTCTAACATTAAGTCCTATTGTTTTCCATCACAAAGTCACTGAACAAGACAAATCAATTTGAAAGTGAAGCAAAGATAAAAAGGGGTTGAACAGATGAAGGATGAAACGTTACGTTTGGGGAGACTTCACTCCATCACCATCTTTCAGAATTTGACCTTTTTTGTGTTCTCCATGGAACTTCTCTTGATTACTCCTTAAAGAAGTGTTTTCATCTTTAAAACTACTGGCAGAATATGATAGAATTAAAAATATATATCAAATTAAGGTATCAGATTTTTTTCTGTTTATTAATGTGGATGTTCAGTTTATGGGCAATGTTAATTTGTTTTTGTTGTTGTTGTTGTTGTTGTTGTTGTTGTTTTTGTACGCTGCAACGTTAATTTGTAAAAACTCAGTAAGCTGTATAAATCTGTGTACTTTTCTATAAGTATATTAAACACCTACAATGCTTCTAAAAATTACTATCACATGTGAATAAAAGCACATTTAGAAGTGATGAAAAAAGCTGGAGATCTATTTTTAATATTAAAATAAATAAGTTTAAGTCAAATCAATTTAGAGTATATTTTAAAATCATCAACTCAAGAAGGAACATCCTAAGACATTCCTAAAATGCATCTAAGAATATTTCTAAAAACTTAGAAAACACCATCCACACTTATAACAGTAGGTTTCATGGCTTAAAATGAAAACCGACTTTGATAATAGTTACAACTTTAATTTCTAAAAGATGTGTTAATTGCTCAATCACGTCCTACTTTTTGTGACCCCATGGACTGTAGCCCGCCAGGCTCCTCTGTCCATGGGGTTCTCCAGGCAAGAACACTGGAGTGGGTTGCCATTTCCTTCTCTATTCTAAAAGATAGCCAATTATTTACTGTTAATTTTGTGAAGGAAGTAATACTCAAACCAAAATCATCAGGCATAAAATTCCAATTGCAATTTAAGACCATTTAAAGCCATTTTAATATTCTGACACAAAACGTTCTTTCCAAAATACTGAATTTTTACATACAAAGGCTAAGTACATTTTACAATTATAACAAATAAGCATATATTTCTGAAAGATGCTATAATGCAAACATCCAAGACAAAAAAAAAAAAAAAAAAAAAAAAAAAAAAAAAACCTAAGTAAACTGTTAACCACTCTCTTCTCCTTGAACACACACATTATCAAGGGCTAAAATAAAAGGTAATACTTTTGCTATTTAGATTTCATTATTTAAAATGGAAGTCTTGTTTCCTGCTTTTTAGAAAGCTAATTATTTAGTCATCATTACAAAGAGTACAATATTTTTTGGCAAACTGCTGTCAGGGATTTAGTCCTAAATATTCTGTGTGTGTGTGTATTTGGGACTAATATACACTATATATACGGTGTGCATGTGTGTGTGCCCGCATGTACTCTTATTCTATGAATTAGACATAAATGATAGACCCACATGTCCGAATTTATATCATCACTATCTCACATACACATAAAACTCAACAGATTTAGAACTAAAATCATCTATTTTCTTTCTTCCTCTACGTACCTCATCTCAAGAAGTGGCATTACCCTCTATTTGGTCAACTGATTCAAAAGTCTGGTAATTATCCCATTCTGGCAATTATCCATCCTTTCCAACATTGTTTACAGATCACATTTCATTGGCACCTAATCCCATCAGGTATACTTTGATAAATTCACAAATGCAATTCCCTCCTGCCGTCCCCACTAACTTGGCTTTATTCCAAGCTTTCACTATTCCTACTCTGGATTGCAGTGACAAGCTCTAACTTGGCTGCCTGCCAACAGTCATGGCTGTTCCTCTTCAATTCATTCCTCAGGCTGTGGAAAAACCTTTATGTTCCCCCAAATATCAAAATAGAAGTTTTGAAATGCATTTTTGACAGCAGAATCTGATTATATTATCTTCTACTAAAAATCCCCGGGGTCCATGGAATAAATTCAAAACTCTTTAGGAAGTATATAACCCTCCCTTCCTATATCTTCAAATTCTCTTGACATGCCACCTTTCATATATCATGCTATAGCCATATTCTAGTTTTAGTAATTCCATAGTTTTCTCTCTGTGTGTGTATTTGAACCTGTGTGTTGAGAGAAATGTACAGTAATAGAGAAAGACAGAGAGAAGGAAAGATAAAAAGACAGAGAAAGAGGAGAGAAATGAACAGGCACAGACACCAAAATGTCAGTGTAGTTTTATCTGGCTCATGAGATTTCTGGTGACTTTTATTTTCTTCTTTGTGTTTCCTCTTATTTTTCAAAATTTCATCAAAGGCCATGTTACCTGCACAATCTGAAGAAACAAAATTTTGTATATATATATATAAACTTACACTGCTCAAGAGCTGTTTCTAAACTGCCTTGAATTTTTAATCGTAAAGTTCAATTCACAGATTTAGAGCCCTATTTAAAATCATTTAAAAATCAACTTTTATTTGCTTGCAAATTATTTTAGTTGGCTACTTGTAGAATTTCAAGGTTCTTACTTAACTATCAAACATAATACATCAGTGAATAAATACTGATTTTGAAACAAAATGTGTGTGTTAATCATAGCTTGAAAGTGAAAGTGAACTCGCTCAGTCGTGTCCGACTCTTTGCAACCCCATGGACTGTAGCCTACCAGGCTCCTCTGTCCATGGGGTTTTCCAGGCAACAGTACTGGAGTGGATTGCCATTTCCTTCTCTAGGGGATCTTCCCAACCCAGGGATCGAACCCAGGTCTCCTACATTGTAGACAGATGCTTTACCATCTGACCCAGCAGGAAAGGGAATCATAGCTTAGTATCACTTATTTGTACATCTATAGAAGAGTCATTAAGATAAATAATTTATTAAATGCCATATAATGCAATAGCAGCCTATTATTATTTATTTATGCTTTATTAACTGGTTTCATGAATATAATATTTTATCAAATACAATGTGGTTAGAATTTAAAATTCATGTTTGATGTTTAGCATATCTTAAATAATAAATGCTCTACAATATACCATAGAAAAATGTACACAGTAGAGGTACAGATCAAGTATAAGAGGAATTTAGTCAATCCTTTGGACTGCAAGGAGATTAAACCAGTCAATCCTAAGGGAAATCAACACTGAATATTCACTGGAAGGACTAACACTGAAACTACAATACTTTGGCGACCTGATGGAAAGTTAACCCACTGGAAAACACCCTGATGCTGGGAAAGATTGACGGCAAGAGAAGGGAGTGGCAGAGAATGAGATAGTTGAATGGCATCACTAACTCAATGGACATGAGTTTGAGCATACCCTGGGATATAGTAGAAAACAGAGGAGCCTGGCTTGCTGAAGTTCATGGGGTTGCAAAGAGTTGGACACGACTGAGCGACTGAACAACAGACTACAACTAGTTTTTTTCTTTCTTTCTTCCCTCCCACCTTCCCTCTCATCTTTATTTCTCTTTACTTTTTCCCTTTCCTTTCTTCTTGCTTTACTTATTTCACATTTTAACAGGTCTTTTTAGACTAGCAGAATATCTAAATGGAAGGAATGTCTGTAGCAAAATATTTGCTTAGAAGTGATAAACCATAGGAAAAAGTAGAGAATTATCACTGATTCATTTTGAATAAAGTTGAGGGAAAAGATTAAAAGTAGGGATCCTCTATGACCCACCTCCCAGAGTAAGGGAAATAAAAGCAAAATTAAACAAATGGGACCTAATTAAACATAAAAGCTTTTGCAGAATGAAGGAACCTATAAGCAAGGTGAAAAGCCAGGCAACTCAATTTCAGAAAAATAAATGACCCAATCAAAAAATGGGTCAAAGAACTAAAGAGACATTTTTCCAAAGAACACATACAGATGGGTAACAAACACAGGAAAAGATGTTCAACATCACTCATTATCAGAGAAATGCAAATCAAAACCACAATGAGGTACCATCTCATGCTGGTCAGAATGGCTGCTATCAAAAAGTCTACAAACAATAAATGCTGGAGAGTGTCCAGAGAAAAGGGAACCCTCTTACACTTTTGGTGGGAATGCAAACTAGTACAGCCACTATGGAGAACAGTGTGGAGACTCCTTAAAAAACGGGAAATAGAACTGCTATATGACCCAGAAATCCCACTGCTGGGCATACCCACCAAAGAAACCAGAATTGAAAGAGACTTGTGTATGCCAATGTTCATCGCAGCACTGTTTACAATAGCTAAGGCATGGAAGCAACCTAGATGTCCATAGGCAGATGAATGGATAAGAAAGCATACACAATGGAATATTACTCAGCTATTAAAAAGAATGTATTGAATCAGTGCTAATGAGGTGGATGAAACTGGAGTCTATTACAGAGTGAAGTAAGTCAGAAAGAAAAACACCAATACAGTATATTAATGCATATATATGAAATTTCAGAAAGATGGTAACAATGATCCTATAGTGAGATAGCAAAAGAGACACAGATGTAAAGAACAGACTTTTGAACTCTGTAGGAGAAGGAGAGGGTGAGATGATTTGACAGGATAACATTGAAACATGTATATTACCATATGTGAAATAGATGGCCAGTTCAGGTTCGATGCATGAAACAGGGTGCTCAGGGCTGGTGCTCTAGGATGACCCTGAGGGATTGGATGTGGAGGGAGGTGGGAGCGGGGTTCAGAATGGGGGATAGTTGTACACCCATGGCTGATTCATGTGAATGCATGGAAAAAACCACTACAATATTGTAAAGTAATTGCCTCCTGCAGTGCAGGAGACTCGGGTTCGATCCCTGGGTTGGGAAGATCCCCTGGAGAAGGAAATGGCAACCCACTCCAGTATTCTTGCCTGGAGAATCCAATGGACAGAGGAGCCTGGCAGGCTACAGTTCATGGGGTCGGAAAGAGTTGGACACGACTGAGCAACTTCACTTCACTTTTAAAATAAATAAATTAATTTACAAAAAAAAAAAGTAGGAGATAAGCTGGTAATTGGTGGAAATCAAATTTCAGAGAGCTTGGAATTTCAAGCTAATAAGCTTTTACACTATTCTATGGCACATTACATTTTCAACTTCTGAATGACAAAATTAACATTGTATTAGAGAAAACTGCAGTCCATAGAAGTTTGTGTAAAATAGTTGAAGAATTATGGAGGTGACTGATAATAATTATTCTCTAATAATAGCATTATAACATTTACAAAATACATAAGTATTCTGTATTCAGTTTACCTAAATGTATAATCTATACTGCTAGAGATGCATACACACATTGTAGTATTAAACATATTATATATATTATTAACATATACTATTCAAAACATCCTAAGAATTAGTGTTTTCTCACTGGAGAAGGCAATGGCACCCCACTCCAGTATTCTTGCTTGGAAAATCCCATGGATGGAGGAGCCTAGTAGGCTGCAGTCCATGGGGTTGCTGTGAGTCAGATGCGACTGAGCAACTTCACTTTCACTTTCATGCATTGGAGAAGGAAATGGCAACCCATTCCAGTATTCTTGCCTGGAGAATCCCAGCGACGGGGGAGCCTGGTGGGCTGCCGTCTATGGGGTTCGCACAGAGTTGGACACGACTGAAGCGACTTGGCAGCAGCAGCAGCACTGGTTTTCAGACAAGAGGCTGAATCAGCTGAATTACCTACAAGTTTATCAAGCAAATTTGTGATTTATTTGGAACTCAAACACAAAAATATAAATATAGTGGGGAGGGTGGGTAAAATAACAGCCCAAGCAATACAAACTCTGGGCTAGGAAAATGGCCTTAGGAATGGATGAGAATTGACAGGACTATTGATAGCTTTATTTATTTTTTACATCTAAAATGCAGAATTATTTTATTTATAATTTAACCTTATTTTATAGAAAAATATGTGGGGATTAAAAATTGTAATAAGATTGATAAAACAGAAGTAGATAATCAAACCTACATGAAGAATCTCTCAGCAAATACACTAATCACACAGATTAATATTAGTGGTTTTAAAAAGAGAATAAAGGGAGGATTTGATGACTAAAAGCTTGAAGGAGAGAAAGTTAATATCTGGAGAATATTTCTGTGAGGAGAAAGATGGCATTACTAATCTTCAGTTTAAAATTCCAAAACAATATCCAGGTAGTGGAGTTTTACAATATGATATTTGAATTTAAAGAAGTGGAAGACATTAGGATTGAAAGGTATAACAAGTTACTATTGTGGACTAGGATTTAAGAAGTATAAATATTGGGATGATAATTAAAACCATTGTAGCCTAACAGAGGAAGTATATAACAAAACAGATATGCCAAAGACAAATTCTTGGGGAATATCTGAATTCGGAGGATGGGAGAGGGAATGAGAGAGGAACCTGAAAGTGGGTTAAGGCTAAATGGTAGTACTGAAACAGAGATAGCAGAAAATTGTCAAGAATTTCTTAAATCATGAAAAAAAAAAGAAACACTACAGTAACTTTGGAGATAAAAAGTATGAAGGAGCTTTTTTTTTAACCTTTTTCTTTATTTTTTCACTATAAGATAGGGACGCAGGCATATTTTTAATGTTATAAAATAATAAATTGGTAATGAGAATATTAAAAATGCAAAGAGAGAAATAAGAGAATTGGTAGAGCAAGATCTCAGAAGTGCGTGAAATTAAGAGCACAGTCAAAGTGCCTTGATTTAAACAAATGATTAGTTTCATTTTCTGAGACAAAAAGATTACAACTAAAAATACATGTGGATAAGAGAGGAATGCAGAGACTCCTGTTGGGTGGAATTGCTAACTGAGATAGGCAGAATTTGGGGACATATTAAGAGAAGATGGAGTTGGACAGTCATCAGGTATTATATAGGGTAGAAAACATCCATAAGAGGCATTATGAGAAATGTAGAAAGGAGCATTCAGAATTGAATTGAGGAATATGACATAATAGAGTCTCATAATTTCTCTCTCAAGTCACTCTAGGTATTCAACGTGTGTGTGTGTGTGTGTGTGTGTGTGTGTGTGTGTGTGTTGTGTGTGTGCGTGCATGTGTGTGTGTGCTCAGTCATGTCTGATTCTTTGTGACCCCATGGACTGCAGCCCAGGCTCTTCTGTTCATGTAATTTTCCAGGCAAGAATACTGGAGTGGTTTGCCATTTCCTCCTCCAGAAGTACACCTATAAGTTCTATAATATTATGTGTCAACAACTCTTCAGTAAGAAAGTTTTTTAAAAGTAATACAGGCTAACATACAAATGCACATGATGCAATGCCAATGAGGGTTAAATGAAGAATTTTTCTTTTTGACTCTGTAATTTTCTGCACTGCTTGACTTTTTTTTTTTAAAAAGCACCAGGGTCATATTGACTATCTTTTTATTTTTAATTTTTAATATTTATGTATAGATCATGGTCCCAAAATATCATCAGTGATATTTTAGAAAGTTATTTCTAAATAGACTAGTGTGTATAATTATTTTATTTATAATTCTTGCTCAAATAGATTTAGTAGTTATAATACCTTTATCATCTAAGAAGTTGAGGTTGGATAGTATTTTGCCAATATTTTCATACATATTTTCAACTTACTGATCTTTCAGCAAATTAATTACTGAATACATTTCTTAGTGTCCAACTTTAGCCTCCACATTTATTAAATATTGGGGATATAAAAAGCAGGATATCTGACATCTTACAATGATTTTAAATATCAGTTGTACAATTAGCCTCAAAAAACTCAATCTGTGCCAGATTTTACTTTAAAACTCCAAGAAAAGACCAATATTAACAAAGGTAATTGATGTAATTTATTGATCACTTACTTGATGACACATTTTCAATTAATTGTTCTCATCCATTCTCTCATTTAATTCTCAGGTTAAGCTTATTAGATAGTAATATATTGTTATCCAATCTGTAGATGAGGAAACTAATTTAAAGATGATAACTGCCCAAGGCTAAAAATGGTAGAACCAATTTGAATCAAGGTCTTTGTAAGTCCAAAAGTGGTATATTTCACTAGATAAACACTCAAGGAAATAAAAGATAAAGCTAAAGGGAGAACAAATAATGCCTCAGAAAAGATGACATCTGAGGTCAACCACATATCTAAAACTAAAAGCAAATGAACAAGCAAAATTTCCTCAGATACACAAACTCACAGTGCCTGAAAAACAAAGCATTTAAATGTCAATGAAAGACAAATGTGGAGCATCTGAAAGTTCAACAAGTTATTGTGAGTTTATAAAAACTGCTAAATTCAATTTTAAATATAAAAGCAAAAGAGCTTCTCAGATGACACAGTGGTAAAAATATGCCTGCCAATGCAGGAGATGTGGGTTTGATTCCTGGGTCAGGAAGATACCCTCGAGTAGGAAATGGCAACCCATTCCAGTATCCTTGCCTGGAAAATTCTGTAGCCTGGCAGGCTCCAGCCCATGTGGTCACAAAGAGTCAGATATAACTGAGAAACAAGCAGTAGCATGATAAAAGCAAAAAGTATTAAACATATAGGCTAACCAAGATCATGACTTCCATTGTTTGCTTGAAATTGTAATCATTGAAGACCACTCCCTGCTAGTCATTTTCCAATGCTGCTCATCTGAACAGAAAAGAGATTGACAGTGCATATAAATGGAACCATATCCATATTTAAGACTCTTTGGAAAATTGCCTTTAACTTTTTATCGGATATCCTGAGTCACATGAAACTTTATAAGAAGAACCCACATGTTAATCTGCTCCTAGTTATTGAAAGTGTTAGTCACTTCAGTCGTGTCCGACCCTTTGCAACCCTATGGATTTCAGACGCCCAGGCTTCTCTGTCCATGGAATTCTCCAGGCAAGAATAGTGAAGTGGGTTGCCATGTACTTCTCCAGGGGATCTTCCCAATCCAGGGACTGAACCCACATCTCTTAAGTCTCCTGCATTGGCAATTGGGTTCTTTAACACTAACACCACCTGGGTAAAGCAATAAGTGAGAGTGAAGTCGCTCAGTCGTGTCTGACTCTTTGTGATCCCATGGACTATAGCCTACCAGGCTCCTCCATTCATGGGATTTTCCAGGCAAGAGTACTGGAGTGGGTTGCCATTTCCTTCTCCAGGGGATCTTCCAAACCCAGAGATTGAATCCACGTCTCCCACATTGCAGGCAGACGCTTTAGTCTGAGCCACCAGGGAAGCAATAAGGACATTATTATTAAAATTGCATTGTATTGATAAGGAAATGAGACTTTGAGTATTTGAATATCTTCCACTAAACCATCCAAGTTTTGAAAATTGAAAGCTTCAATTAATAATAAATTGTTCTGGGTCAGCATTTTTAGTTTCTGATGTGTGTGTGCATGTGTGCTAAGTTATTTCAGTCATTTCTCCAGGCAAGAACACTGGAATGGGTTGCCATGCCCTCCTACAGTGGATATTCCCAAGCCAGGGATCAAACCTGTCTCCCCTAAGTCTCCTGCATTGGCAGGCAAGCTCTTTACTACAAGCACCACTTGGTAGTGTTCTGCAAATAGAATTTCCAAACAGATTTCCTGTCTCTGTCCCTAGAACAAAGATTCACTGGATACGAGTGTTAGGCTGTTCCTTTATACATTTCAACTACTACAGTAGTGTCTGGCATGTTAAATTGTGTGTTTATTGAATTGTCCTACCCACTGATAATTTTGCTTCAGCAAATCCAGATTGGTGCTAGGAATCAGGTTTTAATATATGATGTACAGTTTTCTGAAAGCAAGCATACTTGCATAACTTTTCTGTATGTATGCTAGAATCAAAAATAATACTTCTGTGCTGGGCTGAAGTGGAGTATAGATAGACATAGTCAATAGAGAAAAAACTGCAGAGATGGAGAAAAATCTGTTAAAGAATATTAAGGAAAAACTCCTAATTACCTAGAAAGCATTCTCATAGGAAATTATTCAATCATATATGATAACCATAGTACACCTGTTGCTCATTGTTTTTGTATACTTTTAATTCAGATAACCCCTTCATAGATTACAGCCTTAATGTAGCAAAAAAGCTTGTTTGAAACTCAACATTAAAATAAATAAATAAATAAGATCATGGCATCCAGTCCCATCACTTCACAGCACATAGAAGGGGAAAAAGTGGAAGCGGTGACAGATTTTATTTCCTTGGGCTCCAAAATCACTGCAGATGGGGAGTAGCCTTGAAATTCAAGATGGTTGCTCCTTGGAAGGAAAGCTAGGATAAGCCTAGACAATGTATTGTAAAGCAGCGACATCACTTTGCAGAAAAAGGTCTGTAGATCCAAAGCTATGGTTTTTCCAGTAGTCATGTATGGATATAAGAGTTGAACCATAAAGAAGGCTGAGAGCAAAAGAATTGATGCTTTTGAATTGTGGTGCTGGAGAAGACCTTGAGAGTTTCTTGGATTGCAAGGAGATCAAACCAGTCAATCCTAAAGGAAATCAACACTTACTATTCATTGGAAGGACTGATGCTGAAGCTACAATATTTTAGCCCCCTGATACAAAGATCTGACTCACTAGAAAAGACCCCGATGCTGGGAAAGATTGAAGGCAAAGGGAGAAGGGGGCAGCAGAGGATGCTGATAGATAGCATCATTGACTCAATGGACATGACTTTGAGTAAACTCTGGGAGATAGTAGAGGACAGAGGAGCCTGGTGTGCTGCAGTACATGGGGTCGCAAAGAGTTGGACTTGACTCAGCAATTGAACAACAACAATTCAAATAAGTGCTGTACAAGCTTTTCCCTCTCTTTATTCTTGCCACTTCTTAGGGGACAAGCATGTGGTTGAGAAAAGATGGGAGACGAGCTAAAGAGCAAGAGCTGAAGCCGCTGTTGCCTCACAGTCTAAAAGAACTTGGCTCCTGGAAAGAAAAGACTGCCAATAATGATTAGCATTTTAAAGAAAAGCAAATTTTCTGAATCCTAATAGAATGAATACCTAGATACACATAAGATTCCAAGCAAATGAATAAAAGCCCACATCCAAAACATAAATTTTTGTTCAACTATTCTCTTAAAAAGACTGGGGGCTTTTACCTGTGGCAGATTCGTTTTGATGTTTGGCAAAACTAATACAGTGTTTCAGGTTTAAAAATAAAATAAAATTAAAAAAAAAAAAAGACTGGGGGCTTATGAGTTGAAAATATGTTGTCTTATAGAAGTGAGGCTGATAAGGGGTTACAGTTTCACAGCGTGCTGGCCACAGATGAATCTAGCCTCCTTCCAAAGAAGTGAGTGCATAGGCAGCTAGTAAAAACTGACAGCTGGGTTCCAACATGCGCCTCTTTTTATGTTGTCATGGTGGACTTAATGCAAAAGGCCGTTAATCTTACCACTCACAGGTTTGCAAATGGTAGCAGGGGGCAGAGGACTGTACAGACAGCAAGACTTTGAGTTCCTCAAAATATCCTTCTTTCACTTTCCTTTAAAGGTTTCTATAATTTCACCACTGTGTTGAGGGACATCTTCAGGAATAAACCCACAATCCAAAACATTCCACAGGCAACAAAGGACAACTGAATAGCAGGGCTTAGCAAATCAAATAATGATTTAAGAGAAACAAGTTGAACTTTGAGAAAGAAACCAGGAAAGGCATAAAAAAAATCATTTGAATTGAAAAAAATTAAGATAAAAGATCATTCAACTAACCTGTCCTCAATTCTATATTTTAAAATAGACCATTATATTAGAAACTTAGAGAATTCTCTTTTCATTTTTTATAAACAATGTTAAAAATAAATTACAAATTTCCATAGACAGCAACAAAGAGAAGTTTTGCTCTTTTCTTCAAAAGGATGGAATAACTCTATTAGATGTAGTGGAAGCACATCAAATGGGTGGATTAGAATTTTAATGCTTGCAGAAGTTGAAGAAGACAGAATTATATACATGTGTATGGAAAATGACTATTAGAACAAAAGGTTACTTATCCAAGACAATGCAAAAATATACTGCCACTGCTATGTCACTTCAGTCGTGTCCGACTCTGTGCGACCCCATAAATGGAAGCCCACCAGGCTCTCCTGTCCCTGGGATTCTCCAGGCAAGAACACTGGAGTGGGCTGCCATTTCCTTCTCCAATGTATGAAAGTGAAAAGGGAAAGTGAAGTCGCCCAGTCGTGTCCTACTCTTCATGACCCCATGGACTGCAGCCGACCAGGATCCTCCATCCACGGGATTTTCCAGGCAAGAGCACTGGAGTGGGTTGCCGTTGCCTTCTCCGCAAAAATATACTAAATGAATATAATTGAGGATAAGGCCAGTGAAAATTAGAGGAAACTCTAACTTATACCAGACCTTAAAAAGAAATGTATTTTTTTTTTCAACCAAATAAAATGATTCAAAGTAGGCACATAAGACCTTGCCTAGTGGAGGTCCTGCATTTTAAACAAATTGACAAAGTGATAAGAAGTGTTTATATTTGCCATATACGGTTTAGAGGTTAAAAGTAGAGAGACCTGCTGCTAAGCTGCTAAGTCGCTTCAGTCGTGTCCGACTGTGTGTGACCCCATAGACGGCAGCCCACCAGGCTCCCCCATCCCTGGGATTCTCCAGGCAAGAACACTGGAGTGGGTTGCCGTTTCCTCCTCCAATGCATGGAAGTGAAAAGTGAAAGTGAAGTCGCTCAGTTGTGTCCGACTAGTAGCGACCCCATGGACTGCAGCCTACCAGGCTCCCCTGCCCATGGGATTTTCCAGACAAGAGTACTGGAGTGGGCTGCCATTGCCTTCTCCAAGAGCGACCTGGGTTGACCTGGGATGAAGCTTATTTCTATCTTTTTATATTTTAATCTAGGAACTCATTCGAACACTGAATTCTGAATGGGTACATTTATCATATTCTCCTGATTAGGAAAAAAGAAAAAGTTGTAAAAATTTGTCCAGAAATACACTGGTATACATTTTATAACTTCATGTATATATTAAGATCTAAATAAATTGGATTTGACAAATGTTATATTAACTGGAATAATACAGGTGAAAAGTAAGAATATCACTTGACAAAATTAGTGCAAAATATAAAGAACTCATTATCTCATAAAACTGGAAGCCTTCAGGAATGGTTGGTATAAAACCTGGTTGTTTCAAAGATCTTCTCAAAAATCAAAGTCTTTCATGTTTGTAGATATGAATCAGATTGGGATTAAAATTGCTACTGTAGTATTTAATGTCAAATTCAGGAAATATGTGTCCACAGAAAGAATTAGACTTTTTTATGTCAAATTCAGGAAATACATGTCCACAGAAATAATTAGACTTTTTTGGTTGTTGTTTCTTAAACTACTTTTTTGGGGAAGCAAAGGACTTACCCAGTGACCAACAATGAAAGATTATAACGAATAAAAATGATCTGGAGTGTTGTTTTGTTTTGTGTGTGTGTATGTGTGTGTGTGTGATGGAGAGAGAGAGAAAGAGAGAGACAGGGAGATTTGTTGAATGAAAAAACATTTCTATAGCACTTCTAACAATTAAATGCTATTTCATGAAATAGAAGGCAATGTTAAAGTTACCAACTGCAGATACTGTAGCAGGTTTAGAAAGCTGATTTAGGAACTTGAGAAATGTATAACAATCTTCTTAGATTATTTTGGGTTTTTTTTTTTTTCCTTTATAATCTATTACTTATCAAATGAATATTTACTGATGATCCATTATACACCAACCATTACAAAGGCATTTATATTTAGGTGTAAACTCAAAAAGGTGCTGCAAATAAGGACTGAGTAGGTCAATTCCTGTTTGCAATGTTTAGAAGCTGGCAGGAATGTAAAACCAACTAGAATAAATAAAATAGTACATTTATTTCTTGAATGAAACACATTTTCCAAAGAAAGTTTACAGAAGACAGCAGAAATTCAAAATTTTATGAAATCTGTACTATGTCACTTCGTAAAACATACTTTACAAAGAAATGTTCACATTTACTAATGTATATACGTGTGAATTAAATTTCATACTATATATATAAAATAATCTAACATTTAAATTCTAAATTAAACACACAATAATGAAAAGGATATTGGAGAAAGGAGTGTGAATAAAGAGGCTGATAGTCATAGTTGCACCGGAGATAAGAATAGGAAGAAGCATTTTCTTTCCTTTAGTCACAAAGCCTTAATGTCCAGTTTATCAAAAAAGGAAATATCTTTATGTATCTTTACACAGAGTATAGATACAATCTATTAGAAATCATAAATTAATTGTAACAAAGAAAACCTTAATACAATGATCAAGATACACTATCTAGAATGAATTATTTTTAGTCAGAAGATCTTGATTCAAATCTAATTTCAAAATGTAGGGCAAACATGGGCATGCCTAGTTGATATGGGTGAAAATTAATCAAATTAAGTGCTAACAGCATTCCTCAGGCACGCAATTAGCATTCCATTTTAAAATTACACTACTCCCCCAACCAACACTCTCCCATCCATTAAAAATTTGCTGGATATACACCATCCTGTCTTTCCTTACTGATCCATTCTTTTCTGGAATGTCATTCTAGCTCTTTTTCATTTTTAGAATTCCTATTGATTAAAAGTCCAACCCATAATATGCACTCCATAGACTTCCCTGGTAAACCAAATAAAGTGATCGCTCTCTCAACATGTTCATGACTGTTACTATTACTATGCATCACTTTATGATAGAGTTAGCTATTAATGGTCCATTTTCTCTTCTACTTTCTGAACTTCTTGAGACAAAATCCAGGAGTAAGACTGCATTTGTTTTTTACATTCTTTTTATCTCATATATTACTCAAGAAAGAGTAGATGCCCAATAAAAGTACATTCAATTAATGAGGAAGAATAAGTATGCAAACAATTAAAGGCATTATGTAAATTTTGACTAAGCAAAGATGAAGAAAAGTTCTGAATATATTGTATGAATGAGTATAACAATAAAATCAAAACAGAAGATAAAAATTATCAAACTAATGAACCTAGTGCTTTTATATCCAACAAAGTCCTTGAGAATTTCCTGAAAAGTTAATCGCTCAGTTGAGTCCAACTCTTTGTGACCTCTTGGACTGTAGCCCACCAGGCTCCTCTGTCCATGGAATTCTCCAGGCAAGAATACTGGAGCGGGTTGTCATTCCCTCCTCCAGGGGATCTTCCCAACCCTGGGATCAAACCCATGTCTCCCACATTACAGGCAGATTCTTTTCCATCTGAGCCCCCAAGGAGTTCTTTTATATCCAATGTATTTTTATAATTATTTGGTCATAATACGTGACATAATAGATGTATTAACGAAGATAAAAAATTAAGCAATGGTTTTATTCACTCTTTTAATAATTCTTGTTTCTACATCATTTTATTTATTGTGGGAAAAAAAAAATGCCTTAAAAGTATCATGCATCATTTTAAGAATGTGGCATTCCCTCTTGGGACTTACAACTTGCTCTGCACCCAACCAGAAAAGACTCTTCTCTGATCTTCTAGTCAATGTTTAATTCTCACTTTCCACGTTCTTTCAAATTATATTTTGTAGATATAAGCTACAAACAATAAAGTCAAACAACAAAAGCATTGTCAATGGGTTGAATGAAATATTATTGTCTATTATTTTAAGTGAATTGCATAAAATTCACTTTACCTATGAAGAATTAAAGAGTATTTAAGTATCTGCATTTAATTTATGTTTGTCGACAGAGGAACTAAAGTCTGAGCTAGCATTTTCTTCCTTTTGTTTTAATTAAATATACACCCAGCAGAATTCTGTATCTCATGGATTGGATATCTGATCTTCAGAAACCTATAGGGAAATGAAAATGTACCTTTTACCACTAGAGGGAAATAATTGGTTTGATTTTTCCTGCCTTCATAAAACCAGAGGAGATAATGTTATTCCCCATAGGACTGGTAGGTGAAATTCAAGCAGGCTGGAAAGAAATGTCCCTTCCAAGCACAAAGCAGAAAAATAGCATGAGATCCTATCTTTTCACATTTAGGTAAATAGGTCAATTTTTAAGAATCTCAATTAATTTTAAAAATTAATCATAAATGCCTTTGAAAAACATAGAATAATACGTTTATAAAAGGGCATTTGTCCTCTAAAGTCAGGAACAAGACAAGGGTGCTCACTTTCACCATTACTATTCAACATACTTTTGGAAGTTTTGGCCACAGCAATCAGAGCAGAAAAAGAAATAAAAGGAATCCAAATTGGAAAAGAAGAAGTAAAGCTCTCACTGTTTGCAGATGACATGATCCTCTACATAGAAAACCCTAAAGACTCCACCAGAAATTTACTAGAACTAATCAATGACTATAGTAAAGTTGTAGGAAATAAAATCAACACAAAGAAATCCCTTGCATTCCTATACACTAATAATGAGAAAACAGAAAGAGAAATTAAGGAAACAATTCCATTCACCATTGCAACGGAAAGAATAAAATACTTAGGAATATATCTACCTAAAGAAACTAAAGACCTATATATAGAAAACTATAAAACACTGGTGAAAGAAATCAAAGAGGACACTAACAGATGGAGAAATATACCATGTTCATGGATTGGAAGAATAAATATAGTGAAAATGAGTATACTACCCAAAGCAATCTATAGATTCAATGCAATCCCTATCAAGCTACCAACAGCATTCTTCACAGAGCTAGAACAAATAATTTCACCATTTGTATGGAAATACAAAAAACCTTGAATAGCCAAAGCGATCTTGAGAAAGAAGAATGGAACTGGAGGAATCAACCTACCTGACTTCAGGCTCTACTACAAAGCCACAGTTATCAAGACAGTATGGTACTGGCACAAAGACAGAAATATAGATCAATGGAACAAAATAGAAAGCCCAGAGATAAATCCATGCACATATGGACACCTTATCTTTGACAAAGGAGGCAAGAATATACAATGGAGTAAAGACAATCTCTTTAACAAGTGGTGCTGGGAAATCTGGTCAACCACTTGTAAAAGAATGAAACTAGAACACTTTCTAACACCATACACAAAAATAAACTCAAAATGGATTAAAGATCTCAATGTAAGACCAGAAACTATAAAACTCCTAGAGGAGAACATAGGCAAAACCCTCTCTGACATACATCACAGCAGGATCCTCTATGACCCACCTCCCAGAATATTGGAAATAAAAGCAAAAATAAACAAATGGGACCTAATTAACCTTAAAAGCTTCTGCACATCAAAGGAAACTATTAGCAAGGTGAAAAGACAGCCTTCAGAATGGGAGAAGATAATAGCAAATGAAGCAACTGACAAACAACTAATCTCGAGAATATACAAGCAACTCCTACAGCTCAACTCCAGAAAAATAAATGACCCAATCAAAAAATGGGCCAAAGAACTAAATAGACATTTCTCCAAAGAAGACACACAGATGGCTAACAAACACATGAAAAGATGGTCAACATTACTCATTATCAGAGAAATGCAAATCAAAACCACTATGAGGTACCATTTCACACCAGTCAGAATGGCTACGATCCAAAAGTCTACAAGCAATAAATGCTGGAGAGGATGTGGAGAAAAGGGAACCCTCTTACACTGTTGGTGGGAATGCAAACTAGTACAGCCACTATGGAGAACAGTGTGGAGATTCCTTAAAAAACTGGAAATAGAACTGCCTTATGATCCAGCAATCCCACTGCTGGGCATACACACGGAGGAAACCAGAAGGGAAAGAGACACGTGTACCCCAGTGTTCATCACAGCACTGTTTATAATAGCCAGGACATGGAAGCAACCTAGATGTCCATCAGCAGATGAATGGATAAGAAAGCAGTGGTACATGTACACAATGGAGTATTACTCAGCCATTAAAAAGAATGCATTTGAATCAGTTCTAATGAGGTGGAGGAAACTGGAGCCTATTATACAGAGTGAAGTAAGCCAGAAAGAAAAACACCAATACAGTATACTAACACATATATAAGGAATTTAGAAAGATGGTAACAATAACCCTGTGTACAAGACAGCAAAAGAGACACTGATGTATAGAACAGTCTTATGGACTCTGTGAGAGAGGGAGAGGGTGGGATGATTTGGGAGAATGGCATTGAAATATGTCTAATATCATATATAAAACCAGTCGCCAGTCCAGGTTCGATGCACGATACTGGATGCTTGGGGCTGGTGCACTGGGACGACCCAGAGGGATGGAATGGGGAGGGAGGAGGGAGGAGGGTTCAGGATGGGGAACACATGTATACCTGTGGCAGATTCATTTTGATATTTGGCAAAACTAATACAATTATGTAAAGTTTAAAAATAAAATAAAATTTAAAAAAAAAATTAAAAAAAAAAAAAGGGCATTTGTGACCACATATCTGAAATGAAGACAACAAGCTGGAGTTTTAACTTGGGGGGAGGGAGTTAAATGTCTGGAGAACTTGTGGTGGTTTCATCTTTATTCCTGACTTTCATGACTTATAGTTTTCTTTATCATTTGTATTACACTGACATGTTTTAATTCTGTACCTGATAGTTATTTAGCATCAAGCTGATTATCTTTTATCTTAACCTTAAGATCCTTGGTCTTATCATAATGAGTGATTATCTCATAAAATCATATTGATTTTCTGAGACAGTTAATGCATGTGATCTTCAGAAGTTGGTTTCCTTACTAGTTAACTTGCTTGAAATTTTAACAATTAAAACTCATACATAGATATTAAGTTAATTTCAGTGTGACTACACAACAACACAAAACTAGTCCAAAGTACACAGAACATTAGACTAGATGTCAAATAACCCAATATTTATTCTTAACTTACTAATTACCAATGGCCCCTAAACTAGTTATTTAAATACCCACATACATATACATTTCACACACACACATATATAGTACATACATATTACACATACATGTTTACTCTATTAAATATCAAAAAATAAGTATAAATATATATCCATTATATCCATATGCTGTGTGTATATTTAGTTTTGCATTTGATTAATAATTACATAATAAACAGTTGCCAGTTTTTCCAAAGCATAGTTTTTCTATAGATATTCTGTAAATGATTCACAATAGATTTGCTTGAAGTACATAATCATCACAAGAGAAGTAACTCAATGTTACTGTTTTTATTTAGAATGTAACGTTTTGAATACACATGTATCAGAAAATAGTTTGTGCTGATCAAGGAGGGTCAAGAACGACTAGCTTTTTTATGCTGTGGGTCAGTCTCAATAAGGGAGACTTGGATGAAAAACAAATCAGCCACAATTGTCCCCTTCTGATATAGAAGCCTCATAATAGATGGGTTACCATGGAATTCCTACTCTGAGGGATAACTGTGGGAGGAGGACCCCACAGCTCAGTGGCACATCTATCCACTGTGTGTGATGAAATCTTCAATGTTTCAAGATAAGAGATTTGGAAGGAAGTCCACATGATCATTATATATCAAGGCTGAGAGTGAGGGTTACTGAATTCTCATCTGTAGGAAACCACAGCTGCCTAAAGAAGAAAACTCCACAAATGTGAAAATTCACTGATCTTAAATCAAGAATGAGAAGAAAGGAGAAGAAAAAGTAGTTTATGTCAGATCAGATCAATTCAGACCAGTCACTCAGTCATGTCCGACTCTTTGTGACCCCATGAATCGCAGCACGCCGGGCCTCCCTGTCCATCACCAACTCCCGGAGTTCACTCAGACTCACGTCCATCGAGTTAGTGATGCCATCCAGCCATCTCATCCTCTGTCGTCCCCTTCTCCTCCTGCCCCCAATCCCTCCCAGCATCAGAGTCTTTTCCAATGAGTCAGCTCTTCCCATGAGGTGGCCAAAGTACTGGACATTCAGCTTTAGCATCATTCCTTCCAAAGAAATCCCAGGGCTGATCTCCTTCAGAATGGACTGGTTGGATCTCCTTGCAGTCCAGGGGACTCTCAAGAGTCTTCTCCAACACCACACTTCAAAAGCATCAATTCTTCAGCGCTCAGCCTTCTTTACAGTCCACCTCTCAGATCCATAAATGACCACAGGAAAACCCATAGCCTTGACTAGACGAACTTTTGTTGGCAAAGTAATGTCTCTGCTTTTGAATATGCTATCTAGGTTGGTCATAACTTTCCTTCCAAGGAGTAAGGGTCTTTTAATTTCATGGCTGCCATCACCATCTGCAGTGATTTTGGAGCCCAGAAAAATAAAGTTTGACACTGTTTCCAATGTTTCCCCATCTATTTCCCATGAAGTGATGGGACCGGATGCCATGATCTTCATTTTCTGAATGTTGAGCTTTAAGCCAACTTTTTCACTCTCCACTTTCACCTTCATCAAGAGGCTTTTTAGTTCCTCTTCACTTTCTGCCAGAAGGGTGGTGTCATCTGCATATCTGAGGTTATTGATATTTCTCCCAGCAATCTTGATTCCAGCTTGTGCTTCTTCCAGCCCAGCGTTTCTCATGATGTACTCTGCATAGAAGTTAAATAAGCAGGGAGACAATATACAGCCTTGACGTATTCCTTTTCCTATTTGGAGCCAGTCTGTTGTTCCATGTCCAGTTCTAACTGTTGCTTCCTGACCTGCATACAGATTTCTCAAGAGGCAGATCAGGTGGTCTGGTATTCCCATCTCTTTCAGAATTTTCCATAGTTTATTGTGATCCACACAGTCAAAGGCTTTGGCATAGTCAATAAAGCAGAAATAGATGTTTTTCTGGAACTCTCTTGCTTTTTCCATGATCCAGCGGATGTTGGCAATTTGATCTCTGATTCCTCTGCCTTTTCTAAAACCAGCTTGAACATCAGGAAGTTCACAGTTCACATATTGCTGAAGCCTGGCTTGGAGAATTTTGAGCATTACTTTACTAGAGTGTGAGATGAGTGACTTCTTTATTATTGTTGTTTTTACTTTTTTCTTTTCTCATAGACTCAGTGCTAAATATGAATGGTACATGTGCTATCTTCTCTATTTCCTTTAATTCAGAATTATTTTATATCCCTATATCCAGGCCAGCCTTTTTGCATGTTGTATATCTTCACCCTCCACCCCCTTATAATTAAGGCACCAGCTCAAATATAATTTTCTTACAGAGACCTTCTTTGATCATGTGCACTGTGTTGTTCACCCTAGCATTCACTTCCTATCCACCACTCCATTTCAATTCACCTGTGATAGCACTTTTCACTATCTGATTATTGACTAGTCTCCTCCATTACCATATATATTGATAGAGACCTTTCAGTCTTACCCATAGAAGAAGCTTTAAAAAAAGATCCACTGTATAGATTTTTAAGTAATTTCCAAAATGTTTCAGTCTGTAATAGAATAAACGTTTAAAATTACTTTGCAATAGGCATAGAAATTTTAATTTGACATTAGTCAGTCAGTTCAGTCGCTTGGTCATGTCCAACTCTTTGTGACCCCATGAACCGCAGCAC
The DNA here is from genome assembly GCF_019923935.1 of Bubalus bubalis. Lineage (NCBI taxonomy): Eukaryota > Metazoa > Chordata > Mammalia > Artiodactyla > Bovidae > Bubalus > Bubalus bubalis. The sequence goes on along the minus strand of NC_059179.1, from coordinate 4,641,406 downwards.
GCCAGGCCTCCCTGTCCATCACCAACTCCCGGAGTCCACCCAAACCCATGTCCATTGAGTTGGTGATGCCATCCAAACATCTCATCCTCTGTCGTCCACTTCTCCTCCTGCCCTCAATCTTTCCCTGCATCAAGGTATTTTCAAATGAGTCAGCTCTTCACATCAGGTGGCCAAAGTATTGGAGTTTCACCTTCAACATCGTCTTTCCTATGAACACCCAGGACTGATCTCCTTTAGGATGGACTGGTTGGATCTCTTTGCAGCCCAAGGGACTTTCAAGAGTCTTCTCCAACACCACAGTTCAAAAGCATCAATTCTTTGGCACTTAGCTTTCTTTATAGTCTAACTCTCATATCCATACATGACTACTAGAAAAACCATAGCCTTGACTAGATGGACCTTTGTTGACATTAGAAACCTACTAATTTATAATAACTTTTTTGTGCTATTTTCCATTCTAGTTATTAAAGTTGAATTTCTACAGAGAAGCCTCTGTTTCAAGTTTTAAAAATAGTTGGCTAAAAAATTAATTCTGAATTTGATCATTTTCTTTTGTCAAATGAAAAGTGATCCCATATTTAATTTCTCTGAAATTAGATCCCAAAAAAATGAATTGTTGTAACTTTTAGCTAAGATAAATTTAGAAGAGACACCTTTTCAGAAATCAGAACAATAATGTGAAAATAATAAACCAGACAAAGATAAAGGTGAACTGCCTGAGAATCAAAGAAAGTGAAAAGAGAATTGGACAAGCTAATGAAGTAAAGTAAGAGATTAAAATAAAAATAAAGGCAAAGTCATAACACAGATCAGTTTCAGGTCCAAAAAATCAATACAGAATAGAAAACTGAATTACAGTAGATTGGGACAAACCTACAAAGTTCTACCAGAATACAGAAAGAAAAAAGGTTGTTAAGAAATAAGATAAAAGATATTGAGCTTAATGCATGATAATTTATGATTCTGAAGAAGAGACTGAAACAAATGAGACATGAGTAGTCACAAGCAAAGAATAATTTAATAGATAGGAAAAGACCTGAGTCCTTAGATGAATGTGTAAGGATCTGATCTCTAGGTAAATGTGAAAGAGTGAAGTGAGTTCTAAGAATCTCTCTTTTCAAAACTTGAAATTAAAATGACCACAAGATACTGATGTTTTTATCATAGTTCTCAACCATTGGCCCACCTCTCCCAAGTTGTAATTTAGGAAAATCCTAATAAATTCTCTAAGACTTGTGAATTTGAAGAGAAGTGGTCCAATGAATACAATAGCCTTTTTCTCTCTGATTGTGAGAGTCTAAGGTAGATGGAGAAGAAAGTAACAGTGGCAACTTCAGAGACACTAGTGGTAAATAAAGAAACTGCAGAACATAGAACAGGTTTAATGAGAGATACATTTACAGTACTTTTAAGTGATTGATTTTTAATTAAAGTAAAGTGATTTTTGAACCAATATACTGAAAAAGAAAAAACAGAGGGCTCTGTGTATTGATCATACTCAACCCAGCAAGTGTTAGATTTACCTAAAAATGTATAGAACACAAAACCCAACCTTCAAACTTTAAATAACTCATGATAAGAAAGGAGTAACAGAGAATTCACTCACACTCTTTTAGAAGAAATGTAGACAGAATTACCCAAATGTAACATAAGCAAGAAAAATATTAATAATAAATGGCATCATGCAAATATATTAAATATGTAAACAAATAGTATTCATGAAAATATATTAAAATAGATCCATTTAAAACTTGAAGTCATAATAAAAAAAAAAAAAAATTCCTTCAAGAGTCCCTTGGACTGCAAGGAGATCAAACCAGTCAGTCCTGAGGAAATCAACCCTGAATATTCACTGGAAGGACTGATGCTGAAGGTAAAGCTCTAATACTTTGGCCACATGGTGAGAAGAGCCAATTCAATGGAAAAGACCCTGATGCTGAGGAAGACTGAAAGCAGGAGGAGTAGCGGACAACAGAGGATGAGATGGTTGGATGGCATCACCGACTAAATGGACATGAGTTTGAGCACGCTCTGGGAGTTGGTGAAGGACAAGCCTGGTATGCTGCAGTTCATGGTGTCACAAAGAGTCAGACATACCTGAGGGGCTGAACAACAACAGCAACAATTCTGTGCTATAGAGCTTAACAGAACAATGGATTCCTTAAATTAAACCTTAAGAAAATATAGAGCAACAAAGCTCAATATACATTATGATTACAGAGAAAGGAAGCCTTTAATGCCCCATTGCCAATTCTGAGATATTGGAAGAAATGTGCAAAAAGTAGAGTCAGGCCTCTAGAAAGTAAGTGGGACCCCAAACTGAGAGCCATCAGGGAAATCAGAGACTTTTGTACTTTAGCCTTAGAGAAGTAAATTTTGCCAAAACCAGAAGGAATAAGGAAACGTAAAACACAAACTTCCCTGCCAACATCTTGATTTTTAGCCCAGTGAGACCAATACTGAGTAATTGATTTATAGAACTGTAACATAACAAATCTGTGCTCTTTAAAGCCACCAAATTGACTGTAATTTGTCATGGCAGCAATATAAGTCTAATACATAACTGAAGAATATTATACACAGCCAAACCGTTTCCAGAAAACAAACGAGCGTCCCCAAAAGTGAAAGTGGTGAGTACACTGGCCTGGTGGTTCTAACAAGACTGAATTGGAAATGCAGTACCAACTTTTCTCTCTTGTTTTAAATGTCTAAGGAGTGGAACTTTCCAATGCAGAGATTTGAGAAGCAGCTGAATAATATAACTGAAAAAAAAAAAAAAGTTTAGGAGGAAAGAAAGAATAAGAGGAATCAACATGCTATTTTTCCTCATTTTGTTTTCCACAGGAATGAAGTCAGATCATACTATATACAATTGAAAATTATGGTTTAAACATTTACATGTGCACATACACATGATCTTTAAGAACAATGCTGTTCTAAAAGACAAAAAGTCCTTTAGACAATAATATCTTAAGAAAGAATACTTCAGAAGCTCAACACAGTTTCATTTTAGTTTTATGTCCTATAAAGGAAAATTAAATATAATTCTAAGTACATCTTATTTATATGAATTTGTCCTCATTTTACTTCTACTCTGGAGTAGTAATGTTGGAGTAGTAGTAAATGACTGGATCAATGTTTTGAAGTAATTCCCATGTTCTTTAGATGATGAATTTGAAATAAGAAATTCAAAATAACACAGAGAACAGATGCCAGTAGATTACTTGATCATATTAATTAGTAATCTAATGATTACTACATAAACATTATTTTCATACCATTACACGTTTGAATATTTGTGTTGTATGTTAAAAATGAGTATGCTCAGTCGTTCAGTCATATCCAATTCTTTTCAACCTCATGGACTGTAGCCCTCCATGCTCTTCTGCCCATGGTATTTTCCAGGCAAGAATAAAATACTTTGTTCTACTAATATTTAGCCCTAACCCTAAATCTATCATCCTATAGAAACCAATATGATTAAAGAAATTTCTATTTAACTTGTTAATATTTTAATTAAAATGTTAAATGTCTGTAACTTATTGAACCTAATGAAAATATAACAAAGCAAGCAGTCACCACCAATCTATACTGAAAATCTTAGTATTTAGGAAAAACGGTAAAAGTTTTAGTAACAACAATAACAAAATATCTACTTCCTTTCTTTCAAGGAAGTTTCCATGTAGTTTGTGACTAGAGATAATATTTAGCAAAAATAAGAGTAATATAAGTGATTTTGACTCAATGCAACTAAAATGGCATTGGCTGTGTTCAACACCCTACTTCTGAAAGCAACAGGAAAAATAGAATTCTGATGCTTTCTGATATTAAACCCATTATAATTTTGTGAAATGTCCTGCATTTTATTTTTTCTTGCAGTGTTCTTAATCACGGATGTTTGGGAATGACAGCAGGCAAATCTATTCTAAGCAGAATAGCAACATGGATTTTGTTATTGAGCCTGGTTGTTTTGGTTAAACAAAATTTTGTCTAAAGATCTATCTTCTTATCAGAGAATATAAACAAACTGGATTAATTTTGTGTTGTTTCAAAATAATTTGGCTTCTGTTGGAATTCAGAAGAAGAGACATCTTACAGGAAATCATGTTCTGTCCTTCTTCCCTTTTAAATTACAGGCATGTTCTGCACAGGAACAGAGCAGATAGTGAACACTCATACCCCAAGACCTAAATAGAACAGCAAAATATATAAATCCAGGTCCTTACCCAAGACTGGCACATCTAATGGACAAGCCAAACTGATGTACCCACAGTACACACTGTATGACTGTTCATTCGCAAGTTTGGCCTGTGCTGTGTGCTTTACTTATTCAGAGATAGGAGAAGGTATTATAGCCTTTTAAGGGCTTCCCTGGTGGCTCAGTGGTAAAGAATCCACCTGCCAATGCAGGAGATGTAGGTTCATTCCTTGAGATGAGAACACTCCCTGGAAAACAAAATGATGATCCACTCCAGTGTTCTTGCTTGAGAAATCTCATGAACAGAGGAGCCTGGTGGTCTACAGTTCATGGGGTCATGAGAGTAGGATTTGACTTAGTGACTAAACAGCGGTAGCAGCAGCAAGATTCAGAAACATGAAGTTAAGGCTCTTGGAAATTCAGAGCAAAAGAAAAGAAGCTTATGCATCTCTGCAGGCAGACGTGAATATACTGAACCTGTGAGATGGTGACTGCATTGACTCCATAAAGCAGGAGGAAACTCTATGCAAACATAGAGAGTGGCAGTTTGGAGGGGTCTTGAAAACTTAGGGCAGTATGAAATAGAAGCTAGCAAATGAAAAATCTTGGTAGGACATGGAAACTGAAAATGGTGCTTAAGAAAAATTAGTAGCAAAGTGGTTGATGGAAACTGGGCTATCATATAGGCCACAGTGAGATCACTCCCATCAAAGCTGAAAAATTACTAACAGAGAGGAAGAGTTAGTGATACACATTTTCTTTCAAGAGATTTATTTTATAGACATGGAGTAAAAATGAGATATTTTATTTATTTATGTATAGAGGCCTGCTTTTTAGTCATATAACACTAGGGCACACTCCCCTATAGTAATTCAAAATGCATTAGTGCTAATGGTAGTTGTTTTGACCCAAGCAAGTCAAAGAGTTAATTTTATTAAATTAAGTCATTCAAAGCCATGTCTCTCAGGGAATTAACGCATAAGCACTAGCTACATGAGAAAATGAATGCTATGTCAAGACAGTGCCAGAGTAGGGGCCAATTATGTTTTAGCATAATTGAACAAATCCTAGGTGCAGCCTACCTCCTCATGTTTCAGTATGAATTTATTAAATGCATTTTGATCCCTGAAGACTACTAGAAGCCATAGTTAATTTGCATGAAAGTTAAATCTGTGGTTGGGCTATATATATAAGCTAAAAATCATTTATTTTGTGTGTTTGTTTTGCATTGCATTCTCATCCTTGACCTTCTGCTTGTCTTATCTATTTTTCCCACTGAGAGCTCATTCATTTTCATGACTTTTCTTATCAACTCTTTGCTGGTGATCTGAAATATCCTATGTATTTCTCTGGCAGAATTTTCAGAGTATTTGGGGGAAAGCAGAGATTTTTCCTCTTCTCTTTTTTGGGAGGGAATGAGGAATACAATTTCACATCTAAGCCAATATATTCTCCTTAAAATTTCCACCCAAATTCCTACCCTTTCTTCATTAAAATCTTGTCTTAATATTTCAACAGGGTCTAGATCTTGAAGTCACCTGTGCTTTTTCATAGATGAGGGGTAGAATTATATTTGGAAGCCTTAAATCTGTTTGTTTTTTGACTACATCACTCCTTTCCCCTCTCACCAATACCTTAAGGATATCTTTGTTTGCTTATGTGAAAAGGAGGAAAAAAAAAAAAAAAAAGGGCAGGGGGACTTCAAAGAAATCTCTTGCTTTCAGGTCAAAGAATATTTGGATGGATGCATACAGAGCCAAAGTTGTTCTGCTACTGAAGAATCAAGAGCATGGTGGGATGGAGGGTTGAAAAAAATAGGTGATTAAAAGATGGTATTGGAATGAGTTATCTTCAATTCTGAATCATAACCTCACCAGATAGAATATGATAAGTTGCATTTTGTTTTTGTTGTTTTTGTTTTTCCCTACAGCACTTCTAATATATCATACCACTCCCTCCCTCTATCTTGCAGAGTTTCTGCTGAAAAATCTGCTGATAGTTGCTATTTTTTCTCTTGCTGCTTTTAAAATTCTCTCTCCAACTTTTGACATTTTAATTATAACGTGTTTTGATGTGGTTCTTTTTGGATTCATAGTGTTTGGAACTGTCTGTTCTTCCTGGACCTGGACATCTGTTTCCTTCCCCAGGTTAGAGAATATTTTAAACATCATTTTTTCAAATAAGTTTTTGACTCCTTTCTCTATTTTCTCTCCTTCTGGGACCCCTATAATGAAAATGCTAATATAGTTAATGTTGTCTCTGAAGTCTTTTATGCTATCCTCATTTAAATTATTTTTCTTTTTGTATTCCAATTGGATGAGTTCTGCTATGTTCCTTTCAGATCACTGATCCATTCTTCTCTATCATCTACTCTGTTGTTGATTTCTTACAGTGTACTTTTCATTTCAGTTACTGTATTCTTCAGCTCTGATTTTTTTTTTTCTTATAGCTTCTGACTCTATATCATTAAGATATTTTTCTATCAAAGCTCACATGTCAATCAGAATTGTTATCATCAGAAAATCACAAACAATAAATGCTGGAGAGGATGTGGAGAAAAGGGAGACCTTCTACACTGTTGGTTGGAATGCAAATTGTTATAGCTACTATGGATAAATTATTTTCCTTAACAAACTAAAAATAGAGCTGCCATATGATCTAGCAATCCAACTTGTGGACATATATCCAGAGAAAACTGTAATTGAAAGATACATGCACCCCAATGTTCATTGCAGCACTTGGCTACTTACAATAGTCAAGGTATGGAAGTAACCTGAATCTCTGTCAACACAGGAATGGAAAAAAGGATGTGTCACATATATATGATGGAATGTTACTCAGCCATTAAAAGGCATAAAGCAATGCCATTTAGAGTAACATGGATGGACCTAGAGCTTGTCATGCTGAGTGAAGTAAGTCAGATAGAGAAAGAGAAATATTGTATGTCCCTTATATGCAGAATCTAAATGGTGCAAATGAACCTATTTACAAAACAGGAGTAGAGTCACAGATATAGAAAACAAACTTGTGGTTCCCAGGGAGTAAGTGGGAGAGGGATAAATTGGGATTGACATATATGCACTACTATATATAGAATAGATAACTATTAAGAACCAACTGAATAGCACAGGAAACTATTCAATACTTTGTAATGACCTATATGAGAAAAGAATAAAAAAAGAGTGGATACATGTATATTGACTCATTTTGCTATACAACAGATACTAATACAACATTGTAAATCAACTACATGCCAATTAATAAAAAATAACATTAAAAATATTTTTCTGAGGTTTAGTATTGTTATTTTGTTAGGAAAACATTTTTCTTTTTCCTCATTTTGCTTGGCTCTCTGTGCTTGATTCTATGTATTAGGCAAAACTTATTTTTCTCAGTCTTGTAGGAGTGGACTTGTATAGGTCCTTCTTAACCAAGCCTGCCATAGCTCTTGGTTATCTCTTGAATCTTTTTGGTTGTATATACCACGTGATTTATTCTTAATATGACCTTACTGCTGAGGGTGGGCAGAGACCTGTCAGAGATCCAAATGGAGGAATATTATTTAACATTTAATTCAGGCTGATTAAATTCCAGATTCTCAGGCAGCAGCTTTAAAGGTGTGAAGATATATACCATTCTGTAAGCCACAGTCATAACTCCTGCTGGCCTCCAGACCAGATTTTGGAGGTGTTCCCTAGATGATAGCTGTAAAGTGTGGGCTCCCCTTTCTGGGGAATCTTGTTGAGCAGTAGCAAGGCCAAGGGCATACACAAGCATAGTGTATCTCTGCTTATTTTCCTTGGGAGTACCGTCTTAGGCACATCCTCCTCTTGAGTCATCTTGGAAGTAACAGAGGTTTTATTATGCTCATATAGATAATCATTTTCATTTATGCCTTAAGATACAGTTTAGAAGAAGCAGACTACCCTCGCTAAGAGGAGAAACCTCTTTGTGATGAAATTCTGTGTTCATCAGGCCAAAAATAGGAGATTCAAAGCTTCTCAGATATATTAAAAAAAAAAAAAAATGCTCGGAAATTTCACAAACCTCTGAGGGTGATATTTAAGTTGTGTGTACTAATGTTTTAAATAGAGAACAAAAGAGTAATAGAAACCTCTTTTAACTGATTCTAACACTCTGGGTAATAGTAAGTCGTATTGTATTTTGTAAGAATTCGTATTAGGTCTGAAGGGAGTCAACCCTAATTTTAACAAGCACTTAATAAAATACAGGGCTATGAAAAGGCAAAAAAAAAAAAAAATACATTAAATTATCTAGATCTGAGAAAATTTCCAGACTGTTGATTTCATTATAGTTGCAGATTCAGCAACATACTCAGCAATATAAGTAGTTCCCCCAGCACAGAAACGGAATCATTTTACAAAAGGCAGATGAGGAATTCAAAACCACTTTGGATTTAATTTTTTGTTGAAATTTAATTGAAGAACTTACAAAAGTGAAGAGTATGAGAAGAAGTAGTGCATAAATTCATCTTTTTTTTTTTTTTTTTTTTTTTACAGTTTAATAATATGGGTTCATCAGCTTCTTATACCATCACTTCATTGTGATTTCCTGATGTCTTACATGACTAGGGTCATATAGATTACATACCAACACATTATTAATTTAAAGTAATAATGTCAAAAGCAAAGACAATTGGCTCTTTTAAAATGACAATGTCATCTATATTCAGTGTTGTTCTTAGTAAAATATGACAGCTTGCAGCACTCTTTTCTCCTTCCTTTATTATCTAGACAGTCTCATGCTAGTTGAGTATTTAAGATTTGTTAGAAATGGTTTAGTAAATTACATGAAGAAACAAAATATTATATAATAAATTCTCATCAAAAGTGTCATGCTCCATTGTCTTTAAACTTTGAAAAGCTAAAGCATTACTAGTTGAAATATTTTAAAAATGCCATTTTTTTAACCAGTCCCTATCATAGATTCAACTCATATAAAGTGAAAAGGAAACAGACATTAAATCCAAATAATTTTTTTTACCTAGAACTATTAAAATTATCTATTAGCTGAAGTATCACAAGTATAGCAAAAAATGCCCATTGTATTGCTTCTTAATAATAAACCTTTATGAATGTTTCAAAACTGTTCATAAATATAAACACTTTGGTCAGTCTGAATTAACCTCATCAGATTATACCTTAACTATTCTATATTAAAGCTTGAATTTACATATTATTTGCTGTATTTCAGATATTTTTCTTACTTAGAAAAAGCATTTCTATGTTTGGAGAACTCACAGTCAAGTGGGGAAGAAGGACAAATAAACAAAAATTTAAAATACAGTTAGAAAATGTAATTTGGTTGCATATATAATGCACTTTCAGAAATCAAGGGGGAGAAGTGACTTCCAGAAGGTTTGGAGTGATTCCGTTAGGTATGGTTAAGAAATTATTCATGGAGAATTGGACTAAGTCAAAATGAACCTTAGGCCACAATTTTTTTTTTTGCATATAATCCCCCTGTTCTTCAAAAAAGAAGTGTTTTCCTTCATATTTTTTAATGGGGTCTACTCTAAACTTGTATTTCACTTCATTTTTCAAATTTACAATTTTACTTTGTAATTTTCAATTTTACATTGAAAGTGCATCATAATTTCAGTTATCAGAGAAATCTAGTAGAAAACTTATTTTCCCTCATATCAGAAACATGAATTTGGGTAAGATTTCCCTTAGTAAAAACATATTTATCATGTCACCAAGTTGAAAAGTGGTAACTAATATCTAAATCATCTTAAAAGCACAACTTTATCAGTATTATACAAAGTTATTGGCTAAATAAGAATATTTCAAACTTTAATTGAAGAAAGGTGCCCTAAAGAAACAGGTGGTCATTATCACTAGTGTTTTGAATGCTTCAATATTTCTTGTATATTTAAGAAAGGTGAGAGTTATGAAAAAATATCACTCTTCCACAAAGAGCTTTGAAAATGATAACAGTTTAAATAAGTAAACACATAGTTCAATACCTAAGGCAGACTTTAAGAATGATAAGAAAACAAAAATATGGATAAAAAGAGAAAGATGATATGATAAAACAATAAAACTTCAATGGAGTAAATAAACTTTTACAGCAAAATTCATGCCTCCTATAAGAATTTTATAAAACTAGTTAAACAACATTAAAGCTCAGAATGTAAAGTGTCATAAATTCATATTATGATAAAATGGTGTGACATGGCCATTTTTAAGTCAAAACTGTCCCTTTCCTAATTCAGTTTAGTTCAGTTCAGTTCAGTCTCTCAGTCGTGTCTGACTCTTTGCGACCCCATGAATTGCAGCATGCCAGGCCTCCCTGTCCATCACCAACTCCCAGAGTTTACCCAAACTCATGTCCATCGAATCAGTGATGCCATCCAGCCATCTCATCCTCTGCCATCTCCTTCTCCTTCTGCCCCCAATCCTTCCCAGCATCAGGGTCTTTTCCAGTGAGTCAACTCTTTGCATGAGGTGGCCAAAGTATTGGAGTTTCAGCTTCTTTTCCTAGTTAATTATATTTAAAAGACATATTCTCCCCATTTTAATGAACTAAATCTTTTAAGGTGATTTCAAATCAATATCACTATATTTTCCTTTTCATAGTGTTCAAAATTCATTAAAACTCCTAAGGAATCTAAGTTCAAGTTTCAGTAACTAGTGATTTCTGAAAATTATCAAATGCTATACCTCCATAAACTTAATCAGACAAAGAATTTATACTGTCATTATTATGACATTAAGCACATTATTATACTGTGCTTTTATTTATATCATCTCCTTTATTTCTGTGTTAGCTTCCCTACGATGAAGTTACTACTTAGAATATTAAATAAAAGTAGAAACTGAGTTAATTAGCTCCCCGAGAGTCACAGAGACATTAAGCATTAGGATAAAAAAATTCAAATCCAGGTATTTTACTCCTAGATTAGAATTCTCTTCTTCCTAATAAATCTGAGAAAATAACATGCTTTTTAAGCGAACTTACTATATCTGTTTAAATATAAATATCTGATCTTTGGGGAGGCACTGGAATGACTTTGAGGAGATATCCCAGTCCAAGGGCAGAGAAGCCCCAGCAAAACGGTAGACGCTGGAGTGGCAGCTGCCCAGCACTAGAGCAGCAGCTGTGCAGAGCTGGACTGAGGAGATACCCCACATCCAGGGCCAAGGAGAAGCACCAGCAAGATGGTAGAAGAGACAAATCTGCATTTAGAATCAAGCCCCATACCCACCAGAGATGCTCAAAAGGCTCAAACAAACCTTTTGCACACCAAGACCCAGAGACCCTACAGAGACTGAGACAGACCTGTGTTTGAGTGTCTCCTGTGGAGGTAGGGGTCAACAGTGGACTGCTGCAGGGGCAGGGGCTCTGGGCGCAGTAGACCTGGGTATGGCATAAGCCCTCTTGGAGGAGGTCACCATTAACCCCACCATAGAGCTGCCAGAACTTATACAGGACTGGGGAAACAGGCTCTTGAAGGGGACAAACAAAACCTGTGTGTACCAGGACCCAAGAGAAAGGGGCAGTGACCCACAAGAGACTGATCCAGACTTGCCCATGAGCATCTACAGGTCTCCAGCAGAGGCGTGGGTTGGTGGTGGCCTGCTGCAGGGTTGGGGCACTGAGTGCAGCAGTGCGTGCATGGGGCCTTTTGAAGTAGGTTGCCATTATCTTCATTACCTCCACTATAGTTGGGCTTCAGGTCAGATAACAGGGAGGGACCACAGACATGCCCATCAAAAGAAAATTGGATTAAAGATTTACTGAGCATGGCCCCGCCCAGCAGAACAAAACCCAGTTTCCCCTTCAGTCAGTCTAGGAAGCTTCCTTAAGCCCCTTATCCCTCTCCATCAGAGGGTAAACAGACTGAAAACCACAATCACAGAAACTAATCATCTGACCACATGGACCACAGCCTTGTCTACCTCAATGAAACTATGAGCCATGCTGTGTAGGCCCACCCAAGACAGACAGGTCATGGTGGAGAGTTCTGACAAAATGTGGTCCACTGGAGAAGGGAATGGAAAACCACTTCAGTATTCTTGCCTTGAGAACCCCATGAACAGTATGAAAAGACAAAAAGATAGGACACTGAAAGATGAATTCCCCGGGTTGGTAGGTGCCCAATATGCTACTGGAGATCAGTGGTGAATTAACTCCAGAAAGAATGAAGAGACAGAGCCAAAGCAAAAACAACACCCAGTTGTGGATGTGATGAGATGGAAGTAAAATCCGATGCTGTATAGAGTAATATTGCATAGGAATCTGGACTGTTAGGTATATGAATCAAGACAAATTGAAAGTGGTCAAAAGGAGATGGCAAGAATGAAAATCGACATTTTAGGAATCACGAACTAAAATGGACTGGAATGGGTGAATTTAACTTCAAATTTAACCATTATATCTACTACTGTGGGCAAGAATCCCTTAGAAAAAATGGATTAGCCATCATAGTCAACAAAAGAATCCGAAATGCAGTATTTGGATACAATCTCAAAAATGACAGAATGATCTGTTCATTTCCAAGGTCAACCATTCAATATCATGGTAATCCAAGTCTAGTCTCCGACAAGTAATGCTGAAGAAGCTGAAATTGAATGGTTTGATGAAGACCTACAAGGTCTTCTAGAACTAACAACCAAAAAAGATGTCCTTTTCATTACAGGGGACTGAAAGACAAAAGCAGGAAGTCAACTGATACCTGGAGTAAACAGGCAACTTTGGCCTTGGAGTACAGAATGAAGCAGGGCAAAAGCTAATAGAGTTTTCCAAGAGAACGCATTGATCATAGCAAACACCTTCTTCCAACAACACAAGAGAAGACTCTACACATGGACATCACCAGATGGTCAACACCGAAATCAAATTGATTATATTCTTTGCAGCCAAAGATGGAGACATTCTATACAGCCAACAAAAAGAAGACTAGGAGCTGACTGTGGCTCAGATCATGAACTCCTTATTGTCAAATTCAGACTTAAATTGAAGAAAGTAGGGAAAACCACCAGATCATTCAGGTATGTCCTAAATTAAATGCCTTACGATTATACAGTGGAAGTGACAAATAGATTCAAGGATTTGATCTGATAGACAGAGTGCCTGATGAACTATGGACAGAGGTTCATGACATTTCATAGGAGGCAGGGATCAAGACCATCCCCCCAAAAAATAAATTCAAAAAGGCAAAATAGTTGTCTAAGGGGGCCTTACAAATAGCTGTGAAAAAAAGAGAAGCAAAACGCAAAGGAGAAAAGGAAAGATAAACCCATCTGAATGCAGAGTTCCAAAGAATAGCAAGGAGAGATAAGAAAGGTTTCCTCAGTGATTAATGCAAAGAAATAGAGGAAAACAATAGAATGCAAAAGACTAGAGATGTCTTCAAGAAAATGAGAGATACCAAGGGAACATTTCATGCAAAGATGGACCCAATAAAGCCCAGAAATGGTATGGATCTAACATAAGCAGATGTTAAGAAGACATGGCAGGAATACAGAGATCTATACAAAAAAGATCTTCACGACCTAGATAATCACAATAGTATGATCGCTCACCTAGAGCCAGACATCCTGCAATATGAAGTCAAGTGGGCCTTAGAAAGCATCACTATGAACAAAGCTAGTGGAGGTGATGGAATTCCAGTTGAGCTATTTCAAATCCTAAAAGATAATGCTGTGAAAGAGCTGCACTCAATATGCCAGCAAATTTGGAAAATTCAGCAGCTGCCACAGGACTGGAAAAGGCCAGTTTTCATTCCAATCCCAAAGAAAGATAATGCCAAAGAATGCTCAAACTACCACACAACTGCACTCATCTCACACGCTAGCAAAGAAATGCTCAAAATTATCCAAGCCAGGCTTCAATAGTACATGAACTGCGAACTTCCAGATGTTCAAGCTGGATTTAGAAAAGGCAGAAGAATCACAAATCAAATTGCCAACAAAGGGTGGATCATTGAAAAAGAGAGAGTTCCAGAGAAACAACTACTTCTGCTTTATAGACTATGCCAAAGCCTTTGACTGTGTGGATCACAATAAACTGTGGACAATTCTGAAAGAGAGGGGAATACCAGAGCACCTGACCTGCCTCCTGAGAAATCTGTATGCAAGTCAGGAAACAACAGTTAGAACCGGATATGGAAAAACAGACTGGTTTCAAATCGGGAATGGTTTATGTCAAGGTTGCATATTGTTATCCTGCTTATTTAACTTATATGCAGAGTACATTATGAAAAATGCTGGACTGGATGAAGCACAAGCTGGAATCAAGATTTCTGGGAGAAATATCAATAACCTCAGATATGCAGATGAGGTTATGGCAGAAAGTGAAGAAAAACCAATGATCCTCTTGATGAAAGTGCAAGAGGAGAGTGCAAAAGATCATGGCATCTAGTCCCATTACTTCATGGAAAATAGATGAGGAAACAATGGGAACAGTGACAGACTTTATTTTTGGGGAGCTCCAAAATCACGGCAAATGTTGACTGCAGCCATGAAATTAGAAGAGGCTTCTCCTTGGAAGAGAATTTATGACCAACCTAGACAGCATATTAAAAAGCAGAGACATTACTTTGCCAACAAATGTTGGTCTAGTCAAAGTTTTGGTTTTTCTAGTAGTCATGTATGGATGTGAGAGTTGGACTATACAGAAAGGTGATCGCCGAACTACTGATGCTTTTGAACTGTGTTGTTGGAGAAGACTAGTGAGAGTCCCTTGGATAGCAGGGGTATCCAACCAGTCCATCCTAAAGGAAATCAGTATTGAATATTCTTTGGTAGAATTGATGCTGATGCTTAAACTCCAATACTTTGGCCATCTGATGTGAAGAACTGACTCTTGGAAAAGACCCCAATGCTGGGAATGGCTGAAGGTGGGAGGAGAAGTCAATGACAGAGGATGAGATGGTTGGATGGCATCACCCACTCTATAAACATAGGTTTGAGTAAGCTTCAGGAATTGGTGATGGACAGGGAAGCCTGGAGTCCTGCAGTCTATGGGGTCACAAAGAGTCAGGCACAACTGAGCGACTGAACTGAACTGATCTTTGAGGAAGATTATTTGCAAAGATATCAGTCATACTCACAGTGACTCTCTTTGGTAAAATAAATATTTATATATGAATCAAATTCTATAATAAGAGGTTAAAAAATGGAGGTAATAAGTAACTAATTGTTTAATATTTGTTCCAAAAGGAGAAGCATCAGAAATATCTGCTGTCCCTCACCATGGGAGAATTTTATTTCCTTGTCCAGTTGGTGTCTGACTTGGTTAGTTGCTTATGATGCCACACTCTGTTGAGAAGTTATGTTTCTACCAGTTACGTTACAAGTTGCCAAAGGACTTTCTTTGGCCAATAAAATGTGTCATTTCTGAATAAACTGTTTAAGAGCTTCCTTATGATCCAGCAATCCCACTGCTGGGCATACACACTGAGGAAACCAGAAGGGAAAGAGACAGATGTACCCCAATGTTCATCACAGCACTGTTTATAATAGCCAGGACATGGAAGCAACCTAGATGTCCATCAGCAGATGAATGGATAAGAAAGCTGTGGTACATATATACAATGGAGTATTACTCAGCCATTAAAAAGAATAAATTTGAATCAGTTCTAATGAGGTGGATGAAACTGGAGCCTATTATACAGAGTGAAGTAAGGCAGAAAGAAAAACACTAATACAGTATACTAACGCATATATATGGAATATATAAAGATGATAACAATAACCCTGTATACGAGACAGCAAAAGAGACACTGATGTATAGAACAGTCTTTTGGACTCTGTGGGAGAGGGAGAGGGTGGGATGATTTGGGAGAATGGCATTGAAATATGTCTAATATCATATATAAAACCAGTCGCCAGTCCAGGTTCGATGCACGATACTGGATGCTTGGGGCTGGTGCCCTGGGACGACCCAGAGGGATGGTATGGGGAGGGAGGAGAGAGGAGGGTTCAGGATGGGGAACACATGTATACCTGTGGCAGATTCATTTTGATATATGGCAAAACCAATACAATATTGTAAAGTTAAATAAAATAAAATTTTTAAAAAAAGTCAATATCTATTTTCAATGATAACTTTTCCTTTTCAGTGAGACTCGAATTGTCACTTACAAAGGCTGTTCTTTCAGACAATACAGTGGAATGAAGACAAAGAAAAACAAACCACAGCTGACCCGCAACAAACACAAAATAATTACCTTTAAAAGCCTACTATTATCTAATTCCCTACTTTCTTCAATTTAAGTCTGAATTTGGCAATAAGGAGTTCATGATCTGAGCCACAGTCAGCTCCTGGTCTTGTTTTTGCTGACTGTATAGAGCTTCTCCATCTTTGGCTGCAAAGAATATAATCAATCTAATTTTGGTGTTGACCACCTGGTGATGTCCATGTGAAGAGTCTTCTCTTGTGTTGTTGGAAGAGGGTGTTTGCTATGACCAGTGCGTTCTCTTGGCAAAACTATATTAGCCTTTGCCGTGCTTCATTCCATATTCCAAAGCCAAATTTGCCTGTTACCCCAGGTGTTTCTTGACTTCCTAATTTTGCATTCCAGTTCCCTATAATGAAAAGGACATCTTTTTGGGGTGTTAGTGCTAAAAGGTCTTGTAGGTCTTCATAGAACCATTCAACTTCAGCTTCTTCAGCATTACTGGTTGGGGCATAGACTTGGATTACTGTGATATTGAATGGTTTGCCTTGAAAACGAACAGAGATCATTCTGTCGTTTTTGAGATTGCATCCAAGTACTGCGTTTTGGACTCTTGTTGGCCATGATGGCTACTCCATTTCTTCTAAGGGATTACTGTCCGCAGTAGTAGATATAATGGTCCTCTGAGTTAAATTCACCCATTCCAGTCCATTTTAGTTCGCTGATTCCTAGAATGTCGACGTTTACTCTTGCCATCTCCTGTTTGACTACTTCCAATTTGCCTTGATTCATGGACCTAACATTCCAGGTTCCTATGCAATATTGCTCTTTATAGCATCGGACCTTGCTTCTAACACCAGTCACATCCACAACTGGGTATTGTTTTTGCTTTGGCTCCATCCTTTCATTCTTTCTGGAGTTACTTCTCCACTGATCTCCAGTAGCATATTGGGCACCTACTGACCTGGGGAGTTCCCCCTTCAGTATCCTATCATTTTGCCTTTTCATACTGCTCATGGGGTTCTGAAGGCAAGAATATTGAAGTGGTTTTCCATTCCCTTCTCCAGTGGACCACATTAGAAAACTAAGATCATGACATCTGATCCTATCACTCATGGGAAATAGAAGGGGAAACAGTGGAAACTGTCAGACTTTATTTTTCTGGACTCCAAAATCACTGCAGATGGTGACTACACCCATGAAATTAAAAGACACTTACTCCTTGGAAGGAAAGTTATGACCAACCTAGATAGCATATTGAAAAGCAGAGACATTACTTTGCCAAGAAAGGTCCATCTAATCAAGACTATGGTTTTTCCAGTGGTCATGTATGGATGTGAAAGTTGGACTGTGAAGAAAGCTGAGCGCTGAAGAATTGATGCTTTTGAACTGTGGTGTTGGAGAAGACTCTTGAGAGTCCCTTGGACTGCAAGGAGATCCAACCAGTCCATTCTGAAGGAGATAAGTCCTGGGTGTTCTTTGGAAGGACTGATGCTAAAGCTGAAACTCCAATACTTTGGCCACCTCATGTGAAGTGTTTACTCATTGGAAAAGACTCTGATGCTGGGAGGGATTGGGGGCAGAAGGAGAAGGGGATGACAGAGGATGAGATGGCTGGATGGCATCACTGACTCGATGGACATGAGTTTGTGTGAACTCCGGGAGTTGGTGATGCACTGGGAGGCCTGGCGTGCTACAGTTCATGGGGTCACAAAGAGTCAGACATGACTGAGCGACTGAACTGAACTGATTACCTATCTAAGAGAAACAAGGCTACCCTCTTTTCAGAGAAAACTACATGTAATAAAAAAAGGAAATTTGCTTCTAGATGAAAAAATTGTACTCACACACACTTTTGTAAAATGTGGATTTGAATTAAAGTAGACATTTAAAGAGGCTTCTGTAGTAGCTCAGCTGGTATAGCAGCTGCGTGCAATGCAGGAGACCTCGGTTTGATTCCTGGGTTTGGAAGATACCCCAAGAAGTGATAGGCTACCCACTTCAGTATTCCTGGGTTTCCCTCGTGGTACAGATGGTAAAGAATCTACCTGCAATGTGGGAGACCTGGGTTTGATCCTTGAGTTGGGAAGATCCCCTGGAGGAAGGCATGGTAACCGGCTCAAGTATTCTTGCCTGGAGAATCCCCATGGACAGAGGAGCCTAGCAGGCTACAGTCCACTGGATCACAAACAGTCAGACACAACTGAGCAACTAAGCACAGCACAACACAGACATTTAAAGAGTCTAAAATTATCTAAAGTAGCATTGATTGTGTCTTATCTTCAAACTGGCCTGATCAACATCAACTGAAAACTTTTGAGAAAGGCAAACTCACCTCCCTGCCTCAAATCTAGTGAATTGTAATCTCTGGAAGTAAAACTAGGATTCTGCATTTCAACAGCTATCCAAGTAATTCCTATGCAAGCTAAAGTTTGAGAAACACTGATCTAGAGTATAAGAACCTACAGCCTGTTACACACAGTGAAGTAAGTCAGAAAGAGAAAAACAAATATCATATATTAATAATACATATGGAATCTAGAAAAATGATAGTGATGAACCTATTTGTAGGGTAACAATCAGACATAGATTACAGGCTTGTGGACACAGTGGGGGGTGGAGAGGGTGGGATGAATTGAGAGAGTAGCACTGAAACATGTATACCACCAATTGTAAAATAGATAGCCAGTGGGAATATGCTGTATGAGGCAGAGTGCTCAACCAGGTGCCCTGTGACAACCTAGAGGGAGGGTGGTGTGGGATAGGAGGTGGGATGGAGGTCCAAGAAGGAGGGGCCATATGTATACCTATAGCTGATTCATGCTGATGTATGGTAGAAATCAATAAAACATTGTAAAGCAATTATCCTCCAATTAAAAATAAATAAAAAAAATAAAACATATAGATCTCAAAACATTCAACCAAATAATGTGTGCACAAAAAGCCCACTTCTAGGAATCACCCTTTTCATGCTATAACATGTTTTTATTCATTAGCATAATTTTTAACATTGTACTAATATTTTTATTGAAATGTCTTTAAATTTAGAGTTGGCATAGATTTTACCTTCTAACACTTTCATTAATTCAGTTTTGGGTAGAGTTTTAGTTTTTATTCAGTTCAGCAGAAAAAGATTTCTATTAAACATAAGGTGAAAAATAAGATCTTAGTGAATATACATAGAAATTTCCATTTTACATTATTTTCATACATTTTGATTCTGTTTTCTCTTTCAGTGTTTTAACAAATAACTTTGAATATGTACTACATGCTAAGTCATGCTGCCCTTAGTATTGTAAAACAGCATAAGATGGAAGCCTTCCCTTCACTTACCCAATCACTCGCTCATTCTTTATGAGTTACTTTTCAAATGATCAGAATGAATTTCCAAATGAAACTGTTAGTCATATGGTCACAAAGTTTTATATTTTTTATGCTGTTTATATCTTCAAAAAACCTGAGCTGTTGTTCTGCCTGTGAGTTGCAAAATAAATCCTAATTCTAACAGTGCACTAAGAATCCTGGCTTTCATGTGCAACGCGGGCATTGAGGTACTGGTTTCTTTGTGTATTTCACTCTTAAATATAGTATAAACAGTATATTTCAGTTATTGAGACTTACCTTTAGGAAACATGAATGATTATACATTTCCTTCTCAGAGATAGAGAAAAGCCACTGCTCACCTGAATTTCTTTTTCAGAAAATAAAAAGTGATATCAGAATCATTTCATGATTATGTAAATTGTGTTCATGACAAAATTAAGATTATAGTTTTTCCTCATATAATTTAAAATCCCACAGAAAAATAAAGGATTGAGAAAGGACATGAATAGAGAATTCTCTTATTCACTCATTTATCCAGTCACTGAACACACTATTGATTGTCAGCTAGTTGCTAAGTACTACATTAGGTAATGAAATAACAACTTAGGCAAAAGAAACATGATGTCTGTACTTGTAAAACTTACAGTTTAGTCAACCTATGACAAAGCACGGCCGTAATTTAAAATTTGCCTTGCAATAAAACAAAAATAATTAAAAGAATATTTAATAGAATGTTAATGGCATTTGAGTATCTTAAATAATTAGCATTATGAATTGTAAGAATTCATTGAGCAGAAAATCTATTGACATGCCCACATCCCTGTCAATTTTATGCAAAACAGTTAAATTTGAAATACTCATGATAAAAACTCTTTCTCTCTCCTTTTGATTTTTAGTTCGAACTTTTGATGACTTTTGAATATATGCCTTACAGCTGTTGACCTACTTCCCAACAATGATTGAGATATGGCTATTTACTCAGATTTGAGAAACAAAATCTTTGTGTAGATTTTTATTTAGTATATTCAGACTGTCATGATTGAAGGAGAACACTCTGTAGTCATAAAGAATATTTAACCAAACCATTCTCTAATGCATGGAGATATACTGTCAACATATATAAGGAAAATATGACATCAAAGGAATTAGTAATATGTCAGGTTTAGATGTTCTAGATTTGAATATCATCTGAGACACTTACACGTTGTGAGACTTTGGTCAACTTTCTCAACCATTCTGGGTTTTAGTTTCCTTAACTATAAAATAAGAATAATAAATGTATCTAATTAGATGTTCTAATATGACAACCCAGGTAAAGTACATAATGTACCTTGCACATTTAGTTTTTGATACATGTTAGTACTTTTTACTAATATCAGTTATGATAAATTTATGTAAAATGCATCAACACAAAATGAAATACACTGGACAGGGAGTTTTGTTCCCCACTTTTCTCCTCTATATTTAGTCTGCTTTCTCCTTTACTTACTTTTCTTTCAAATACCTTATTATTTCTTTTAAATATTGCCAGAAGGAATGACAAATTGACCTTAAGTAGACAATCTGAAAATCTTTAAGTAGTCAAATAAATCCAAGTTATCAAAGACTCTTAATATTGAAAATTCACAATGGAGGAGGGATTATTCAATTTACTCTGTTAGCCATTAATATTTGTATTACTGTCAACATATTTCCAATTGTATTAAGAAGTGTTTTATTCAGTAATTTGGTTCAGTAATCTTCACTCCAAGAAATGACACAATACTAGAACTTCATGCCATGAAACTGTCTTGCTGCTGTTGTTCAGTCACTCAGTCCTGTCCGACTACTTGCAACCCCATGGACTGCAGCACACCAGGCTTCCCTGTCCTTCACCATCCCCCAGAGCTTGCTCAAATTCATGTCTATTGTCATCCAACCATCTCATCCTCTGTCATCTCCTTCTCCTCCTGTCTTCAGTCTTTCCCAGCATCAAGGTCTCTTCTAATGAGTAGGCTCTTTGCATCAGGTGGTTAAAGTATTGGAGCTTCAGCTTCAGCATCTGTCCTTCCAATGAATATTCAGGATTGATTTCGTTTAGGATTGACTGGTTTGAACTCTTTTCAGTCCAAGGGACTCTCAAGAGTCTTCTCCAACACCACAGTTTAAGAGCATCAACTCTTCAGTGCTCAGCCTTCTTTATGGTCCATCTCTCACACCCATACATGCCTACTGGAAAAACCATAGCTTTGACTATATGGACTGTTGCTGGAAACTCTTTATTACTAATTGAATATAATACTCCATAAGTTTATAACAATCATGAATCCTAGTCTGCTTGAAATTGTATGTATATTATTGATATAATCTAATTACCTACCAGTAATATTGTGATTTGTACAATAAATTGGTGGTAATCTTCCATATGAGTGTGCTTTGTGCTAAGCTGCTTCAGTCGTGTCAGACTCTTTGTGGCCCTATGGACTGTAGCCTTCCAGGCTCCTCTTTACATGGGATTCTTGAGGCAAGAATACTGGAGTGGGTTGCTGTGCCCTCCTCCAGGGGATCTTCCCACCACAAGGATCGATAGCTCTTACATTTCTGGCATTGTCAGGTGGGTTCTTTACCACTAGTACCACCACTGGGAAGCCCATCTTACATATACATATTAAATAATGTAATATTTTAATAGTACAAAATAATTTAAGACATAATTATCTTCTTTGAAGCTCAACTGTCTAAACAAATATACATTCAAGAGGGTAACTATTTCATTGTATAAGAGCACGAGAGCAATGAAGTAGATACCTTTAGTGTAGAAATGTTTAGTCAAGTTGGAGAATCAGATTCATGAAAACTGCATTGAAATTTTTTTAGTATGGAAAACATAGTAACACCATTCTTTCTTCCTCCCAGCCTCTGGTTTTAAATCTTCATAATTTAAAGAAATGTATTCATTTATTTGTGCAAGGCACAGAATGATACTGAGAATATTAAATTCAAAATTAACCTTTCCTATCTTTAGAAAGGTATATCCCAATCCCAGGTATGGAGTGTATCCTGATCCCAAGACTTAACTATTCTTACTGGCTTCTATTTATTTTATCTTTAAAGGTTTAGGGCTATTATCTGACTTTAACTGGAAATAAAATGATAGAATTTTAGAACATTTGTGCTAAGTCAATTTAGTTATGTCTCATTCTGTGTGACCCTATGGATTGTAGCCTGACAGACTCCTTTGTCTGTGGAATTTTCCATGCAAGAATACTAGAGTGGGTTGCCATTTCCTCCTCCAGGGGATCTTCCAGACCCAGGGATCAAACCCACCTCTCTTCTGCATTGGCAGGTGGGTTTTTGTTTTGCTTTTTTTTTTTTTTAAACCACTAGTGCCTCCTGGAAAGCCCCTTAGAGCATACAGAAACTGTAACGATCTCTGACTCCCAACTGCTTCTTCTAAGAGAGGAGAAAGTAAGTGCCATAGAAATGTGAAATGATTTGCCCAAAGTCAAAAAGCCTACAAAGCTCCAGGCTTTTCCTGTAGACATTATTTACTGTTTAAGCTTGGGTATGATCATTTCCTTAACAATTAGAAGGATTTAAGCTATGAACATACAATCAGCATACTTGGGTTCTAGTACTCATTTGGTTTACTATTATCTTTTTAGCCTTAAGGAAATAGCCTATTGCCTCATTCAGTTTGCTTCAGAGATTTATATTGATAGAGAGGGTCAAAGAGAAAAGCAAATGTGAGGATATTTGTAGAATAAGGAAAAAAAAAAAAAACACTGAAAAAAAAAAGAGAAAACAAGTCACTGTAAAAGCAAGTAGTGACTTTATCAAAATAATGATCTGAGTTTACAGAATACATTGACAAAACGATGTTTCCAAGATAAAATCCTTAGCGGTTCATCACAAATAACATTTAGCCTGTTTAATTATAGTGACTTCAGAAACTTCAGAAAAGAGTGCTACTGCTGCTGCTAAGTCGCTTCAGTCGTGTCCAACTCTGTGCGACCCCAAAGACGGCAGCCCACCAGGCTTCCCCGTCCTTGGGATTCTCCAGGCAAGAACACTGGAGAGGGTTGCCATTTCCTTCTCCAATGCATGAAAGTGAAAAGTGAAAGTGAAGTAGCTCAGTCCTGTCTGGCTCTTCGCGAGCCCGTGGACTGCAGCCTACCAGGCTCCTCCGCCCATGGGATTTTCCAGGCAAGAATACTGGAGTGGGGTGCCATTGCCTTCTCCCAGAAAAGAGTACAATTCTTTTAATGTGAGTAACTATGGGAGCATTTGCCTTAATAGAAACAGCATTTGATCCTGGCCTAGTCTCAACCGACAAAAAATGAAATTTATAAATAGCAAAGATTTAAGTTGAATATTTTAGGGATAGGGCTATATATAAATTCTGACATACTTTAAATGTAAACTATCAAGTTAGTTAGAGGTTACAAGGAAACTCGCTCATCTCTATCAGTACATGGTGATAACTGAGCTTTCAAACAGCACTCATGAAAGAACAATATAATCCTATTATAAATGGGTGACAAATCCCAAACCTTTCTGATCTATATAACCTAACAGACAAAAAGAAAAATCTTTTCAACATAATTTTTTATTCAAGAGCGCACACTTGACTTCCAGCCTAATTGGATACTACCATAGAAGTTCATCTGATAGATATCTTAGTACAAAGCCAGGCTCAGAAGGTCTAGAAGGTGTGCGAGTACCAATTTCATAGCATTTCATTTTCAATTCCTCTTGTGTAAAAGCACACTAACCCAGCACTGACAAAAGTAGAGTTACATTAAGACAGTACATGAGCAGGATTCAAATAAGCCCTCTGACAGGAGAAATCACGGGTTCAAAGTATTTGTGGAAAGCATTTCACTTGAACATTAACATAAGGTGAGAGACAGAAATGTCTTTATTAAGGAAGAGAAATGCTATGATCATATGCATGTGTACTGATAGAAACTGTGTCATAAATACTAAAAGTACTGAGTTCTCACATTTATTACAGTGTATTTGCATTTAGATCTTCGTTCTTTTATTAAGTGTTTGATCAACTGACAAGCTTTCATCTACTCTTTGGAGAAGGAAATGGCAACCCACTCCAGTGTTCTTGCCTGGAGAGTCCCAGGGATGGCAGAGCCTGGTGGGCTGCTTAGACCAGTCTATGGGGTCACATAGAGTTGGACACGACTGTCTTGGCCTCAGTTTCTTTACATGAACAGTACAGGTGAGAATGGTATAAGCACCTCACTGTTTGAAAGAAGAAAACACATGCATAGTGCTCCACAAACAGTTGGTGCTCAGTACAGGTTAAATATTATGATAAAGGTGTTCAACAATTTCAAGTAAAAGGAAGAATCACTGTTTCTATTCAGAAGTTCTTTTTTGATTTGACTGAGGGTGTGTGTGTGTGTATGTGTTTCTCCTAATCTTTAGAGAAAAGTGGAGAAAATCAAACACAACAAGCAGAGAGAGGAAAAAGAAATAAAACTTCAGGTGACTCATGAGCACTAGCACAGTTCAAGGAGATATATGTAGGAGGAGGAAGTCAGTAGAAGGCCTGGTCACTGGACCACAGAGAGGACTTACACAAGACCGACCTCTGCTGTTTGGAAACAGAAGTACATGAGACCTTTTATATAGTTATCCACTTATCTTTAGCATACATTTTGGAAGAATACACTGTATAGTCAGTCATATGCTTGCATGAAAGGAGGTTGACTAGTAAGTATATTTTTCTTTCAATAATGACACTATAGACAATTCTAAGTTATAAACCATTTCTAAGTTATAGGTTTTCCTATTGGTATCAATCCCTTTCTGTTTGATTGATCTCATACTGTTCTCCTCCTAGTTTATTATATTCCCTTCTAATCACTATAATTCAATCAAACAGGCCTTTCCATTCCTCAAACCAGCTTCTAAGCCTGTACACTTTTCTATGCAATGCAGTAAAATCTCCACCCCCGTCTAAATTCCCATGATTAACTCCTAATCATCATTTAGCAGTTTAAGTAAGTGACCCTCATAGAAAATTTTCCTGACTTTATAATGTAATTTTCCCTTCCCTGTACAATCCAGAAAGATTCTGCTTTATGTTCTGGTTTTCATCACTATGTGAAATGATCATGACTATATAAGAACATGTTACTACCACTTGATTCCTTGTTTTCACCACACTGCTTGATCACTGTGCTTAGTCTCTCAGTCGTGCCCAACTCTTTGCATCCCTATGGACTGTAGCCTGCCCAGCTGCTCTGTCCATGGGGATTCTCCCAGCAAGAATACTGGAGTGGGTTGCCACGCTCTCCTCCAGGAATCTTCCCAACTCAGGGATCGAACCCAGGACTCCTGCATTGTGGGTGGATTCTTTACTGTCTGAGCCATCAGGAAAGCCACACAGTTGTTCAGTAAGGCTCAATTAATAAATTGTCAAGCAAATGAAAAAACAAACAGACAAATAAAAAAAAAGGATCTGACAAAGATGAACAAAAGATAAACAGATTTTATGTTTTCTCTTCCCTGTGTTATCTTTAGATAAAGTCCTACATTGTGGAGAGTTCTGGTTCCAATCAAGGTCCCAGATCATACCTGTTCTAATTTACCATTTAGTCTCTAACCCATGAACCATTTACTTTCTTTAGATATTGCAATTCCCTTTCCATTATTTCTGTATTGTGTATGCCATGAAATTGATAAGAACCATATAAATAAATAAACAATACCCTCAAATAACCACCAAACACCGGTATTTTTGTACTTAAAATACTACTACTTGGGGTTAGATCTGAATTTTGTCATTATTTTTATTTGCATTTTTCAAGTCATTAAATAAGCTGAACCATTTTTCCTTTATTTGTTAGCAATTTGATTTTACCCAATAGACAAGGTGAGCCCTGATTTTCTTCCACAGTTCCTGACAGCTGACCTGAAGAGCATCTGTGGGAAAATGAAGGCTAGAATATCAAGAGGAAGGTAGACAGGTTCTCAGGCCTGAAGTTCTTTGTCTTGCTAACTATTCCCATCTTCCCAAGGGCTAGATTCCCTTTCTTCTCCACTCCCTTTTCCTCCAGTCATGAAGTTAAAGCCTTGTCCTTCCTCCCCAGGCTAACTTACATTTATTATCCTCTTATTTTCCAGTGCTCCTAAAGGAGATACTCAAGCCAAAAGAACTAAAATTGTATCCACTGGTTATATATATATATATATATATATATATATATATATATATATATATCTTCCCTTATCTTATTTTAATCCTACTTTATTCTTATTTTCATTCCATTTTTAAATGATCTTTCATTTTTTAACATTTATACATTTCTGTATCTCATTACTTAAATATTCTTGAACTTTAAATTTTAAATATAATATTGAGTTTTAAATGATTTATTTACTTGAATATTATATTTCCTTTATAATAATAATATCTTTTAAATTTGTGTTCTAGACATTTCAATATTTTATTCAAACATATTAATATTTATAAAAAGCATTCAGAGTTATGCCAGAAACTATATATCTATATATACAGATATGGATATCTGTATCTAAAACATATATATTTTTATATCTATTCAAATACCTGTGGGTATAATTTTACTCTTTAACAATAATTTTCTTTTATCCTGTTATATTCTTTATAGTCTATTTTAAGCTTTGACCATCCACATATCACTCTTTTTATTCCAATATATGCTATATATTCCAACTTATACATGCACACACACAAACAAAGCTCAAATAGTACACATTCACAGATTATATATATTTTGTATATCTCCTTGTTGTTTGCTGCTAAGTCGCTTCAGTTGTGTCCGACTCTGTGAGACCCCATAGACGGCAGCCCATTAGGCTCCTCTGTCCCTGGGATTCTCCAGGCAAGAATACTGGAGTGGGTTGCCATTTCCTTCTCTGTTGTTTAGTTATATATATTTGAAATAAATACTCATTTTATCACATGGTTATTAATTTTATCACATGGTATTATCACACAAATGTGAAAATGAAGAGCTTATCTCCTACATTGTATTGCTCTCATAAGTATGTTCTAGAAAGGTCATTCATGGGAACCTGTATTCATTTCGGGAAGCATGAGATTAATGTTCTTTAAAGAGTACCATATTCAGCTTTCCTGGTGGCTCAGACTGTAAAGAATCTGCCTTCAATGCAGGAGACCTGGGTTTGATCCTTGGTCAGGAAGATCCCCTGGAGAAGGGAATGGAAACCCACTCCAGTATTCTTCCCTGGAGAATCTCATGGACAGAGGAGCCTGGTGGGCTACAGTCCATGGGGTCGCAAAGAGTTGGACATGACTGATTGACTAACACTTTCACTTTCAAGCCCCATATTGGATGGATTTAACCTCACAAAATCCTCAGTCAAGTTCATGCTTTTTCCTCTAGTTATATACAAGATTAATTTTGTGATAAATGTTTGACTCCTAGAACAGCCTATGAGAACTTTTGAGCTAGGGAACATAAATCACATAAATCCATAGAGTAGTGGAGCTTCCAAAAGGTAGTTAAATCTTGCCCTTTGAAACCATGTGCTAGAGCCACAGAAAATTATTGCTTTCTGTGGCTACTGCTGACAAAGGGTCACTGGAATACAGGCATAAAGACAACACTGGATTTCCCCAAAGTTAAAAGCCTCTTAAGAGTTATGTGCAGGGACTTCTGAAAAGTGTGGCTGGAGGCGATGCGAGCACACTGGTAAAAAGAGGCCACAGTACTTTGGATATCTTCCTATTCACCCATATAGTAAAGAAATTTACCACTATAAATTTTATATTGACGCTCTTATTGTATATATTTTATTTTTGCTTTAATACTAAAAGTTTCTCAAAAACAGTATTTGTAGTTTAATTTTTATCTGCCACGAAACTCATTCTATGCATAAATTATAGTGGGTGCTAAATTATCATCAGACAAAAGAATGAATCATAGTACACTATTATTTGAATTTTAATCAACTACAGTTGCTTACTCAGCACCAGCTCTGCTAAATGAGACACAGGATATGAAAAAGGAAGGGGGTCACATATATAAGAGATGAATCATTAAAAATCTATATATTCAAAGTTACATAGAGGGTTTAAGGCTAGGTTATGTCTCTGAGCAGCTGTGTGAGAGCCTTGGAACTACTAGATAATTTGCTTAGGTCTCAAATTCTTTCTTGTATTTTTAATAATAAATGACACCACTCTATATTTAAAAGGGCTATACAGAGGATATAAGAATGTATTAATATATGAAACACTTAGCTATTCACATGTACATGTCTGCTAAATGTTTTTGGATATACTGTAAGCACTTAATAAGTGATATTTAATTTTTGTTGATACAATTATAATAGTAATATTGCATATGAATTTAAGTAACTTTGCAGTTTGAAATGATACCTACAATAAAAGAAGATAAAAGAAGAGAGCAATAATAATAATCATGAAGCTATTGCTCAAATTTCATTCTATAAAGCAAATGTTTTCTGAGTTTAGTAGCATACAATAAAGTGAAAAAGAATTAGGTAAATTAGAACAATGTATTCATGTATTCCATATTTCCAGTCTTTAGCTCTATTACACATTGTATCACCACAGAGTTTAATGTAATAATAAAAATAATAGAATACCCATAAAGTGGAGCATTAATAGTTTCATCTGATTACTAGAGATATCAAATTTTTGGAAATTTCCTTTTCAATTTTCTCAACCATTACAGCATTAAATATTCCCAATCGATCTGTATAAGGAGAGGTAACATAAGTACTGGCATCTATGAATATTACTCTATTCAAGGTACGAGCAAATATTTATTTATTTCATTACTTAAAAAGCAGTTTTCCTATACTGACTTGGCTTGCAATGTTCTAAAGCCTTTGGATTTGAAACCTGAAGGCCCAGTCTTATTAAGGGCTGCTGATTACCTACACAACCAAGGACAATATATATCCATGCTGGTAAACTGAAGTGCAAAACAAAGTATCGTTCAGGTTTATATTTAAAGATAAAGAATGGCATTGAAACATGTAAAATATCATGTATGAAATGAGTTGCAAGTCCAGGTTCGATGCACGATACTGGATGCTTGGGGCTGGTGCACTGGGACGACCCAGAGGGATGGAATGGGGAGGGAGGAGGGAGGAGGGTTCAGGATGGGGAACACATGTATACCTGTGGCGGATTCATTTTGATATTTGGCAAATCTAATACAGTTATGTAAAGTTTAAAAATAAAATAAAATTAAAAAAAAAAAAGATACTACAAATTTGAAATAAAGATTTAAAAAAAAAAAAAAGATCAAAGAGATAATGCTGTAAAAGAACCAACTGTAACCTAAATATTATTTTGATATGTGTAATAAAACAATAGTAGCCAATATTTGTGGACAAAGTAGCAATATATTTATGTGCCTAATCTCTGTGATCTCCAAAACAACCCAGTGAAACCCACTATCATGAACCTCAAAATTATGAGCCCCATATTAGTTTTATAATACCTAAGGCTCAAAGTATTTATTTAAATTGCCCAAGAGCACATGAAAAAATCACCAATTCAAACTAGCCTATGTGACAACAAAGTCCATGTAGTCCACTTATGATTTACTAT
Organism: Bubalus bubalis; assembly: GCF_019923935.1. Classification (NCBI taxonomy): domain Eukaryota; kingdom Metazoa; phylum Chordata; class Mammalia; order Artiodactyla; family Bovidae; genus Bubalus; species Bubalus bubalis. The sequence goes on along the minus strand of NC_059179.1, from coordinate 4,611,139 downwards.
ATTGGTATATATATTTCTTTATTAAGTAAGAAGTTATAGCAATATGCAATCCTAATACTTTTCTGAAGAATACTTAATACAACTCAAGAGATCTAGGTGTGTTATGAATGCAGTCCTTTCTCCTAGTCAGTAAACTGATTATTGTAAGTGATACCACAGTATGAACATTCCTAATTCTTCCAGCCTTTCCTTTCATATTTCAACTCATGCAATATATTTGAACATGTCATGTTGGTAGTAAGAATATAATTTCAAAACAATACTGAGAACTCTACTCAATAGAATTTTATTGTGCCAGTGTTTCTCTTGTACTAGTTGCAAAGCATCTAATGATTAAGATAGAAAGGATTACTCTTTTTCTGTAAAATGTAAATGGGTGTGTATGTTTCTCTTCAAGAGGGCATATTTCTTGTATTTCAAAAATTAACTGGCAGGTTTACTGAAAAGTAGAAACAACAGATGTATACAGACATTATAAATCACATAAAAAGTGTTCAAAACAACTTGTTTATTTAATTTTATAACATTACAAGTCAAGTTTCCCATAAAGCTGTACAAATTATTTCTACATTCTCACATACTTCATAATCTGTCACTCAAATAAAAAAGTCATGTTTCTGGGACTTCAGAGGTATTAGAAGATAAAGAACTGACAAAAGTAGGCATTTTTCACACACAAAAGTTGTTGATTTGAATAATTTATGTTTTGCTAGAAACAAGTTAGGATGTTTTAATATTTAAATATTTTAAGCTTCACATATTTTAGGTGATGAAATCCAGATTTAAGGAATGCAACATGGTGACCACAGCATGTGCTAGTTCCTCTCTTACCTAGTTTCTAAAATTGTATGATGCAAGCAGAGGTGCATTTTGAGAAAACACTAAGAATATAGTAGGGTACCATAAACATATATAAGAGAACAAAACAACAACCTTCTCCACTATTTTCGCCTGGGAAAATCCTATGGTTAGAGGAGCCTGGTAGGGTACAGACCATGGAGTCACAGAGTTGCACATGGCTAAAGCTACTCAGCATACAAGCACATGTGTATTACAGAACAATGTTTGAAAGGAAAGACTCCATCAAAGATCCTTTCTGACTCTTTCAAAGACATGAAACATGAGTAGTCACCTAGGGGTTATTAAAAAAATGAAACTTTAGATGATTGTATTTATTTTTCAAAAGGACTTAATGGGATAATCTTTCTTTTGAGAGTTACAAAACTACCTACTGTTCTGTAGACAAACGCATTGTCTGTTTCAAATATCAAGTTTGCAAGCATACACAAGCACATTGAGAATCACCTGTGTGTACACACACACACAGCTGACTCATATAAACCTCACCATACAATAAAGGGAAAAAAATTAAGTTCAGTATAATTTGGTTAATTTGTACTTAGTTCTTCAATGTTTATTTCCTAAAATAGAGCCTTTCCCACTGAATAGATACCTCGTAATATTAAAATACAACTTAAAGCTGTTAAGAGCATACTTTTCTCCAAAACATACTATGATCTGAAAGACCTGGGATGTCAAAAGCAAATCGAGCACAATACAGTTATGAGTTTTTATTTACTTCTGATTCTATTCATTAACAAAGCTTTATGATAATTTTTATACTACCAATTTATATCTGTGAAACAAATAAAAACAAAGACATTTTAACTGTGAGCAAAAAATAACAAAGGTGCTAAATTATTCTCATTTGAGATATCACAAGCACATTGCTTATTTTTGGATGACTTTTTAACGGCTCCCAAATCATTCTCACAATAAACAGAAATTTTTAAAATATCTCAAGATGTATTTTCCTCTGTCATCAGTCTTTTCCCTGCATGATGGCAAAATATCTCGATAAAAAGTGAAAATATTTAGCAGCCTAATATTTAGCAGCTGCCCATAGGCAACTCAAAAGCTGGGTACCCCTATAGATACAATTAGGAGACAGCAATCAAAAAAGAAAAATAATTTTAAGATGTAAGTCAGATTATGTCATACCCCTGATTTCTGGTTTCTTGCTGTATTTAAATAAATTCAAATTTTCCCTATCTACTCCTAAAATTCCCTACCATTCTGAACACCTCTCCTACCATCCAACTCTACTTTCATTAACCTCAAGCCACATTGGCCTGAATTGTCCCTCAAATATGTCAAGATTATTTTCCCTTTGCCTCTGACCAGAGAGCATAATGCCCATTTTTTCCCCAAATCTTCGTAAGGCTGACATCAAATCATTCATATTTTAGCTCCAATATCACTTTCTTACAAAGGCCGTGTTGATACTCAATGCTAAGGTGACCCTAGTGCTTTCCAATTACATTCTCTAATATGTATCTTTATGGTTTTTCTTTTTTCAAAAGATTACTTGTTATATCTGTTCATTTGTTATTAGCTGTTTCACCACTGTCCTTTAAACCCCAAGAGAGCAGGGCCTTTGTTTCTTACCTATGCCTCTGTGTCTAGCAACTAGAAGAGTTCCTGGTTCTTATAGGGATCACAAAAATAGTAAATAACAAAAATAGAAAATTCTTGGCCTGCTTTTAACAAAATAATTGAAGCTCAATTAGGACATTTGGATTAGTTTCTTTATGCTGCCGCTGCTGCTGCTAAGTCGCTTCAGTCGTGTTCGACTCTGTGCGACCCCATAGATGGCAGCCCACCAGGCCCAGCCGTCCCTGGGATTCTCTAGGCAAGAACACTGGAGTGGGTTGCCATTTCCTCCTCCAATGCATGAAAGTGAACAGTGAAAGTGAAGTCGCTCAGTCCTGTCCGACTCTTAGCGGCCCCATGGACTGCAGCCTACCAGGCTCCTCTGTCCATGGCTTTTCCAGCCCTTTCCTCTTATTCTTAATCCTTAAATTCTCTAGATTACTCTCAAGCATATATTATTTCAGATTGATTAAGAATAACTTGACCAAATTAAAGTTTAAAACATTTTTGTTATAATTGTTATTCAATTTCTATTACTTTTTATTTAATAATTAAATATTATTGATAATTTTTTTTGCAGGAGGGAAGATCACTCCTAAAATCACATATGAATCTTATTCAAAAACAGTATTTGTCATGATATATCAGTTTTCATTTACATTTGACAGCAAAGCTTTTAAGTTTTACTTATATGCAATTTACTTATCACAAAATCACCATTTTATTATGAATCAGCATGAAGGTCATTTTTAAGAAATGTTCTCCTTAAGAGTGTCCTTCAATATATCTTTCTTTGATCAGACTAGAGGTCTGACATTTGATTTTAAATTTTAACTGAATCATCATTTCTTGGATTATTCACTTCTGCTTTCTTTATTTTTAATTACATAATGGATTTCTCTCTCTTTTTTTAACCAAACTTTTCTCTATTCTCTTTGGATTTTATTATTTTCTAAATTCTTTATATGCATGTAGGATACATTCTGTTTTTCTTTTAAAATTAAGCATGTTCTTCTGACTAGAGATAGCACTGTGCATAATTTCTTATGCAATGTTCTCTTTCATTTTATAAATGTTGGTATTCATTTTTTGATTTTTTGTTTTTCCTTAAAACTAAATTTCATTTAACTTTTATAGATTTCATGCGTTTTTCTTATTAGTTTATTTTAAATTTTATGACATTTTCTCTGTGATAAATATTTTAAATATCTTGTAGATAGTGGATAAGAAGGTATAATCTCTCTAGAATAAAGGAGGATGTATATGTGTGCATGTAAATGAGTGACTAAAATGTTAAACTGCACATTTCCCATTGCTTTAGTATATGAGGAAAAGCCCCATCTGGGGACAATTAATAACAAGTACCAAAACTCAGAAGTACTAAACATATATTGGGTTGGGCAAAAGATTTGTTTGGGTTATCTGTAACATCTTACAGAAAAACCCGACCATAGTCAAAGGTGGCATCATCCAATAATTTAGGTTCCCTTCTCCATTTTACCCCTAAGCTTGTATATTTTGATATAATTATTTAACTGCACCTCTGCCTATGGGCATATTAGCCACTGAGAGAACCAATACAAGCCCTAAACCCACTGTGTGATGGATCAGTGAGACCTCAAAGGCTGTTGCCAAGTAAAAGACCACTGAGAAAAAACACAAAGAAATAATTGTTTTAAGGCCAACCGAAAGTGCTAGACTCAGAAGAGATTCTGTGAAGACAGAGAGGGCCTTCTCTAAAATATCCTTAGTGAATGCAAGACTAGGTCACAATTTAATTAGAAAAATAAACATCAGAGGTTGTATAAATAAAGTCTGATTTTACATGGTTGCAGTGTATCAATATTCATTTCTTGCTTTAGTGGATATTTTGGTAGTTATGTATAAGACCACATTGTTTATAAAAATATCCTCTGAATTATTCTAGAGTGAAGGAACATTGTATGATATCTTCTCAAATGGTTCATTAAAAAAAAAAAAAAAAGATGCTCTTTGCACTGTTTTAAGTAGTTTTAAATCATTTAGTAAATTAAAGGTTTTACTGACCAAAAGCAAGGTAATGCTCAAAATCCTTCAAGGTAGGCTTCAGCAATATGTGAACCAATAACTTCCAGATGTACAAGCTGGATTTAGAAAAGGCAGAGGAGCCAGAGATCAAATTGCCAATCTGCTGGATCATAGAAAATGCAAGGGAATTCCAGAAAAACATCTACTTCTGCCTCATTGACTACTCTAAAGGCTTTGACTGTGTGGATCACCACAGACTGTGGAAAATTCTTCAAGAGATGGGAATACTAGACTATCGTACCTTCCTCCTGTGTAACCTATATGCAGGTCACCCTGATTATTTAACTTATATGCAGAGTACATCATGTGAAATGCCAGGCTAGATGAAACACAAGCTGGGATCAAGATTTCCAGGAGAAATATCAATAAACTCAGATATGTAGAGACACAACCCTAATGGCAGAAAGTGAAGAGGAATTAAGAAGCCTCTTGATGAAGGTGAAAGAGGAGAAGGTAAAACCTGGTTCAAAGCTCAACATTCAAAAAACTAAGATCATGGCATCTGGTCCCATCACCTATTTGCCCACCATTCATGGCAAATAGGTGGGGAAAAAATGGAAGCAGTGGCAGACTTTATTTTCTTGGGCTCCAAAATCATTGGATGATTTTGGAAAAATCAAAAATCAATGGATGATGACTGAAGCCATGAAGTTAAATGATGCTTGCTCATTGGAAGAAAAACTATAACAAACATGGGCAGCATCTTAAAGAGCAGAGAAATTGTTTGTGGAAAAAGTCCATTTGGCCAAAGCTATGTGTGAGGAAATTAACAAGATGGCACTGGTCAGGCTCTCTCGCTCCATACTCTCATGCCCTCTTGCTCCATGTTTTGTAAATAATGACTTTGCAAGGTTGTTTAGTGTCTGAGATCATTTACAGCACTGCATGTGTGCATCACAAAGCACTCACTTGACCACGGCCTACTTTGTGGGTTATGCATGTATGAGTTTCACCATGAAAGCCCTTGCTGCTGCTACACTGAGGCTCCATTGGAGCAGCATCATGGTTATGTTATATGAGGCTATGCTATGGCTATATTATGGCTGCTGCTACAGCAGCTGTATCAGCCAGGAGAGAGGCTATGCTATGGCTGCTGTGCCAGCCAGGAGAGAATAAATGTGTTGGCAGTTCCTATAACTCCTCGTCTTCTTCCAGCCTCTTAGCCAGTGCCTTGCCTACCTTGGGTTCAGTGAACAGTACACACAATGAGATATAGTCAGGCAATTGGCACTGAAACAGGATCAGTAACACACTATGGTTTTCCCAGTAGTCTTATGGATATGAGAGTTGGACCATAAAAATGGCTGAGTTCTGAAGAACTAATGCTTTTGAACTGTGGCGCTAGAGAAAACTCTTGAGTCCTTTGGACAGCAAGGAGATCAAACAAGTCAATTCTAAAGGAAATCAACCCTGAATATTCATTGGAAGAACTGATGCTAAAGTTAAAGCTCCAATACTGTGGCAACATGATGCAAAGAGCCAACCCATTAGAAAAGATTTTGATGCTGGGAAAGATTGAAGGCAAGAGGAGAAGGGAGCAACAGAAGATGAGATGGTTGGATGGCATCAATGACTCAATGGACATGACTTTGAGCAAATTCCGGGAGATAGTCAAGGACAGGAAAGCCTGGTGTGCTGCAGTCCATAGGGTTGTAGAATCAGACAAAACTGAGTGACTGAACAACAACAACCAACCAAAAACAAGTGATAGAAATATTGTTTGGGGTCCCATGCAATATACGTAAGTAAATTCTTTGAGTGCTAATTCCATTAAAATATACTAATCAGGAGAATGCAAATTATTTTAGATAGTGTGCATGAGACTTTGGATAAATACCTTTATTGTTCTCCTTTAGCTGTAGTATCTTCATTTATAAAATAGTAAAATATTAATACTTTTTATACATATGAAAGTATACACTGGTTTAACATCCTGAACAATAGGTGAAGACAGTTAATCAGATTTTCTGAAGGGAATTAGCTGATCTATGCCTTGAAGTTAATGTGAGGGAAAGAACATATATATGCATAAATAAAGGAACAGAAGGTAAAAATGTCAGATTCTTGGCAGACTGGTTAGACGAGTTAGTCTGAGATATATCAAGTTGTCAGGGGTTATTTTTAGTGAGATACAATGGAAGAGAGAGATGAATAGGAACTGTTTATGCAGAGTATGAACACTACTAATTGGAAAGTGTTTTAGAAAAGGAATGACATTTTTAATCTGCTGCATGTAGGCTTGTGTGAATTATAGTGAGCTTAACTAATGCAGCGAACAGTTAGTGTCAGTTATGGTAAGTAGATATCAGGGAGATGAAAGCAGGTGGTAATGGCTCTCAAAGAGAAAAGAAAGAGTAAATTTTCAATCCTGCAATGGCCCAACTAGAAGATACTGATGATTGAACTCATGTGTAAGCAGACCACAACAGGATATCTGAAGCCCTGGAAATCAGCATATAGTCCATCAGTCCAGAAATACTTTATAGTTAAAGGAAAAATGAAGAAACTCAGGATTAATTCCACTTGTCATGTCTAATTTTAAAAATCTGATAAAGTACATGAGTTAATGAGATTAAATTTAGGAAATAAAAGATGTACATGTATCTACATATACAAATGTATGTGAGCTCTTTCAGCTCACTGTAATGATACATTTCATTATCATTACACAAATAAATGCTTAGGCACAAATTAATAAAACTGCTACAGAAACATACATTTTGAAATGATTTTGTATAGATAATGAGATACTCAAGAAGAAGATACCAATGAAATAGGAGTAATGTAAAATTGGAATTTATATATAGATATATTCATGTGTGTATGTTTATATATCCACTATATGTTTGTTACATGAGTCTATAGTGTTTAATATATAAACACACACACAACTTAAAGAATACACACATAAATGTATAATATATAGACCAAAAGAACTCTAATGGTTTTTCTGTCCAATATCTCAAAGGGAATGACTTTCTATTTAGAAGTCAACTTGTTAATATTCATTTCAGTTTGAATTTTATACATTTAAATATATAAAACATGTATTTTTGAATATATATGCAAATCTTAATTTATTAAGCTTGTGTTGAAAAATATGTTTAAGGGAATTGATAATTCTTCAGTTAAAAAGATTATTTTACCCTGATTAGATATTTGTCCTAGGAAAACAAATGTAAAGAGGTTAAGGACATTGGATAAGGTTATATAACTGAAATGTTAATTCTCAAGTCTTTTTTTAGTTTAATTCTAGTTGAGTTCTTCAAAGACCAAAGCCTCTCTTCATTTTATAAAATTTGAATGTTCAAGTGTTAGAGTACATTATTTTTCAACTAGAATCAATTAAATAAAAGTTGAACCTAATTAAAAATAATTCATGAACGAGAAACAGGTACAACCCAATGAGACTTAAAGTCAACTCTTGTCATTTTTTAATATTAACAGTAAGTTTAATGACACTAATTATCCTAATAAGTAAAAACAAAACAGAAGGAGAACAATACAGTTTCTTCATATTCGCCTGAAGTAATGTTACCACATTGATTTTTTTCCAAGTGTCTAGCAAAAGTTTCAACTAAAAACAACAGGGAAGCCTGGTGTGCTGCAGTTCATGGGGTTGCAAAGAGCCGGACACAACTGAGCAACTGAACAGCAACAAATCAACAAAAACAAAATGTGGAAATCACAGAGAATGAAACAGTCAAAGAATCTGAAGAAACACAGAGGTCAGTATTTTCTACATTATTTTAACTATGTACTGCATGCAAAATTCTGCATTAGATTACTTTGGAAAACACTACATCTATAACCCTTTCTCAGATAGTCAGACATTAAGGTACAGTGTGTGCTCAGTCAGCTTCAGTCATGTCTAACTCTGCAGTGTTCTGGACTGTAGCACACCAGACTCCTCTGTCCATGGGATTCTCCCGGCGAGAATACTGGAGTGGGTTGCCATGTCCCCCTGTAAGGCATCTATAATAAAGAAGCCTTTTCAATCATTTTTAAATCTTTCTCTCTTTTTTGGCTAATATACTCTTTTATAGTGGAAATACCTACTAGCATTACACAGCTGCTCTCCATGGAATAATTCCTGAGATAAACATAGACGATATTTTCTTTACAATGTATAGTATTAAATTTTTTCTACTATGAACTCATAACTTTTGAAAATAGCCACTTGCAGTGGCTACTTTTAAAGAGTAAAATAGTATTAAAATATTTCCTCAAAAAGAGTCACAGCAGGACAGGATATTGTAATAAAACATATTAACCCTTGATCATATTTTAGGTGGATAAAAATAGCTAATGATCTTATATTTTATATACATGAATATTGTTAATTGCATTGAATACTGACAGATCTTATGTTGTAATTCTAAGGAGACATTCTAAGATGTCATTAAAGTGAGGAGCAGAAAGGAAAAACAAATTCCTTAGTTTTCCATTCTATATAGTTTGTTAATAACATCTGATACAATTTCCTATAGTGCTCCCATACAGAAAGTCTTACAATGCACTTTAAAAAAATGCTAATGCTATAGAGATCTAAAGTAAATTAATCCTTATGGGTAATGACTTAAGTAGATTAAGCATTCAGTGATGCATATTTTTTGAGAGTTAAAAAAAATTGCAAAGGGTACAATTACTAAAGCAAACATAACTTCATTTTAAATGACAGCTTCAAGTGCTGAATTTTTTAATTTCCCTACTTATACGAAGAAGAAATTATAAGAAATATTTATGCTACTTTTTGTATTGACTCACAGACTGATTTACTCACTCAGGAATTTTGTTAATTACTTTTACTACATATTTCTTAAGAGATAATAAGCAGCAAATTGGAGAAGGAAATGGCAACCCACTCCAGTATTATTGCCTGGAGAATGTCAGGGACGGGGGAGCCTGGTGGCTGCCGTCTATGGGGTCGCACGGAGTCGGACACGACTGAAGCGACTTAGCAGCAGCAATAAGCAGCAAAAACAAACTTAATTCTTAAAATTCTTGTTTCACTTTATCATTTAATTACCTAATTTTCTTATTACTCTTCTAATAATGAATCAATTCCGTATTAAAAAAAAAAAAACAAAAAACAAAAAAAACGAACAAACTAAAAACTGAGGAGCAAGCGAAATCAATGCCTAATGGACAGTCTATCTCACCACTAGGGGTCATTGTCAGTGCATGAGAGACAAGTCAAAATCAAGGTTTCAGCTTAGTATACTAGGTAATAATTTAATACTAAAACATGAAAATAATTTTATGTCATTATACCTTTCCCCATTTCTAAAGCTTTATGTTTTAATATGACTCATCAGAATTCAGGTAAATAAAATTTCCCATTGCATATCATTTCTGGTAAAGCACAGATACTGAAAAGGGAATGTGTGTAACAGTGTAGCATAATTTTTCCTTGCATTAATATTAAATCCAAAAGAGATTACACAGTCAAAAAATAAAAATAGCCTTACCTACATATAAATAAACACATTCCTCACATATAACACCAATGTCTTTAACAATCATTAACAATACAATTTCATAATTGGGGTTAGTAAACCTGAGTCTTCTCAGGGTTCTGTAGAAACCCTATTACTAACTTCCTGTAAAGAGGTAGTTGTGAGAATTCATTTAACTTTCAGAAAACATGCTATGCTTTAAGAAGTTATTCTAATGTCTGATATATCTTAAAAAGCAAATCTGAATTCTACATCCTATTTCTTTCCATAATACAAAATCTAGAGCACATTTAAGATTCCACTTTGCAGAAAAGATGAGTAGTCTCAAAAAAGATATGAAGTATAGCAGGATGTGGAAGAGTCACATCCAAAATTCTTCTGCTATATACTATATTGAATAGAAAATAGTTTTTCTTGAACTTAAAGTTGATACAGAAATTCTATACTTTTAAAACTGACCTTCATTATTTACGAGAAACAGAGTTTCTCATAATATGTGAACTTGCAACATCCTAGATATGATATGAGTATTCAACATCACTATCAGAAGCAGAGCAAGATGATTAAAGAGGAAAAGAGAGGTGCCAAGAAAATAATAGAGGCATTGTCTAGTGATTCATGACAAAGGATTTTACAAAGAGGAGGAACTGGAAAGCAATAAAAAATCATTACATGATTTTTATATATAGGTTACACTGATACCACGTCTATGTATTATTTAACAAACACATATATAAGGTCCACTGGGCTTCCCTGGTGTCTCAGCAGTAAAGAACCAGCCTGCAATTAAGGAGACGTGAAGATGTGTGTTATCACTGGGTCAGGAATATCCCCTGAAAAAGGAAATGGCAACCCATTCCAGTAATGATGCCTGGGAAATCCCATGGACAGAGGGGCCTGGTGGGCTACAGTCCATGGGGCTGCAAATGTCAGACATGGCTGAGGGACTAAACAGCAACTGTATTAAGAACAGCTCATATAATGAATTTAACCTTCACACAAATCTCAGGAAGATCTTATAATCCTCATTTCCAGATGAGGAAATTGAGATACAGAGTTTATGTAATTTGCAGGATGCCACATGCCGTTAAGTGGCAGGAACAAGATTCAACTTCAAGAATTCTTAACAGCTATTGTATGCTGCCTTCTTTATACAGAAAGCCAGACATAAATGGCCATTCATTATATAAATCTATGTATGTATTCCTCATTCCTCATATTTTAAATTCATGATTGTCCAAAACACACACAAGTGAAAAATGTTTGTTATGGAGATCTGTAGACATTTAGGGAAACAGTGCTGATCAGAGAAATTGGATTGTCTGTCATAAGCAGCTGATACTAACATAGAGTTACAAAATTTTTGAACTAAATGGATATAATCATAAGAAAACAATAAAGAATTTTAATTGTAGTATACCTCATCACTTGTTGAATTATTACTACAATGTATTCATCATTTAATTCAATATGTTTCAATCACAAAAGGCATCAACTTTTGAATGATGTATCTTCATTACAATATATACAAAATAGAATACATCCTACTTATATTCCCTGGTAATATTAATGAAGCTTAACAGAATCAGGTTTGCACTATCAATAATATTGGTTTGCTTACTGTGAACAATTTTTTCCATAAGAAAAGTTTCTTTTCCTACTATTAAAATGGGAAGCAGGAGAAGGAAAATAAACTTGAGTGCTAAAAGAAACAGATGATTATTATTACCTTTGTCATTATCAATTTCATTCAGTTATTCATTGCAGTAGATATACACAAATCACTTCAGAAACAAATCCAAAATGAAATGTAAACCAAATAACAAAGATAATTAATCATTTTACTTAAATATTCTGCAATGACTTACCAGGTAAAATTCATATTCCTCAATTTACAACTCTTTGAGCAATGTTTTCTGTCCTTAATGACTTACAACAGCAAAAAATTAAGATTCAATACAATTTCCCACAAATTTATTACATGCCTGATAAGTATTTAGGAGCATTTACATATAAAATACAATGATAAACAGATACTATACTCCATAAAAAGTTTTTATCTTATTAGGATCGATTTTATGGTTTAATTCAATATATAGTTTCAAATGAAAAACTTTCATGCAAAAGAATTTTAGTTACTTCTTAGTCATAGGTTTTAGAGTTCTTGAAGCAACTTTTCTTCATTTTTCAAACAAGTTGGTAAGTTTCTTTTAGGTATTATGTATATATTTTAGGAAATGTAGACGTTGAGTGGTGTGTTTATTCACAGATATGGTGTTTTTCATTCAGTTATTATCATACTCTTGGATCCACAGCTTTTAAGTTTCTTCCCTTTTGTGAAAGCAGTAGGAAATCAAGATCTGCGGTAAGGGAGGTGGGACATGGCAACTCATAAAAGAGAAACTACCTTCTATCATTGGTGTATTATGTATCTTTTTCCTAAGAATTGAAAGTCTCTTTAGCCTGAGAGATTTCAGTATTTTGCTAATTACTTTTGTTCAGTTTTCTTAAGGTTTTAATCGGTGACTAATACTGGGAAGACAGTTGTGCTTATAGGTCATCCTTTATCCAGTCAGAGTCATCACTGGTATTTAATAAACATCACTCCTTTACAGTGACACAAGAGAAGAATAGTCTACAGCAAAGTCTGACTTTGCTACCAAACCTAACATAAAACAATGGGTTTGTGAATTGGTGTATTTACCACTATCTTAGAAATTTTAAAACATATGGATACTAAAATTGAGCTCTTGTTTATAAAGTTTGATTCCCAGAGTTTCGTCTGTAAAAAAAAAAGTTCTATAGCACTGAAGTGTTTATATAATTTTATAATTTTTCTATTCTGTTAGTATTCACACTTTATTCCATTGACTAAGCCATACCAAATGATTTTAACTTAATAAATGTATCCTCACTATCTTTGGAGTAGACCTAACATTTGTCTTAGAGCTACTTATGCAGTTATTTATACTACATAAGTCTGACTTGTTAATATTAAATACTATTTCCATTTTAAGTATATAATATAAAATGGTACATGTGCATGTTCAGTCACTTCAGTCATGTCCAACTCTTTGTGGCCCTATGGACCATAGCCCATCAGGCTCCTCTCTCCAAGGGTTTCTCCAGTCAAGAATACTGAAGTGGGTTGTGATGCCTTCCTTCAATAAAATGATATACATATATTTATTCTTATATAGTTAATTTACTAATATGAAGTTTCTTAGTTGCTTTTATATTCTTTTAATGTTAGTTTTAATTTATGTTGTATTTAATAGAATTTTGTACATCATAACATTTTATAAAGTTCTTCATTGTAGAGCGAATTTTTGTCACTATAAATCACAAAAAGGGGGGGGGGCGGTCCTAAGATGGTGGAGGAATAGGACAGGGAGACCACTTTCTCCCCCACAAATTCATCAAAAGAACATTTGAACGCTGAATAAACTCCACAAAACAACTTCTGAATGCTGGCAGAGGACATCAGGCACCCAGAAAAGCAGCCCATTGTCTTCAAAAGGAGGTAGGAAAAACATAAAAGATAAATAGAGAGCCAAAAAGAGGTAGGAATGGAGCTCCATCCCTGGAAGGGAGTCTTAAAAAAGAGAGAAGTTTCCAAACACCAGGAAATACTCTCATTGCTGAGTCTGTTGCGAGCCTTGGAACCACAAAGGGCAACATAACTGGGAGGAAAAATAAATAAATAATTTAAACCCACAGATTACGTGCCCAAGGGTAACTCCCCCTGCGGAGAAGCAGCGCAGACACCTGCATCCGCCACTAGCAAGCGGGAGGCTGGGCAGGGAGGCGCGGGCTGCACTGCTTAGAGAAAGGACTGGGCCTGAATGCTCAGAAGGCAGTCTGAGGGAATTAACTTGGGATAGCAAAATAGACAGTGGGATAGCTACCAGGCAAAAACGCTAACCTAAGACACCGTCAGGCCCAATCACAGAACAAAAGACTGAGCCAAGCTAGCCAGCTGCAAGCCGGCCCATCCCCTTCCAGTGACAGGCAGGCAAGGGCAGCCAGAGATGGAAGGGGGCAATCGCAGCCCCAGAGCGGCATTATCTACCAAACTGCAAGCAGGCTTTGTTGCTAACCAAGACTTCTTGGGATTCTGGATGGTCAACATCTGCCTGAGAAGGTGCGCCAGTTGTACACCCAGAAAACTAATGGGCAGGGACAGGGGTGGCAATAAGTCACAGCGACCGTGCTCACCAAACACCTGGTCACCTGAGCTGCTCGGACCTGGAATGTGCACAAAACTCAGGCCCAACCAAGTCTGCACCTTTAAGGAGTACCCGAGTACCTAAACCTGAGTGGCTTAGACCTGGGAAGTGCATACAACCCAGGGCTGGCCTCAGACAGTTCCTGGCAGAGCAACCTAGAGCCTAGCAGTGTAGGCAGGGAAAGTACATGTGCCATGAGCAAAGGCAAACCCAGTGTGGCTGAGACACTGCGAGAACATGCCAGTGTTATTTGTTTGCAGCGTCCCTCCCTTCCCATAGCACGACTGAAAAAGTGAGCCTTAAAAAGTGTCCACCACTGCCCCCTTGCGTCAGGGCAGAAATTAAACACTGAAGAGACCAGCAAACAGAAGCTAAAACAGAGGGAACCTCCTTAGAAGTGACAGGTGCAATAGATTAAAACCCTGTAGTTAGTACCGACTACATAGGAAGAGGCCTATTGATCTTGAGAAATATAAGCCAGATCAAGGAACTATCTGAAAATGAACTGACACTACACTGTCCACAAAAACATCAGAGGAAGTCCTAGATATATTTTTACTATCATTCTTTAATTTTTTAAATTTTTTTTCATTTTTAAGTCCTCTATTACTTCTTTAATTTTCATTTTTATAACCTATTATTACTTTGCAAAAAAAAAATGAAACCCTATTTTTATTTTTATTTATTTATTTTTTTTTCTCTTCTCTTGTTGCAGAGTGTCTTCCAATCACCAGATACTGAGCAAACTGGGAATGGAATGGGTACCTCTGCCAGGCTTGCTTTCCCTCCCGACTCCGAAGCTGGCAGAATACAAACCATTCTCCAGATGCGATCCTGGGAGATTATTTAAAGCAAACTTCATATATATATATATATTTTTTTTTATAACTTTTGTGACTTTTTTTTCTTTAATATTAAATTTTTGAAAATCCAAGCTCTACTCTAGATTTTTAATCTTTGCTTTTTGGTATTTGTTATCAATTTTGTACCTTTGAGAACCCAATCTTCAGTACCCAATTTTACTTGGGTGTGAGATTACTGGCTTGACCACTCTCTCCCCCTTTGGACTCTCCTTTTTCTCCACCAGGTCGCCTCTAGCTCCTCCCTCCCCCTTCTCTTCTCTACCCAACTATGTGAATCTCTTTGTGTCTTCCGTGTGGTGGAGAACACTTAGGGAACTGATTACCGGCTGGATCTGTCTCTCTCCTTTTGATTCCCCCCTTTATCCTCCTGGCCAACTTTGTCTCCTTCCTCCCTCTTCTCTTCTCTGTATAACTCCATGAACATCTCTAAGTGGTCCAGACTGAGGAGCACACATAAGGAAGTGATTACTGGCTAGCTTGCTCTCTCCTCTTTTGATTCCACCTCATCTCATCCTGGTCACCTCTATCTCCCTCCTCCCTCTTCTCTTCTCCATCTAACTTGGTGAACCTCTCTGGGTGTCCCTCACTGTGGAGAAGCTTTTCATCATTAACCTAGATGTTTTATCAACGGTGCTGTATAGATGGAGAAGTCTTGAGGCGTATGTAAAAATAAGACTGAAAACTAGAAGCAGGAGGCTTAAGTCCAAATCCTGAGCATACCAGAGAACTCCTGACTCCAGGGAACATTAATCAACAGGAGCTCATCAAATGCCTCCATACCTAAACTTAAACCAAGCACCACCCAAGGGCCAACAAGTTCCAGAGCAAGACATACCACGCAAATTCTCCAGCAACACAGGAACAGAGCCCTGAGCTTCAATATACAGGCTACCCAAAGTCACTCCAAACACACTGACATCTCATAACTCATTACTGGACACTTCATTGCACTCCAGAGAGAAGAAATCCAGCTCCATCTACCAGAACACTGACACAAGCTTCCCTAACCAGGAAACTTTGACAAGCCACCTGTACAACCTCACCCATAGTGAGGAAACTCCACAATAAAGAGAACTCCACAAACTGCCAGAATACAGAAAGGCCACCCCAAACACAGCAATATAAACAAGATGAAGAGACAGAGGAATACCCAGAAGATAAAGGAACAAGATAAATGCCCACCAAACCAAACAAAAGAGGAAGAGATAGGGAATCTACCTGATAAAGAATTCCAAATAATGATAGTGGAAATGATCCAAAATCTTGAAAACAAAATGGAATCACAGAAAAGTAGCCTGGAGACAAGGATTGAGAAGATGCAAGAAAGGTTTAACAAAGACCTAGGAAAAATGAAAAAGAGTCAATATATAATGAATAATGCAATAAATGATATCAAAAACGCTCTGGAGGGAACAAATAGTAGAATAACGGAGGCAGAAGATAGGATTAGTGAGGTAGAAGATAGAATGGTATAAATAAATGAATCAGAGAGGAAAAAATAAAAACGAATTAAAAGAAATGAGGACAATCTCAGAGACCTCTGGGACAATGTTAACACCCCAACATTCAAATCATAGGAGTCCCAGAAGAAGACAAAAAGAAAGACCATGAGAAAATACTTGAGGAGATAATGGGGAAGGAAATAATCACCCAAGTCCAAGAAACCCAGAGAGTCCCAAACAGGATAAACCCAAGGTGAAACACCCCAAGACACATATTAATCAAATTAAAAAAAGATCAAACACAAAGAACAAATATTAAAAGCAGCAAAGGAAAAACAACAAATAACACAAAAGGAGATTCCCATAAGGATAAGAGCTGATATTTCAATAGAAACTCTTCTGGTCAGGAGGCAATGATAGGACATACTTAAAGTGATGAAAGAAAATAACCTATAGCTCAGATTACTGTACCCAGCAAAGATCTCATTCAAATATGAAGGAAAAATCAAAAGCTTTACAGACAAGCAAAAGCTGAGAGAATTCAGCACCACCAAACCAGCTCTCCAACAAATGCTAAAGGATCTTCTCTAGACAGGAAACACAAAAAAGGGTGTATAAACTGGAACACAAAACAATAAAGTAAATGGCAACGGGATCATACTTATCAATAATTACCTTAAATGTAAATAGGTTGAATGCCCCAACCAAAAGACAAAGACTGGCTGAATGGATACAAAAACAAGACCCCTACATATGTTGTCTACAAGAGACCCACCTCAAAACAAGGGACACATACAGACTGAAAGTGAAGGGCTGGAAAAAGAGATTCCACACAAACAGAGACCAAAAGAAAGCAGGCGTAGCAATACTCATATCAGATAAAATAGACTTCAAAACAAAGGCTGTGAAAAGAGACAAAGAAGGACACTACATAATGATCAAAGGATCAATCCAAGAAGAAGATATAACAATTATAAATATATATGCACCCAACATAGGAGCACCACAATATGTAAGACAAATGCTAACACGTATGAAAGGGGAAATTAACAATAACATAATAATAGTGGGAGATTTTAATACCCCACTTACACCTATGGATAGATCAACTAAACAGAAACTTAAAAAGGAAACACAAACTTTAAACGATACAATAGACCAGTTAGACCTAATTGATCTCTATAGGACATTTTACCCCAAAACAATGAATTTCACCTTTTTCTCAAGCACACATGGAACCTTCTCCAGGATAGATCATATCCTGGGCCATACATCTAGCCTTGATAAACTCAAAAAAATTGAAATCATTCCAAGCATCTTTTCTGACCACAGTACAGTAAGATTAGATCTCAATTATAGGAGAAAAACTATTAAAAATTCCAACATATGGAGGCTGAACAGCACATTGCTGAATAACCAACAAATCACAGAAGAAATAAAAAAAGAAATTAAAATATGCATAGAAATGAATGAAAATGAAAACACAACAACCCAAAACCTGCGGGACACTGTAAAAGCAGTGCTAAGGGGAAGGTTCATAACAATACAGGCACACCTCAAGAAACAAGAAAAAAGTCAAATAAATAACCTAACTCTACACTTAAAGCAACTAGAAAAGGAAGAAATGATGAACCCCAGGGTTAGTAGAAGGAAAGAAATCTTAAAAATTAGGGCAGAAATAAATGCAAAAGAAACAAAAGAGACCACAGCGAAAATCAACAAAGCCAAAAGCTTGTTCATTGAGAGGATAAATAAAACTGACAAACCATTAGCTAGACCCATCAAGAAACAAAGGGAGAAAAACAAAATCAATACAATTAGAAATGAAAATGGAGAGATCACAACAGACAACACAGAAATACAAAGGATCATAAGAGACTACTATCAGCAATTATATGACAACAAAATGGACAACTTGGAAGAAATGGGCAAATTCTTAGAAAAGTACAACTTTCCAAAACTGAACCAGGAAGAAATAGAAAATCTTAACAGACTCATCACAAGCATGGAAATTGAAACTGTAATCAGAAATCTTCCAGCAAACAAAAGCCCAGGTCCAGACGGCTTCACAGCTGAATTCTACCAAAAATTTAGAGAAGAGCTAACACTGATCCTACTGAAACTCTTCCAGAAAATTGCAGAGGAAGGTAAACTTCCAAACTCATTCTAGGAAGCCACAATCACCCTAATACCAAAACCTGACAAAGTGAAGTCGCTCAGTCATGTCCGACTCTTTGCGACCCCATGGACTGTAGCCTATCAGGCTCCTCCATCCATGGGATTTTCCAGGCAAGAGTGCTGGAGCAGGTTGCATTTCCTTCTCCAGGGGATCTTCCTGACCCAGGAGACCGGGAGAACCCAGGTCTCCCGCATTGCAGGCAGACGCTTCACCATCTGAGCCACAGAAAAAGAAAACTACAGGCCATTATCACTGATGAACATAGATGCAAAAATCCATAACAAAACTCTAGCAATCAGAATCCAACAACACATTAAAAAGATCATACACCATGACCAAGTGGGCTTTATCCCAGGGATGCAAGGATTCTTCAATATCCTCAAATCAATCAATGTAATACACCACATTAATAAATTGACAAATAAAAGCCATATGATTATCTCAATAATGCAGAGAAAGCCTTTGATAAAATTCAACATCCACTTATGATAAGAACTCTCCAGAAAGCAGGAAGAGAAGGAACATACCTCAACATAATAAAAGCTATATATGACAAACCCACAGCAAACATTATCCTCAATGGTGAAAAATTGAAAGCATTTCCCCTAAAGTCAGGAACAAGACAAGGGTGCCCACTCTCACCACTACTATTCAACATAGTTTTGAAAGTTTTGGCCAAAGCAATCAGAGCAGAAAAAGAAATAAGAGGAATTCAAATTGGAAAAGAAGAAGTAAAACTCTCACTGTTTGCAGATGACATGATCCTCTACATAGAAAACCCTAAAGACTCCACTAGAAAATTACTAGAGCTAATCAATGAATATAGTGAAGTGGCAGGATATAAAATCAACACACAGAAATCTCTTGCATTCCTATACACTAATAATGAGAAAGTAGAAAGGGAAATTAAGGAAACAATTCCATTCACCATTGCAACAAAAAATAAATAAATAAAATTCTTAGGAATATATCTACCTAAAGAAATGAAAGACCTATATATAGAAAACTGTAAAACACTGGTGAAAGAAATCAAAGAGGACACTAATAGATGGAGAAATATACCGTGTTCATGGATCAGAAGAATCAATATACTGAAAATGAGTATACTACCCAAAGCAATCTATATATTCAATGCAATCCCTATCAAGCTACCAACAGTATTTTTCACAGAGCTAGAACAAATAATTTCACCATTTGTATGGAAATACAAAAAACCTCAAATAGCCAAAGCTATCTTGAGAAAAAAGAATGGAACTGGAGGAATCAACCTGCCTGACTTCAGGCTCTACTACAAAGCCACAGTCATCAAGACAGTATGGTCCTGGCACAAAAGCAGAAATATAGATCAATGGAACAAAACAGAAAACCCAAAGATAAATCCACGCACCTATGAACACCTTATCTTTGACAAAGGAGGCAAGAATATACAATGGAGAAAAGACTCTCTTTAACAAGTGATTAAACTGGGAAATTGGTTGGAAAACAAGTGGGAAAACAAGTGGGAAAATTGGTCAACCACTTGTAAAAGAATGAAACTAGAACACTTTCTAACACCATACACAAAAATAAAGTCAAAATGAATTAAAGATCTAAACATAAGACCAGAAACTATAAAACTCCTAGAGGGGAACATTGGAGAAGGAAATGGCAACCCACTCCAGTGTTCTTGCCTGGAGAATCCCGGGGATGGCGGAGCCTGGTGGACTGCCATCTATGAGGTCACACAGAGTTGGACACAACTGAAGTGACTTAGCAGTAGCAGAAGAGAACATAGACAAAACACTCTCCGACATAAATCACAGCAGGATCCTCTATGACCCACCTCCCAGAATATTGGAAATAAAAGCAAAAATAAACAAATGGGACCTAATTAAACTTAAAGCTTTTGCAAAATAAAGGAAACTATAAGCAAGGCAAAAAGATAGCCTTCAGAATGGGAGAAAATAATAGCAAATGAAGCAACTGACAAACAACTAATCTCGAGAATATACAAGCAACTCCTACAGCTCAACTCCAGAAAAATAAACGACCCAATCAAAAAATGGGCCGAAGAACTAAACAGACATTTCTCCAAAGAAGACATACAGATGGCTAAGAAACACATGAAAAGATGCTCAACATCACTCATTATCAGAGAAATGCAAATCAAAACCACTATGAGGTACCATTTCACACCAGTCAGAATGGCTACGATCCAAAAGTCTACAAGCAATAAATGCTGGAGAGGATGTGGAGAAAAGGGAACCCTCTTACACTGTTGGTGGGAATGCAAACTAGTACAGCCACTATGGAGAACAGTGTGGAGACTCCTTAAAATACTGGAAATAGAAGTGCCATACGACCCAGCAATCCCACTGCTGGGCAGACACACTGAGAAAACCAGAATTGAAAGACACACATGTACCCCAATGTTCATCGCAGCACTGTTTATAATAGCCAGGACATGGAAGCAACCTAGATGTCCATCAGCAGATGAATGGATAAGAAAGCTGTGGTACATGTACACAATGGAGTATTACTCAGCCATTAAAAAGAATACATTTGAATCAGTTCTAATGAGGTGGAGGAAACTGGAGCCTATTATACAGAGTGAAGTAAGCCAGACAGAAAAACACCAATACAGTATACTAATGCATATATATGGAATTTAGAATGATGGTAACGATAACCCTGTATGCAAGCCAGCAAAAGAAACACAGATGTATAGAACAGTCTTTTGGACTCTGTGGGAGAGGGCGAGGGTGGGATGATTTGGGAGAATGGCACTGAAACATGTATAATATCATATGTGAAATGAAACACCAGTCCAGGTTCGATGCATGATACAGGATGCTTGGGCCTGGTGCACTGGGCTGACCCAGAGGGATGGTATGGGGAGGGAAGAGGAAGGGAGGTTCAGGATGGGGAACATGTGTTCACCCGTGGAAGGTTCATGTTGATTTATGACAAAACCAATATAATATTGTAAAGTAGTTAGCATCCAGTTAAAATAAATAAATTTCTATTAAAAAATAAATAACACAAAATAATTTGTATTTAAATCTATACATTTTTGAACTTTTATTTGAGAGTTTTCATTATCAATTCAACAATTGTATTCAATTTTTTTTTTATGTGGATATTCAGATATTTTTACTTTAAATATTTAAATTAAAAACAATCTGTTTTTCTTGGATGTTCACTTAAAATTATCTGTCTCAACTATGACTATCTTAGCTGTTAACTTTGCATTTTATTTTTTACTTATAAAATAACTATACATTAAATATATAATATATAAAATAAAATAAAAATATAAAAGTTATTTCTAGAATTTTTATGCAGTAGGCCAAGAATTAATTTTCTTCTATACTGCTGCTGCTGCTGCTGCTAAGTCGCTTCAGCCATGTCTGACTCTGTGCGACCCCATAGATGGCAGCCCACCAGGCCCCGCCATCCCTGGGATTCTCCAGGCAAGAACACTGGAGTGGGTTGCCGTTTCCTCCTCCAATGCATGAAAGTGAAAAGTGAAAGTGAAGTCTCTCAGTCGTGTCCGACTCTTAGTGACCCCATGGACTGCAGCCTACCAGGCTCCTCCATCCATGGGATTTTCCAGGCAAGAGTACTGGAGTGGGGTGCCATTGCCTTCTCCCTCTCCTATACTAAATACTACTAAAAAATAAGGTATTTTATGCTATGCTATGCTAAGTCACTTCAGTCGTGTCCAACTCTGTGTGACCCCATAGACAGCAGCCCACCAGGCTCCCCCATCCCTGGGATTTTCCAGGCAAGAATACTGGAGTGGGGTGCCATTTCCTTCTCCAATGCATGAAAGTGAAAAGTGAAAGTGAAGTCTCTCAGTTGTGTCCGACTCTTAGCGACCCCATGGACTGCAGCATACTAGGCTCCTCCATCCATGGGATTTTCCAGGCAAGAGTACTGGAGTGGGGTGCCATTGCCTTCTCCGAAGGTATTTTATAAAACAACCCAATTTAAAAAACGGGTAGAACTGAATAGACTTTTTCCCAAAGAGGAAATGCAGATAGCTAATAGGCACATGAAAAGTTACTGACGATAAAGAAGGATGAGTTCTAAAGAACTGATGCCTAATTATGGTGCTAGAGAAGACTCTTGAGAATCCCTTGGATTGCAAGGGGATCAAACCAGTTAACCTTAAAGCAAATCAACCCTGAATATTCATTGGAGGTACTGACACTGGAGCTGAAGCTCCAATACTTTGGCGACCTGATGAGAAGAACCCATTTACTGAAAAAGACCCTGATGCTGGGAAAGACTGAATGCAAAACAAGAAGAGGTGGCAGAAGATGAGATAGTTGGATGGCATCACTGACTCAATGAAAATGAATTTCAGCAAACTCTGGGAGATGGTGAAGGAAGGGTAGCCTGGTGTGCTACTGTTGATGGGGTCACAGACATGACTTACTGACTGAACAACAGCAAATTCCTAATCATCACAGAAATGCAAATCAAAACCACAATGAGATAACACACCAGTCAAAATAGCTATCATGATTTAAGAAAAAAAAAAAAAACAGAAAAGAAAGAAAAAGACTAAATGTCTGTGAGCATGTAGAGAAAATGAAACTCTCATGCGATGTTGGTGCTAATGTAAACTGATGCATCCACTGTGGAAAATTATGGAGGTTTCTCAAAAAACAAACAAACAAAAAAAAACCCCTAAAACTAAAATTAGAACTAACATAGGACACAGCAATTTCATTCCTGGGTATATATATCCAAAAAAATATATTAATTTGAAAAGATATGCACACCCCAGTGTTCACAGCAGCATTAATTACAATAGCCAAGACATGTAAATGAGTTAAGTGTTCATCAACACATTAATGGAAAAAAAAAAATTGAATACTATTCAGCCATAAAAAAGAACAATTCAAGAATATTGTACAACACAGAGAATATAGACAATATTTTGTAATAGCTATAAAATGTTTGTATGTTCTGTAAAATATTAACAATATTTTTAAAAGCTATAAAATAGCTTTAAAAGTTACATAAAAATTGAAAAAACAGAAATAAATGCTAACTGATAAAATATTAAGATGAATGCCATGAATATCATGTCATATTTGCTTTTGTTGTAGGATATTTTTAGTGGCCCTAAGTACTTAAGTATTTAGTATTAGTATTGATATGCTACTTTCCATACAAAGGGTGGATGAATTCTCTACAGACAATCTGGCTGTTTAGGAAAACTTAACTGAAATTTTAAGCAGGAGGCATTTTTATTTTCCAAAGCTCATAACAAAATGCCCACTGCCTTTGAATATTTTATCTACTAGAAGGAAAGAAAGTGAAGTCACTCAGTCTGTCCAACTTTTGCAACCCCATGGACTGTAGCCTACCAGGCTCCTCAGTCCACAGGATTTTCCAGGCAAGAAAACTGGAGTGGGTTGCCATTTCCTTCTCCAGGAGATCTTCCAACGCAGAGATTGAATCCGGTCTCCTGCATTGTAGGCAGACGCTTTATCGTCTGAGCCACCAGGGAAGTCCATATTATCTACTAAGAACCTACTAAACAGAATAGGGGTCTTCTTTTGTTTTATGTTTATCTACACATGGAACAGGAGATTTAATACTGGGTAATATGAAACAGTCTTGTCATTTTTTTTTTTTTCATTGAAATACTATCAATCCATGAAAGATGATTTTGTTGAATGAACATTCTCTAAAGGAAAGGGAAAGGGAAAGTGAAGTCGCTCAGTCGTGTCCAACTCTTTGCGACCCCATGGACTGTAGCCTACAGGGCTCCTCCATTCATGGGATTTTCCCGGTAAAGGTACTGGAGTGGGTTGACATTTCCTTCTCCAGAGGATCTTCCTGACACAGGGATCGAACCCAGGTCTACCTGCATTGCAGGCAGACGCTTTATCCTCTGAGCCACTAGGGAAGCTAATGAACATTCTCTAAAGGATATATAAATAGGAAATCCTAGGATCCCTGGGTAAATGCTGATTCATAAAAACTGGTAAATTTTCAGGAATTCTGCAAACTTGGTATTAAAACCTGGTTAATTTGAAATCCGGAGAAGGCAATGGCACCCCACTCCAGTACTCTTCTTGCCTGGAAAATCCCATGGATGGAGGAGCCTGGCGGGCTACAGTCCATGGGGTCGCTAAGAGTGAGACACGACTGAGCTACTTCACTTTCACTTTTCACTTTCATGCACTGGAGAAGGAAATGGCACCCCACCCCAGTGTTCTTGCCTGGAGAATCCCAGGGATGGGGGAGCCTGGTGGGCTTCCGTTTATGGGGTCGCACAGAGTCGGACACGAATGAAGCGACTTAGCAGCAGCAGTTTGAAATCAGCCATAAAAGGAATATTTACACCATGTATATCATTAACTAATACAAATGAGAACTAGCCCTGATGATTAATATGTCCACACAAAAACCAGAAAAGAGTAAAGATTTTTGTTGTCAGGCAAAAAATTAAACTACCAAAAACTACAAACAAGCTGTATGATAAACAGAACTGGTATGAACATGAACATATATTCTACACACAATTTTTTAAAGCCTTCTCAACTATAACACGATTGCTGAAAGTACAACAAAAACATACTAATTCCCTCCACAAAATGAGAACATCCCAGAGTCTCTGCCTTTTATTAATCTATATCCAAGGCTAGGATTTCTTTGTGAATTCCTTTTGGTCAAGTATGGATTTAGCTCATTATGCTTAATTGATCAATTTAATTTACTCCAACAAATTCAATAAAGATGATGCGGGAAATAGAAAATGTTAGTACATGCATTTGGTAAAGAACAGAAGGTAAAAGCACATAGAATGATCTCTAGTCTTAAGATAGATTGATTGCTTTTAAACATAGAAACCACCTATCCTCTGTCTTCTGCATAGAATTTTGAGTCAATCTCACTGACTCAAGTTTCCTCCCTAGAAAGATAACCCTTAACAGATATATTCCATGGCCACCTCTCTGTGGTGTGTAAGAAAGGATTCTCTTTTAGAGGATGCAGCCCATTAGAAATAAGCATACTTGTTGTTAGTATGAATTTGAAGGCCTGGAGATTACCTTGATTGCTGATTAAATACAGGTCGAATTATCAGTATCGGTTTCTCTAAGAGTTAAGTGTCAAACTTCAGTCTGTTGATGGTTGATTAGATGACAGAAAAAGACATGCGTTGGAATAGAGACTGAAACTCTGGTAATAGGCTTATCAGGATACCTATTAAGTCAGTCATACATGAGAAATTTTTTACAATATTTGAGTAAGACCAGATAAACTATGGCTTTTTAAGACAAATATCCATAGAAACAGAGAAAAGTTATTGTCCCACAGTGATGTGGAGGAAATTTGCTTTCTGATTACACTTTTCTTATTTAATTTATTCAATAAGGACACAGACTGCCATATTGAAAACAGTATTATGGTGTTGCAATCAGGTGTGATTTTTCTTCTAAAAATATACTTTACTATTGTGCACTGTATTTTTTTAAACAAAAGAAACTGAGAATCAAACTTAATAAACTATAGCTAAAGTTTACTTTTCAATATTTTTCAAATTAATATACTGATAAGTGTAGAACACTTTTAAAGGTTTTCAAAATAGCATTTATTTCTTAAAAGTTAACATGTGCATAATAGGAAACCAAAAACCACAAAAAGCAAAAAAAAGTCATTCATAATCACAGGCAATTTACCATCTGGCATGACCTTTTAGGTCTCATTTGTATGTTTTCACAACTAGGCATCCATTTTTATGTAATAAAGATCATTTAGTTATGTATCATGCTCTTTCACACACCATGAATATCTACCATTCAGTAAAGCACTTTTAATTGGCTAAGTTTCCTATTGAAATAACAACTAAATCTTAGTAATGAAAAATCATCATCAGGCTTTAGGTACAGAACTAAAATATTACTTCCTTTCACATACCACTGAAGACAACTGAGTCTTATAGTGACACATATATTCCAAGAATGCCTAAAAATGTTGCAATCTGCCTAGCTATAATTACATTATTAGAATACAGGAAATAATGGATTTTAGATGTTAGACAGAAGTCCCTATTATGATGATCATTTCCATATTTAAGTGTTTCATGGAAGCAGAAGAATCCTTGTCATGAACAGACTATGCTGATTGGCATATTAATCAGTAGCCAATAAACAAAGACCAATCCTGAGCCCTCATTCAATACTGTGTAGAGTGAGACTGAATTTTCCATGAGCTCAGAGTTATGGTGAGCTTTGCTCAGATTTAAATAATTTCTTCTAAAAAATGAATGTGTTATTCACTGAAAATCTGTGCTCATGAACTAAGATTCACAGCTACTTCAGAGAATTTATCAGAAAATATGTAGTTTGAAAAAATAGTTTTGTCTTCAGAAGATTTGCTTTGCAAATATCTTATATGCTTAAACATTATTTATTAATAGCTCACCTTTTTAACTTCTTAACAGGGTCTGATTTTATCCAATAAATCACATATTATTACCTTGAACTGACTTATATTTAATTCTAAATAACATTATTGAAGCAAGATAAATGATTATGATTGGAAATATTCCATATTATTTTTTCAACTCCATTATTATTGTTGTTTGAACTCCATTAGTTAAATTTTCAGGCATAAAAAAAGAAGAAGCAATATTAATAAAAATATCCTACTGGAATGACACAAAGTTGTTCATTTCCCCTCAGTCCTACTACAAAAATAACCCCATTCCATTCTACCTCAAACAGTGAGAGGTGATGAGGATGATGAAAATCCTAAACCATTTTTCACTGTCTAGTAAATACATGTCTTCCATTTCCTTCAGCTTTCCAGGTTAATGTTATTGCTTAAAGTAGAGAATTCTTAAAGTTCTTTCCATATTTGATACATTCAGGTATATAGATATTGAAGAGAATAATTAGTTTCAACAACTATATAGATAGATAGATAGATATGTATGGGCATAAAATATTTTATTTTATGGAGTATTCCATAATGTACTCCAAATATATATCCATAAACATAACAAAGACTGGGTTGGACTTGGAAGGTCTTATGCTAAGTGAAAAATGTAAGACAGAGAAAGACAAATACTGTATGATATCATTCATATGTGGAAACTAAAAATCACAACAAACTATATTTTTCAAATATAACAAAAATGAAACAGATTCACAGATAAAGAGAACAAACGAGCAATTACCAGAGCGGGAAGGGAAAGGGGGACAGGCAATATAGTGGTAGGGGATTAGTAGGTACAAACTATTATGTAATTAAATAAGCTACAAGAATATACTGTACAACACAAGGAATATAGCCAATATTTTATAATAACTATAACTGGAGTATAACCTTTTAAAATTGTGAATCACTACACTGTAAACCTGTGACTTACATAATTCATTGTCATTGTTTAGTTGCTAAGTTTTATCTGACTCTTTTGTGATCCCATGGGCTGTAGCCCACCAGGCTCCTATTTCCGTGGGATTTCCCAGCAAGAATACTGAAGTGGGTTACCATTACCTTTTCCAGGGGATCTTCCTGACCCAGGGATGGAACCCATGTCTCCTGTGTTGGCAGGCAGATTCTTTACCACTGAGCCACAAGGGAAACCCCACTTACATAATATTGTACATCAAATATATTTCAAAAAAATTTCAACAGATTGTGTGTTTTTATATTTATTATACTTTTTCAAATTTTACAAAATTACATACTTAATATAAAGAATAAAAATTCCACCAAAATCGAATAAGCAGAAAAAATAGTAGGGCTCTCAAGTCAATGCTTATTAAGACCTAAGCATTGTAAACACTTAATGCAGGTCTTTTGTGCATTTAATCTATGCATATAGATGCACATATTCAATATATTAATTGTATAATAGTAATAATTACTTCTTCATTAGCATTAGAGCATTCATTTTCTGTAATTAAATATTTTTAAAAATTTTAAGTGCCTGTATAATATTACAAGATATTGATCCCAATTATCCAATCCTGAAGGAAGTCAACCCAGAATTTTCATTGGAGGGACTGATGCTAAAACTCCAATACTCTGGCCACATGATATGAACAACCTTGGAAAAGAATTTGATTGGAAAAGACCCTGATTCTTGGAAAGATTGAAGGCAAAAGGAAAAGAGGGCAGCAGAGAATGAGATGGTTGGATGGCATCTCAGATTCAATGGACAGGAATTTGAGCAAACTCCAGGAGACAGTGAAGGCAGAGAAGCCTGGTGTGCTGCAGTCCATGGGGTCTCAAAGAGTCAGACATAACTTAGTGAGTGAACAATAACAAAACCACTTAATTGCTTAAGGGACCAGAAGAGTGTAGAGAATAAAAATTTTATGCTTTTTTATCTTGGCTCTTCCTCCTTTCATACTCAGTTACCTCAGGCAAGTTAATTACAATGTCTAGCTCAGTTCAGTCTCTCAGTCATGTCAGACTCTTTGGAACCCCATGGACTGGAGCATGACAGGCCTCCCTGTCCATCACCCACTCCTGGGGTTTACCCGAAGTCATGTCCATTGAGTCGGTGACGCCATCCAAGCATCTCATCCTCTGTCGTCTCCTTCTATGACCTTCAATCTTTTCCAGCATCAGGGTCTTTCCCAATGAGTCAGCTCTTCAAATCAGGTGGCCAAAGTATTGGAGTTTCAGCTTCAGCATCAGTCCTTCCAATGAACACACAGGCCTGATCTCCTTTAGGACGGACTGGTTGGATCCCCTGGCAATCCAAGGGACTCTCAAGAATCTTCTCTAACACCACAGTTCAAAAGCATCAATTCTTTGGCACTCAGCTTTCTTTATAGTCCAACTCTCACATCCATACATGACCACTGGAAAAACCATAGCCTTGACAGGACAGACCTTTGTTGGCAAAGTAATGTCTCTGGTTTTTAATATGCTGTCTAGGTTGGTAATAGATTTTCTTCTAAGGAGCAAGAGTGTTTTAATTTCATGGCTGCAGTCACCATCTGCAGTGATTTTGGAGCCCAAAAAATAAAGTCTGACACTGTTTCCACTGTTTCCCATCTATTTGCCATGAAGTCACTGGGCTGAATGCCATCATCTTCGTTTTCTGAATGTTGAGCTTTAAGCCAACTTTTTCAATCTCCTCTTTCACTTTCATCAAGAGTTTCTTTAGTTCTTCTTCGCTTCCTTCCTTAAGAGTGGTGTCATCGGCATATCTGAGGTTATTGATATTTCTCCCAGCAATCTTGATTCCAGCTTGTGCTTCATCCAGCCCAGAGTTTCTCATGATGTATTCTGCATATAAGTTAAATAAGCAGAGTGACAATGTACAGCCTTGATGTACTCCTTTTCCTATTTGGAACCAGTCTGTTGTTCCACGTCCAGTTCTAACTGTTGCTTCCTGACCTCCATACAGATTTCTCAAGAGGCAGGTCAGGTGGTCTGGTGAGATAGTGTGTATTAGAGTCTGGCACATTGTGAGCGTTTTATAAATGATAGCTCTTAATATTAAGAACCAACAGAGGATAGCTTGTGGCATGAGTGAGAGTGACCTAATATAAAGACCTAATTGCATTAGTGCATGTTTGCTAGCAGTAAGTCCCATATAACTTGATTCTAAGGATCCCTTGCAAACAGTTTTAATTTCTTAACAATTAGATTTATCTATGGTTCTGTTGGAGAAGGCAATGGCACCCCACTCCAGTACTCTTGCCTGGAAAATCCCATGGATGGAGGAACCTGGTAGGCTGCAGTCCATGGGGTCGCTAAGAGTCGGACATGACTGAGCGACTTCACTTTCACTTTTCACTTTCATGCATTGGAGAAGGAAATGGCAACCCATTCTAGTGTTCTTGCCTGGAGAATCCCAGGGACGGATGAGCCTGATGGGCTGTTGTCTATGGGGTCGCACAGAGTCGGACACGACTGAAGCGACTTAGCAGCAGCAGCAGCATGGTTGTGAACTTTGAATGGTCAAGTTAGTTGCTCTTGTGTGAGGTCAAGAATATATCTATCAATATACCTTCAATTAAAGAAGATAATATTAAAGAGTTTCTGTTTCTTAAGATTGAAAACAGCTAACCAAAATGTAATCTTCACCTAAAAAGAGTGAGGATGTGATTTCATTCATGTGAAAAAAAAGTTGCTCCAAGAATCAAGAATGACTTAGAAAAGTAAATGAACTGCATATAGAGAATACACAAATTATGTCAGAAATTCCCTTCCTAATTATGAGAGTGTTGTTGCAGGTATTCACATCTTTCCTTATTTATTTAATGTAACCCACTCCATATCATCTTGATCTCAGAAAAGTTACTTTCCTTTTTTTAAAGATGATTAGATTTAAATCTAAATTGAACTGAAATTTAATTGGATTCAATTTTTTTATCATAAATAGGGTAATAAAATTAATGCAAAACACAGTCTCATTATTAAAATAATTTCAAGAAATCATATCTTGCTCCTAATAAGCAACATTTGAAATTGCACTTGATCCAGATCTAGAATAATAAGTGACTTATCACTTTGGCAATTTTTTTCTTCATATATATGTGACTCAATACTCATCTTAGAAGGTGGTACAGTTGAATTAATAGTTATTACAGAAAACTTAAATTCTAGTTAAAACAGAAATATCATAACAAATTAATCATTCACATATATTTAATGGAAGAATGAAGTAAGTGTATTTCAAACTTGTGTGTGTGTGTGTGGTACATGCGCACTTAGTCATTCAATTGCAACCCCATGGACTGTAGCCCACCAGACTCCTCTTTCCATGGAGATTCTCCTGGCAAGAATACTGGATTGGGCTGCCATGCCCTCCCCTCCAGGGAGTCTTCGAAAGCCAGGGATCAAACCCAGGTCTCCCACATTGCAGGTGGATTCTTTACCATCTGAGCCACTAGAGAAGCCCCAAAATACTGGAGTAGATAGCGTATCCCTTCTCCAAGAGATCTTCCCAACCAAGGAATTGAACTGGTGTCTCCTGCATTGTAAGCAGATTCTTTACCAGCTGAGCTACCAGGGAAGCCCATTTTAACCATACAACTTTTAAATAAGGATGTATTATTAACATGAATGAGCAAAATAAAGCTCTTTCCTCATGGTAGCTTAGGTGAATAAATCAATCTAATTTGAAGGGAAAACTCAATCTAATAATCAATGGTACTTCATCATTATATGAAGTCCTCATTTCATTTTATCCTTTAATTTTTTATGCTTAAGTCAATTTGGATTTGAGTAATATTATCTAATATTAGATTTTTCTCAAATTGCTGTTTCACTATTACCTGTGTTTATGTCCTGCATTTGATAAATATGCAATTATTAATTTAATATACAATAGTGCACATTTATTTCTATTAATAAACTTTATTTTAGAACATTTGAGATTTACAGAGTAATGCAAAGATAGTACAGATGTTTACTGCATTACCACATAGTCTGTTTACCTTATTATTGACATCTTAGTCATTCAGTATTATACATTTGTTATAAATAGTGAACTAATATTGTACACCATTATTAACTAAAGTCCATATCATTCATAGTTTCTACACTTTCCCTATTCTTTTCTGTAGTTCCTATTGTCCTTTTTCTCTTCCTGGATTACATTCAAGGCATTTCTTATATTTAGTCACCACATCTCCTTAGGCTCCTCTTGCTTGTGATATAAATTCATTTTTTAAGGCCTCACATTTTACATGTGAGTTCTATGCTAAAAAATAAAAAAGAATATTTATACTCTCTTTTCCAATACAAACTAACTGGAAGAATTGGAAGAAGGTTGTCCCCACAACCTCAAGCTAATATACTAATATTTCTAAAAAGTAAGGAAGAATGATTAGAGTGGCAACAATCACTAGCTGTCTCTCAGTTACATTTTTTCCATCCTTATAGTAAGCAAATACATTAAATTTTAGCAGAACACACAGCTATCCAGCTAGGGTCTGAATTTTCCAGCCCTCTTGCAGCTAGGTAAGGCAACATGACTAAGTCAGGCCAACATTATGTGAAAGGAAGTAATGTTGAAGTAAATTCCAAGACACTTCCTTCGAATTCATGATTAGGTGTATCCCTTCTCCTTTCCATTGGCTAATGAGCTCACTCATTGCATTCAATATGAAGGCCATGAATCTGGGAGATGAAAGAGTCACAGGATGCAAGGGGTCTGATTTCTCAATAACTTCATGAAGTAGAATTTATCTCCTCTGCCCTACACAACTCACCTCTGTGCCATTTGAAAGGAAAGATGCAAACTTGGATACTACTAACACCCTTACAACCTTCAGTCTCTGTCACAATAATTTACCATCTACCATAACTCATGCAGTACAAAAAGAAATGGTTAGAAATTCAAATTTTCAACATACAAATGGAAAAGCTTAAATTTGAAAGTATTAGAATATTGCCAAAGATGAAACAGATAATGTTAAGTTATAACAATATAACTTATTTTGGAGTGCTCAACTGAAAAGCTTTGAAAAATAAATTTAATTTTATGTATAGCTTCATATTTCTATTGCTGTATGTGAGGAAGTTTTTACTTGAATTATTGCTAACTTCCTCTTATTGTTAACTGTAAATGTATAAAATAAAGATTTATTTTGAAGGGGGTTCCAAAAATGCCTTGAATTTTGGAATTAATTTGAAAGTACATGCCTCTAGCCATTATTTCCCTAAAGCAAAAGAGACTTAGAAAAAAAGATCTCAAAACAAGAGATACTATAAGAAGAAAATAACTTCAAAACTCTAAGAATCTATGCTGTCTGGAATAAAAATCTCCTGTTGTTTCATTAAATGCTTATTTTTCACATGTATAGGAATAGTTGAAACCATTCAGCCTTGGAACAATGAACATAAAAAGGAGGGGTATTTTAGTGCATAACTATTTGATAGACTGTGTATTTTCACTGTGTATTGCAGTTGGATCACTCAAAAACTCTTCTTTAGTTTCATAGTAGCATCATCCCTGAGGCTACTTAATGGGTGGTGTAACTCAGGTTAGGGGGTTCCTACTCCCCAGTGAGCTAGTTAAACTGAATTGGAAAGTCCAGTCCTATTGCCTGTGCAAAGCCTTCCCCATGACCTTCTTGTATCTAGGTACATGTAATACTGAGACCACTCTGCTTCTATGGCTTAATGGTCCATCTATCATGTCACCATACCAGGAATATCAGTTCTTTTTTCTAGTTTCCAAAAGCAGTCCAATTATATTTTTTGAGTTTTATCACATTTTTAAAGAGTTGTGGGAATTAAAAAAGGGGTCATGTAGTAGACTAAGAGGTCTAAATCCAGCAAATCTATTCTTCCTTTAAGCTCAAGTATATGTAGAGTAGCCTAAATTTTATTAGCTCCCATATCCAATTCATATTCCCAAATGCACTAAGAGTCTCAGAAATGATTTTTACCAGGTAATAGTATCCATTCAACTTAGAAAGCATCCAGTGCCAGATATAGTACCCTATTATGTTTGTTGTGCTCAGTCTCTCAGTCATATCTAACTCTTTGTGACCCCATGGACGTTAAGCCACCAGGTTCCTCTGTCCATGGGATTTTCCAGGCAAGAATACTGGAGTGGGTTGCCATTTCCTCCTCCAGAGGATCTTTCCAGCCCAGGAACTGAACCTGTGTCTCTTGGGTCCGCTACATTGGGAGGCGCATATATGCATGTATGTATGTATTTATTTATACCACTAAGCCTATAGTACTCCAACTTCTGCCCTTTTTTAAATATAATTAGCAAAAGTTATAATCTAAATAATTCTATTGGTCAGGATCAGTGACTTAATGAAAAGATAATAAAAAAATATGATAGATGAATGAAGTAGCTATAAGATGGTGAGACAAAATATAACCAAGTAATTAAGATACATAGATAATGTCATATATTTTTATTTTATTTAACAAGAAATAACCCTTTAACTATCATTGACTCAGTAGCTAAAACCTTTTAAGATTCTTTATGATAAATAGAGTATGCTTTTCATTTGTTTGCTTATTTGGTTCATTACTTAAATGACATTTTTGAATGCCAAAAATATTCAAATACTAGGAATTTCATATGAATCAATCTAACATGTAAGCAAAATTTTCTTTCTCTTCTAATCCCTAAATTTATTCTAATGGATTTAATCATCTATTAGTATACTGAAAGGATTCAGTACCCAAAGTTCAGGAGAAAAGTAGAAATGAATCCATCAGGAAAGGGTAAAAGTCAAGGTGATGATGAAAAAGAATTAGTTGTGAACAGAGAGTCATGGTACAGACCTAATATATGATGTATTAATTCTGCTGCAAGAATATAATAGAGCATAAATGTTCTGACTAGCTCTCAAAATAGAATTCAATTCAGTGCAATTCAGTTGCCCAGTTATGTCTGACTCTTTGTGACCTCATGAACTGCAGCACGCCAAGCCTCTCTGTCCATCACCAACTCCTAGAGTCCACCCAAACCCATGTCCATTGAGTCAGTGATGCCATCCAACCATCTCATCCTCTGTTGTCCCCTTCTCCTCCTGCCCTCAATCTTTCCCAGCATCAGGGTCTTTTTCAATGAGTCAGCTCGTCACATCAGGTGGCCAAAGTATTGGAGTTTCAGCTTCAACATCAGTCATTCCAATGAACACCCAGGACTGATCTCCCTTAGGATGGACTGGTTGGATCTCCTTGCAGTCCAAGGGTGTCCGGAGCCACATTAGGCATTACTGACAAAATGGATGCATGGCCCCAACCACCTCTCCTCATCCTGCAGGCAGGGTCCTGGGATTAAGGAGTTTGGTCTTGTGATTCTGACTTGTTCTTTCCTTTCTTCAGTTGAGTTAGCTGGAAAGAATGTTAAGGTGCTTATTGTTCTTGAGAGAAGCATGAGAAAGCACAAAGCCTTTTGCAGTTGTGCCCAGAAAATAATCTATAAAGTAACCATTTACATTTGTTAAAGGATCTTTACAAAGAATGTTCCAGGATGAGCATGTAGGCTGCAGCTTGAGGCCATGGGAAGGATTGTTATCTGAGACCTGTTTGTGAGGGGAATGTTTATGGCAAAAGAAGTTTGCTGAGCTTAAGATTTAGGAATAATTAAGAATAGCTAGAAGCCTTTTTAGGAGATAGTGAGCTTAAGATACTAGGGGCAAGCAGGATTTAGAAAGATAAGAAATAAACTGAGGAATGTGGTATGCAGCCCAGACATAAGCAGGAGTTACAATGTAATCACAAGTAAATACGATTCTGCCAGAATCGCTGAAGCAGGAACTCCGTTTGAAGGGCAACAAAGAGACAATAAATCTTGTCTTGTAGGTCTTCATAGAACTGTTCAACATCAGCTTATTCAGTGTGGAAGACAAAAATCCAGGCTGTCCTTTATTTAATATAAAATTGTTATTGCTATTGTGGTGAATCTGTAAGTAATCCTGCCTTCTATTATAGTCAAGTAGAAGCAACAGCTAAGTCGTAGAAATATTTAACAGTATCAGGCAAAAGCTATTAGCCTCAATTTGTCAACCAAAATACCTGATGTTATGCTCTAAAGGACAAAGAAAAACAAGGGTCCTTGTAGGTATAGACCAATTAGTGTGGCACAGAGGTACTATCTTCTAGGCTCCAAAAAAGAAAAGTTCTCTCATTTCCTGGAATGTGTGAACAGTTTATTCAATTGCATTCTGGCAGTGTCCTTATTTGAACCTCACTGCCTGGAGGAAAAGAAAAAGTCTTTTGCACCATTCAGACTCAAGAATCAGTCTGGAACAAACATCAGTACCTGACACCAAAAGAGCTTCTGTGGAGATAAAGAAGCTAATTTGTAAAGGCTGTTAGGCGATAGAACCTAACAAATACAGAAAAACAAACTAAATTGGATAGGGCATTAAAAGCTGAAGAAGCATGAAAATACTATAGCAGGATGCCATAAATGAGTTGCTCTGCAGAGGTCAACTTTGATTTTTTGTCTCCTCTGGAAGGATAAGTGTTCAACTGAATCTGTGTATAAGAAGGAACAGAAAAATCACTTTGCAGCCAATTTCCCTGGTGTTTCTTAAGGCTGGAAAAAAAGTACCTTTAGTAGTTTCCTCCAGTTATGAGTATATATTCCTTGTGAAGTCCACTTTCTGAGAGAAGGTGGTATAAGAAATTCTGATGTTCACGTGACTTTAACTAAACGGTATGGGTAATGGAGAACTGAAGATTACCACCTTCTGGAAAGGAAGAACTAATACTCCAGCCCTCATTTTCTGAGATAAGAAGGTAAAGAAAACTGTCAGATTGACAAGAGCACAGAGAAACTAGACCAAGATTAGCAACATGGCTGCCTGCAGGACAAAATTCCAAATAGAAAAAAAAGTTTAAATGAAAGATTTGGGTTCTTTAGATAGACAATGTTGAATCTGTCCCAAGTCTCCTTATCCTATCTTACACTCTACAAAGCAAATGTAAGTTGAGAAAATGTGGGATGGTGATTAAGAAGTAGAGAGCAACATATGAAAAAATTCAAAGGATGTTGTAACATATATATTAAGAGGAGAATCTATTTTTAGAGAGGAATTATCATATGTCAAATATGAGAGGTCAAATAAAATAAAAACAGAGAAATGATTGCTATTCTTGGCAACACAGACATCATAGGAAATCTTGATTACAGCAACCCTCAAAGAGAGTTGGCTACAGAAAACCAAATGGAGTACATGAAGGACATGTTAAATAAAGAGACAAAAACCATGAAAGGGAGCAGTAATTTCAAGAGGGGTGTGAAGTCAGCTTGAGTTGTCTTGTTAGAGGGAAATACTAGAACTTACATGAATGTAGATATAAATGATTCATCAAGCAGAGAAAGAGGAACTGATGACTCATGAGGGTGTAGGGAAGATGTGTGTAGGAAAGTAATGGGAGATTCATACCAAAGAGTTGTCCTTTTTCATATCAGGGACAAGTAACTAATCTGTGTGCAAACACAGATACTCCATGGGCTTCACTTCTGATGTCTGAAAATAAAGGAGGATGATGGCTTTTATTTTCTCAATTAAATATAAGGCAAGATCATTATCAGAGGAAGGGGAGAGGGAAGAGATTGTGAAGAAGGGGGTGACAGGACAAGACTTGAAATTGTCATTTTGGAGAATATTAAAGCATATTATAAACATATATTAAACTATTGGGTCCTACTGAATGCCCAATTTGCATTTGTGACCTTAAACTGAAGTGAGACTAGACAATATAGTAGTGAGTTTTCCCTCCAAATGTGCTCAAGTGCAACCCACAGATATTTGGGTTAACAAGGTAAGAGATTTTTCTAGAAGTATGTTATAGAGAAGTAATCATGAAAAAAGTTTAGGTTTCTTCAAAGCAGAGATTTTAATTATGGAACAGAAATCTAAATCTGAGTAAGGAGGGAAATGCAGGTATGATGAGGGTTACTGAATACAAAAATATAATTGGGTAAATTGACTGCACTGGATTTCAGTATAAAACATAGAATTGAGAGTTGAAGGTTATTATGCATGACTGAGTAGGTGAGGTGAAAATGAGAATAAATATTGCTTGAATTAATAGGATCAGTTTATGAATGTATGATCTACAGGAATATTGAAATCAATAAAGTCAATGATAGGGAAAATGGTGAAAATAAAAGGCGTGTGTCATGTGCTAAAATTATACATGAACAAGTAGAATCATCAGAGAAGGCAATGGCACCCTACTGCAGTACTCTTGCCTGGAAAACCCCATGGATGGAGGAGCCTGGAAGGCTGCAGTCCATGGGGTCACGAAGAGTTTGACATGACTCAGCGACTTCACTTTCACTTTTCACTTTCATGCATTGGAGAAGGAAATGGCAACTCACTCCAGTGTTCTTGCCTGGAGAATCCCGGGGATGGGGGAGCCTCGTGGGCTGCCGTCTGTGGGGTTGCACAGAGTTGGACACAACTGAAGTGACCTAGCAAAGTAAAATCATGCAATTTAGGTAGATGATAGCAATAGGATACTGGTAGCTGAACAAATCTTAAGGGAATTCAAAGAGAAGCTATGATTTTTGAAAAAGAATGGGTGTGTTATTTGCTCAGTCATGTCCAACTCTCTGTGACCCTATGGGCTGTAGCCCACCAGGTTCCTCTGTCTGTGGTAGTCTCCTGGCAAGAAATCTGGAGTGAGTTACCATTTCCTTCTCCAAGGGATCTTCCTAACCCAGGTCAAACCCAGGTCTCCCACACTGCAGGCAGATTTTTTACATCTGAGCCACAAGGAGAAATACACATGTGTACAAAATAAAAGATGCTTAGACCTTGGTAGAGTAGTACAACTTCCAGAAAATTATAAGAAAATATCTAGAAAAGCACATAAAGATAAACTTAAATAGTCATCAAGAGTGAACTAATGAAAAAAAAAAAAGAAGAAAGAAAGCAAGCTTGATAAAATCATATATTTTGCTACTATTTTTTTTTTTTAATACACAGTTTTCTATACTATTTTACCAAAGGAGAAAATGCTCATGGCATGGAATATGGAAAGAAAAAAAGCAAGATATCTATCAGCTCAAAAAGTATGCTTCATTTAAAAAAATACATATATTTAAATTAAAGTATAAAATTAACTATACCTTATCTTTGGCTGAAATAGAAATGTTTCCTTCCTTATATTTCATAGTATTCAAATTATAAGCATTCATCATATTTATAGCAATAATAGGAATTAATATATATTTATTTTTCTTGGACTTCCCTGTTGGTCCAGTAGTTAAGAATCTGTTCGCCAATTCAAGAGACACAGGTTCCATCCCTGGTCTGGTAAGATTCTACGTACCTTGAGACTACTAAACACATGGGCCACAGATACTAAGCCCGCGTGCTGCGACTACTGAAGCCCACATGTCCTAGAAACCATACTTCACAACAACCCAACAAAAGAAGCCACTGCATTGAGAAGGCTACGCACCACAGGTAGAGAGTAGCCCCAGCTTGTTGCAACTAGAGTAAGTCCGCACACAATGAAGGTCCAGCACAGCCAAAAATAAAGAAAGAAATGGTAGTGGTGGTGGTGGTGGTGGTGGTGTAGTTGCTAAGGCTAAGTTATGTTTGACTTTTGCAACTCTATGAACTGTAGCCCACCAGGCTCCTCTGTCCAGGAGATTTCCAAGGAAAGCATACTGGAGTGGGTTGCCATTTCCTTCTCCCGAGGACTTTCCAAACCAAGGGATTGAACTCGTCTCCTGCATTGTAGGCCGATTCTTTACCAACTTACTGACCATGGAAGCCCCAAATAAATAATTAATTAAAATTATGTGTGTGTGTGTGTGTGTGTGTGTATATGTATATATTCATTTTTTCTTAACATTTATTTAAAGGGGTTTCCTCTCATCTGAATTTGAATTTTAGAATATGATTTAACTTTAAAATAGAATATGCCATACACTGAGAAAATGTTTTAACTAAAGTTCAAATCTGTTCTTGTAGAAAATGTTTCCCTATCAACTGAACAGAATATTCTAAGTATATATATTTAACCCCATTTTATATCATTATGCTATAAAGATGAGATTTTATACATGGGTAACTTTAAAGTCCCCTTCCCTAGATAATTACTGAATGAAGTGAAGTGAAGTGAAGTCACTCAGTCGTGTCTGACTCTGTGACCCCGTGGACTGTAGCCCACCAGGCTCTTCCGTCCATGGGATTCTCCAGGCAAGAATACTGGAGTGGGTTGCCATTTCCTTCTCCAATTACTGAATGGCTAATGTTTTATTTTTGTGAAATAGTATTCTGAAAGGAGGAGTGGAGGATGGAAAGCTAAGCAGAGAAAGAGGGGAGGCAATCAAAGTTGCATTACTGAGTTGCATGTCAATAAGATGGACTGCTAGTTCAGTCTCACAGAACACAGAGTCAGATGAATATGTTTCAGAACTTTCTTTTGGGGAAATCAAGGGAGGAACAAATATCTGTCAACTCCTGATCTTCATTGGTCAAAATTTCATTCAATAGATTTTAGACTTCTGACCTCTATGTATGAAATTGACATCCCAAAATGTGAGTTTCTTTTGGGCATCAACAGAGAAGCCCTGATCAAGGAGAAAGGCATGTAGCATAGTACTGACTGGAGATTACAGAACATATGACTATAGCAGTGTCCAGGATAAGAGATGATAGTTGTACCTCTCGCATAAATTTGTCATGATTGGTTTTTCTTTAATCCCTGATGATAATGATACAAATCATAATCGGGGACTATTATTAGCTAACATTTCCAAAGATGAATCCAAATATGCAAATTAAACATATAAAAATAGACATTTTAATAGAATGTGATCTATTTTGAAATGGCTCTTTTATATTCTGTCCTTTACTCACAAGAGCAGTTTATTTTTTTTTTAATGAAAAAATGATGTTTATTCAATGAAAAAAATATAGACCATCATGTTACTAATTTCATTTAAATTACCAATACATGTGGAGACTAGACATGAAAAAGGTACAGGATTATAATGCCTCTGCTGGTCACAGATTACTTAAGAGTTCTGGAGCCTACTAAGCTAAGATGGATATGACAGCAATTCGCAGGTTCTGTTAAGATAGAGTCTTAATGATCTATAATGTAAAGATCTACACAGTAAAATAATTATTTTGAATTATGTTAAATGCACATATTTATGTATTAAATTGTTTTCATTTAATACAACAGAGCTAAACTCATAGCATGAACTTACATTGTTAGTTGTTATAAGGACTTTTGACACTGATAATTTTTCTTTTTCAATTCTGGTCCTTTACCTATTTTGCTTAAACTTTCAAAAGACATAGGTTCTTTTCATTGGGCCATCACATTCTTTTCTGTCAGCAGCCCTCCTCTAATATTTAGGGCAAAAATATATTAGAAATAATAGCTATGTGGCTGGACCTTAGATACTATTAGAAATAATAGTCTAAAGAATTTAGACAAACGTTCAGTTTATTTTATCTGTTTCAAAATGCCTAACAAGGTAAATCACTGATAAAACTCTACCTATCCTTGGATAGGATGTATTTCAATTGTGTCAGTTTGCAGATGAAGAAACAGGTTTACAGAGATTGAGTGACTGGTCAAAAGTAATAGAGTGCAATATAAGACTGAACTCTAAAATAATTCAGATGTCTTCCTTAAAGGTTCTTTGAATTAGGACTCCAGGGTTGTACATGATACAAAAGTCTATTTAAAATCTTTAACATAGGAAAGGGAATTACTGGTTCAAATAACTGACAGATTCTAGAAGTGAGACTAAGAGAACTAATTTTAAACGTAGCTATGGCTATCACAGTATCAGCCAATTTCTCAGCAAGAAACAGATTGCAAAATCAGACTAGTACACTTTTTTCAAAAAAAATTTATGGGATGATTTTAAAAGTATGTATTAGGCAAGATATCATAATCTACAAGAAATAATATAGCACCCCAAACAACAAAAACATATACCTGAAGTTGTTAAAGGTAATAGCTACTGAAAATGCCAAACAGAGAATATGTAAAGCATTAGAATATTAGCTAGATAGATTCACACATCAGGCAATGATGATATCCCCTCTTCAGGAAAGTACTCAATTAAAAATTTCTCAGTAAGTTCTACTTCTTTCCTCTAATCACCTGTGAAGTTTTCTAATTTTCCAACACAAGTGAAAGTCAGAAGGCAAGGGAACCCAATGATGTAACCCATACAGATTAGCCCCTTGAGAAGAATGGAAGATAGTTTCCATATCCCACCACATATCCTCTGTTCCTCTTAACCTGGACTAGTACCTTGGCTAGAAGGCATTCTTTACCTAGTAGATTGGCCCAAATCTCAATTCACTAATATACTTGGAGGTTATTTATTTACTGAGTTGAAGTGTTTTTTCATTGACCAAGACTTTTGAGCAAAGAAAGAAGTAGCCTAGTGAAATCCCTGTATTCTAAACATAGTTATCTTTGCCTCTATTAAAAATATTATTATTTTTTTTATCTCTTTCCCTCTCCCTATCAATTTCCATTCTAGTCTGTTTTACCTTGACTTTCTCTTTTCTCCTACTCTAATCCCTCTCCTCTTGCCACTTCACAGAACCCTCTTCCTTTTCATTCCTCCATCCTATCCTAAACACATTCCCCTCATTGGACAAAATATAGTTTATAAAATAGGCAGTTTTGCAAAGTATGTAGTGATGATGAACAACCTAATGGTTTTATTAGTTATAAATCTTAGCCAAGTTTAGAGTTACATAAAAGATGAGTAGAATAGTAAGATTTCTTAGCAGCTATCCCTGAAGACTTTTCTTTAAGATTGGTTGGTGAGGAATCCAATCTTGTAAACAGAAAAAAAGAAAAAAAAATCATTCCATAACCGATTGCACAGACTGCTTAACTAGAACCTTCCAAAAATACTCAGATCTCCATACACTTTAAGATACCACTGTCTTTTTTCCTCCTCTATTGATGGTCTTAAATGTAAAGTTACACATTTATTCAGAACATAGAAAAGAGTGGTAGACTAAGGACCCTCGAAATTTGAAGATCTTGCTGAGAAAATGTAAGATACTTTGACTCAGTAATTTAAAAAGATCAAATTAATTGCTCTTTAGATTACACTAAATAAATAAGTTCAAGATAAAGAGTAACAGCATGTCTAGACAAAGACACCTGTTGATACTGGTGAAAAGGAAAATTGGAATGATTATTCTTTTTTTCAGTTAGAAAATATATCATCTAAAACACAAAAGACAAACTTTACATGACATAGCATCCTTCTGTGTAATCTATCCACTATGGTTTTCCTGAAATTTCCCTAAGCACAAAAAAGAGATGTTCATG
This sequence comes from Bubalus bubalis, assembly GCF_019923935.1. Classification (NCBI taxonomy): domain Eukaryota; kingdom Metazoa; phylum Chordata; class Mammalia; order Artiodactyla; family Bovidae; genus Bubalus; species Bubalus bubalis. The sequence goes on along the minus strand of NC_059179.1, from coordinate 4,567,714 downwards.
TAACTGCAAATAACAAATTTCTAATTGATACCAAAGCTACACTTCCACCTCTAAACCCTAATGCCTATTCATCATTCTTTCCTCCTTTCAGGCATCAAAAAATTAACTGGTAAGCATTTTGAATGCCACTAACTCTGTCTCTATCTTAGCTTCATTATCACTAGTCAACACTCTCATTCACATACTTTTCTGCTTGGTTTTCCATTCCAGGGAATTATAACTGAAACAAGATAAACCTGGAGAATGGGATGCCAATATTAGATGTGTCAGAACATCCTGTTTCTTGCACTCCCAGAAGAAATGATAATTTGATGATGGCATAGATTAATTGGGTTTCCCTGGTTGCTTGGTAAAGAATCCGCCTGCAATGCAGGAGACCTTGGCTTGATCCCTGTGTTGGGAAGATCTCCTGGAAAAGGAAAGGGCAACCCACTCCTGTATTCTTGCCTAGGAATTCCCATGGACAGATCAGCCTGTAGGGCTGCAGTTCATGGAGTCACAATAAGTTAGACATGACTGCACAACTAAGATTTTCAATTTTTTTCTTTTTATCTTAATTAACTGCTATCTTATGTTTCCCCTATTAACATTTTAGATCTTGTAGCTGCTCCTTGTTTGCTCTGGGTAGAATATATTTCAGATATGGGACACATGGTGGAGGCTGAACCCAGTTGACTGGGTATGATCTCATGCTGCTACTGCTACTGTTAAGTCACTTCAGTCGTGTCTGACTCTGTGCGACCCCATAGACGGCAGCCCACCAGGCTCCCCTGTCCCTGGGATTCTCCAGGCAAGAACACTGGAGTGGGTTGCCATTTCCTTCTCCAATGCATGAAAGTGGAAAGTGAAATGTAAAAGTGAAGTCGCTCAGTCGTGTCCGACTCCCAGTGACCACATGGACTGCAGCCTACCAGGCTCCTCCATCCATGGGATTTGCCAGGCAAGAGGACTGGAGTGGGTTGCCATTGCCTTCTCCATGATCTCATTATAAGTATCCCCAAATCCAAGAAAAATTAGTTTAAAAAAAAAAAAAAAAAACTGCTACAACTTGCTTACATATCTTCCAATGCAATCATTATCCCCTATTGACTGACTGGAACACACTTCTACCCATCAAAAAGACAAGTAGTTACTTCTACTAATTGATGCTTTCAAGCTGTGGTGCTAGAGAAGCCTCCTGAAAGTAACTTGGACAGCAAGGAGATCAAATCAGTTACTGTTAAGGGAGAGTAACCCTGAATATTCACTGGAAGGACTGATGCTGAAGCTGAAGCTCCAGTGTTTTGGTTATCTAATGAGAATGGACGACACATTAGAAAAGTCCCTGATGCTGGGAAAAATTGCGGGCAGAAAGAGACGAGGGCATCACAGAGTGAGATGGCTGGACAGCATCACCAGTGCAATGAACATGAACTTGGGCAAACTCCAGGAGATGGTGAGGGACAGGGAGGCCTGGCGTGCTGCAGTCCACGGGGTCACAAACAGCTGGACATGACTGGGTGACTGAATAACAACTGTTGTGTACAAAATTTAAGATCCATTTAGTAGTCCTGGCATGCTGCAGTCCACGGGGGTCACAAAGAGTTGGACATGACTGGGTGACTGAATAACAACTGTTTTGTACAAAATTTAAGATCCATTTAGAAGACTAATCTTCCTCATTTCCCTGTAGCCCTCACCCTAATAGCATCCTATCTCTATTCTCAGAAATAGCAGCAGATCTACATGCTCTATTTTCTCTGAACAACCTATTTTTCTTCAGTTAAGAAAATTCAAGTGCCATCCATTGGTGTTGGTGTTTAGTCTCTAAGTCGTGTCTGACTCTTTTGGAACCTCATGGATGGTAGCCCACCAGGCTCCTCTGTCCATGGGATTTTCCAGGCAAGACTACTGCAGTGGGTTACCATTTCCTTCTCCAGGGGACGTCCTCAACCCAGGGATTAAATCTGCATCTCCTGCATTGGCAGGAGGATTCTTTACCAGTGAGCCACCAGGGAAGCTATTATGCCCTTAAAGTTTTACAAAAATGTCCTCTAACTTCCTGTAATTATTTCACTATGGCCTTAGAAACATTAAATCTGTTGTTTAGACTCCTACCTTATACAATACATGGGTGACTGCTTTGTGCCAATATGAGCCTAAGGATAACCAGTGCTATAACAAATAGGCCCTGATGATTCTTACTGTGACTGCAAGACAACCTCAGCAATAGCCATCAGGAAACTTAAAAAGAAAAAAAAAAACAGGTTATTACTTAACAAGTCCTAGAAATTATATGACATACTTTGGTCTGTCATATATGGTGGTGGGGGTTTGGGGGCATGTAGGCCCCAAGTTCTGCTTTTATTGAGATCTACAGTGAGGACCTCAATAAAAGCACAACTCTTGAATTGTGAATTTCAGACACAACAGTGGGAATGAGTGAAGTAAGCCAGAAAGAAAAACACCAATACAGTATACTAACGCATATATATGGAATTTAGAAAGATGGTAACAATAGCCCTGTATACGAGACAACAAAAGAGACACTGATGTATAGAACAGTGTTTTGGACTCTGTGGGAAAGGGAGAGGGTGGGATGATTTGGGAGAATGGCATTGAAACATGTACAATATCATATATGAAATGAGTCGCCAGTCCAGGTTCGATGCACGATACTGGATGCTTGGGGCTGGTGCACTGGGACGACCTAGAGGGATGGTATGGGGAGGGAGGAGGGAGGAGGGTTCAGGATGGGGAACACATGTATACCTGTGGTGCATTCATTTTGATATATGGCAAAACCAATACAATATTGTAAAGTTAAAAAATAAAAGAAAAGAAAAAAAAAGAAAACAAAAATAGTGGAAAGAGAGAGAGAGAAAAAAAGTAGCCCTCAGATTTATCAAAATTAATCAAGATCTCTAAAACTAAGGAGTCTGGTAGAGAAAGGATGAAGCTTGGCTCTTCATGGAGTCTGTGGCTGGTAGTGTATTTACCAGAGACACCCATCTTTGAAGTAGGTACCTGGGAAGCCAAAGTTTAAATCAGACACTTGCATTACCAAAAGAAAAGCCAATTGTCAGATCTTATAATGATCTCCCAGTATACTCTCCAGTCTGAGAATCTTGCAGATTTGATTCCCTCTATTTGCTGACAAATTAACATACAAAGGACAGAAAATCTCTAAAGATGTATTTCAATTTTATCATGCCGAAGTGCATTTTACAGACCATAAAATCACATAAAATGGAAAATCTTTCTCCTCAAATATTGGACAGACTATTCATGACTTCCCCTAACCAATGAGCAGAAGACAACATAGTCAATTTCTTGGTCCCATAGGATACCATAGACCTTGGATTCCTAAAGTCTTCAAACTGGATGCCACTTCATTATGATCTTACTAAACTTTTCTTACTTAAACCTTGCCCTTAACAGATGCACTGTCTTCTGAACTTAAAGCTTCCTCCTTCAACCCTCACCCCATACCACATATTTAGACTCTTGAACTACTATCCACCTTTCTTTCTATTTATATTTTTGACCCTGAACAACAATAGTGTGAACTGTGCATATTCATTTACACACAGATATTTTTTAAATAAATACATTTGAAACATTTTTTTGATATTTGTGACAATCTAAAAAAGCTGGCATATGAATTAGGTAGCCTAAAAGTATCAAAAAATTAAGAAAGTGTTAGACATGTCATATACATGCAAAATATATGTAGATACAAATCTTTCCTTACATAGATATAAGGTGAGAGATAGTAAATCTAAAATGAACAATGTTTTTGTTTTCTTACTGTTTTAAAACTTTGCTTTCAAAGTTACCATATAGTATGTCTCTCTTATAATTGGAGAAACTGCATATCAGCCTGTCATCACGTTTTTTTTTTTAATGCAACAATGTTTTCAATAATTTATTATTAATATAACTGTAATATTGTATGCCATAAAAATTTTTAAATGATTCGTTCATTTGAGTATAGGGTAGGCTCCCATAAAGCAGTCAAAATGCTGCTTCTTTATTATTAATGCATGAATCATTATACTTGTAAATAATAATTTCTTTCCACAGTATCTTTTCATTTTTGATGTTTAGTGTTAGTAATACATATAACATCTACAGTGTTTTGTATCATATAATTATATATGTACTGACAGACAATTTGTCTTATAAACAGACAACATACACTTAGGATACCAATAAATACAGTACAGTACTATAAGTGTATTGTCACTTCTTTATAAGTATCTTAATAACATTTTTTCTAGCTTACTTTATTTTAAGAATATAGTATGTGACTCATATAACACACAAACATATTAATTGACTGTCCCTACTATTGGTAAGGCTTCTAGTCAATAGTAGGCTATTAGCAGTTAAGTTTTAGATGAGTCAAAAGTTATTCACTGAGAATGAGTTTTTCACTGTGTTGGAGGTAGGAGTACCTACTTCCCAAGTTGTTAAAAAATATCAAAAGATATTTAAGATTGGGACAAGCTTTGGGGACTGTAACTCAACAGCTCGGTGGACATTACAGATCCAACACTTATGTGTCATTCTTTCATCTGAACCTGAAATAAAAGCCTATATTATTTTTCTGCTATCAGGGGCAACAGCCATAGCAACAGCAGAGTTAGCTGAAGCCTCTGTACTTAATTCCTGCTTAACCTCAAGGTCCCTCATGTGGGTTAGACCTTTACTTTTGACTAAAAACATCTACCATTGTTATGCTTCTAAAAGGACCTTCTATGAAATACTTCTCTTTTCACTCATGCAAATTTTTATCATTGCAATATCTTAAACTTCTATTTTTCTTCCTTTCCCCAAAGAGGGTTACCTCAATGACTGTCCTACACTTATACAGAATTTTCCTTCTCTCTTTCTGACCTCCTATAGACAATCTATTGGCTATAGAATTGTAAATGTATGTGTAGAGCTACTCACTTAACAAATCATTTAAAAATAGTTAGTAAAATTCATGGGATGCTGTGGTGGAAGTTATCACTAAAGTTTCTAAGACTGAAACCAATGCTTTCAAGAATTTTGAAGGGTATGAGATTTACCCTATTTACAAGCTTACAAGTTAGCCTGTCACAGTGTCAAGAAAATGATAGCATAAAATATAGAACTCCTGAATCAGGAAGAAAGGACAGTTTATCACTCAAAGCCCTAGCAGTAGTCTGTATATCAGGATATTTGAGTTAGTGCCTCTTGCCTCAAGTCCCATGAGATCAAGGCAGATGGAATCAGATGGAAGTTTGCACAATTAACAGTTCCACTCCAGGAAAAGAAACATCATAGTAAGGAGTCTTCATCCTTTAGAAATGGGTGGTAAGCATGCTTGTTTGTTCTTTGCTTCAAAAGGAAATACTATACCTCTCTTTTCATGCTAATTTCTGCACAAACATTGTTCGAAAGGTTGTTTAAAACAAATGCCTTCAACATCAGAGTTGTAAGATGTACAGTTCAGTTCAGTTCAGTTCAGTCACTCAGTCGTGTCCGACTCTTTGCGACCCCATGAATCACAGCACGCCAGGCCTCCCTGTCCATCACCAACTCCTGGAGTTCACTGAGATTCACGTCCATCGAGTCAGTGATGCCATCCAGCCATCTCATCCTCTGTTGTCCCCTTCTCCAAGAAAGACAAACCCATGAAGAATTGTCTCTTCACAGATATGAGAGGTGTAGAGTTAGAGAACTGAGTAAATTAAGATAGAGGTCACATAATGAGATTCACTTTCCCTGAGGATCAAGTAAAGGACTATAAGAGAGACAATGAAGGACTGAGAATTTTCCATGGTGATCTCCACATATCTCTATCATTTCAGCTCTTTCCCAAACTCCTCCTGCAATGACTTTACCTTCTAACACATCCTCTTATCTCTGCTGATAAAATCCAATTTGACCAATCAAAGGCAGAAAATCTGCAGTCAATTCTTCCCACTTCTGAGACTAATGTTTACTTTTTTTTTTTCAAACTGAGCTTATTTTCATGGTACCCTTCCTACTAAAGCCCCATAACATATTTCACCTTCTCTCCAAAGACAGATGTTTCTTTTAAGTGTTGTCACATCTGATATTTTTAAAGAAAGACTAATGCCAACAGTGCTCTCGCTGATTTTCTTTCATACTGTTTATTTATTTATATAATAAATATGCATTCATTTAACAGATATTTATGTATCCAATTTGAATCTAGGATCTAGGATGCGGAAATGTGTTACTTGAGGTAAGTGGTCAGGAGAAACATGAAATTCAAAGAGAATTTTTAAAGAATATAATTGTGCCAGTCATGCTCAAATCTGAAAAGGAGTGGTCAAGGCCTAAGGCAAATAGTGAAAGCAAGCCTCCAATACTAAGATTGCTAGAACTATATCAGAAAGAGCATAGAGGCCATTGGGGCTACTTATGACTCAGAAAACAAGATAAAACTGTAAGTCATGTGAAACTGTATTGATTAGTAGTCACAACTTGAGGAGATAGACTACCTGGGGGGAAAGCCCAGCTTTGTCAGATTACAGAGCATCAGTTCAGTTCAGTTCAGTTCAGTCACTCAGTTGTGTCTGACTCTTTACGACCTCATGAATTGCAGCATGCCAGGCCTCCCTGTCCATCACCAACTCCCAGAGTTCACTCAGACTCACGTCCATGGAGTCAGTGATGCCATCCAGCCATCTCATCCTCTGTCGTCCCCTTCTCCTCCTGCCCCTAATCCCTCCCAGCATCAGAGTCTTTTCCAATGAGTCAACTCTTTGCATGAGGTGGCCAAAGAACTGGAGTTTCAGCTTTAGCACCATTCCTTCTGAAGAAATCCCAGGGCTGATCTCCTTCAGAATGGACTGGTTGGATCTCCTTGCAGTCCAAGGGACTCTCAAGAGTCTTCTCCAACACCACAGTTCAAAAGCATCAGTTTTTCGGCACTCAGCCTTCTTCACAGTCCAATTCTCATATCCATACATGACCACAGGAAAAACCATAGCCTTGACTAGATGGACCTTTGTTGGCAAAGTAATGTCTCTGCTTTTCAATATGCTATCTAGGTTGGTCATAACTTTCCTTCCAAGGAGTAAGCATCTTTTAATTTCATGGCTGCAGTCACCATCTGCAGTGATTTTGGAGCCCAGAAAAATAAAGTCAGCCACTGTTTCCCCATATATTTCCCATGAAGTGATGGGACCGGATGCCATGATCTTCGTTATCTGAATGTTGAGCTTTAAGCCAACTTTTTCACTCCCGACTTTCACTTTCATCAAGAGGCTTTTGAGTTCCTCTTCACTTTCTGCAATAAGGGTGGTGTCATCTGCATATCTGAGGTTATTGATATTTCTCCCAGCAACCTTGATTCCAGCTTGTGTTTCTTCCAGTCCAGCATTTCTCATGATGTACACTGCGTAGAAGTTAAATAAGCAGTGTGACTATATACAGCCTTGACGTACTCCTTTTCCTATTTGGAACCAGTCTGTTGTTCCATGTCCAGTTCTAACTGTTGCTTCCTGACCTGCATACAAATTGCTCAAGAGGCAGGTCAGGTGGTCAGATATTCCCATCTCTTTCAGAATTTTCCACAGTTTATTGTGATCCACACAGTCAAAGGCTTTGTCATAGTCAATAAAGCAGAAATAGATGTTTTTCTGGAACTCTCTTGCTTTTTCCATGATCCAGTGGATGTTGGCAATTTGACCTCTGGTTCCTCTGCCTTTTCTAAAACCAGCTTGAACAATAGGAAGTTCCCAGTTCACGTACTGCTGAAGCCTTTACTAGCATGTGAGATGAGTGCAATTGTGCGGTAGTTTGAGCATTGTTTGGCATTGCCTTTCTTTGGGATTGGAATGAAAACTGACCTTTTGCAGTCCTGTGGCCACTGCTGAGTTTTCCCAATTTGCTGGCATATTGAGTGCAGCACTTTCACAGCATCATCTTTCAGGATTTGAAATAGCTCAACTGGAATTCCATCACCTTCACTAGCTTTGTTCACAGTGATGCTTTCTAAGGCCCACTTGACTTCACATTCCAGGATGTCTGGCTCTAGATGAGTGATTACACCATCATGATTATCTGGGTCGTGAAGATCTTTTTTGTGCAGTTCTTCTGTGTATTCTTGCCACCTCTTCTTAATATCTTCTGTTTCTGTTAGGTCCATACCATTTCTGTCCTTTATCAAGCCCATCTTTGCATGAAATTTTCCCTTGTTATCTCTGATTTTCTTGAAGAGATCTCTAGTCTTTCCCATTCTGTTGTTTTCCTCTATTTGTTTGCATTTATCGCTGAGGAAGGCTTTCTTATCTCTTCTCACTATTCTTTGGAACTCTGCATTCAGATGCTTATCTCTTTATTTTTCTCCTTTGCTTTTTGCTTCTCTTCTTTTCACAGCTATTTGTAAGGCCTATATAGAGAGCATAATGTTGGGAAAATAACACTTCTGTGACATGATATCCTCATACGCAAGATGGACATAAAAGTACCTAAATATTTGTACTTTTTTGAGAGGGTTAAATTAATTGAGAGGATTAAATTGATTCATTGACATCTTGGTTGTGATATACACAGACTCAATAAAAGTTATGGAAACTAATATCCAATACCAGATCCTGAAGGACCTTTTGCACTGTGCTGTGTCACTTCAGGAGTGTCTGACTCTTTGCAACCCTGTGGGCTATAGCTCACCAGGCTCCTCTGTCCATGAGATTCTCCAGGCAAGAATACTGCAATGGGTTGCCATGCCCTTCTTCAGGAGATCTTTCTGACCCAGGGATCTAACCTATGTCTCCTTCATGAAGGATCTTCTAGAATTTGGTAAAAACATTTTGCATTAGCACCTTTACAAATCAAATGAAAATATAAACATTTCCCTACATATGGTGTGTTTATAGGTTCAAGTTTTTAAACTTTAAGGTTAGGAAAACAGTAGTAGCAACCCTCTTTACCATAGCCAAGACATGGAAACAACCCCAGTGTCCATCAACATATGACTAGCAAAAAATTGTGATCTATATATACAATATAATATTTATCAGCCATAAAAAGAATGAAATATTGTCACTTGAATCAACATGTATAAACCTAGAGAATATTATACTAAGTGAAGTCAGCCAGAGAAAGACAAATATATGATATCACTTATGTGTGATATAAATGAATCTGTATACAAAACAGAAACAATCTCACAGCCATAGAAAACAGACTCATGGTGACCAAAGAAAAAAGAGAAAAAGGAAAGGGATAAATTAGCTATCTGAGATTAATAGGCACTGCTATACATAAAATTGATAAGCAGCAATAATTTAATGTATATAACAGGGAGCTACATTCAATATCTAGTAATAACTTATAATGGAAAATACTTGAAAAAATATACACATATACGTGTAACTGAATCACTTTTCTGTATACGTAAAACTGGCACAATATTATAAATCAACTATACTTCAGTTTCTCTATATATTAATCTAAGTGTTTCATAGATATAACTGTACTCACTGACAGGCTATTTCATATAGTTCACACTAGTCAATAAAAAAGTTTAAAATCGATTTATTATTGATGGGAGAGGAGAAGGAATGATTAGAAAGAAATTTTAACTCACTTTTAAGTATAGATCTTGTATGGACCAGCCTAAGTGAATTCAAATCTTCAAATAAAATTCATAATTATTCTTTGAAAGACAGCTATGAGAAAGTTAATTTACAACAACTGCCTTGTTTCTTGACTTTTTTTTTTAGTTACCCCAAATCTCTAGTGTAAATTAGGGGTCATTTTTGATGTTGTATATTCTATGATTTTGACAAATGTACAAGGAAATATATGCACTATTACAATATATCATACAGAATAGTTTCACTGCCCTGAAAGTCTTCAGTATTCTCCCTTACCATTTCTCCCTCTTCTCTAATTCCCAGCAACAATTGATCTTTTTATTATCATCATAGTTTTGCCTTTTCTAAAGCATTATATAGTTGGAGTCATTCAATATGTAGCCTTTCCAGTTTGGTTTCTTTCACTTAATAATATGCATTTAGGGCTTCTCCATGTTTTTCATGACTTGATGACTCATTTGTTTTTAGCACTGAATAGTATCCCATTTTATGGGTGTATCATGGTTTATTTGCCCATTCACCTACCAAAGGATACCTTGGTTATTTTCAAGCTTGGGCAATTATGGATAAAGCCACTATAATCATTCATGTGCAGGTTTTTGTGTGGCCATAAGTTTTCAACTCATAGGGTAAATTCCAAAAAACACAATTTCTTGATTTTTGTGTCTGACAAAATTTTTTACCCTTACTTGTTTCTAGAACATTCAAAGGGGCTCTATTACATGGTATATACATAAAACTGATTTTCTGCAATACATGTTTGGAAAAATTGTTAGGAAAGAACATTATATCCCTTGGTGAATATAAGCAAGTAGGTGAAGTGCCACCAAAAGCAACATCATTCTTCTTTCTGTAGAGAGTAATTTCCACCATTGCCTGATGTAAGACAGTAGTGGCATTTTAAATTTTAAAAGAAAAAAAAAATCACATAATTCCTACTGATTAGGATAACAGAGCACTCAGGCACTTTACTACAAAACCATTCTCTTACACATCCTGGAACTCTAAAGCATTTGCATCCACAATTTCATATTTATAAATTTCTACTCCAGTTTGAAAAGGTCAAAATTTTTTAAGTTTTTGTTAAAATAGGAAGACACTACAAAAATAAACAGAAATAAAATAGAAATTTGGGCCATTATAGTGTTTCATATAAAAATTCATAGTGACTGAATATATGACAATATATTCATGCAAATTGTTTCCTAGTTACATTGAAGTAGATAGTTACACTGAATTCTACTAATGAATGATGCTCTGACAAATTCTAGTTATCTTTGTTTTAATGTAATTAGGTTAAGACTGTAAGCATTTACTTTCCAGAGTAAGGCCAGGGGAGTTAATGCTGTCTGGAAAGAGACTACAAGATTCTTTTCAATAAATCCTTGCTGATTTTATTGTTTCATCATTGTTTGGCTTTAAGCCAAGTGTTGACAAGCAATGTATTATAAAAACATATTTGGGAAAAATATGTTTGAGATATAAAATACTCTGCTACTCTTATGAGAGGTTTTGGCATAAGAGAAAAGTATATGCTTTAGGAACACACAGGTCTGGATTAAATTGATGCTTAATCATTTAATCACTCTGTAGCCTTGAAGGAAAAAAAAAAAAAAAAAAAAAACAAACCTTAAGCCGCTGGAGTTTAAGTTGAATTACTAATAACAATTGTTAGAAAGATTAAATGAGGTAATGTATAGAAAAGTAGAAAAGTAGCTCTAGTCAAGGTCACTTTTCTTGTCAAGTTTGTCAATTGCTTTCATGTTGCCAAATGCAAGGGTAAATTCTCAGTCTTCATTGTATTTGAAGTATCAGTGACTTTTGACAGAATGGATTACTTCTGTTTCTGTGAAACTTTTTCTTTATTAGGATTCCAAGACCCCATACCCTCTTTGTTTTCCCCTATTTAGCTGATCACTCCTTCTAAAACTTCTTTTCTGGTATTTTGTCTCCCTGATAAGGGAATTTCTCTTCTATTCTCTATCTGCATTCACAGATCTATGTTGATGAACCCTAAATTTATATTTTCAGCCCTGACCTCTTCCCCAAACTCTAGATCCATACATAACACTACCTTTTAGTCATGTCTACTTTGATGTCTAATAGATAACCAGTAGGTGGCTTAAACTTAATATTATAAAGAACTGAATTATGGATATTCTTCTCTCAAATGTGTTCCAGCTATTGTCTTACTCATCTTGGTTTTTGGCAACTTCAATCCCTCAGTTGCTCAATGCAAAACCTTAGATCTATGCTTTCGGTTCAGTTGTTTACATGCCACATCTAATGGATCAAGAAATCCTGATGGCACCCACTGGCTCTAATTCCTAAGTTATGTAGAATCTTACCACTTCTCTGCCCCTCCAGTGCTGACCTCCTATCCAACCAGCATTATGGCCCCTATAGATTTAAGCATTAACATCTCATCAATTTTCCCTGTCTCTGCTCTTGTTTCCCTATAGTATATTACCAACACTTTGTGTAGTATCAGCTTAGTTCAGTTCAGCTGCTCAGTCATATCCTACTCTTTGCGACGCCATGAACCGCAACACGCCAGGCCTCCCTGTCCATCACCAACTCCCGGAGTCCATCCAAACCAACGTCCATTGAGTCGGTGATGCCATCCAACCATCTCATCCTCTGTTGTCCCCTTCTCCTGCCCTCAATCTTTCCCAGCATCAGTGTCTTTCCAAATGAGTCAGCTCTTTGTATCAGGTGGCCAAAGTAATGGAGTTCAGCTTCTACATCAGTCCTTCCAATGAACACCCAAGACTGATCTGTTTTAGGATGGACTTGTTGGTTCTCCTTGCAGCCAAGGGACTCTCAAGAGTCTTCTCCAACAACACAGTTCAAAAGCATCAATTCTTCTGTCCTCAGCTTTCTTTATAGTCCAGCAAAGCAATTAAAATAGTGCTTTAAAAATCAACATAATAGCATGTAAGTCCTCTACTCTGTATCCTGCAGTACATCCCCATTTCTTTAAGAATGTGCTTCTAAGTCACTTCAGTCCTGTCCGACTCTGTGCGACCCATGGAATGCAGCCCATCAGGTTCCTCTGTCCATGGGATTCTCTAGGCAAGAAGACTGGAGTGGGTTGCCATGCCCTCCTCCAAGGGATCTTCCTAACCCAGGGATTGAGTCCGTGTCTCTTAAGTCTCCTGCATTGTCAGGAGAGTTCTTTACCACTAGAACCACTTCTCCATTTCTGTAAGAATAAATTCCATTAATGGCCCATAATTCCCTACATGATACTTTCTCCCACTCCTTTCTGTCTTTCCTCTGTTACTATCCCAGACACTTAAAATACTCCACTGTAGGGCCTTCTAATAGTCCTCTAAAACACCAATCCACATTCCAGCATTAGAGATGTTGAACTGGTTGCTCACTCTTACTAGAGGTCCTTTTCCACATAGGTGTATAGCTAATCCCCTCCATCCCTTCAAGTCTTGGCTTAAATGTTAGTTTCTTAATGACACAAATGAATCATCTCTACCCTCCACCTTCCTATACCAGATCTTACATATCCTGCTTTACTCTGTTCTTTTTCAAAACATTTACCTCACTGTGAATCATATACTGATGAGGTGCCAAATCATGCCTTCAAAGGAAAAAATACTAGTGATATCTGTCATCACTATCGAAAGGAGATATTTGTTGTCTCAGACTCAGTATATTGTGCCTACTTATTTTTCAACCATTATACACCTGGGATCTCAGAACATACTCTCTAAGATTAACATCACTTTTAAAATGTATATTGGTTCTCTGGTTCTTGGCCATCTGCTGTCCTCTGATTTAGTATTCTGTTTAATTTAGAGGTAATACTATGTAGGTCATCATTTGATATTTATGCTTTGTGAAAATTTAAAGATAGCTAGACTTAACTTAGCAGTTCAAAAGAGATTACATTGATCAGCCTAGTGATTGAGAGACTGTTTCTATCTGTGCTCATTTTTCTAAGTCTATTGTTCATTTTTTGTTCTCATTTTTAATCTTAGAATAGTCACCCTTGGCATGTAACTTGTGCTGACAAGACCACAGGTAGAACCTCTAAAGCTTATAAAATTGCAGAATCTTAAGGAAAGCAGGTTTAGCATGTTTACCAGACTCTTTAAAAAAACCTAATAAGAAGATGAGCTCTTACATGTTTTTAATTAAGGGACAAGATCTTAGCTTAATACAGTAGTCATTTATGTGGCCCCTCCTAAGTGCCATTAGGAAATTCTGCTTTTTGCTCTTTTAGATTTAACACACTAACAATAATAACTCATTGTCTTGTGGACAAGGCAAATTGACAAGAATATGAAGTTTTTGTTGCTGTTCTTCTATAATAAGGCTTCTGATCTCTAGGAAAAAAGCAAATATGCCAAGTTTAAAATAGTCATTTTAATATGGGAATTATTTTTAATATTAATGTCATCATTTTACTGTTTGACAATTAAGTATTTAGAAATCAAGAAAAATATTAGCTAAAATCTACAATGGAGGTATTCAAAGGTTAAAAATATAAACTATGCTTAAATATACAGTATATATAATAACCTGTCATATGAAAAAAGACTAGCAATTATTTTGATAAACAACTGATATACTGAACAACCATTGAGTTTCATCCTTTGTAGCCTAATTTACTTTTTGATACCTTATTAAAAATACCCACTAAATACTGTTATATTAAAGACTGAACATCTAGTACCATAATATTAATGATTATAAAGAATATAATCAGAAATTTAATAAAGGATGTTTCATTTCTAACCACTTTCTAACTTCCATACTCTCCCCTATCTTTCATTTCTGCCTTATATCTTGGTAAGTCTTACTATAGCTGGTATTAATTTCAAACTATGAAAGCCCCAGCCCACATGAAGTTAGGAATCCTCACCCCAGTTCCTTCCCAAAACACAGTAAAAACAAAGTCAGTCTTTTTTCCCTGTTCTCTCAAGCCATTTTCAGACCTGCTTGGGAGGCTGCCTTGTTTCCCCAAAATCTTTTTTGGTGTGTGCTATTAATAAATATTTTTCATAATTTTTGTATTAAATGTGTGACATCTCCAAATCTAAACAAAATTGGGGTAGGGGATTACAAATCCATTCCTTTATCACAGCATGACCACAACAAGGAGACTAATTGAACAACAATGAAGTACAAGAAAACGCTCTCAATGAAATTCCTATCTGAGCTTTTAAGTTAGTGACACCCACATAGCAAAAAAAAAAAAAAAAAAAAAAAAAATAACAGTGACCTGAAACTCATAACATATTAACACATAAATGGACTTCCCAGGTGGCTCAGTGGTAAAGAATCAGCCTGTCAAGCAGAAGACGTGGGTTTGATCCCTTTGTCAGGAAGATTCTCTGAAGAAGGAAATGGCTATCCACTCCAGTATTCTTACCTGGGAAATCCCATGGACAGAGAAGCCTCGTGGGCTACAGTCCATGGGGTTGCCAAGAGTTGGACACGACTTAGTGCTAACAACAAGTCATGAATATATTTACATAAATATAATAAATTAGCATCATGTTGACATACTAGAAGGATCAATAGGCTATAAGTTAAAAAAAAAATCTAAGCCTATCCACTAAATAGTTACATGATTTGGGGCAAGTTACTACATATTCTAGCAAATGTTCCAATTTCTATTAAACAAGAAATTGAAGAGCACCATATTTCTTTTCAATCTTATGATTTGTAAATTTGCCTTTTATTTTCAAGGAGAATTCTTAAAAAAAAACAAAAACAAAACAAAACAAAAAAAAAAAACTCTTGCAGTACCAATAGTGAAAATACTCTTGGCCATGATATTGAGAAACAACAAAAGAATGAGGATGTTGCAAACAAACCAATCAGGAAGGCTTCATCACCAAAATATACAAACAGATCATACAGCTCAATATCCAAAAATTGAATTGAAAAATGGGTGGAAGATCTAAATAGATATTTCTCCAAAGAAAACATACAGATGGCCAGAAAACACATGGAAATATGCTCAGCATCACTAATCATTAGAAATCCAAATCAAAGCTACAATGAGGTATCATCTCCCACCAAACATGGTCCACTGAAGAAGGAATGGCAAACCACTTCAGCATTTTTGCCTTGAGAACTCCATGAACAGTATGAAAAAGCAAAAAGATATGACTCTGAAAGATGAGCCCCCCATGTCAGTATGCACTGGAGAAGAGTGGAAAAATAGCTCCAGAATGAAGAAGCTAAGCCAAAGTGGAAACAATGTCCAGTTGTGGATGTTTCTGGTTGTGAAAGTAAAGTCTGATGTTTTCAAGAACAATATTATGTAGAAACCTGGAATGTTAGGTCCATGGATCAAAGTAAATCAGATGTGGTCAAGCAGGAGATGGGTAAGAGTGTACATCAATATTTTAGAATGGATGGGAATGGAAGAATTGAATTCAGATAACCATTATATTTACTTCCATGGGCAAGAGTCCCTTAGAAGAAATGGAGTAATCCTCTTAGAAAGACTCAACACAAGGGTCTGAAATGCAGTACTTGGGTATAATCTCAAAAACAATAGAATGATCTCAGTTCATTTCCAAGGCAAATCATTCAACATCACAGTAATCCAAATCTATGCCCCAACCACTAATGCTGAAGAAGCGGAAGCTGAAAAACTCTATGAAGACCTACAAGATTTTCTAGAACTAACATCAAAAAAAAAAAAAAAAAAAAAGATGTCCTATTCATCATAGGGGATTGGAAGGCAAAAGTGGGAAGTCAAGAGATACCTGTCAGAATGGCCATCATCAAAATGGCCACTTTGTTGATGCAAACAATTAATGTTGGAAAGGATGTGGAGAAAAGGGAACCCTCCTACATTCTTGTTGGGAATCCAAATTGGTATAACCACTATGGTGAACAGAATGGAATTCCCTTAAAAAGCTAAAAATAAAAGTACCATATGACATGACAATCCCATCCTTAGGCAGATACCTGGAGAAAACCATAATTTGAAAAGATACATGTATCCTAGTGTTCACTGTAGCACATTTTACAATAGCCTGGACATGGAAGCAGCCTAAATGTCCATCAAATATACAGTGGAATATTATTCAGCTATAATAAAGAACAAAATAATGTCATTTGCAGCAGCATGTATGGGCATAGAGATTATCATATTGAGTTAAGTAAGCCAGACACATATGGCTTATGTGTGGAATCTAAAAAAATAAAATATAAAGGTACAAATGAAGTTAGTTCAAAACAGAAGTAGAGTCACAGGTATAGAAAACAAACTTATAGTTACCAGAGGATGGGAGGGGAGAGATAAATTGGAAGATTGGGTTTGACATATACACATTACTATATATAAGATAGATAACTAATAAGAACCTATTGTATAGCCAGGGAACTCTAGTCAATAGTCTGTATGGGAAAATAACCTACAAATTAGTGGATATTTGTATATGCATAAGTGATGTACTTTTGCTGTACACCTGAAACTAGCACAACATTGTAAATCAACTATACTTCAATAATTTTTTTTAAAAGAATAAGGGTAGTATTTCCTTTCCAAAGGAGAAAGAATATTGTAGAAGATGTGTGATCTAGTATACAAAATAGGTAGTTTAATATGTTTCTGAACCAGATTAAGCTGGATACACGACAAATCAAAAATGAGTACAGGGAAAAAGTGAGATAAACAAGTTCCTGTTTGGCATTCAGACTAAAAATTCTGAGGAGGAATGTAAATTATAACAGTGTTTTAGTTAATCTTGTAAGTCCAATATTGTGAAAAACTCTGTCACTTGCTCTGTGACTAGCAACTGTTTTGATATAAAGGCAAAACATTGGAAGAAAATTATAATTATTTTAAGAAAAATTATAAGCAACTCAGTAAGCCACATCTTTCTTTACAGAAAGCTTTCTATGAGCTAAATTAAACAAATGAGCATTTAATAAGAAAACTGAATAAGAAGATCAGAGACTCCCTTTCCTTCATGAACTTATGCAAAACCCCTCAGATCTTTAAAAAAAAAAATTAAAAAAGTCAGTATGGCCTAAGAAATAAAGTGAATCATCTTGCAGCTTTGACTCTATTTGTAAGAATTAATGCACAACTTTGGCTGAAACCTTAATAATTTCTATATTTAGTTCTCCAAAGTCTTTCATAAAATATGAAGACAAGAAACAAAACTTTGCTTCTTGTTAAAAACTATTCTCAAAGCCCAAAGACATTTTTAGTTAATTTTATAATTAATGGATTCAGGGACTTTTAGGGTTAGTCACTAATGAGAATTTCTAAGAAAATTGGATGGAAAAATGGATACAGTCAATCAACAAGCATGTACTAATTAGCTTGCACAGGTCAAATGTGGCTTTGTGTGCTAAATATTATATATATATATATATATATATATATATATATATGTTACTCACTGAAAGAACACCAAGTGAGAATACCCTGAGTCAAAAACAAGTTTTATATGTTCAAAGAAAGAAGAATATGAGCTAAAAGAAGAGAGGAGAAGATGAAGGTTGCAATAAATGAAGTGGCTGAGGGAATCAAGGCCATATAACATCAGTATTCACGCCTGGAAAAATTCTAAATTTTATTCTATGGGGGGAGAAACCTTTTCCGTCCCTACAAAGATCCCTTATCTTGCTTTTTTATAGATATATTCACTTTGATTTTGTCCCTTACCCATCCTAGCAAATACTATTCTCTCCTCACTTGCTCTTATTTTGTTATTTCAAGAATGTTTAAATGCAATTCTACAGTGTAATTTTTGATATTGATTTTTTTTTTATTCAGTGAATTTGGAGATTCATCCAGGTCATTGTGCATGTCAATAGCCCATTCCTTTCCATTGCAGAGTAATATTCCTTACAGTGGATATACCATAGTTTGTGTAACCAGCCACTTATTAAAAGGGATCTTGGTTGCTTTTATGAATAGAATTTATTATAAACATGTATGTTCAAGTTTTTATGTGAACATAGGTTTTCATTTATCTGGGATAAATATACAACAGTACAATTTCTGGGTCATAGTATCATTATAGGTTTAGCTATTTTTTGTTTTTAACAGTTATACCATTACCCAGAGTGGCTGTTCCATTTAACATTCTCATCAGTAAGAAAAGAGTGTTCCAATTTCTCTGTATCCTCAGAACATTTAATATTATATAATGTGTGTGTGTGTGTGTGTGTGTTTAATTTTAGCTATTCTGTAGATATGTATTGATATTTGATTGTGATTATAGTTTGCATTTTCCCAGTGGCTCATGCTGTTGAATACTGTTAGGTAGTTAGGATGGAAAAAGAAGTCCAGAATGGTGGTGGCTAAAAGACAAAGAAGGTAAAAGCCTGTGAAAATAGAACAAAGGATGGTCCGAGGACCGGAGTGAGGACCTCAAGTAAAACAAACAGCCCTCTTGACTAGCCCAATTTACATAGGGCAGGCCCAGGGGAGGAGAAAAAAAACATACAAAAATAGGTGCCAAAATTAAGGGGAGGGGCTTCTCTTCTCTTCCTGTCTTTTGCGTTGACCCGCCCTCATGCATGGAGGATGTATTTTCCTTTGATTTCTAACTAAAAACTGAGCTGTAACACGAGGCTGTAACACTGGTCCATTCGTCACTTCGATTTTTTGCTGTGACTGAGGAAGTTTACACGGGGCTGTAAAACTGGTCTGTCTGTCACTTCAAATTTTTGCTGTGGTGAGACAGACCTGAGGAAATTACACACTCCCCTGACAATATTTTCTTGTGTTCTTATTTGTCATCCATGTATTTTTTTCAGTGAAATGCCTCTTTGCATATTTTCCTCATTGTTTAATTAGAATTTTTATTAGTTAATCAGAATGTTTATTTTTAACTTGAGTTTTGAGAGGTTTTTAGTATACTCTAGGTATTACAAGGGCACCCTACTCCAGTACTCTTGCCTGGAAAATCCCATGGATGGAGGAGCCTGGAAGGCTGCAGTCCATGGGGTCGCTGAGGGTCAGACACGACTGAGCGACTTCACTTTCACTTTTCACTTTCATGCATTGGAGAAGGAAATGGCAACCCACTCCAGTGTTCTTGCCTGGAGAATCCCAGGGACGAGGCATCCCAGTGGGCTGCCATCTATGGGGTCGTGCAGAGTCGGACACGACTGAAGTGACTCAGCAGCAGCAGCAGGTATTAATCTTGTATTGGTTATATAGTTGTCTATTAGTTCATGCTCCATTATGAGTTAGGAATTATTAACTCAAATTAACTCATTAATAGTGAATATTAACCAGCTTTATTTCCTTCACTCTCAATAATTCAAGGACCCAATGATGGAGGATTGTGCCAGTCTGATATAAAGAAGATAATGCAAGTCATAGAATAAAAGGGTGAGTTAGTTAAAGGTCACAATCATAGAGGGAAATAGAAATACTATATCATAGAGGGAAGATGAGAAGATATGGTCTATGAAGAATGGCCATGGGCCTTTTGCATATGTTTCTGAGAATTTTTTTTCCAATTTTACTGAGATACAACTGACATAGTACATTGTATAGGTTTAAGGTGTCTTGCATAATGATTGAACATATACATTTGTTACAAAATGGTTACTACAGTATTAGTTTAAACCTATCACCTCTCAGAGTAACAAGATTTTTTCCTCATTATGGGATCTTATAAAATCAACTCTTAGCAACTTTCAAATATACAATAGAGTACCGTCAACGATAGTGATCATGCTGTACATTATACATTCAGAACTCATAACTGAAGTTTGTACTTTTTGACCACCTTCGCCCATTCTGTCCACTCCGCACCTCCAGTAACTACAAAGTTTACCTGCTTCTTTGAGTATGGTATGTCTAATCCCACATATAAGTGAGATCATACAGTGTTTTTTGTGAGATCATATTTTGCCGAAGTATATTGCCTTCAAGAGCCAGCAAATGGCAGGATTTCCTTTATTTTTATGGTTGAAGCTTTGATAGGATGAAAGACAACCTCATGAAATTATTTAATAAAGATTTTTGCTTCATATTCTGGATTCTGAATTTCTTTATAATGTACTCTAGTTGGAATATTTATTAAAATAAATATACAAAGGTACTCTTAATTCTTCCTATTCCTATTCTGATAAACCAGTCAGGCTTTATACTAAGTAAAAATTTTAAAAAAGAGACTATTGCTGAGCCATAGGGACTCAACTTCTGAAGTTAGGCTTTATTTAGTTTTCTCATGTTTATAAATATTTTTCTAATGCTAAAATGTGACTTTTGTGAACAGCTGAATGACATTAGAACTGCCTGTAGAATAGTGCCAAATGAAAACAAAAGGTAAAACCCAAGAAAGCAAACAGATAAACAAAAAGAAACAAATTAGGGCCAAATCATTTTTTTTTTTAAAGCAGGTATTGTGGACATTTTCTCCCTCAAGAGGTGACCTTTTTATTTTTTAAAAAAAGAATCCTAAGAAGTGATGTAGAAGATTTATCTCTTTCAAGGTGACTTTTCCAGAACTCAGCTTTGGCATAAGCATATTTTTTTTTAATTGCAGTGTTTTATAATACTCATTAAAATAAGTTCAAATGACAATGCTAGATATCATTGTCATTTATATGGAGAGTTTAAAAAATTCTTCCAGTATGAGTTAGTGAAATGACTACTTTAATACAGATTCTAAAAATAAAATAACTAATAAAGTAAGTGCACTTTAACTGTTGTTGTTTAGTTGCTAAACATGTCCAACTCTCTGCAACCACATGGACTGTAGCCCTCCAGGCTCCTCTATCCTTGAGATTTTCCTGGCAAGAATACTGGAGTGGGTTGTCATTTCCTTCTCCAGAGGATGTTCCTGACCAGGGTTCAAACCCATGACTCCTGCTGCGTCTCCTGCATTGCAGGTGGCTTTTGTATGGCTGAGCCAATGGGGAAGCCCTAACTGTTAATCCACTGGATTAATTTTCTGTAAGTCATTCAACATTAAAAGGGAAAAATAAATGGTTATGTAAATTGGAAAAAAGGGAATGCCTTGAGCAAAGCTAAGCTCATTAAAAGAAAAAGCTGTATTCAACTTAGAGGAGAAACCTGCTATTCATAGCAAAAGGTCTGCGGTTTCTTTATATTCCCTAACATTTTTTCAGGAGAAGTCTTTTTTGTAAATAACAAATTCAGTTTTAATAGCATTACACAGGGACACAATTACTCAAGTAGGTCACATTTTGACCTTTTATTGTATTCACAGGACTTACTCTATGCACATTAACCTAAAACTTCATGCAAACATGAGAAATGGCATATTGTTTTTGTTAAGTTAAAATAATGAGATCATTGTTTGGAAACACTTGTTGTGACTATGTCCAGAATAATGATGGCTAAAATAAACCACTGGCAAAGCAATTATCTTTGTCTCATTATTTTTATCTTAGTGCCTACTGATTCATTCACCATCTCATCTACTTCTCATCCTTCTGTTGTTCTATCTTACTATAGAAATGAGAAGAACAAATACTATTAAATCTACTAATTATCCAGAGTCATTGCTAGCATTGAATAACATTCACAGTTGAAATAATCTTCCTAGTAAAAAAAAATATGTTAGACTTTAAGAAATGCAGAATCTATCCTCTATTGTAATTATTAATAAATAGTGAATAAATAAATATGTACATGGATAGCAATATAGATGAGGATGCATGCACCTGTAAGTTAAATGTATGTACAGATATTCTCAGCAGTTATTTTAAATGATGATGTAATTTTATTGAGTTATAGGGCTTCCCTAGCTTCCCTGGTGGCTCAGTTAGTAAAGAATTCACCTGCAATGTGGGAGACTTGGGTTCGACCCGTAGGTTGGGAAGATCCTCTGGAGGAGGGCATGACAGCCTATTCTAGTATTCCTGCATGGAGAATTCCTATGACAGAGGAGCCTGGCAGACTGCAGTCCATGGTGTCACAGTCAGACATGACTGAGCAATTAAGCACCGCACAGCACATTGTTTTGTAGATGTTTACATTGTGCACATATAGTAATATTTATAAATTTGCAGCTTTATAGATACTTAGTTTAATAGTTATCTAAGTGATAATACATAAATGTATCAGTACAAAGACAAAAGGTAACTTTGTGTAAGTTAACATGAGTTTGTAGAGATTTTCGTCAACTTGCTCGATGTATGGGACTTAAATGGCATATTCAAATCTCTTGCTATATCAATCATCTGAGAAGCATCTTGCCTACTTTTGGTTTGTTAATATGCCAAATTTTCTGTATATGTGGGAGAAAGACAAGAATGTGAGAGTGTCACTGAGAAGCAAGAAATCCAAGATGAGAGTGAAAGTGCAGATACATAGCATGATTGATAGAAGAGCAAAAGAATGATTTAAAGACATTAGAGATGAAGTTCTAATTTCATGGTATTGATTTTTTTTCAAACATGAATGATTTAGGATTACTGAATAACATGAGTTAGTTTTTGCTTACTGAACTTTTTTTCTTGATATACTCAAATAGTACCATGACTCATCCGTCTATTAATATTTCCTATTAGCATTGCCACTTTACTTTTGCATTGGGAATTTATTTTCACCATGACAGGTAATTTATCATGATATTTTGAAATAAAAATGCATTGGCAAAGAGACAATATGGAGATCACATTGATATTGGAATTCTGTTTTGGAGGAGATGACAGATGTGAGGGCTATGTGTTTCAGACAGAAAACAGTAATTACATGGCTTTTTGGAGTTCACTAACTTTAGTCTATAAACACATCACTAAAATTTTTAGCTGGGTATTTCTTTTTAATCTTGAATAAAAACCAATTTTTCAGAAATGTAAAGTCATGTCTAGTGGGTAGGTGAGGAGATACTATTTCAGATGTCAAAATTCACTCAAAAATTTGTCAAATTTCACAAAATGAAACCAGTGTTTCTGAGAATGCAGGCCTTATCAATGATGAAGTAAAACATATATTTGAACTACTGCCAAATTTTCACTAGAAGCTAGAAAAATTGTCCAGGGTTGTGTCTTCAAGGTAGGAAGGGAAAAAAAAAAAAAAAAAAAAAAAAAACCCACCTCTGTGTTGCAGATAGAACATTACATGGGAATGATAAATATATGTGCACATGCACAGGCCAAGAAATGTTCCTAGGCATAAGACAATTTTCAAGTATCCATCTGAAGGTAGTGAAAGAAAAAATATCTGATTTTTTTTTTTCTATATTGGACTGACTCACAACCCAAGAAAGAATAAATACAAACTTGGGAAATAACTAACATTTAACATGGCGAATTCTATTTTTTTTTTTTTTATTGTGGCCAGGAAAAAAATAAATCGATTACAACATACGTTCTGTGAAGAAAAATCACATAACAAATCCTTAAGTCTGGAAAGCATCCAAACTTTGTCGGAACGGGAATCATATAAAATCAATAACTGGTAAACATTAGTGAAATTTTTGCTACTCTTCAATCTCATTAATGGGAAGTCTTATTGGGACTAAGTTTAAGATAAGGTAAAGAGTACCTAATGAGATTCCTACCTTTCTCAGTTCAGTTCAGTTCAGTTGCTCAGTCATGTCCAACTCTTTGTGACCCTATGGACTGCAGCACGCCAGGCCTCCCTGTCCATCACCAACTCCCAGAGGTTACTCAAACTCATGTCCATTGATTCGGTAATGCTATCCAACCATCTCATCCTCTGTCATCCCCTTCTTCTCCCATCTTCAATCTTTCCCAGCAGCAGGGTCTTTTCCAATTAGTCAGTTCTTTGTATCAGGTGGCCAAAGTATTGGAGTTTCAGCTTCAACATCAGTCCTTCCAATGAACACTCAGGACTGATTTCCTTTAGGATGGACTGCTTGGATCTCTTTGCAGTCCAAGGGACTCTCAAAAGTCTCCTACCTTTCTAGAGGGGGAAAAAGTAGGCTTATTGCAGATATGGCTCTTCTCCTTGAATCAGTGTACTTGGGGAAGAGGGTTAGGACCAGGATAGGTTTGGGGGTTAAGATTTTGTAATACAGATCAAGACCAACTGCTATAGTCAATGATTAATCAGTCATTGTGTTTTTTCAGATAACACTATTAATATGACAAGATACAAATCTGTGGGAGGTTGTCAACATTCTTTTGTGCTTTAATTTTGACAAAGAAGGATATATGAATAGGTACTTGCCTCAAACATTTTTTTATTTGCCACAATTTATATCAACTATAAGTACCGTTTCTTTTGGGCATTCATTACAATACTCCAAGTTCTAGAAGAGCACATAATAGACAACATTTTTTTTTCCTCAAAAATATATTCAGAGGCATGTGAGAAAAATTAGACCCATTTATTCTTAGTAAAAGAAGAAAAATTAAAAAAAATGTGTTTTGATTATAAGTAGAAGAATCCCATTTTGAAAAGGCACATATAAATAGTTAGCATCTCTTTGTGAAGAGTTACAAAAAATTGGACAAATTATAATACACTAAGACATCTTAACATGACCATACTTGACTAATTTCCTCTTTTTGACATGTAAAACATTTATATTCTGGCCCTTCTCTAATCCCTACCTGAAAACACCATCTGCCATCAATTTCTCAGAGAAATGGCAGGTCTCTCATTGAATATTCAGATGAGCAGATGCAGACTCAGGAGGAAAGGGAGAGGGTACCCCTGAGGTAAGCAGGCTAAGATTCATGAAGAACTTTACTTAGGAGTTTTGAATAAAACAGTTGGAGTTTATATAATGGATAGAAGAGAAAAAAGGTTCTAAAAAAATTCACAGGTTATTTTGTATCCCTTTCATGGAATTGAGGGGAACATAATCATTATGAAACTACACATTAGTTATTATAGCATGTACTTTGATTTTGATAGAACTGTATGTAGAGCAATAATCTTGGGGTTATAATCTTTCTCAAATGTATAAATATAGAGAAAAATACATCTTTGCTGAAGGGGAACTTTTAAATTATTTTGTATTTTGGAAGCAACATGTTTATCTCCTGAAGTATTGGTAGACAGTTACATTAGTAATCTCCTTTAATACAATTGCTAATGTACATACAATTCCAGAAAATGATAAAATATTTTAGCCAAGGTACCAACAATATTCTAAATAGGGACAGATTATACAATTTCTACTTTATTTATAACATTAACCACTGAGATTTTAAGAAATCAACTGTTTTTTAAAAAATATTAATCTGGTTAAGTATGCAGTCTTGCAAAACTTAAGATTGTCTGAGTTACCCTATCATCAGACAGCAAAATGGAAAGATATAGACTAAACAAAACATACTGACCAAAAATGAAAGAGAAATGTAGAGAAGCTACAAATCATAAAACCATAAACAGGAATATTTTTTCATTTCCCTTAGCACACTAAATAAAATATCGAACTCATCTTTCTCTGTGTAACCACTGACACAGCAAGGATCCCCAGCAAAAAGTTAATTTCTCTTTGGCTTTCTGTGTGGCAGACATACTATTTTCCAACCATTATTCAATATACCACTTATATTTATTAGCATACTCTTGCCTTTATACATGGTTCCCATTTGGGTAACGGCACTAACAAACTAGACTTACTGGCAACTAGTTTAGTCAAAAGATATACCTAGTCAATGATTTCTAAGCATAAGTCCCTTTGAACATGGTTGTTTTTGTATAAAAGAGAAGAGCTCAACTGGCAGGAAGATTTTGCCTTTCTGTTTTTGCATCTCTTCTAATTTAGAATTCACACATAAGACTTCATATTCAGAAGGTATCTTGTGAATCTGAGAAAGAAAGTTATACACTAACAGTGGGAGAGCCAACAGGGAGGAATCTGGGTTCTCAATGGCCAACTACATTAGGAGTATAAAATTTCTCAGTTTAATGCATGTAAATAGATTTCTGTTACAGTATTCTGTAACACAAAGGTAATTTGTAATAATACTTTTAACAGAGCAATATTTTTTTATTAAATTATACATTAAAAATCTTGAGAAAGTATTAATTATCAAAATATTTGAGTTAGGCAAGACATCAAAGAAGATATGTAAATGCTACAATGAAAGTTTAAAGAAATGTAAATCCACAAAAAGATACCCCAATAATATGGCATAATGGTCAAAAGTACACTATGATTTCTGTATATATTTTTATTATAATGAAAGGATCATAACCAACTGTTATGATCATAAAATAAAGCCATATTTTTACCAAATTTTATGCTGTGTTTATAAGATGTATAAATATTCTAAGTAATTTATCAGTGGCTAAAAAAAAAAAAATTACATATAAGCAATTATCCCAAAGGAGTAAGAGTTCATACGTATTTTACTAATTATAATTCAGTTCAGTTCAGTTGCTCAGTTGTCTGACTCTTTGCGACACCAGGGGCTACCGCACACCAGGTTTCCCTGTGCAACACCAAGCTTGCTCAAACACCAAGCTTGCTCAAACTCATGTCCTTCGAGTTGGTGATGCCATTCAACTATCTCATCCTATGCCGACCCCTTCTCCTCCTGCCTTCAATCTTTTCCGTCATCAGGGTCTTTTCCAATGAGTCTGTTATTCTCATCAGGTGGCCAAAGTATTGAAACTTTAGATTCAGCATCAGTCCTTCCAATGAATATTCAGGACTGATTTCCTTTAATGCTGACTGCTTTGATCTCCTTGCAGTCCAAGGGATTCTGAAGAGTATTCTCCAATACCACAGTTCAAAAGCATCAGTTATTTGGTGTTCAGCTTTCTTTATGGACCAACTCTCACATCCATACATGACTACTGGGAAAACCATAGCTTTGACTACACAGACCTTTGTTAGCAAAGTAATGTCTCTGCTTTTTAATATGCTGTCTAGGTTTGTCACAGTCTTTGTTCCAAAGAGCAAGCTTCTTTTAATTTCATGGCTGCAGTCACCATCTGCAGTGATTTTAGAGCCCAGTAAAACAAAATTTCCATTGTTTCCCATGTATTTGCTATGAAGTGATGGGAGTGGATGCCATGATATTAGTTTTTTGAATGTTGAGTTTTAAGCCAGCTTTTTCACTCTTCCCTTTCATTTCCATCAAGAGATTTTTTAGTTCCTTTTTGCTTTCTGCTGTTAGGTGGTATCATCTGCATATCTGACATTACTGATATTTCTCCAGCTTGTGCATGATCCAGCCTGGCATTTTGCATGATGTACTCTGCATATAAGTTAAATAAGCAGAGTGACAATATACAGCCTTGACATACTCCTTTCCCAATTTGGAACCGGTCTTTTGTTCCATGTGTGGTTCTAACTGTTGCTTCTTGAACTGCATACAGATTTCTCAGTAGCCAGGTAAGGTGGTCTGGTATTCCCATCTCTTCGAGAATTTTCCACAGTTTGTTGTGATTCACACAGTCAAAGGATTTGGCATAGTCAATGAAGCAGAAGTAGATGTTTTTCTGGAATTCTCTTGCTTTTTCTATGATCCAACAAATGGTGGCAATTCAATCTCTGGTTCCTCTGCTTTTTCTAAATCCAGCTTGAACATCTGGAAGTTCTTGATTCACACAGCTTGGAAAATTTTGACCATTACTTTGCTAGTGTGTGAGATGAGTGCAGTTGTGAGGCAGTTTGAACATTTTTTGGAATTGTCTTTCTTTGGGATGAAATGGAAACTGACCTTTTCCAGTCCTGTGGCAACTGCTGAGTTTTCCAAATTTGCTGGCACATTGAATGTAGCACTTTCACAGCATCATCTGCTTTGTTTGTAGTGATACTTCCTAAGGCCCCCTTGGCTTCACACTCCAGGATGTCTATGTGAGTGATCTCCCCATCATGGTTATCTGGGTCATTAAGGTCTTTTTTATATAGTTCTTATGTGCCTTTTTGTCAGCTCTTTTTAATATCTTCTGTTTCTGTTAGGTCCATACACTTTCTGTCCTTTATTGTGTCCATCTTTGCATGAAATGTTCCCTTGGTATCTCTAATTTTTTTGAAGAGATCTCTAGTCTTTCACATCCTATTTTTTCCCTCTATTTCTTTTCATTGATCACTTAGGAAGGCTGTCTTATCTCCCTTGCTCTCTTTGGAACTCTGCATTCAGATGGGTATATCTTTCCTTCTCTCCTTTGCCTTTCATGTCTCTTCTTTTCTTAGATATTTGTAAGGCCTACTCAAACAACCATTTTGCCATTTTGCATTTCTTTTTCTTGGGGATAGTTTTTATCTCCACCTCTTGTATAATGTTACAAACTTCTGTCCATAGTCTTTCACACAGTCTATCAGATATAATCCCTTAAATGACACTGAAAGACGAACTCCCCAGGTTGGTAGGCACCCAATGTGGTACTGGAGAACAGTGGAGAAATAACTCCAGAAATGATGAAGAGATGGAGCCAAAGCAAAAACAATGCCCAGTTGTGGATGTGACTTGTGATGAAGTAAAGTCCAATGCAGTAAAGAATAATATTGTATAGGAACCTGGAATGTTAGGTCCATGAATCAAGTTAAATTGGAATGGTCAGACAGGAGATGGCAAGAGTGAACATCAACATTTTAGGAATTAGTGAACTAAAATGTACCAGAATGAGAGAATTTAATTCAGATGACTGTTATGTCTACTACTGTGGTCAGGAATCCTTTAGACAAAATGGAATACCCCTCACAGTCAACAAAACAGTCCAAAATGCAGTACTTGGGTGCAATCTCAAAAATGACAGAATGATCTCTTCATTTCAAAGGCAAGCCATTCAGTATCACAGTAATCTAAGTCTATGCCCCAACCACTAATGTCAAAAGAAGCTGAAGTTGAATGGTTCTTTAATGACCTACAAGACCTTCTAGAACTAACACCAAAAAAAGAAAAGATGTCTTTTTCATCATAGTGGACTGGAATGCAAAAGTATGAGGTCAAGAGATACCTGGAGTAACAGGAAAATTGGCCTTGGAGTACAAAATGAAGCAGGGCAAGGGCTGACATAGTTTTGCCAAGAGAACACACTGGACATTGCAAACACCCTCCTCCAACAGCACAAGAGACGACACACATGGACATCACTAGATGGTCAATACCAAAATCAGACTGATTATAGTTTTTGCAGTCAAAGATAGAGAAGTTCTATCCAGTGAGCAAAAAGACTGGGAGCTGACTGTACCTCAAATCGTGAATTCATTATTGCAAATGTTCAATATAATTAGAGGATGACAAAGACAGCATTTTAATAGGATTTTAAAGTTATTCTTCTAAGCAGCTTGAAGGGGAACAGAAGTCCAGGATAAAAAAAGAATATCTCTTTTAAAAAGCATTTATTCTGTTATCTTACAAATCTTTCATCTTCAATAGTTTAAATACAATTATAGCCATGAAGTAATAATATAAGATAATGTACTTATAATTAAGTCCTGTATTAACTGTCTGTGAAGAATCATATTTTAAATAATTTTTATTTTGAAAGTAAAATTTATTTTTCTTTACTAAAAATTCAAATAGCAGTTATACTACAATATTTAGAATTCAAACTATTCTATGACAAATATGAATCAAATAAAGTGTTAATACATTTTAAATATCAAACATTCCAATTATATTCACTTATTGCAGTAAACTACGTAATGTTTAAAATCCTAACATTTTTCTCAGTGTCATTAAAGCCTATATGTAAAATATATTTGGAAATCATTCAACCAGAGAATCTACAAATAGACTGAGCTAAGTATTTCAAATGAAATTATTGGCATATTTCTGTCATAAAAATTGGACAAGATACATGATTTTCATTTTTAAATTTTTATTCACAGTATAAGTCTGTAAAGTCCATAGAATGTTAATATTTCCTGTGATTTGTTGATGCTTAAAATAATTTTCATTGTAATTCTAAACAATTCCCAAGTATTAAAACATGAAAACATTCTGAATTACTGTCTAATTAAATCTGCACTTGAACCACAAGCAGATTTTAAAGTAAATAGAGTTCTTTAGAAACACTGACTCAATTCATTCCTTCATGAAATCACTTTTGAAATTAATCTACTCAAAAATACCAGCATAAAAACCTTTTTTTTTTTAAATAAAAGTTAATTTCTGCTTTTAGTCATTAAGGGGAAACTCAGGCCACACAGTGCGCCTGCCATAGACAACTATGAAACAAGGGAAAAGTGTTAAGTGACTATTTCTCAATGAAAGGTGAGAGGCGGCAGCAGCGCATACCGTGAGCACTAAGAAGAGGACAACTGAGACGCGCCCCACAATAAGCTTAACATCCTGCCTGAGGGTACGTTCCAAAACGGGGCACAGGTAGACAGTGCTCAAAGCACAGTGCAGAGGGTCTTGGTAAGTTGATGAAGTAGGAATTAGGGTTCTCAGAGGAGGTGACGGAAATCTGCAGAAATAGAGAAGGAAACTACTCAAGGAGCAAGTTTGAAAATATGCATAAGCAGGACACAAACCAGGAGAAAATTCTCTTAGCGCACATACCTGACCAAAGATTCCTATCAAGGTTATGCACACAACCAATTCAAATCAATAATAAAAAAGAAAATAAAGCAATTAGAAATGGGTGGGGGCTTAACACAAAGGAATACATATTAGAGGTTAATAATCATGAAGAAGTAATCAACATTTTTAGTCGTCAGGGAAATGCAAATTAAAAACATAATGCAATTACACTACACAGTCATTAGAATAGTTACAATTATAAACATTGACCAAATTAATTTTCTGGCAGAGATACACAGCAAACTGAACTCTCAACATTTTTGTCCAACTCTGAGACCTCATGGACTAAGGCCCACCAGGCTCCTCTGTCCTGAATGCTCAGCTTTTTGATCTATTTGTCCTTTTCTTTCAATTTTTTCAAATACTTCTAATGGCAATATAGAATGATATGAACACTCTGGAAATCCAATCATTTTTGTAAATGTAAACATACCTTATGACACAGCAATTCAAGAGAAAAAAAATAATCATCTAAAGGTTTATTCAGACTTCCCTTGTAGCTTAGTCGGTAAATAATCTGCCTGCAATGCAGGAGACCAGGATTTGATCCCTCGGTCAGAAGACTCCCTGGAGAAGGAAATGGCAATCCACTCCAGTATTCTTGCTTGGAGAATCCCATGGACACAGAAGTCTGGCAGGATACAGTCCATGGGGTCACAAGAGTCGGACACGACTTAGTGACTAAACCACCACCACGAACGTTTATTCATGATTATTCCACATTTATGGGGAATAATTTACAAACGTTTATAACACTCTCAAATTGGAAAAGCCATAACATCAGTCAACCTGATAATATAGAAACAAATTGTGGTATATTGATACAATGGAAATGACGCACAGCAATAAAAAGGAAGTGATAACTGATACATGAAGCAAGATTAATGAACCAAAACTATGCTGAGTGAGATATGTTAGACTCGTATAGCTGAGTGAGATATGTTAGACTCGTATTAGTATATTTCAATCTAATACAAGCAAAATTTATATAAGATGACGAGTTAGCTGGAAAGTGTTACCTGCAGGGGAAGAGGATTGACAAGGTAATGTCCTACATATGGTGGTAATGCTGAGTTACATGGCTGATGCAATGATCAAAACTGATACGGTGTGGTAGCGTTATTTCTACCAATGCATTTCAGTGACAGAAAACTACCCCATCCTAAGCATTATACATTGAGAGGAGATTTCAAAATCCTACTGTACCATTTATTTCCTTATCTCAGTGAGTCTCCCCCAGAAGAATATGTATATTCTCCAGAAGATATATATACACACACACACATAGACAATAGCCTCCTCTTACAGGGGATAAATTGCAAGACTCCCAGTAGATGCTTTGAAACTGTGTATAATACCAAACCCTATGCATATTATGCTTTATTCTATACATACATACCTATGATATAGTTTGCAATAAATGGCTTGGGGATGCCTTGCTGAAGCTGTCTATAGCTCAGTTCTTTCTGGCACAACACTTCATTGTCAATCAGAGTATGTTTTCTGTTTGTGATTTCCACTCACAAATGTAATGTTTTTTTGCATTTTAACTAAGTATTCATCATGCACTGTGGCTATAGCATATGCATTTTGCTATGTGACAGCAAAATAAACATTTTTTTTTTCCTTCTTGAGAACTATCACCTTTCACATAAAGGGAGAACTTCACTGCTGCTGTTTGGCATAAGTGAATTGCCAGCATCACCACTCTTGTACTTTAGGGCCGCTGCTGCTGCTAAGTCACTTCAGTCATTTCTGACTCTGTGCGACCCAATAGACATCAGGCCACCAGGCTCCCCCGCCCCTGGGATTCTCCAGGCAAGAACACTGGAGTGGGTTGCCATTTCCTTCTCCAATGCATGAAAGTGAAAAGTTAAAGAGAAGTCGCTCAGTTGTGTCCGACTCTTAGCAACCCCATGGACTGCAGCCCACCAGACTCCTCCATCCCTGGTACTTTAGGGGATTATTAAGTAAACAAGTATTACTTGAACACCAGCACTGCAATATCATGGCAGTTGATCTAAAAACCAATATGGCTTCTAAGTGACTACTGGGTTGGTAGTGTATATAGACTGGATTGGATGGACAAAGGAATGATTCACATTCCTAGACAGCAGGAGATTTCATCATGCTACCAAGAACAGTGCTCAATTTAAAACTTAGGAGCTGATTGTTTCTGCAACTTTCCATTCAATATCTCTAGATCGTGATTGACTATTAGTAACTGAAACCACAAATAAAGGGAGACTAGTTAATATTGCTGTCTATCTTAATGCAAATATTTAACCATTTATATAGTTATACATATCTGTCTGAATATGCAAAATTTAACTGTCACAAGAAGCTAAATTACACTAAAGATTACTTTCTTTAAATATTTATTAAAATGTATGCCATTAAATATCAAGAAACTAAAGATTAAATATGATTAGTATTTAAAAATACTATACTATTATCTCCAACAACTCTTTGAAAAAGTGAAAAGTATAATTATTAATTAAACATTTATATATAAGTCTAAATTTTGGTGATAGCAGTCAAATATATAACTCAATGACTACATCAGTCTGGTCACTGGGAGGTAATTAGTTCAAAGTCAGTAGTTTTGAATTGAAGCCCTAATTCTACAACTACCTGAGGGTGTGACTCTGTCAGTCACATTTGCTCAAGATTCACCTGCAAGATATGGAAACTAAAAAGAGCAGAGATAAACTCTGAAATCATACACCTTTTTTTTAAGTCTAGAAACACTGGACTGGAAGAAACACAAGCTGGAATCAAGATTGCTGGGAGAAATATCAATAACCTCAGATATGCAGGTGACACCACCCTTATGGCAGAAAGTGAAGGAACTCAAAAGCCTCTTGATGAAAGTGAAAGTGGAGAGTGAAAAAGTTGGCTTAAAGCTCAACATTCAGAAAGCAAAGATCATGGCATCCGGTCCCACCACTTCATGGGAAATAGATGGGGAAACAGTGGAAACAGTGTCAGACTTTATTTTTTGGGGCGCCAAAATCACTGCAGATGGTGACTGCAGCCATGAAATTAAAAGACGCTTACTCCTTGGAAGGAAAGTTATGACCAACCTAGATAGTATATTCAAAAGCAGAGACATTACTTTGCCAGCAAAGGTTCGTCTAGTCAAGGCTCTGGTTTTTCCTGTGGTCATGTATGGATGTGAGAGTTGGACTGTGAAGAAGGCTGAGCACTGAAGAATTGATGCTTTTGAACTGTGGTGTTAGAGAAGACTCTTTTTTTTTTTTATTGTTTTTTGATGATTTTTTTTTTTTTTAGTTTTCTTTTTTTTTCTTTTCTTTTTTTTTATTTTATTTTTAAA
This sequence comes from Bubalus bubalis, assembly GCF_019923935.1. Taxonomy (NCBI): domain Eukaryota; kingdom Metazoa; phylum Chordata; class Mammalia; order Artiodactyla; family Bovidae; genus Bubalus; species Bubalus bubalis. The sequence continues at coordinate 4,533,391 of NC_059179.1, read as the reverse complement.
CTTTACATAATTGTATTAGTTTGCCAAATATCTTGAGAGTCCCTTGGACTGCAAGGAGATCCAACCAGTCCATTCTGAAGGAGATCAGCCCTGAGATTTCTTTGGAATGAATGATGTTAAAGCTGAAACTCCAGTACTTTGGCCACCTCATGCGAAGAGTTGACTCATTGGAAAAGACTCTGATGCTGGGAGGGATTGGGGGCAAGAGGAGCAGGGGACGACAGAGGATGAGATGGCTGGATGGCATCACTGACTCGATGGACGTGAGTCTGAGTGAACTCCGGGAGTTGGTGAGGGACAGGGAGGCCTGGCGTGCTGCGATTCATGGGCTCGCAAAGAGTCGGACTCGACTGAGCGGCTGATCTGATCTGATCTGATCTGATCAAAATGATGACTAACCTATGTTATCATATCTACATATCAGAATGGAAAAATATTAAAATCAAAAGTATAGCTATAAAAGTCAATCTGTTTTTTTGGAAAAACATTTATAGCAGATTTATAGATGGATATTTATCACAATACATTTTGTAATCTTTACTTTAAAAATATTTGTGGTTTTTAATTCTACACTGAAGCAAATATATAAACTTTTACTCAAGTGTTTGATATATAACACTGTAATAGTTTAGGATATATAACATAATGATGCAATATTTGTGGATATTGTGAAATGATCAACACAATAAGTCTAGTTAGCATTTGCCACCATACATAGTTACAAAAACTGTATGTGTATATAATGAAAACTTTTACAATCTACTCTCTTAGCAACTTTCAAATATGCAATACAGTATTATTAACTATAGTTACCATGTTGTATATTCCCCTTCAAGGATCACAGTCTTGTCATGGTGAAAGGGTTTGTGTAACTCAATGCAGCTATGAGCCATGCCTTGCAAGACCACTCAAGATGGACAGGTCATAGTGAAGAGTTGTAACAAAACATGGTCCACTGGAGGAGGAAATGGCAATGCACTCCAATATTCTTACCTGAGAACCGCATGGACAGTATGAAAAGGCAAAAAAGATATGATATTGGAAGTTGAGCCCCTCAGGTTGTAAGGTGTCGAGTATGCTACTGGGGAAGACCAGTGGGCAACTGCTAATAGCTCCAGAAAGAATGAAGCGAAAGCAGAAACACTTAGTTGTGGATGTGTCTGGTGGTAAAAGACATGTCCACCACTGTAAAGAACAATATTGCACAGGAACCTAGAATGTTAGGTCTATAAGTCAAAGTAAACTGGACATGGTAAAGTAGGAGATGGCAATATTGAACACTGACATTTTACTAATCAGTAAATGAAAAACGGACAGGAATGGGAAAATTTAATTTAGATGACCATTATATCTACTACAGTGGGTCAGAATCCCTTAGAAGAAACAAAGTAGCCCTCATAGTCAACAAGAGTTCAAAATGCAGTACTTGGGTGAAACCTCAAAAATGACAGAATGATCTCAGTTTGTTTCCAAATCCAACTGTTCAACATCACAGTAATCCAAGGATATGCTCCAACCATTAATGTCGAAGAAGCAGAAGTTGACCAGTTCTATGAGAAGAATTACAAAGTTTTCTAGAACCAACACCAAAAATAGATGTACATTTCATCATAGCAGATTGAAATTCAAAATTAGGAAGTCAAGAGATAAGAGAAATAGCAGACATGTTTGGCCTCGGAGTACAAAATGAAGCCAGACACAGGCTAACAGTTTTGTCACGAGAACAAGGTTGTGGATATGTGAAGGAGAAAGGAGTTTGGCATGCTACAGTCCATGGGGTTGCAAAGAGTTAGACATGACTTAGTGACTGAACAGTGACAAGGATGATAATGAATTATTCATTTTATAATTAGAAGTCTACCTTTAAGCAAATTTATTTCTTATTCCACATGTATTTAAATCCCACATATAAACAAAAGATGACATTTTAATGAACTTGGTCCACTTTGTCTACCAACGTTTCCAGTTAGAAATAGATTATTGAATTCAATCACCTTATTTTTTCTTGATACATTCTCCTCTACTCCAAGTAACTATTCTTGTCTCAATCGCAGCACTGTTTATAATAGTCAGGACATGGAAGCAACCTAGATGTCCATCAGCAGATGAATGGATAAGGAAGCTGTGGTACATATACACAATGGAGTATTACTCAGCCATTAAGAAGAATACATTTGAATCAGTTCTAATGAGGTGGATGAAACTGGAGCCTATTATACAGAGTGAAGTAAGCCAGAAAGAAAAACACCAATACAGTATACTAATGCATATATACGGAATTTAAAAAGATGGTAACAATAATCCTGTATATGAGACAGCAAAAGAGACACAGATGTATAGAACAGTCTTTTAGACTCTGTGGGAGAGGGAGAGGGTGGGATGATTTGGGAGAATGGCATTGAAATATGTATAATATCATATATGAAACGAGGCGCCAGTCCAGGTTCGATGCACGACACTGGATACTTGGGGCTGGCACACTGGGATGACCCAGAGGGATGGTATGGGGAGGCAGGAGGGAGGAGGGTTCAGGATGGGGAACACATGTATACCTGTGGCAGATTCATTTTGATATATGGCGAAACCAATACAATATTGTAAAGTTAAATAAAATAAAATTAAAAAAATAAATAAATAAAAAACATCTTCTCCATCTCTGGTCTATTTTATTTATGGGCATTATTTGAATCACAATAGACAATGTAAATTACTTTGGTCTAATGATGTGCTGTGCTTAATCGCTCAGTCATGTCTAAATTTGTGAACCTATGTGAACAAAATCATGTCTAACTTTGTGAACCCATGGACAGAGGAGCCCTCCAGGCTCCTCCATGGGGATTGTCCAGCCAAGATTACTGGAGTAGGTTGCTATATACTCCTCCAAGGGATCTTCCCAACCCATGGATCAAACACAGGTCTCCCATATTCCAGGTGGATTCTATACTGACTGAGCCACCAGGGAAGCCCTTGGCCTAATGACATGTAACACTTAATTATCTACAATTTAAGTAAAATTTAAAAAAATATTGTAAGAATAAGAAAACATTTTAAAAGATGTCTACTAAATATATATGAGAGAAAATTAATAACTGTTCTAGTTACATCGCTTCAAATTAGACGCATATTTTTCATTTAATATTTGTTATATATTAATAAAGCCAAAACTTTGAAGAGGTTTTTTGGTAAAAAGAAAAATCCTTTTGGAAAGCACGTAATAAACAATAGCTTATAATAAAGTTTATATCCAACTTAAATAAGTAGCATTCAAGGAAAAGCTCAATTCACTGTATTATTTTTCCTCTCATCATTTATACACACACACACAAATGCTTTTTAAACCAAGATTCTTATAAATCATTTGTACTTAGGTATTCAAATGCTATAAATTAAGGCTCATAAGGTTGTTATCTGAAATATTTTTAGAAACTTCTAATAAAATATTCTTACATAATAGTAGAGTTTAAAGCAATCTTTTTATTATCAATTTAAATGAAAATAAAATGAATTATAGAATTCAAATAAAAAATTAGCAGATTCTATGATTTATATGTCTATAATTTTTGAATAAACAGTTGTAATTTGTACCTCTTTGGTTTGCTATCAAATTGAGGATAAGTAATCCATGTCCTATTACTTTGACAAATAAATAAAATGATGAAGATAAGTAAAATTAAGAATTTTCATGATAACGCCTACAAAGTAAAGTCTTGAGATTATGTTATACACAACTGTATAACAGGAAAAATAAACAATAAAATATTAATTATAATAAAATGAATCAAGTGTACAGATGTTAAATGTTTCCTTTTATTTTAAATAGCATGTAATTTTAAAATAACTTTATGTTAGAGATAAAAAATATTCTGCACTAGGCTAGAAAATACAAAGTGCTAGAAAAAATTGTTTCTAGATGATGGAGATAGATTCAAATAAACTCATATACTTCCTCTTCATGTCCTCCATCCTCTCTTTGTCTCCTTTGCCTAACCTCCCTTTCTTTTTCATCTCTCTTTTTCCTTCTCATTTTCTTTCCCCTCCTCTTACTTCTCCTTTTTTCTCTTTCTGTCTTTTTTTTTTCCCTCTCTCCCTTTCATGAGATGCTCTTTAATCTGAAGAGATTTTCATATCTAATTTGCTTCTGCCTTAATAACACAGAGGTAATAAACTAATTCCTGCATTCTGATATATAATTTCCCAAAGGGGGCAAAATCTCTCTCCTCTAACTCCACCTGTGTCCTCTTAAGTTCCATTTAATCTTGTTCCTTAAAAATATTTAAAGCTAAAGAAAACATCTTGGCAGAAATTATACTCTGCTTCTTACAGATAATGAGGGACATTTCCACTCCCAATCTTCATTTATTACTGAAAATGCTAATTATTATCCCTATGTCTTTGTCTTAAACATCCTCCCAAACAAAATTATTTACTAAATTTTAGGAAAGTAATGAGAATGCTTTGTCTGAGGTGAACGAATTATGTTAAAATGTGGTAAGAGCGTTCATGAACTGACCCAGAAAAATATTAATCAAAAATGAACCCAAAAATGAAGTACCTAATCAAATAAAGGTTAAATCACAGTAACAAAAGTATTAACATTTTTCAGACATGGTGAACTAGATCCTATAGGATATATCCATTACTCAAGAGAGATATAACATCATATTAACTTATTTAAATTAATGGAGAACATCTGAATTTATAACCCAGGGAAAAACTGACCACCTTGACAGGATCAACCTCATGATTTCATAATAACTGTTTAAGATTAGTATTACAATTTAACCTTTCAGATTTATAATTAAAAGTAAGTTACAGCCCTTAAATTTGATTAGCATAAAAAGTTTCACCACTGCAAATGTCTTTCAACATTTTATAGAAAAATCCATTTCAGAAAACTGTCTGAAGGACAGATAAATAATATTCCCCCTATTACCTTAAACTTTATTTTTCTTAAATCTTCAAAAGTCATAATATACACTAATCTTTACAAAGAAGCCTATTTTAATAAGTTTGTACTAAGACATACGATGGGTTCTCAGCAAGAATTCTTGAAAAGAAGCTCAAGTGCAGTTAATGATAGAATTTTAAGATAAGTTATAATTAAATTTTAGAAACTAAATAAGAATATAACTTAAGGATATGTATTTTACCATCACATCAATATGAGCTATATTATCTCTTATGGGAATATAGAATTTATTTCAATTTTTGACCTTGATTCTCTCAGACTAGAAATAATTGATACAAATATAAAATATAATGATCAAAAAATAGGCAATATTGCTTAAACATATTTTACTGAATTTAATTAATTTATAGTAATTTAAGCGGCAAAAACCTCACGATCATTTTTAAGTATTAAAATAAAGCAGTTTTTCAAGAGTATTTCTTAATTGATTGAAACTAAATGTAAATAAATTCAAAAATACTAAAAATAACTCTGCTACTTATGTTAGGGGAACCACTGACTGAAACTTCCCAACCTGGCCAGGCAAAATAGTGGCCATTAGCATGAGTTATCTTACAACAAGAGGTCCTGATAAGGAACCTGGAACTAAAGGTCAAAAGGAGAGAATCATTGCCAGCCCATATGTCCTACCAACCTCCCAGAATCCTTCTCACTGGAATCCGTCTTGGCTGAGTGATATGTGTGTAACACAGCAGGGACCCTGATTTAGAATGATTGTCCAGAGGCAATCAAACTAACCCCATTGCCATAAAATCCAAGACTGTAAACCAGTGGCAGAGACGTTCACCGGGCTTCCCTTTGTGAAATGATGAAAATATTTCCTGCCATATCAATAAACAAGAGATGGCACAGCCACCAGCAATTTCTGGCCTCCAAATGTGAGTGAAGGCTCCCAACACTGTGATCCAGTGGTTGCTGCCACCCCTCAAGGTTAACTGCTGAGGAGTTGAGGGAATACAGGAGGCAGCCATCGGCCACTCAAACAAGGAAACAGGATTGGCCTAGAGAGCTGAGGTGCATATGAAAGCAATGAATTCAGTGAGCCAAGAGGCTTGCATCTTCCCATACAGAGAATGATAAATTCCTTAACTTGATACCTCATCTTTGGTGTTCAAACTGCCTGCTCCCTTTGTTGCAAACTTGTATATTGCCTGACTTCCCCTCCTGCCTCCTTGGAGCAATTTTCTCAGAGCTACTGAGATGCTTTCACCTGAGCTCAGATTCATAAACATCCTCACCAAATAACTCTCTACTCTCAGGTTGTGACTATATTTTTTAGCTGGCTCCTTACTATGCTGTTCTCTACCCAGGTGTCCATTCCCAATAAAGTCTCTTGCCTTGTCAGCATGTAAGTCTCCTCAGACAATTCATTTATGAGAATTAGTTTAAGAGCCCACTCTTGGGCCCTGGAATGGGGTTCCCCTTTCTGCAACATTTATTCAATAATTTTCATGTAAAATTTAGTTTATATGGAGGTGGTTCAGATGGTAAATAATCTGCCTGCAATGGGGTCACAGTCAGACACAACTGAGCCGTTAACACTTTCACTTTCTTTCAATGAAAGTCTTAAAATCCTGGTTCTAGACATGATATAACTTATCCACCAGGTCACACATATAATATCAATTCTCAGATTATCAGCAGAAGTTACGAAGTATAGAAATAAAATAAAATAATGAATATTTTCTGATAAGAAAATTATTAGCCAATAAATGCTCAATTCCATCTGTAATAGAAATTCATATTGAAAGTGACAGAAAGCAACAATTCAAATTCATTTGGTCAGTCAGTTATATTGCAGTTTCTTTAACCAAATAAATTTATTTAACCTTATTTAAATAATTTATTTAACTAAATAAATTCAAGATACAAGTTATCAGATAAATATTTATCAAGTATAGTTTCAACTTCCTTATTGGAAGCACTGATGCTAAGGCTGAAACTACAATACTTTTGCCACCTGATGCAAAGAACTGACTCGTTGGAAAAGACCCTGATGCTGGGAAAGATTGAAGGCGGGAGGAGAAGGCGACGACAGAGGACGAGATGGTTGTATGGCATCACCGACACGATGGACATGAGTTTGAGTAGGCTCCGGGAGTTGGTAATGGACAGGGAAGCTTGGCATGCTGCAGTCCACAGGGTCACAAAGAGTCAGACAAAGCTGAGCAACTGAACTGAACTGATAGCTTCAATTGTGATCAGGGCAAAATCCCTTTCTTTTTTTCCTCAGATCTATTTCTCAGTTCCCTGAAGTACTTTTACAATCTTTTCTAGATTCAAAGCTCCAGAACTGGGACCAGTTGACCAGTCAGTTCTGACTGACCTGAAAGGCATCATGTTTTCATTCTTGAATTATGGCCGATAGAATCTTAGGCACATATTGAATTATACTAAGTGGTTAAGCTACTCAGGACCCGCGCAAAACACTGGGAGCATTCTGACCCAAATCCAGTACGTGCTGGATAAACTGAGTTCATTTGGGCCAGGCAGGAGAGACAAACACACACAGAAAAGGGGCTAATGGATGCTGGAGAGGCTACAGGTGTTTACTAATACCTGCCAATCCACAGGCATCTGGAAGAACAAAAAAGTATATTAATGACAAAAAAATTTTAGTTACTGGAATTTTACATAATTTTACTCATGATACACAGGCTGCTAAAATAAAATTTCTGAATGTTCAGAAAAGTTAACATTTCTGAAAGTTAAGACATTTTTAACTATAACCTCTAATTTTTAAGTTGCTTGCTTTTTGGCAGCAGCCACAAGATAAACAGTAGCTGAAAACTCAGTCATTTAAATTTCAGAATAAAGATATACTGCAACTTATAGTTAAAGTCTATTTACACCAAAACATGCCACAGGCAAATGACTCAGTTAATGCACATAACAAAGCTATATACTTGACATGATATCACAAATTGGGAAGATTAGTCTGCTAACTTGCTTACATAACCAGGCAATGAGAATGTCATACTTCACTTAAATAGGTTAACTCCTTAACTGTAGAGAAACATCTTTTAAAAATGTTAACTATCACTAATGTTCAAGTTGTACTAGTAGTTGCAGAGAAAAAAATACGAGCATTGAATGCAATATTGTTAATGCTTCACATAGCAGGAATAAAAAGCCAAGAGCGTTCAGTTATATATTGAAGCTGTTGAATATTAAAATAAGCAAATTAAATGCAATGCATGTTTGGATGGTAACTGAGGCTCTTCAGAATCACAATTTTACATTTGCAGTCAATTTATCTTTTCATCCATCTGAAGTAGATAAATTGAATATCACAGTTAATAGTAAGACAGTGGTTTTGAACAAAGCCAAGCATCTGTCTTTTCAGCAAAGATATACATGTCATTTTGCCTTCCATAAGGTCTCAGCATATTTTTTTTCTAAGTAGATAAACTCAGAAGGGAAACAAATGTCAAATTGAGCAGAATTTTTTCTCTCTCAGTTCCCTTACATGGAAGAGTAATTCCTATCATATAGCAAATTTAGAAGAGATGTACTTTGATACTACTGATAATTTGCATTTAAATAACTTAAGCATGGTAGCATTTTTTTCCTTCAAGTGACAGAAAAATGCAATTGACCACTTTCTTCAAAAGTTTTGTGTACACTAAGTATTCAAGATTAAAAACATATAAGATGGAGATATGAGAGTAAGTGTTCTGTTAAATGATTTTAATAAGAAAATATTAAAACTTTAGTTTTTTTCCCCCTTCTTCTTCTTCTTCTTTTTTTTTTTTTTTTTTGGATGCATGGTCTGAAGGATCTTAGCTCCTGATTGACCAAGGATCAAACCCACATGCCCTGCAATAGTGATGCAGAGTCTTAACCACTGGACCATCAGGAAAGTCCCCCCAAATTTAGTTGCTTGTCCACATTATTGTTATCTTAAAACAAATAAGGATATGAATAATAATCATTAACACTTTCCATGCTGGTAAGTTAAGTAGCAATTAGGCATTCAACAAGAATGTTTCAGGCGTACCTGGTGGCTCAGACCATAAAGAATCTGCCTGCAATGCAGGACACCAGGATTCGATTCCTGGGTTGGGAAGATCCCCTGAAAAAGGGAATAGCTACCCATCTGAGTATTCTTGCCTGGAGAATTCCATGGACAGAGGAGCCTGGTGGGATCCAGTCCATGGGGTCACAAAGAATTGGACACATTTGAGCAACTAACACTTTCATATTTTCATTCATTCATTCAAGAATGTACCAAATTTATTTATTTAAAATTATTCTGAGATAGCCTGAAGTGAAATTTTGATAGTGACCCCACAAAACTTTGTCTCAGATGACAATGTGGTTTAATATTGGGAAAAAATAAATCTTTTGTTATTGCTAGGATTATTTCCCATATTTTTTAATAAGCATTAACTCAACATTTATTAAGTCCCTAAGAACCAATAATATAAATGTCAGGGGAATTTGTAACTTCCTTGATTCTGTCTTGTTACAACAAAAATTTGAGGTGATGGACAGACCAGTGTTGCAGCCCTGTGTAATTTCCTCAAAGGAACCAGTGTTACAGCCCCGTGATACAGCTTAGTTTTATTTAAAAAGCAAAGGAAGATATATTCCTAAGTATTTTATTCTTTCCGTTGCAATGGTGAATGGAATTGTTTCCTTAAGTTCTCTTTCTGTTTTCTCATTATTAGTGTATAGGAATGCAAGGGATTTCTGGGTGTTGATTTTATATCCTGCAACTTTACTATAGTCATTGATTAGTTCTAGTAATTTTCTGGTGGAGTCTTTAGGGTTTTCTATGTAGAGGATCATGTCATCTGCAAACAGTGAGAGCTTTACTTCTTCTTTTCCAACTTGGATTCCTTTTATTTCTTTTTCTGTTCTGATTGCTGTGGCCAAAACTTCCAAAACTATGTTGAATAGTAATGGTGAAAGTGGGCACCCTTGTCTTGTTCCTGACTTTAGAGGAAATGCTTTCAATTTTTCACCATTGAGGATAATGTTTGCTGTGGGTTTGTCATATATAGCTTTGATTATGTTGAGGTATGTTCCTTCTATTCCTGCTTTCTGGAGAGTTTTGATCATAAATGGATGTTGAATTTTGTCAAAGGCTTTCTCTGCATCTATTGAGATAATCATATGGTTTTTATTTTTCAATTTGTAGATTCAATGCAATCCCTATCAAGCTACCAACAGCATTCTTCACAGAGCTAGAACAAATAATTTCACAATTTGTATGGAAAAACAAAAAACCTCAAATAGCCAAAGCGATCTTGAGAAAGAAGAATGGAACTGGAGGAATCAACCTACCTGACTTCAGGCTCTACTACAAAGCCACAGTTATCAAGACAGTATGGTACTGGCACAAAGACAGAAATCTAGATCAATGGAACAAAATAGAAAGCCCAGAGATAAATCCACGCACATATGGACACCTTATCTTTGACAAAGGAGGCAAGAATATACAATGGATTAAAGACAATCTCTTTAACAAGTGGTGCTGGGAACTCTGGTCAACCACTTGTAAAAGAATGAAACTAGAACACTTTCTAACACCATACACAAAAATAAACTCAAAATGGATTAAAGATCTAAACGTAAGACCAGAAACTATAAAACTCCTAGAGGAGAACATAGGCAAAACACTCTCCGACATACATCACAGCAGGATCCTCTATGACCCACCTCCCAGAATATTGGAAATAAAAGCAAAAATAAACAAATGGGACCTAATTAACCTTAAAAGCTTCTGCACATCAAAGGAAACTATTAGCAAGGTGAAAAGACAGCCTTCAGAATGGGAGAAGATAATAGCAAATGAAGCAACTGACAAACAACTAATCTCGAGAATATACAAACAACTCCTACAGCTCAACTCCAGAAAAATAAATGACCCAATCAAAAAATGGGCCAAAGAACTAAATAGACATTTCTCCAAAGAAGACATACAGATGGCTAACAAACACATGAAAAGATGCTCAACATCACTCATTATCAGAGAAATGCAAATCAAAACCACTATGAGGTACCATTTCACACCAGTCAGAATGGCTGCGATCCAAAAGTCTACAAGTAATAAATGCTGGAGAGGATGTGGAGAAAAGGGAACCCTCTTACACTGTTGGTGGGAATGCAAACTAGTACAGCCACTATGGAGAACAGTGTGGAGATTCCTTAAAAAACTGGAAATAGACCTGCCTTATGATCCAGCAATCCCACTGCTGGGCATACACACTGAGGAAACCAGAAGGGAAAGATACACGAGTACCCCAATGTTCATCGCAGCACTGTTTATAATAGCCAGGACATGGAAGCAACCTAGATGTCCATCAGCAGATGAATGGATAAGAAAGCTGTGGTACATATACACAATGGAGTATTATTCAGCCATTAAAAAGAATACATTTGAATCAGTTCTAATGAGGTGGATGAAACTGGAGCCTATTATACAGAGTGAAGTAAGCCAGAAAGAAAAACACCAATACAGTATACCAACGCATATATATGGAATTTAGAAAGATGGTAACAATAACCCTGTGTACGAGACAGCAAAAGAGACACTGATGTATAGAACAGTCTTATGGACTCTGTGGGAGAGGGAGAGGGTGGGAAGATTTGGGAGAATGGCATTGAAACATGTAAAATATCATGTATGAAATGAGAAAAAAAAAAAAAAAGAAGGAAATTTTGGGACAGGCTACAACATGAAAGAATCTTGAAGACATTATGCTAAGTGAAATAAGCCAGATATCAAAGTCCACGTATTGTGTGATTCCACTTTTACGAAGTATGTAGAATAGTCAAACTCATAGAAACAAAGAATGGGGGTGGCCAGGAGCTGAAGAGAGGAGGAAAGGGGAAGTTGTTTAATGGACAGAGTCTCAGTTTTGCAAAATGAAAAAGTTCTGCGGGTTGGTTGCATAACAATGTGAATAGACTCAGCAATACTGAATTACACACTTAAAAATGGTTAAGAGGATACATTTTATGTTATGTGCATTTCACCACAATTTTTAAAGTCTTTTTAGTAAATTGGAAAAAACAATCTTGGTTTTAGGGACATTATAAAAAAAAAATTCTTTTTCTGCCAAAAAAAAATAAATAAAATAAAAAGCAAAGGAAAATACATCCTTGATGCATGAGGGTGGGCTAACAGAAAAGACACAAGAGAAGAGATACCCCTGGCCCAATTTTGGCTCCTCCTTTTATATGATTTTTCCTCCTCCCCCTGAGCCTGCCAAACAGGAGGGCTGTTTTTTTACCTGAGATTCTCACTCTGGTCATTGGACCTTCCTTTGTTTTATTTTCAGGGGCTTTCCCCTTCTTTGTCTCTTAACCACTGCCATTTTGAACTACATTTTCATATTCAAACTACCTAACATTCCTACCTCAAGAGATGGGAGGCCCAATTCTTTGGGAATAGGGGCATTGAGTTCTCTCTGGCTACTTCCTGCTGAAGTGGGACAGTGAGGGCCACTGGGCCTCCCCCTCTTGCTAGTCTCAAGCCTCAGAGTCTTCATAGCAGTGTCCATCTAAGGGTGAGTGGTATTTTCTGTGTTCAGCTGTAGTTTTATATATCCTTGTTGAACTGGAACTGCGTGTTGTAGCTTGTTGACCTGGGCAGAGACAAAACCAGCTAGACAATTGATAACACATGGAACAATCATAAGCAGCATCAATATGGTGATAAAAGGGACTAGTAGAGGCATTCAGTTCAGTTCAGTCGCTCAGTCGTGTCCAACTCTTTGTGACCCCATGAATCACAGCACGCCAGGCCTCCCTGTCCATCACCAACTCCCAGAGTTCACTCAGACTCACATCCATCGAGTCAGTGATGCCATCAAGCCATCTCATCCTCTGTCATCCCCTTCTCCTCCTGCCCCCAATCCCTTCCAGCATCAGAGTCTTTTCCAATGAGTCAACTCTTCGCATGAGGTGGCCAAAGTACTGGACTTTCAGCTTTAGCATCATTCCTTCCAAAGAAATCCCAGGGCTGATCTCCTTCAGAATGGACTGGTTGGATCCCCTTGCAGTCCAAGGGACTCTCAAGAGTCTTCTCCAACACCACAGTTCAAAAGCATCAATTCTTCGGCACTCAGCCTTCTTCACAGTCCAACTCTCACATCCATACATGACCAGAGGAAAAACCATAGCCTTGACTAGACGGACCTTTGTTGGCAAAGTAATGTCTCTGCTTTTGAATATGCTGTCTAGGTTGGTCATAACTTTCCTTCCAAGGAGTAAGCGTCTTTTAATTTCATGGCTGCAGTCACCATCTGCAGTGATTTTGGAGCCCAAAAAAATAAAGTCTGACACTGTTTCCATTGTTTCCCCATCAAGCCAACTCCAAATTTCCCATCGCCAGAAGGATTCCCCAAAGAGAGATTTTAGCTACCCTGAGAACTCTAAAGCTCATTCTTTGAGATCCTGTAGGGTCTGAATGTTTTTGTTAAGGACTGAGACTTTCTTTAACTTAGACTTTGTTAACTTACCCAGAAACAATATGTCTCATTCTAGATGGCTCAAGTCCCTCCTTGTTCAGGTATCAGAAGATCTATCTAACTCTTGTCTCTTTTGGAGTACAGCTCCTGCCAAGCTGGGTTGACTCTTTAGAGCTATCCTGAGAAATCTATCCCCAGAAACTTAATTTTGGGGGTGTTCATTAGGATAGCACTCATTTGTAGATCTGAATAGGTATCTGAGATCTTCCAGTGGTTCACAGGTGTATTGAGAGTCTTTTTCTGTTTCCTTCCATGGTTTGATTCATGAGTAGTGAATCCAGGAGTCATGTCCTGGTATCTTTACTGCTGTCGGGGTAGAAAATATTACAGGGTAGGGGCTCTTCCATGTGCGCTGAAGTTGAGTCTTTGGGGACCCATCTTTCCAGACTTTAATTAGGACTTGAGTCCCTGGAGCTTATAGTAATGACTCTTTAGAATCTTTTGGGTCCTGATTGATCCCCACAAGCGTATGTTCTGTTGGAATTGCCCAATGGCCATGGTATGACTGGAGGGTCTGAGCCTCTGGATCTAGGAAGAGGTCACTGACATAAACAAAAGGTCTCCCATATAGCATCTCATAAGGACTAAGACCATCCTGTTCCTTAAGGGCAACACAGCAATACGGGTGCAGAGGAGACCTACTGGTAAAGCCTCCATTCATCCCTGGGAGGTCTCCTGGGTTATTACTATTTTTTTTAATCGCTGATTTTAAGAATTGATTGGCTCTTTCTACTTTTCCTGAAGACTTAGGCCTCCAGGCACAATGGAGATAAGTAATGCCCAATGCTTTAGAGACCCCTTGGGTGACCTTAGAAGTAAATGATGTCCCATTGTCACTTTGTAATGACCTGGGCAGACCAAATCTCAGAATGATTTCATGGAGCAGTTTTTTGTTGTTGTTGCTTTTTTTTACCACCTCTTCCTGGTCCAGCTGAAGTCTTCGAGCTTCTTGGGGGTTGTTTAATTGGCAAGTTGGACAAGAGAAGACCACTTGCCTTATAATCATTTGGAGGCCTGCTTCTTTGAAAGATCTTTCTAGTAATCTTTGAAGGGGCTTTTCCCCTAAATGAATGGTGGCATGTAAGGAGTTAACCAACTTCCATTGGAGGTTCCCAGGCAGAAAAAGGAGTCCTTCCTTGTGGAACTACTCCATATGATCTTCTTGAAAGCCCTCACTCTTAGCTTTAAGAGTCTCACCTTCAGTATATGAAGGAGTTTCTGGCAAATTAGTCTGTGGACCTAAGGTGGCTGCTCCTATTAGGTCATTGTTCTGTAATGCTGCTCTCTTCGCTTCCTGATCGGCTGCTTGGCCCCTTTGTACCACTTCCGTGCTTCCTTTTTGGTGTCCTGTACAGTGAGAGACTGAAACCTCAGTGGGGAGATGAACTGCCTCCAAAAGCCTAAGGATTTGATCACCATATTTGATTGGGGACCCTGGAGTGGTCAAGTGGCCTCTTTCTTTCCAAATAGCAGCATGCGCATATAACACCAGAAAGGCATACTTGGAGTCAGTGGAAATGACTACTCTTTTTCCTTTTCCCAGCTCTAAAGCTTGATTCAGGGCTATGAGCTCAGCTAATTTTGTTGAAGTACCTTGTGGCAAAGGTTTATCCTCTATGGTCTCAAAATTGAGACTACTGCATATTTGGCTATTCTTTTTCCATCCAAGACAAAGCTTCTTCCATCAGTGTACCAGATTTCCTCAAGATTGGTCAGAGGATCTTCTGACAATCCATCTTGAGGTTTTGTCCAGTGGTCCAAGGTTTCTAGGCAAGAGTGAAAGGGGAGAGAGCCCTCGGGGGTAGGCAAGGAGGGTGGCTGGATTAAGAACCTCACAAGCAGATATAGTCAGGCCTGGATTATCCATCAGCATTACTTGATATCTGAGGATTCTTTGATCAGACATCCATAGATGGCTTCTCCCATTCTGGAGTTGTTTCACTTGGTGGCTGATAAAAATAGTTTGCCCCCAAGAGAAGAGTTTTAAAACATCTTCTATCAGGACTGCAATAACTGTAAGATTTCGAAGGCAGGGAAAGATCTCTTCCCAATAAGGGAATAAAACACTCAGGGACCACCAGAAACTGGGCGGGGGGTTGGGGGGGAGGAAATATTTGTCCATCCCAGCAACAAAGAAATGCTCAGGTGAATCTTTTTGTAGTTGTTTTTCCTGTCATACCCAAAATGGTACAGGTTGGGGAGAAGAAGGCTCTGGAGTAGGAGGTCAGGACAGAGTAGGTTTGACCCTGTGTTGACCAAGAAATTCTTGGCCCTACTTGCCACATCCAGTTGCGCCCTTGGCTCCAGCCCCATGATAGTTATGTGTGACAGTTGGGCTGGCTGGAACGGGCTGTTTCAATCCTGTTGAACTACCGTGAAGGAAGGCTTGGCACTTTACTTTGGGGCTTTTGGGTCCGGAGGGCAGAGTGCCACCCAATGTCCCAATAGTTGGCATCTGTAGCAAGCTGTTTTAGGAGACTTGTCATGGTTTGAACACTCTTTGGCCCAATGTCCCTCCTGTCTACAGATTAAGCACTTGCCTCATGCTTTGTCCTTCAGGGGCTCGGGGTTTGCTATAGGGCTTCCCTGGAGGGTGGAAAGCATCTGGCCGTGTCTTATCTCTTTCCTTTTCTCCCTTTCCTGGACCTTGGCCTTTCTCTCCTGTCCTCTGTTATAAAAGATATTGGTGGCTGTCTGGACCATCTCATCTAAAGAGGCAGTAGGGTCCTGCTGCTGTAGCTGCTGTAACTTCATCCTGATGTCTGATGCACACTGGGACAGGAATTTGTCCTTTAAAAATCACCTGTCCCTCATAAGATTATAAGTTCAGACTGGTAAGCTTTTGGAGGGCCTCTTATAGCCTTTTGAGAAAGGCAATGGGGTTCTCATTAGACTCCTGAGTTATTGCTGAGACTGGACATAGCAGATTACTTTTTGCTTGGCTGCTTTCAGTCCTGCCTTCACATAGATCAGAAAATGATCCCTTTCTCAGATGTGCTCAGGGTCATAATTCCAGTTAGGATCTGAGGAGGGGACCACAGTTTCCCCTACTGGGTATTTATTGCTTGATATGTGAAGCCCTGTTGTATACTTTTGGGCTTTCTTTAAGATCCTAGCAGGCTCAGGGAAAGGACTAAGATGGATATTGACTGATATATGGGATTTTTGTAAAAGGATAAGAAAGAAATACAACTGCTTCTTAAAGAATGTGGAGGTTAGGGGCCCTTAATCCCATGGAGTTGAACATCTGAGCCTTTTCTTTTTTTCTTAGCCACACGGTGTAACATGAGAGATCTTAGTTTTTCAACCAAAGATTGAACTTGCACACCCCTGCAATTGAAGGGCAGTGTCTTAACCACTGAAGTGCCAGAGAAGTCCCTGACTCTAAATTTTGGCTCCCAAACCTTAACCATTAATAGACTGCTGCTGAATGGAAGCCTTACTATTATTATAGAGTCAATTAACATATGTATTCCATACTAGATTCTCACAAAAAAGTAAGCTAGAAAGAAGAAAATATTATTGAAAAAATCATAAGAAAAATACATTTATACTACTGTACCATATTTAACAATAATGTAAGTTTACACCATCTGTATAGGATGGTTTATTAATATTTATATCAGTATTGTCTAATACAATACAAAACACCATAGATGCTATACATATTGCTAATTCTGGGCATAAACAATAAGATAATGTGGGAAATGAAATTCATGGGACTTTCCTGATGGTCCAGTGACTAAGACTCCGCCTTCCCATTGCAGGGGGCCCAGGTTTGATTCTGTTTAGAGAACTAGATCCCACATGCCACAACTAAAAATCCCACATGCTGTAATTAAGACCTAGCATTGTCAAATAAATAAATACATATTAAAAAAGGAATTCAGGCTTGTTTACAGGTCTAATCTATGCATTGACAACAGGGAAATAGAAATACAATTGCTTTATGATACCTAGTGTAATCCAATTATTGCTTCTCGATAGCCTCGCCTCTACATTAATAAGTTAATCATTATAAAAATGTTTATAGGAACTTCCCTGGTGGTCCAGTGGCTAAGACCCTATGCTCCCAAAGCAGGGGCTTGGGTTTGAGCCCTGGTCAGGGAACTAGGTCTCACATGCTACAACTAAGATCCTGTACAGCCAAATAAATAAATATTTTAAAAAATGTTTGTGGCATACAGTATTAACATCATATTCATAATGCAGTATTAGAAATTGTTATCTTTTTTAAAACCACTTATCTGTGATGATAGACTGATATGCAGTTTATCCAATTATAAGCAGTATACTGTATACTATTGTAATTCTTTGAAAAGTAATAAAACAGCAAGAAAATACATTATTAATTTTATATTGAATATCACTCACTGTATGCCTATATAAAAACAGACTACTATCTACATATATTTTGTGCATGCATGACATCCTTAATTTTTAAAAATTTTGTCAATATGTCTAGACTACGTGGTTCACTTGCAAGTTTATTTTCCAAATTGTTGGAAATCTCAAAAGAATGTTTCAGTGTATTTATTGAAGAAAAAAAAAAAACATGTATAAGTGGGCTCACACAATTCAGACTGACTAGTTCAAGGGTCAATTGGGCATTAGGATGCAGTTGTGGCCTTTCAATATGAACAAGGACACAGAGGTTTGGCTATATCAGCTTTTGTTTCCATTATAAATTCACAAACTTTTTTCTGAAAATCTTGCCAACAAGTGAGTGTCAAAATGCCAGAATTTTCCCTGGAGAAAGAAATAGCAACCTGCTCCAGTATTGTTGCCTGGAAAATCCCAAGGACAGAGGAACCTGGTGAGCTACAGTCCACAGGGTCAAAAAGAGTTGGATATGACTTAGCAACTACATAACAACAAGAATTTAGTCCATAAACAGAAGATTACAGGACATCTCACTAGGGTTTGGGGCTGCATCTCATAATCAAAAAAATATAAATCTCTACAGTGAAACATACATATGTACATTAATTGGGTACATAGAGTCAATATGAGTCTCACAATAGGTCAGGATCAGTTTTGCTACCTGATGAATTACAAAAAATAAACTTTTTGGGAATTGTTTTTAATTTTTAAAATGATAAATAAGGGACTGCACACTTGTAATTCTTCAGTTCATGTCTCATTGGTGATAATTTATTAAGAAATAAAGATGAAATTACAACAGGTAAATTGGAGAGTGTAGCAGAGGTTAGAGATTATAAAGCTCATACACATTAGAGCAAAGATTTGAAAATAAGTGAGATTAACATTCAGATCCACTTACCTTGATAAATGACACTGGTCATACATGAAGGACTACCTGACAATTGAAAGATATTTATGGGGAACAATTCCAACCAAAGATGATGAAAACTTGAAATATGATAGAGAAGACAGGTTCAAAGAAATAATAAGAGTTGAATATCAGACATATGAAGAACAATTCACACTTGCCCTAAGAAAGCACTTAGTATTTGAACAGGAAAAATATTGGATATTTTAACTTAAAGGATTCTATCATAAAATAAAAAGGATACATCCTAATTATGTGTGTGTGTGTGTGTGTGTGTGTAGAGTGTATGCATGTTTCTGTGTACACATGCTTGTATATGCACACGATATTTCTATGATGGCCGTGGTATAGTCACTAAGTTGTGTCCAACTCCTGCAACCTCATGGACTGTAGCCCACCAGGCTCCTCTGTCTATGGGATTTAAGAATACTGGAGTGGGTTACCATTTCTTTCCAGGGGACCTTCCTAACCCAGGGGTCAAACCAGGGTTGTGTGTATTACAGGTGGAGTCTTTATCAACTGAGTTTTGAGGAAAGCCCCGCAATACTTTTATAAATTCCGTGAGTTATTTAGGGCTAGAGTTATACACTTTCGTCCCACCACCATGATTATCTTATTTCAGTTGAAATATTTAAATTTATGATTAGAGGAGCATATAGTGATAATCAAAATACAAATGATTTTTTTTAAATTACAAAATAAGATTAAAATCCAAAGCAATCAATTATTTTAATACCTTATTTTGAAAGGAACATCATCTTTCATTTGTATCACCCAACCAATATACTTTATCGATTACCCTCATGCATGTTTCATATATCTGAAATGACTATCAATAAAAACAAAATTAGTTCAGATTTAGAGTGAGATTGAACCAAAGGCTTTGGCTATCCTAAGGCTACCCAGATTGCATCCTACCCTTCAGGACTCAAGCGGAAGTCTGAAATCCAGCCTGCTTTTTCCTTCTTCAAGCTGCACAGCTTGATATTGCTTACATCTGTCTAGAGTAAGAGTTCACCTCTGTAAATTGTTTTCTGCACAGTGACTTAATTTTTGTAATCATCATTGGGATGAGGTAAATTAAGTTTTCTTCTCAGAAAAGGTTCTTTTACGAATTATCAAAGGCAACTCTGTGCCAGTAGCTAGAGTCAGCCTTCTGCTAAACCACCTTTCACTTGCTTATCATCTTACCAGGTTTAACAATAACAGGAACTCTCCTTTCTCATTTGTCTTCCACATAACTGATTTCATGTAGTAAACCCTGCGTGGGCATTGGTTATTGAGGTTCCAGAACATAAACATCTCTGGCTCTGCCACGTGATAGCCATTATAGCCTAAGTGTTGCCTCAGGCAAGATACACATTTATTGAAGACAGGGAGTTAGGTTCTGTTCCAACAAGTCATCAAAAGAACTACTGTGACTACGGACTTAAGTCAGAAATTGCCAGATTCTTATGGAGAGAAACATATTTAAACATTTACAAACTGAATTACGTTCTGAAAATGACTAAATCTAAAACTCAATTTGTACACACAAAGTGAGAATTTAAAAATGTAAAAGCTCATTATATGGGTCATTACTGTATACATTTTCCTCTAATACAGTCTAATTTCTAGCTTGGGTTTGAAGTACATTATTTGTAATATATGTTCAGAAAAAATTCAGACTACAAGGAGTTAAATTGAAGTGTTAGCATAAAGAACATTTTCATATCATTTAAATACATAAGAAAATATAAATTCTATTTTTAGAATGTAGAAGTCAGTTTAAAATTAAAATGTCTATGAAATATAAGATCTTACAGGTTTTCTTTGATTTGCTAAATGAGTTATTTTTAATAACTATGAAAACTTATTAAGCTTTAGTGGTTCAAACTAGAAACCCTCTGAGAGACAGATAAATATATATATATATATATATATATATATATATATATATTTCACATTAGAGTGAAAGCAAGTATAATATTAGTCAAAGAAAATCAACTTTCAAAATATACAATTGTGAAGTTCCATGTGCATTTTTATGTGCATATAAAGGTCTGTGAAACTGACAGTCGCTCAGTCGTGTCCGACACTTTGTGACCCCATGGATTATACAGTCCATCTTCTCCAGGCCAGAATACTGGAGAGGGTAGCCATTTCCTTCTCCAGGGGATCTTCCCAACCAGGAGATTAAACTCAAGTCTCCTGCATTGCAGGCAGATTCTTTACCAGCTGAGCCACTAGGGAAGCCCATTTATATAAACATGCATATATACATATGAAGAATATAATGAGGAAAATAAAGAATAAAATATACAAGGAGACTAAGGGTACCTTGTGAAAGTCGCTCAGTTGTGTCCGACTCTTTGTGACCCCATGGACTATACATGGAGTATATGGAACTTTCTGGGTCAGAATACTGGAGTGAGTAGCCTTTCCCTTCTCCAGGGGACCGTGGAAGTAAGTTTTTAGAAAACTAGAAGTAGTTTCACACACACAAAAACAGATTTTTAATTTGCTTGGGGCTGGTGCACTGGGACAACTCAGAGGGATGGTACCGGGAGGGAGGAGGGAAGAGGGTTTAGGATGGGGAACACGTGTATACCTGTGGCGGATTCATGTTGATATATGGCAAAACCAATACAATATTGTAAAGTTAAAAAATAAAATAAAATAAAAAACTAAAAAAAATTAAAAAAAATAAAATAATTAAAAATCAGTGTAGTTTTTTTTTCTCTCTCTTTTTACAAAATTTGGATTATAGAAGCTTAAAATATTCAGCACTTGGTTCAAAATAAAAGACTACTATTAACATTATTACTTAAGGAAGAGTCAGCAGCAGCTTCAAATAGAAAGTATAGAATATTACAGTACTCCCCACCTTTTAGGAAGAAAGCAGCACTCAGAAATCCCTGAGCAATTGCTGTAGACCAATATGAGGAAGGTACTTAGTGGATGGAAGCAGTGTCAGACTTTATTTTTTTGGGCTCCCAAATCACTGCAGATGGTGATTTCAGCCATGACATTAAAAGACGCTTACTCCTTGGAAGGAAAATTATGACCAACCTAGACAGCATATTAAACAGCAGAGACATTACTTTGCCAACAAAGGTCCATCTAGTCAAGGCTATGGTTTTTCAGTAGTCATGTACGGATGTGAGAGTTGGACTGCGAAGAAAGCTGAGCGCAGAAGAATTGATGCTTTAGAACTGTGGTGTTGGAGAAGACTCTTGCGAGTCCCTTGGACGCAAGGAGATCCAACCAGTCCATCCTAAAGAAAATCAACTCTGAATATTCATTGGAAGGGCTGATGCTAAAGCTGAAACTCCAATACTTTGGCCACCTCAAGTGAAGAGTTGACTCATTGGAAAAGACCCTGATGCTGGAAGGGATTGGGGGCAGGAGGAGAAGGGGATGACAGAGGATGAGATGGCTGGATGGCATCACCAACTCGATGGACATGAGTTTGTGTAAACTCCAGGAGTTGGTGAGGGACAGGGAGGCCTGGCGTGCTGCGATTCATGGGGTCACAAAGAGTCAGACACGACTGGGCAACTGAACTGAACTGAATTGAAGAATCATAAAAGGAAATATAGAAAGGAGGAATTTTTCATCCTGTATAAGTATAGGAATTGGAGCAAAAGCATTAATAACTTCTTGGATATCATGGACATCTTTCTGCTTTTGACCAATTCTCCTCCAGTAAATCTAAATAGGGCTTCCCTCATAGCTCAGTTGGTAAAGAATCCACCTGCAATGCAGGAGACCCCGGTTTGATGTAGTTAAGGCGCCTGAGCTACTGGTAATGGCTGCTTTGCCGCCTCCTGTGCCGATCAGTATCATTGATGAAGCAGTTCTCAGATTGCACAATGAGGGACTTCACTTTCTTGATAAGCTTAGGATTTGAATTGAGCCTGTTGTGATAGGGACTGCCTGCTGCTGTAACACATCCTTCTTTATTTCTTGCAGCCACCCAAGGAGGGACAAGACTTCTCCAGGCAGTACAGAGCAGAAAGATGGAGTGTCAACATACAGATAATGATGAATATAGAAGTATAAATAGGTATCATGTTTTTCCAAGGAAGGTTTTAGGAAGCTTAGAGAGACAGGGTTCAGTTTGTAAATGAGTATGAAAATCATTAGTGAGACATTACAGAATATATGCCTAGAATGTTAACAGTGGTTATTTTAATGGAATATGACTACAGAAGATGTCTCTATTTACTTTTTAATCATGTCTTTCTTTCAGTATAAATGTTATTGCTTTTCATGTATTGCTTTTTAGTTCTCTTCTTGCCTTTTAAGAAAAGTGTTATTTTGACCAAAACATAGGAAGAGGTTGGAGAAGGATGAAAATTAAATGAACACCAAAGGTCTTACATGTCATTCTAAGAGTGCCACAGATCTGTCTCTGGGTTTCTAGACACTAGCAAAGGAAAAAAAAAATGTAATAATTTTAGTTATGTGTATTTAATAATTAAGACAATCGCTGATCAGAAAGTTGAAACCTATTTTAGGCCTCACAAGACAAAGAAAAATATTTCTCAGTGAGGTCCTTCAAGGATGTATTGTAATAAATCTTTTTAACAACTTTCCTTTGTTAGAAAGTAACATGATTATTTTTTTCTTCAAGAACTTCTCAATGTGTAGCTACTCCACAGATGTGGTAATTCCCACCAATTCCCTGAGGACATGAGCTGATGCCACTGTGCACTTGGTATGCCTATACAATGAAAAGGCAAAAGTCCTTAGAGAATGTTTTGTAAAACCAAATTTTAATATGTATTTCTGAATAAAGATCAGATATTACTGTTTTCTGAAGAGGATTTGAACATAGATATTTTTCACTAAAGCCCCAACTGCATGATTTAGCAGTCAACCTAAACAAATGACTCATTGAAAGGTGTCCAGAGAGGACTCATGCATCATTTCAGTTCAGTTCAGTTCAGTCGCTCAGTCGTGTTCGACTCTTTGCGACCCCATGAATCACAGCACGCCAGGCCTGATGCATAGATATCAAAAACATACAAATCCAAGAATTACATGAGGAGAACAAATGTTTTCCCAGAAATAAAGTGATCTATTTCATACAGATAATATTAGAAGACCAGGGATGCACACTCCAATCCATAAATACTAAATCCTTTGTATCTTGGATACATATATAAGGATAATTATACTACAGGTCTGTTTTGAGCTTCACATATTCTAATAAAATATCCAATGACTATCTAACCTTAAGAAGTTGAAGTCTTGCTGAAATTTCTAAATAAGAAAATGCATACTTCTAGAAACAATTAATGAGATTCATTACTGCAAAGATATATTAATTAAGCTAGTTAAATGCTAGAAGATATTCTATGTACTGACTGACGATCATGATCTTTGGAATAGCTGAGTCAATCATTCCCAGTTTATCATTAAGGCTGCTATTTGTTAACCTATATGAAATCAATAATATTTACCATCCTGACGCCTCCAAGTGGGTATTTTATGGAGTTCAACTGAATATTAATAGTTCATGACAACAAAATTATTTCCTGTGTTCCTGGGAGAATGCCTGTCTTTATTCTTTATATCAGAAGTTAGAATCCAGACACTAAGTATACATACATACACACATAAAATTGATTCCTTTTTATCACAGAAATAGAGTGCACTTTGGTTATTGGCATTCTGGCATACTTCATTTTGTTTGCAAGAGCTTCAGTCTCCAGAGGTGGAGTTTATAACCTAAGCTAAGTCAGTAAGCACTGGCCATGGTGATTGGTTGGTTCAGAGACAGGCATGTGATATAGATGGTCTAAACAGAGGGGATTAGGGACTTTTAGGGAAATGATATGAATATTAATTTAGAACCATATGTATCATGTAGAGTAGATAGCATAAATTGAGATCATGAGGGAAGCCTGCCTTAAAATATAGCTATCACCAATGAAATCAAAGCTGACAGGTTGTAAAATCACTAAGCCCTTGGATCAAGCCTTTCCTGAAGCCTAAAGAAGAA
This sequence comes from Bubalus bubalis, assembly GCF_019923935.1. NCBI lineage: Eukaryota > Metazoa > Chordata > Mammalia > Artiodactyla > Bovidae > Bubalus > Bubalus bubalis. The sequence goes on along the minus strand of NC_059179.1, from coordinate 4,508,654 downwards.
TTCTAGACTTTCAGATTCATATGTAATTAAACTTATACATTTAGATAAGTCAGATTCATGTCAATAAAATTACTTTCTTTATGCTAATTTGAGTTGTATTTTGTTACTTTCACTGTAATGACTCTTAACACATATGTGAAGGTACTCATAGATAGGAATGTGTTTATAGATAATCATTACAAAATCACACATAAAGATTGCATATTATTCAAATTTTTGGTAAATTAATCATATTCTTTTATTTTAAAAGTGTTTATATTCAAAATCATATATAAATATGTGTATGAATTTATTGTCTTCTTCCAGAGAATATGCTCAATAATATGTAAAAATTTTAATACGACCAGTGGTGATGTGTGCTAGTAATTGAAGAGAAGAGGAACTATATTGACCTTACATAGTTCAAAGACTCACAGCTCCTCAGTTACCTTGAAGAAGAGGAAACCTTCCTCATTCTTAATGAAGCAAAAGTCATGTGAGCCATTAATTATATTCCAAGACAGAAGTACCTCTGCTACCAGCTTCCCTATTCTTGATATATGAATCTCAATGTCCAAACAAACAGAAGAACTCTATATTTGAAAAGTTTTCAGAGGAGCTAGGGGTCAGAGATAAAAGCATTTGAAGTGAGAAATAGATATAACCATTAAAGAAGGAGAATCAAATAGCGTGATTCAGTTTGGTCTATGAAGAAAAAAATACAAACAGTGACAGGAGCTATTGGAGGGGCACTGAATGTAATCTCTATGATGACATTTATAATCTCAAGATTTTGAGAGGGAGAGTTTTGTGTATGAAATATATGAGCAGGAAAGAAAAAAAAAGAGAGAGAGAAATAGAGCAAGAGAGAGAAGCATTAGAGTGTTTTGCTGTTGATGAAACAATTTTAAAAATATCACCTCATTTTGGTCTTGCAACAAACCCACACAGGGTGAAGGGCAATTATTATCACCCTCATTTTAGAAATGATGAAATGTAGGTTGATGTCCTCTGTGGCTAAATGACTTTAGTACAACTAAATAGTTAGTAAATGGTGGGCTTTAGATTATATTTCAGATCTTCTGACTGTAACTCCTCAGAAGTTTTATACCAATTTCACACTATAATATGCCACTCATAAACCACAAATAAGTATTCAGTCTAAATAGTTGCTAATATAATTTCAAACAGAAAAGTTTTGAATATTTGGTCACATCCTAGTCTAACACATTCCAGGTGTATTGCTTGGCTCTGATATATCTATTTACTTTATTTCAGAAAATATTTTCTCAATAAATTTATCAGATTTATTATTATTGGAAATAAAATAAATTATAATTTGGCTAAAATCATCTTTTGAAAATTCTTATAAAATACTTAAGAATTCCTAGAGTTGTTTCTGTGTGAATCTTTAAAACTTCTCTAAATCCTCTGATACCCCTTCACTTCCTACATGAAAGGGAGAAAAGCCAAATAGCTATTTACCCTATATACTCTAGAAAAAGCAGGGGCCATTCGATCCATTTGTGTGTCACAAAATATAAATGGAAAAACCTCACTGGTGTAAAGTCTGATTCTGGAAATATATGATTCTGGAAAGTTTGGCTTTCCCCCAGTAAAGAGGCACTACATTTGGCGCATCTTTTCTCTTCTTGCTTGAAGTTTGGGTACAACATCTGCAAAGGCAGGAGTCATCAATTCTGAAATATCCAGATAATGCTTTTTTTCTCTTTTTTCTGGTCCTTGAAACCCCTAAAACAACTTAAAGCATGTTAAGTATGCTTTATGTCACAACTTAGAACAGACAATGTCAACAGCATCATTAGGTAATATATGCATATGCATCATACACATTTACCTGAGGGCAGGTGGGTACCCATTAATCAAGGAATAAATGTGTGTTCACCATGCTAATATCCTTCAGGGGCAGGGCAGTTTTGTTGGATTAAATATCTTGGTGATGCAGACTTACTTTTCAGTCTTACACATTCCCGTCTTGAATATTTGCTGCAAAAGCAACTTGCTTTCCCTAGTGCCATCACCTTTCCCTTGTTTCTGCCCTTCCACCTAGCAACATTGCTTTCTCATCACCCTATCTTCTGTAACACTGTCTGTTGAAGTCTAGGTATAATCCTTCAACCTTAACTGAAACAGTATCTCTTATACAGATGCTTGCCTGATATCTGTGACCAAACTATTTTCTCCTTTTAATCTCCTTGTTTCACTGCTCATGAAGCATTTGTATCACATATTTTAATTTTTGTGAGTGTACTAGTTTTATTTCCTGCCCTCTGCAAAATTATCACCATCACTCCCGGTAGAACACAAAGCTACTGGAGGGCAGGAAGAGTATGTGGTTATTTTTAATTACTAATGTGATTTTCTTTAGCTACCCAGTACATGGAACAGATCCTGATATTGGAGTGATATTGGTGTGATACCCATGAGTACCAAGGTTGATCAGTTGATTTTGCTGTAAAAAATAATTGCCTTCATTGGGTCTTTCTATACTGCTACATACTTGTCAAAAATTATAGTCAGAAAAGATGATGAGTTATCTCCTTGAATCTAAACTTTTAGAGAGTTTGGTTTTTATAAATATAAAAGGTTCTCAAGAATAAAGATTTCCCAAGAGCACCCATCCATATCATTAACAGGGTTAACAAATTACTGCACACAGGCCAAATCTATCCCACTGGTTCTGTTGGCAATGAGGTACTGGAACCCATGCAGTTGATGTATGATCTAAGGCCACTGTTGTACTACAAAGACTGAGTAATTACCCCAGAGACTAATATATATATTAGTGACTTCCCTGGTGGCTCAGATGGTAAAGCATCTGCTACACAGATGAACAGGAAGACCCGGGTTCAATCCCTGGGTCAGGAAGATCCCCTGGAGAAGGAAATAACAACCCACTCCAGTACTCTTGCCTGGAAAATCCCATGGACGGAGGAGCCTGCTAGGCTACAGTCCATGGGGTTGCAAAGAGTCGGACACAACTGAGTGACTGAGTGTGTGTGTATACACACACACACACACATACATATGTATCCCACAAAGTCACAGATGTTTAGTATCTGGCCCTTTGAAATGCTTACTAAATCTTGTTATTAAATTGGTCAAAAGCAACAGTTATTCAAATTGTTAGGTCAAATAAGTTACAGAAATAAAATTAAATAATTTTCTTAAAACAGACCTCCTCAGAGCCTGTGATTCCTATTACATGTTACATTCATTCCTGTTATGCTTTACTAATTTTCATGTTCCCCAATATTCTTGATCACTGGAAATTTTTAATGGACTGCATCTCATGCCTAGATACCTGAAGATCACCAGGTTGGCCAATTGTTGCTTTATTGAATTGTGTGGAAAAAAAAGAAAAAGAAAAACTGAATTGCAGTTTCTCCTTTAAAGTATTGCCCTCTTTTGATAATATTTAACTCTCTGTGAATTGAGATATTATTCTAGTGATTTTCTCTTATACAATTAAGCCCCTTAGCAAACTGACCCATGGTAAAAAGACCACTTAATCTTCTTTCAGGTAAAAGTAACAACGTACCTTGTACTATAAACAAATAATGCAGTAATTATCTCAGTTATGTGGGTAATTAACATCAAAACAACAGCAAACGTACTTGAGGGGAAATTTTACAATCACAGATTTAAAATTACTTGTGTGTGTTAGTTGGTTACCCATATCTCTTTGCAACCTAATGGTCTGGGGCCTGCCAGCCTCCACTGTCCATAGAATTTTCCAGGCAAAAATACTCGAGTGGATTGCCATTTTCTCCTCCAGGGGATCTTCCTGACCCAGCGGTTGAACCCAGGTATCCTGCATTGAAGGTAGATGCTATGCTGTCTGAGCCACCAGGGAAGCCCAATTACTTAAAAGGAGATGGGAGGGAGGTTCAAAAGAGAGAGGATATATTTATACCTATGGCTGATTCATGTTGAGGTTTGACAGAAAACAACAAAATTCTGTAAAACAATTATCCTTATACTAAAAAATAAGTTAATTTTTAAAAAATGGACATGTGAGCAAAAAAAAAAAAATCTAATATATATTGAGCCAGTAATACGTAATACCAGGTTTAGGCACATTAATATGATTTATTACACAATTAATAAGCCAACTTGATGTAGAAACTACTTTCTATATTTTCTGATTAGTTCTTACATTACTGCTTTGTTCAGTTCTTCCCTTAAGAAAATACAGTTTGCCTCATTTATATTCCTTTAGACATTTTTCCTTCAATTTAAGTAAATATGTTGATCATGTAAAAAGGTGCTAACTCAAAATATATTATTTTCCCAAAGGCTTAAAAATGTGTAGTTTACTTATTTCATTTGTTTAACCTAATACGTGATATAAACATAATTATAATTAAGTTGACACACTCATACTCCAAAGAGATCATCTAGGATTATCTCACAAAGGTAAATTCAGTATATAAAGATCCATAGCCTCAGATGTATAAATAATGCAACTCATTTACTATAACCCCAAATGCCTTCTGATTATCAGAGGAGAGACAGCACAGTGTAGTAGAACCTATTCTGATTTTGGAGTCAGACTCCAGTTTGAAACTTTGTCCCTTTGTTCTTCCAACTTCATTTTTTAAGTGGGCAAAAGTCTTCTGACAAGTAAAGCCTGAGTACTTTGGCACTCGGTATTAAATGAAGTACACAGGGAACTTTATCCCACAGTTTGGCAGTGGAACAGATTTCACCTATTTCTCATAAAGTCCCTTCATTGATGGTCTCTAAGATATTCTCTTTGTTCCAAGTTTGTTTCCTTGTCCTATTAGTACAATTGAAAACACTATTAGTAATACCTATAAATGGAATATGTCCTTGAATACCTTACCTGCTAAGTGTATTTACTTAATAATTATAAAATTACTTGTAATATATAAATAAGATATACACAGTGCTTTAAGATAAAAAATAAATAATAAAATCTGAGCATAGGCAAGGTAATAGCTTATCAAACAAGTAGTTGAAACACATTTCGAGGAAGGTTTTGAAAAATTACTAAAGTCCTTTTCAACTTGATTGTATTCCTGGTAATTTGCTGCAGAAGAGTGCCAAAAGTGTTATCAGTTACCCAAGGAAATAAACAAATATTCTTTACACTAAAGTCAGGACACATGTATGTGTGCACATGTGCACACACCCACTCACACACACACACTCTCTCTCACACACACACACACACACACACAAAGAATTTCCCTAAAATCTCAAAAAGGGAAAATTAAAATGTTCTATATTTTTAAGGATAATCTTTTTATATATAAACAGAACTATAATGGCCTCATCCTTATTTATTATTCAATATTTGAACACACTTCTACCATACAAGTTAGGTAGAGAGAGGACATGAAAAATACTTATTCTCATGCTTCATGGAATTTATTATACTGAAAGGTAGGGAACTGAGACTGACTGCATACAACAGTGTTTGTGCTAGAAACTGATGCTGCTCTAAGAATAGCTGCCTATCTCTACCTACGCACATATGCAAACACACGACTTTGCATGTTAATATATGCTAATAATTGAAATAATAATCTATATACACATTTTCTTGGAATAGTCAGAGAGAAAATTCATTGGCATTTATCCTGGACTACAAATAGCAAGAAACTTTAGAACAGGAAACTAGTCTTTTCAATGATTATTTTCAAGATTTTATGAAGTCATTAACAAAATGAAAATTAATTTTTTTAAATGTGAAAATGTATCATCTGAAATATATGGTTCCACAGAAATGTAAATATACTTATATGAGGAATAACACTATTGTTGGAATTATAAGGTCTCATGTACATTTAAATATACTTACAGACATATCTTATGTATACACAAAAGTTCCTAAAGCAGCACTTTTATTTTTATTTTTTCCATGGTTCCACAGTTTTGTTATTTTTTTAAATTTTATTTTATTTTTAAACCCCAAACACTTTATTAGCTTTGCCAAACATCAAAACGAATCCTCCACAGGTATACATGTGCTCCCCATCCTGAACCCTCCTCCCTCCTCCCTCCCCACACCATCCCTCTAGGTCGTCCCAGTGCACCAGCCCCAAGCATCCAGTATCGTGCATCGAACCTGGACTGGCAACTCATTTCATACATGATATTACACATGTTTCAATGCCATTCTCCCATATCTTCCCACCCTCTCCCTCTCCCACAGAGTCCATAAGACTGTTCTATACATCAGTGTCTCTTTTGCTGTCTTGTACACAGGGTTATTGTTACCATCTTTCTAAATTCAGCACTTTTAAAACTTAAGATTTTCTAACAAATGAATTCATAATTACTGACAAGAGAAAATTATTTCAACTCTCTATTTTCAAAATTCTATACATTCTCCTACTAAATGGCTTTTAATGTCACATTTATAATTTTATAGTAAAATTATAACATTGCAAATTTGTTGCTATTGTTAATCTTTTAAGTATTGAGGTAGCAAACATTCATGGAGTGCCTACTACGCCCCAGCAATAAGATAGATGCTATAAATACAATCGTGGACAAGAGAGACAGGTTCTCTATCTTTCAGTAATCCACATTCTGCTAGGAGTGAGAGGATTTCAGTAATACACAGGCATGTGTATACAGACAATTTATTTCATGAATTGCAGATTCATGTATTTCTTCTTTAAAAACATTTGTTTTTCTAAATCATCACATTCTACTTTTTTTTAATTTAATTTTATTTTTAAACTTTACATAATTGTATTAGTTTTGTCAAATATCAAAATGAATCCGCCACAGGTATACATGTGTTCCCCATCCTGAACCCTCCTCCCTCCTCCCTCCCCATACCATCCCTCTGGGTCGTCCCAGTGCACCAGCCCCAAGCATCCAGTAAGGTCTTTAAATGTAAGTTTCATCCACTGCTATCTCAATTTGAAAGAAATTGTCTATTTCTTTACCTATTTCCATAAGTTTCTATCTCTGGTTCTATTTCCACAGATTTAAAATATTATTAGACCACAAAATATACTTCTCCTTGCTTTCACTGAAGCTATTATTAGCCAAATTTCATCTTAATTCCTATTTTGTTACTCTAAACTCTCAAAAGCCATTTCTTCTACAATCAAAGCACAAGCTTCACTTCAAAAATACATAAAAGAAAATTGATTTTCATCCTGAAAATGTCAAACTTCTGCCTATAATACTCAGCTATGGTTTTCTGAAACAGCAAAGTTCAAAAAGAGCCATCGATCTGATGGCCCTTTGACACATGATGATGGATTCAATGTGTCTACTACCGTACTGCCAGTATGTCCTCCAAGAGAATGAGACAATCAATGAAGAAAAAAAAAATCTAAACTGGCTGAATGCTTGCTTGTTTTAAACAAATTAAAAGAAAAATACTGGTTTTTCACTTCCTCTGGGGAAAGAGTTTTATAAACTCTATTAACTTGTTTCTCTCTTTCTGGCTTTGATGAATCAGATAATGCCTAAAAGTTAAACTCTGTATATAGATAATGAACTTAAAATATAGCTGCTATGTATTGTTCTTCTCCAAAAGAGAAGGAAAATATGAAATTTTAAGAAAAAACATAAACATTACTCACCCTTGTGTCTTGTCTTTCTCTCATTCAGTGATCCTGGCAACTTCAACTGTGTCTAGTGAATAATGCTTCCATTTTCCTATAGGATAGAGTTATTGATCAGTGACACATCAAAGCAAAGACTTTATTCAGATACAGAACATAGGAGCAATTCATTTTCTTATAGATTATACTTAGGCTTACAATGAATTAATGCAAATTCTGATAAGTACATTGTGCAGTCATAACTTAAGTTTTGGAAGCGTCACACTTCTGATTGAAAACTTAACTCTCAGAATGCATACCAACACAGAAGCTCCATAAATGTTCTTTACTTGAAAAACAAAATTTCACTCTCATCTGCAAATTTTATGCCATGTAACCAGAGTCCTAACAAGGAAGCCCAGTATAAATTCTCCTTTAGTGACACTAAAAATATGGTTTTTATAGTATGGTAAATAGATGCAGGAAAATTAAGAACAACTATATAGATTGAAGATTATTTTTGAGTATAGCAATTTTAGTTTTAAGAATGTTATAGAATACTGTTATTTCCTTTAGGTTCACAAATTTTGTACCTATGCTTTATGAAAGATGAAATGGATGATTTTGTTAATGTAATGAAAAGTTCTAAGACATTTTAGCTACTGTCATTACTGCTACTAAATTTTAATCTTCCTCAAAATTGAAGACTTTGTATTAATTATTCACAGTTCTTGCAGTTCTGTTAGCACTGCATTGAGTGTGTGTGTGTGTGTGTGTGTGTGTGTGTGTGTATATATATATATATATATATATATAGCAGGAAATACAGACACACATAAATAGAAACAGCTATAGTTTGTTTGAAACACCTGAACATGTTCCCTTGAAATTCTGAAGTTAGATATGAGGTTGAAAAATGCTCTTAATTTATAAAGCACAAAAATAATGATTTGTTTCTCAAAACTAAACTTTGCTTGTGAACTACTGAATAAGTAGAGATAAATACATAAAAATTACATTTTAAAATAGTACTTCTAAAATAAGCTACATTAAATAGCAGAAGGTAAATAACATGCAAAAGGAGATAATTTTTTATAAAAATTGAGAGCATACAATTGAAATTTTTAAAATATTGTGTTTACATGAACATATTAAGATTTCTATATAAAGTAAAAATTAAGAATGCATAAAAGTGAATATTATACTTCTTTAGGAACTAGGGAATAAATAACTTTAAGGAAAAAAAATTAAGATAATTTCAATTTTTTAAAAATTAGATCAGATCAGATCAGTCGCTCAGTCGTGTCCGACTCTTTGTGACCCCATGAATCGCAGCACGCCAGGCCTCGCTGTCCATCACCAATTCCCGGAGTTCACTGAGACTCACGCCCAGCGAGTCAGTGATGCCATCCAGCCATCTCATCCTCTATCATCCCCTTCTCCTCCTGCCCCCAATCCCTCCCAGCATCACAGTCTTTTCCAATGAGTCAACTCTTCACATGAGGTGGCCAAAGTACTGGAGTTTCAGCTTTAGCATCAGTCCTTCCAAAGAACACCCAGGGCTGATCTCCTTCAGAATGGACTGGTTGGATCTCCTTGCAGTCCAAGGGACTCTCAACACCACAGTTCAAAAGCATCAATTCTTCAGCACTCAGCCTTCTTCACAGTCCAACTCTCATATCCATACATGACCACAGGAAAACCATAGCCTTGACTAGACGAACCTCTGTTGGCAGAGTAATGTCTCTGCTTTTGAATATGCTGTCTAGGTTGGTCATAACTTTCCTTCCAAGGAGTAAGTGTCTTTTAATTTCATGGCTGCAGTCACCATCTGCAGTGATTTTGGAGCCCCCAAAATAAAGTTTGACACTGTTTCCACTGTTTCGCCATCTATTTCCCATGAAGTGAAGGGACCGGATGCCATGATCTTCGTTTTCTGAATGTTGAGCTTTAAGCCAACTTTTTCACTCTCCTCTTTCACTTTCATCAAGAGGCTTTTTAGTTCCTCTTCATTTTCTGCCATAAGGGTGGTGTCATCTGCATATCTGAGGTTATTGATATTTCTCTTGGCAATCTTGATTCCAGCTTGTGTTTCTTCCAGTCCAGCATTTATCATGATGTACTCTGCATATAAGTTAAATAAACAGGGTGACAATATACAGCCTTGATGTATTCCTTTCCCTATTGGAACCAGTTTGTTGTTCCATGTCCAGTTCTAACTGTTGCTTCCTGACCTGCATACAGATTTCTGAAGAGGCAGATCAGGTGGTCTGGTATTCCCATCTCTTTCAGAATTTTCCACAGTTTATTGTGATCCACACAGTCAAAGGCTTTGGCATAGTCAATAAAGCAGAAATAGATGTTTTTCTGGAACTCTCTTGCTTTTTCCATGATCCAGCGGATGTTGGCAATTTGATCTCTGGTTCCTCTGCCTTGTCTAAAACTGGCTTGACCACCCGAAAGTTCACGGTTCACGTATTGCTGAAGTCTGGCTTGGAGAATTTTGAACATTACTTTACTAGCGTGTGAGATGAATGCAATTGTGCGGTAGTTTGAGCATTCTTTGGCATTGCCTTTCTTTGGAATTGGAACGAAAACTGACCTTTTCCAGTCCTGTGGCCACTGCTGAGTTTTCCAAATTTGCTGGCATATTGAGTGCAGCACTTTCACAGCATCAGCTGTCAGGATTTGAAATAGCTCAACTGAAATTCCATCACCTCCACTAGCTTTGTTCGTAGTGATGCTTTCCAAGGTCCACTTGATTTCACATTCCAGAATGTCTGACTGTAGGTCAGTGATCTCACCATCATAATTATCTGGGTCATGAAGATCTTTTTTGTACAGTTCTTCTGTGTATTCTTGCCACCTCTTCTTAATATCTTCTGCTTCTGTTAGGTCCATACCATTTCTGTCCTTTATCGAGCCCATCTTTGCATGAAATGTTTCTTAGGTATCTCTGATTTCTTGAAGAGATATCTAGTCTTTCCCATTGCAGTATGTTAATCTATGTTTTCACAATGAAATATAAGCTTAACACCAATATATAAAACATATCAGTTGAATCTTTGTAGTCAGATTATAGATGGGGTTTCTTAGGGTCTTCAAAATTTATACCTGCACCTGCCAAGCCCACTTTGGTCCCTTGGAAGTATCTGTGATATTTTTGTATAGCTCTATGGCCTCATGGCGGAGAAGGTAATGGCACCCCACTCCAGTTCTCTTGCCTGGAAAATCCCATGGATGGAGGAGCCTGGTAGGCTCCAGTCCGTGGGGTCGCTAAGAGTTGGACACGACTGAGCGACTTCACTTTCACTTTTCACGTTCATGCATTGGAGAAGGAAATGGCAACCCACTCCAGTGTTCTTGCCTGGACAATCCCAGGGACAGGGGAGCCTGATGGGCTGCCGTCCATGGGGTCACACAGAGTTGGACATGACTGAAGTGACTTAGCAGCAGCAGCAGCAGCAGCATGGCCTCATGGAATGTATTTTGGAAACTCCTGACATAGATAATTTCTTAACAGACTTTAATAAAAGCTCTAAAAAGGATATGCCACTTTATCTTTTTTAATCAACAATGACTGTACTAAAAGGACAAATATTATAGTGATTTCCTTAATGTATGTAGGCTCTGAGTACAATGCCATACATGAAAAATGACTCAGGTTTTCCCTAGGAAGTTGCTATTCACTTCTGAATAGCGTTAAACCCTCAATTAATCCCAATCTAAATAAATCACATTTCACTGTACTTTGGGTCTATTTGGCAATACAGTGGGGTTGCTCAGGGGTTTCTGAGTAGTGATTATACATTATAAAGTATAAAAGAAAGTGAAGAAGGTTTGAAAATTAATATTTAAGGTATTGAATGCCTTAAATGGAGACAACATGGAGACAACAGTTGAATGAAACGGAAAATTTGAACCATTTTAGCAAATATAAATATATATAAAAAATTCAATTTTGTTTGATTGTGCCTATATGTTATCATTATGCTTTCAAAGGTGAAATAATTACTTAAAATTTCCATTTAATACTTATATCATCAGTCCTAGTTTTGAGAAGTTATAAATCAGAGCTTATATCCAGAGTGCAGTTTTTCAAACAATAATTTCTACATTTACTAAAATTAAGAGGTATAAAAAGGTGACATGTAAGGTTAGTAGCAGCTACTGAGGTATTTCATTTATCATGACTATAAAAAAAATTAAAACCTAATTTCCTAGATTGATACTTTGATAATACCTCCTCTAGAAGTGTGTGTTCAGTTCAGTTCAGTTCAGTCACTCAGTCATGTCTGACTCTTTGCAACCCCATGGACTGCAGCACTCCAAGCTTGCCTGTCCATCACCAACTCCCTGAGCTTACTCAAACTCTTGTCCGTCGAGTCGGTGATGCCATCTAAACATCTCAACCTTTGTTGCCCCCTTCTCCTCCTGCCTTCAATCTTTTTCCCAGCATTAGGGTCTTTTCCATTGAGTTTCCAGTAGCATACTGAATAGCTACCGACCTGGGGAGTTCATCTTTCAGTGTGCTATCTTTTTGCCTTTCCATACTGTTCATGGGGTTCTCAAGGCAAGAATCCTGAAGTGGTTGTCATTCCCTTCTTCAGTAGACCACATTTTGTCAGAACTCTCCACCATGACCCATCCATCTCAGGTGGCCCTACACAGCATGGCTCATAGTTTCATTGGGGTTGACAAGGCTGTGGTCCATGTGATCAGTTTGTATTATCTTTCTGTGATTGTGGTTTTCATTCTGTCTGCCCTCTGATGGATAAGGATAAAAGGCTTAGAGGTCTATGTAGTATCAAGAGTAAACCCAAGCCTTTCTTCCTATTCTGGACTGCCTCAATATTAGCAAGAATAAGTAACATAAGCAGAGACTCTATTTACCACACACAACTCCACACAGCTCTTTGGAAACATGTTATCTAATGAACTCAAACTAATACTAGAATTACTAACTATGAAAATTGTTTCCTTTTTAAAGTCTTATTCATGATTGGCCTCTGTAATGTCTGTGATGTAGTAATGTAGTATTCAATCAATGAAATAGTTTAACCGCATTTCAGCTCCTAAACAGTGCCATTAAATAAATGCACAACCATAGACACATTTATGGTGTGATCTAATTAAGCAACCACTCTACCTTGACAATACCTGAATAAGAAAGCTGTTTGATATTTATTAAGGTAAAAGACTGTTATGTTTCAAGAATGGAATTTCAATCTCTGAAAACTCCATTCACAATAGAGTGATACTTTGAATTCTGAATCCAATATAAACACTAAAGAAGTTAAAATTGATAAAAATACAAAAGTATGCATTGCTATTATTTCATTTTTTTATAATCATCACAACTACTCCATCCAGTTTCATAAAATCCCTTCATATTTTAAGTCATGATATAGTAAAGCAGAATCATACAGTGGAAGCCCACTTTACTGTTTGGCATTTGACAAAGTTCCCTATCAAACTATGCTCTCATTTATTGATTTATAAAGTCAGTATATGGTACCTGACCATTTCTAACATGTTTTACAGATCTGTGATTCAAGACCATGTAGTTTTAAATGAGAAGTGGACACTGGCTTCAACTCTAGAATTAATAGCAGTCATTTGATAGTGAACATTTATGTGAATGAGGATTTGATTACTGATCTGGGAAAGGATGCTGTGTTCAGGATGTGGGATGGCTGAGTAGTGGTGATCTGTGTCACAAAATTGTCACATCTGAAGTGGATTTAACCAGAAAGAAGTTAAAGTAAGACTCTTTCAGTAATAGAAAATACCTCCTTGAATTCAAGTGATAAATCCATTTAAATTGGAAAACTATTTTGAATATTTCACTTCAAACCTTTTAGAGAACATAACAAATATTCCTGCTGGTTGTTATGAAATAGATTTCATGACCATTTACCTGCTTAATAACCTAGAGATTCTCAAAAAAAATAAAATAAAATAAAAAGTTTTATATTGTATTCATTTTTCTTAAAAGCCCTTAAAAATTGTAGTTTCAGTGATATAAGAAATATAAGAAATATAAACCACCAGACTTCCCTGGTGGCTCAGTGATACAGAATCTGCCTTCAGTGTGGGAGACTGGGGTTCAATCCCTGAGTCAGAGAAGATCCCCTGGGGAAGGGAATGGCAACCCACTCCAGTACTGTTTTCTAGGAGAGAGGAGCCTAATGGGCTACAGTCCACTCTGACTCCACAAAGAGTCAGACACAACTTAGAGACTAAAAAACAACAAAGAAATATGTAATAGCTATTGTTAATCAGAAGAATAAATTTATATTTCAAACAAAAACACTACTATATCATACAGAAGTTGAATAGATCAAAAGAAAATACATTTTTTTATGAAAAAAAATTCTTAGTCACTATATTTATCAAGGTCATTTTTAAACCTACATAAACATCTAATCAAAATATTATGATTTTTATTTTTTTCAAGATAAAGCAAAAAACATGTTTAAATTAAGGAATGGTCTTTTATTTTTTAATAGTTTTAACTTAGTCAAAGATAAGCATAAAATTCTAGAAAAAGCTGTTAAGTGAACAGGGCTTTGTTTGTCATCAAGGTGATTAATATATGACTTTGCAGAAAGGTTAGTGACTATTTTGCATAACAAGATGCTCAATGAATGGCCACTTCAGGGTATTTGGATATTATAAATCATTACAATACCAGTTTGAAATCTAAAAGGCCTTCTAATACTCAGCATGCTACAATAACTCCATGAAATTATTTTTGGCATAGTTCAAGAGTGCACATCTCAGCATTACTTTTTCCTACTGAGAAAGCTCACATAGAACACATCATTTTTTAAATTACATTTTATAGAATATTTATGGTATTGTTAGAACATAACAAAAATTTAAAGGTGCAAAAAAGGAGAGATGGAGTTTATGTATATTAAAATAAAGGCATGATTTAAACATGTGTACTATTAGACATTTTTCTTTTGGATTGTCTTTGCATTAGAGAGAGCTTTTATTAGAAAAAAAGTATTGTTTTCTGCAAGATAGAAACTGCTTCACAAGTTCTAAAATCCTTTTAAACACAAAGATCTACAAAAATGATTTATCTTATGCAAACTTAAGTGAAAGTCAGCTGAGGCATATTTCAGAGATCACTCAGATTCCATTACATACTTTCTCACAAAAACAGCCATATAATTACATTTAACAAATTCTGAGGAAATGTAAGAATTCCTGTAGATAACAGATTATGCTTTGTAATTGGCAATTAAAAAATACTGTAGAATCCCTACATACTTTTTTAAGGTTTTTCTTTACCTCCAGTGGTCCAACGAATCTCTGCATTTAAATTGGCAAAGACCAAGTAAAACCTTAGTATATTATGGGGGTAATATGACAAAATTGGAATCAACTTTGCTTCTCTGTTAAAAAGAAAATATGTTTGACTACATGAATGTGACTCTCTACTTCTTTAGGTGTCATATACATCATCAAGCATATTTTCTTTCTGATGCAGACAGCCAACTCATTGGAAAAGACCCTGGTGCTGAGGAAGACTGAGGGCAGAGGAGAAGGGGGCAACAGAGGATGACATGGTTGGATGGCATCACTGATTCAATGGACATAAACTCGGGTAAACTCCAGGAAATGGTGATGGTCAGGGAAGCCTGGTGTGCTGCAGTCCACAGGGTCACAAAGAGCTGGACACCACTTGGCAACTAAACAACAATGTGTACATCTATGTGTATGTAAGGGTGTGGGTGAAGGAGACTGCATATGAATATCTTTCCTAAGGATTATGATAACCATCCTTTATGGTTAGAAGACTGGCATTGATCCCTGGGTTGGGAAGATCCCCTGGAGAAAGGAATGGCAACCCATTCCAGTATGCTTGCCTGGAGAACTTCATGGACAGTAGAGACAGGTGGGCTACAGTCCATGGGGTCACAAAGAGTTGTACACAACTGAGTGACTAACCCTTCCACCTTAGGATATATTTTAGTATATTAGGATATATATTATCCTAATGACTAACAATGCCATCCATTGTTCTCCAACTTTCTGAGATTTAGCTAGTCTCATAGAAAAGCATAGCTAAATTCATAGGTAAAAATCATTAAACTAATTAAATAAGAGGCTGTTAGACTGAGATTGATACTGCTCTGACTCTGAGGCTGCCTATAAGCAAAACAAAATCTACTTCTGTGAATGCCTTGAGGTTATAAAATCAAACCCAAGGATAACCAATCACAAACAGCCAATGAAGCTTTAAGCTATAGCTAATCAATAAAGTCCTTACTTTGAATACATCTTTTCTCCATAAAATTCTCTCTTCAAACTCCCGTTAATGGAATATTCCTAAGAATTTCCAGTTTGGTCTTGCCCTGTGTGAATCAACAAATGATCAAATAAACTTATTATTATTATTATTTAATTTTTATTTATTTTTATTTTAATATAAATTTATTTATTTAAATTGGAGGTTAATTACTTTACAATATTGTATTGGTTTTGCCATCCATCAAAATGAATCCGCCACAGATATACACGTGTTCCCCATCCTGAACCCCACTCCGTCCTCTCTCCCCATACCATCCCTCTGGGTCGTCCCAGTGCACCAGCCCCAAGCATCCAGTATCATGCATCGAACCTGGACTGGTGATTCATTTCATATATGATATTATACATGTTTCAATGTCATTCTCCCTAATCATCCCACCCTCTCCCTCTCCCACAGAGTCTAAAAGACTGTTCTATACATCTGTGTCTCTTTTGCTGTCTCGCTTACAGGGTTATCGTTACCATCTTTCTAAATTCCATAAACTTTTAAAAATTTTATTATGCTTCGTTTTATCTTTTTAAAAACTCACGTGACATTTTTAAACTTGTATTTTTGAAACAGGTAAGTAGTTGAAGGTTCTAATAAGCTTGTTATTCTTATTGTTTTCTATCCATGAGTGCTGCAGTCCACAGGATCACAAAGAGTCGGACACCACTTGGCAACTGAATAACAATGTGTATGTCTATGTGTATGTAAGGATGTGGGTGAAGGATGTGTATGTAAGGATGTGACTGTATATATGAATATCTTTCTTAAAGGATTATGATAACCATCCTTTATGGTTATCTTAACATTAAACAATGTGCCTGCAATACAAGAGACTGGTGTTTGATCCTGGGTTGGGAAGATCCCAACTTTTATCTGATCTATAATGCTTTACATGTTAACAATATTGTATTGGTTGTATTTTTTGTAAATTTGCTTTCTCAGCTCATAGCATGCCTTTGGAGGTTGCAGAATGGCTCAAAATATGCCACTTTTGAGCTAAAGTCACACACACAGAAAAACTACAAATATACAAAGAACACTCTAACCTTTCTTCTTTTTCTAAAAAGCAGGAGATGAAATTTACATGTGAAAAAATACTCTCCCTGTTCCAGGAGAAACATAATATTCTTATTATTAATATCAACAGGAAACAAGCTGAAACCAAGGGAATACTCTATAAGGTGACATTGTTAAAATAATTCTTATTCTCTAAATTATGAGTTTGGGATTATCACAGACAAACTACTATATATAATATAGATAACAAGGACCTACTATATAGCATAGGGAACTCTATTCAACATCCTGTAGTAATCTACATGGGAAAATAATCTAAAAAATGAATGGATATATGTATATGTATAACTGAATCAATTTGCTGTTACACCCAAAACTAACATAACATTGTATATCAACTATAATATAAAATAAAAAAATTAAAAGCTACCAAATAATCCAGAAAAAAGTAAAGTTTATAATTTAAAAAACAAATTTTTATCTTCCTTTAGCCTCTCAACATGGTTTAGGTGGCTCAGGGTAAGAATCCACCTGCAACGCAGAATGAGGATTCTATCTCTGGGTCAAGAAGATCCCCTGCAGAAGAAAATGGCAACCTACTCTAGTATACTTGGCTAGGTAGTGACATAGTCAGAGGAGCCTGGCAGGCTATAGTCAATGGGCTCACAAAAGCATCAGACATGACTGAGTGACGAAATAACAAAATGGCTTTGTTACTTTTTCACATATGTTTCTCTTTGTTCAGCCTTCTATAAAGGCATATGAAATTTGTGCAGGAGAAAAACCCTAAGAGGACAGATGCAAAAATTTGCCTCCCCATACACTTACATCTTATACTATTTGACATAGTTATTAAATCATTATACACTGAAAATACTTGCATATATTTTTATTCCTTTAAACTGAAAATATATTTAGTGCAGACATCTGATGTTAACTTTTATTTATTTTTAAATTACAAAATTTAAACCAAATTGTCTAATCCACCTGAAATTGATTCTGATATAAAGTGTTAATGGGTCCAAAAGTATGAATTATTACATTCAAAATTTTATTTCACACTTTGCCATATAGTTTGCAAACTCATCATGGAAACCTTAACATCTAATTTTACAGATACATATATTGATCTTTGTTTGAAAAGTAGAATTTTATTCTCAAATCTTTACTAATGGAATATTACTGTGTAACTGCTCTTAACTACAATGACATTAAATCTACTATAAAATTGATATTTTTTATTTTAATTTTTACAGAGTACTTTCAGCTTGGTACATAGATGTGAAAGGTACTAACAATTCAAATTAAATACTGCCAGTAAAAATCTTTCAAATATCTAAATCTCAGGTAAGTTGTGTGGAAGACACAAAGAATCAGAGATGCAAATCCCTGTTCTTGGAAATTTTACTGTCATCCCCTTTTATAATCAGTAGGCTGCCCACATGTATTAATAATTATAATTTAAGGCAGACTACAATAAATTATCAGAACTTTGTCAACCACTGAAGAGAATCAGGGAGGGGAAAAGACAGGAAGAAGTCCTGAGACATCTTCAAAGAACACTGAGATGTTGGATAGGGCTCTGGCAGTTGATAAAAGTCACAAGAGAAGTAAAAAGTGAAAAAAGAGGGAATCAAGATTAATAAATACCCAAAGCAGGGAAATATGAGCCTTACAAATAATGTGGTTTCTCTTCAGCTGTACAAGTTGTAGAAAATTTGGGGGACAGATTGTGAAAGGCCTATCTGCAATGCCCCAAGAGCATGGATACTGTAACTTTGAGATAGATGTTAAGTTGATGGTTTCCAATAGGAGATAGGTTAGTATTAATCCAGGAAATTAAGCTATTAGCACAAGTTCGTTATAAAAGGGGATGACAGTAGGAGACGATTGCATTCAATCCTGCACTTACTTGTTCGCCCATTCAGCAGCGATTTATAAGTACCTGCTGTGAACCAAGCATTGTTCTGAGTTTGCACCCACAGAAATTAATAGACTGCAATAACTTGGTAAGATTTATCTGTCATGCATGGGATGTGAAGATGTTTTTCTAATATGACAACAAAAATAACAAAAACACAAATAAACCATAAAACAGTAGACTGTAAATGTGGGTACACATTTATAAAATTAGTTTCATAGTAAAGCATGTTGAAAGTAAATCAAATGCCATGCTGAAAAAAAAATGTACAACTAATTTTTCAGTTCAAGGCTTCATTTCCCAAAAATACCAAAAACCCCATGGATGAATAAGACTACATCATAAACACATGGGGAATTATTCAAGTTTTTCTCACCCTGTCTTATAGTATTGATATAATGCCCTTCTCCACCCTTTCCGGGTACTTAACTTTTTTGTTTGTTTTTTGGTAAACATTCATATTAGAAAGAAATCAACCCTGAATATTTTTTGGAAGGACTGATGTTGAAGCTAAAGCTCCAATAATTTGGCCATCTGATGTGAAGAACTGGCGCACTGGAAAAGAGCCTGATGCTGGGAAAGATTGAAGGCAAAAGGAGAAGGGAGCAGCAGAGGGTGAGATGGTTAGGTAACATCACTGACTCATTTTGAGCAAATTGACATGAATTTGAGCAAACTCTAGGAGATAGTGGAGGAGAGAGGAGCCTGAGGTGTTGCAGCTCTTGGGGTGTCACAAAAAGTCAGACAAGACTTAGTGACTGAACAACAACAATTCATATAGCAATTATTCTTTTCTAAATTTATGTTAGCCCATGGGAAACTTTCTGTTACTTTAATGTTTCTGTTCATTGTTACAATGAAACATTATTGTGTAACTATTCTCAAGTAGTTACATTCTAGGAAAGGGGAAACACAGTGAGAAAAAACTATTTATAAACTTGCAAGGAAATTGACTTTTAAGAGATTGTGTCAGAGCCTAAGATAACAACTCTGGGAAATGGCACTTACTTCAGACAGTATGACAAGGCAGAGTGATCTGGTGAAGTGATATTTAAACTGAAGCCTAAAGTATGTGAGGATGATAGACATTTGAGCAACAACCAGTTCAGGCAACCTGAATAAGACAAGGTAAAACCATGTAAAACAGTCTCAAATGCTATGCTTTATGATTCATTGAATTTTGGTAAGTACATTTAAATAACTGTTTGCTTTTATTTTTAATACTGAAAATTTTAAATCATTTTGAAGAAATGGTTTCAAAAAGAATTCTACACCCTAGTGTCTTCACAGCTATAGTCTTTGAAACAGAAACCTGATAAGACACAGCTTCTAAAAATGTATTTATAAAAACAAGACAGAAAACAAAAATTATAACATATATTTCATGTTTTCTTGATATTTCATGTGTTAATGTTTCTTAACATATATAACATGTTTCTATTCTAGTTATTCATTTTCTATTCTAGTTATTCTATTTCTATTCTAGTTACATTAATTTTGTGTATATAAAATATTAATAGTTGACATACTGGGTTAATCAGATTCTAGCTTATGATCATTAAACAAATGGGTTTTCCGAAGTAATTTACTGAGTTCCATTTAAACTGTGTTTTATTTACAGGCTTTTATTAAAACATACTAATTGATTCTTTTCTATTCATGGTGTTACTGTATTATACATCTTAGTTATGTGTTAGGGCAAAATTGGCACCTTGAATCATAATTATATCAGACTAATGCATTTGTCTGTATATAAATCCTGCTTAACAGGAACTTAATCATTAACCTTTTATATGTGTCAGTATTCAAGGACTAAGTTTATTGATAATAATTATCTGAGAATACAAATATTTTTAAAATTTTAGAACCATTTAAGGTAGCAGGCTAAAATTTAAGCGCGCTGTGTGTGCTGCGCTTAGCTGCTCAGTCATGTTTGACACTTTGCGACCCCATGGACTGCAGCCCACCAGGCTCCTCTGTCTATCGGGATTCTGCAGGCAAGAACACTGGAGTTGGTTGCCATGCCCTCCTTGAGGGGATCTTCCTAACCCAAGGATCAAATCCAGGTCTCCTGCATTGCAGATGGATTCTTACCCACGAGCCACCAGGGACACCCTACATGAATCTAAATGTTATTGTGTGTTATAAATGTATATGGGGCATTATAAAAAATTTTATACTGCATTTCATGTTGAACCATTTAAGGACAGGTTGAATGAAATTTAGTTTAAAAAGCATAAGTTTTGAAGCTCAATATTACTTTGAAGTCTCTTTTCTTATGAATTTTTTTAATAAATAGGTATTTAAATAGTATTTCTATCATTTACAAATGTCAGATGTCATAATAAAATTTTTGAAACAGTATTATTGCATGTATACCATCTGCCCCTCACTCCTTACTGGACTTAAGTCTACTCTCATGTTACTTTCTTTGGCAGGATTATTGTTTCCTCAGAGTTCTTTGATGAATGAAGGGAGGGCCCAGAGTTTTGGTCTGATCAAGTGGACCTTGTGTAACACACAATCTGGTAAAAAACAGATAATCTTTGTCATTATGAAGTTCAAATATTTCTCTAGCATGGTGGTACTTATATTATATGTAGGCTCTAAGGAAATTTAGTAACCCTGACATGTGAGATATTTTATTGTTATATATTTAGAAACAAAACAAATTTATACCAATAACAAGCAAATACAAAAGATTACAAAAAATTTAACCTGACTTAGGATGTAAAATTACCTTTTTCTCTACCTCTCTGTATCCACCATCAAGATATACACATACACTTACCACCTAAACACACACACACACACACACACACACACACACCCTCATATGTACATATCTTTACACAAGCACACAACATACATTGCTTAAAAACAGATTCTTCAATCAGACTATGTGGAATAAATCTTGGTTCTGTCCCTGAATATCTGCAAACTTGGGCAGGTCATTTATCCTCTCTGTCTTCACTTTCATCATCCATAAGCAGGTCTGTAGAGCTGTACAATCCACATTGCTGTAGAGTTAAGTGAATCAGTGTATGGAAATCACCTAGAATGGCACTTCATAAATTGTAATCTCTAAGCAAATGTTAAATGGTATCATTACCACTACTCTTTGAATATATAGCAGCAGAAAAATTCTCAGGAGAGAAAATAGGAGATAACTGGGGTTTTGTTGGGAAGACAAGAATGATTTAAATTTTGTTTGTAGAAATGTACTGCTACATTAGGAAAGTTAGGAAAATCATGTAGCAAGACTGTGTGACAAAAAGCCGATAAGACAGGAAGAAAGAGACGAAAAGCATTAAGTTTTTTGTGACTTGAAAGGCAAAGTGAATGGGAACACAGCTGTGAGGTGTGCCCAGGAGGCTGAAGAGTAACTGAAGCATGATGCCAGGAACCCTGAGCCACTGGCTGCAAAGAGCTCAGCATCCCCGCGGAGGGACAGAGTGCATACCTGTCATGCTTCCCCAAGTCAGAGACAGCAGAAGATGGCAGCCCTGGAGGAGGTCAAGCAACAGCTAAAGGAGGACAGCAGAGGCTCCAGGAGAAAGGCCACCTGGACCATTGAAAGATGCCGGGGGAGAAGGAGGCAGACAACTAGACAGCCTAATGATAGCAGTATGAACACAGTACATGGCGACCACAACCACTATGGAGTGACTTGGACCGTTGCGTCTGGCTGCTCTGACGGTGTCACCTGAGCACAGGGCTGGGGTACGGGTCTAGGGAAGCAGCTTCATCCATGGAAAAGCCACGCTGAGCCTTACCCAGGAGGTTCAGGGCTCCCTGCTATCCTAGAGGACCTCCTCTCTCCTACAACTGCTGTATGTGCAAACTCAGTTGCAAAAAAAGAGGTCAGTGGCAATATTCGTGAAGGCCGAAGACTCCACCAAATGCCACTCCTTTTGTCCAGAACGAGCTGACAGGTAAAGCGGCTAGGAATATGCCCTGAGAAAAATCCCTGCCCAGCCCGGATTGCTTGGACCTGTCCTGTCTCAGCTTGGCTGTTCCCCTAACCACCGCTCTGAAGTGATCCTGCCATAGCCTCAGGTCCGCATGCTAGGACCTCTCCAGATGGAGCAGGCAGCTAAAAGCTGGCCTCTTCTGGGATGAATTTTCGGAGCCAAGTTTCAGCCCCCTTTCCAAGGGTAGGCTTTTAGGATGGTGCTAATGATCAGGGAGAATGGGTCCATCCATAACTCTCCAGCACATTCCCTTTGGGTGGGGGAAGGTAGTATTAGATCTGCACTCTCTAGAAGAGTTGGAGACCCATGTCACCATGGGTAGAATTCAAAGGCCACCTGCTCCTCTGAAAATGGGGAAGCTGGGGCAGTGTGGGTGAGTAGCTCTGGGCTGTTTTTTGGTTGAGCCTTGAGGCTTGTCCCTTCTTCTTGGCTTTTTTTGTCTCCTCAGTTGAAACTGAAGTGGTGGAACCAGATACATTCTGAACAATTTCCCTTTCTCAAACTTGGGCAGCTTCCCCAGGCTTCCACAAATTCCAGACTGTTTAAAAACTCCATGTAGTTTTTATTTTTATTTTTTTTTCTTTGTCCAGACACATTTATTGAGAGCACATTACTTTAACTGTGGGCATGGCAGAGAGATGAATTGATATTAGGAGACTTATACTAGCTCTTGTCTCTGTCAACAGAACAAATTATTTCTTCTAAAACAAGTTTCCAGTTAACTAAGGAAGACATTTCTTCTTTTTTTTTTAATTTTATTTTATTTTATTTTTTTTAAACTTTACATAATTGTATTAGTTTTGCCAAATATCAAAATGAATCCACCACAGGTATACATGTAGTTTTTAAAAGAAAGTGCTATGAACACTTACAAATTAGCTAAAGAAAAGGAATTAAACTTAAAAATTAACACTAAATCAAACTTTTACATCTCTCTCTTTAAGGGAAAAAAAGGTACAATAGCAAAATCTAAATTTTTATTTTTATTTTATTAATTGGAAAAAAATGTGATCTATAGTATTAAGTGAATGGTTAAGAGATTCTTGGTATTGAGTGAAGTATACTACATCTGGGAAGATCACACATTTGTTTGTCCTGCACAGTCCTAGTCCCTTATTTTTCTGATGTCACTTTTTGTTTAGCCTTTGCCCCAGATTTTTCAATAATTAACAAAATGTTACTATTAGTAGACAGATAAAAACATGTCAGGATTGTTTTGCTAGATCTCCACTTTGTAACTCTAGTTGTGAAAACACAAATCGGTGAAAAGCAATTTTCTCACCTTATGGTTAAATAAGTAATAAATAAGCTCTAAGACAAATCTCTTTTCCTGGTCCCTTCTAGACAAGGTAACTCCAACAATATTTCATAGACAGCACATACAGCCCTCCACTGTTTAAAAAGAACATAGTGATGGAAGTATTCAAAACCATCATCTAAGACCTCCACTTAGTTGACCAGGCAGATGGGGCCATAGCCTCTGCCATAGTCTGTGAGATACTTGAAATCACAAGGCACAGATGGTAGTGGGTGGGGTTATTGTGAAAATGAAAGAATTACAGTTTTTGTGGATGTAAAATAAGTATAGGAAATACAGATCCAACAGTCCTGCTATAGAGCATATAGAATAGCCTGAGACTTCTTATAACACAGGGCTTGTCATTTATTATTTGGTATAATCTATAATGAATATTAATGTATTGATTTAGTATTTTAGTGCTTATTTAATTTTAACCATAAACCCTTTCTACAGCAATGAACAGCTGACCCCCCACCCCCAAAAAAGTACACGCATACTGCAAAAGTAAAAACTAAATTTTCAATTCTCAAGAAAACTGGTATCATTCACATACAATATTTGTTGTCATTTACTGTAATTTTATCACTGGCCACATGCAAAGTAGAAGATAAAATTGCTAAAGAAGCAGTAGCACCAATAATAGAAGTGACTAGCTATACTAATAAGACTATGCCCTAAAACAAATACTTAAAACATGTAGCTGCATAACGTGCATAAGGTACAGTTACATGTAATTTATGAAGTGCAATATTGTATTCCATTCAAAGTGAGATTATCTACACATTTTGGAGCTAAACATGTTTAAGCACACTGTCTTTTGCAGTGTGCTTTCATTAATCAGGGCTTCCCAGGTGGTACTAGTGACAAAGAACCCTTCTGCCAATGCAGGAGACATAAGGGATGTGTGTTCGATCTGTAGGTCGGGAAGATACCCTGGAGAAGGGAATGGCAGCCCCCTCCAATACTCTTACCCAGAAACTTCCATGGACAGGGGTGTCTGGCAGGCTACAGTCCATGGGGTCACGAAGAATCAGACACGACAGAGAGACTAACACTTTCACTTTCATTAAATAAAAATGTTAGAAATAGAGCCTTTGATGACCAACTTAGGTGTCTTAAAATAATACTGCATCTTTCTACAAACTAGTGTTCTAAAATATGGTTGCATTTTGTTTAAAAAATATAACCTTGGAATCCTCAATGAAATCATTTAGTGAGTACACCACCAAAAAATATCAGTTTTGGAGTTTCTAGTGAATTATAATTATTAAAAATAAAGACTACAGAGAGGAAAAAAATATATAAATATGGCCCTACAGTATTATTAGGGGATTGAATAAGCTAAAAGATAAAGTGAAAAGAGTAAGATTTTATTTTGAAATTCTAGACGCACTCTTTAGAATAACTTATAGAAAAAAATCTTTTGATTGAGCTCCCATTTTTCAGTTGGATAAAATATTTTCTGTACCAAATAGAAAAAAGACTTGACAAGTGTTCTCATTTTCTCCAGCTCCTAAGTTTGGCAAAATATTCAATAAACTCCCATAAAGAGATAATATATATTGAATTTTGTTACATAAAATATTTTCATGAAGAAATTCTCTACATAAAGGAAAAAAGGGTAGTGCCTGTGCAATTATTTGAATTGAAATATTAACACAATTTAATATAAAAGATTGCACTGAGCTTATTTATTTTGGGCTTACCTTGAAATTTGTAGGGAAAGAATTTCTCAATTACAAGTTAATAGTCTAGAGAGAAAAGTCAAAGATTTGATAATTTTATATTTGTTCATCATTGTCAACTACAAACTGATACTTTTCATGGACACTTGCTATCTACCTCTAAAAGGATTAAATCAGGTGCTGTTGCAGCTGACCCTGAAAGGAGTTCAGGGTGGAGAGCAGAAATGAAGCACTCTGTATACATCAGGGTGTGAGGGCAGAGGATTGACAAGACAGGTTTTCAGATGGTTAGAGATTTCAGGAGCCAATTTTGTGAGCCCAATTCTTGTATTGTCTTATATCTAGAAAAGCACTAAAATTCTTCATAGTGATGACTATTCCTTGTGACTTCAGGAGCTTCAGGAGACCAGCAGAAAATTTCAGGAAAAATATGTGCTTGATTACATGTATTTTTCCCTTTACCAAAATTACATATATGCTGACATTCCCACCTCACCCCCACCCCAACTCCCTCAACCCCTGCCTCTTTGGAGCAGTTTCTCAGAGCTATCTGATGTGCTGTCTCCCAGGTAGCAGTCCTCATTTTGCCCCAAATAAAACTTAACTCATAATTTTCCATTGTGTATATGTACCACAGCTTTCTTATCCATTCATCTGCTGATGGACATCTAGGTTGTTTCCATGTCCTCGCTATTATAAACAGTGCTGCGATGAACATTGGGGTACATGTGTCTCTTTCAATTCTGGTTTCCTCCGTATATATGCCCAGCAGTGGGAGGGGCTGGTGCACTGGGATGACCCAGAGGGATGGTATGAGGAGGGAGGTGGGAGGGGGTTTCAGGATTGGGAACACGTGTACACCCATGGCAGATTCATGCTGATGCATGGCAAAACCAATACAATATTGTAAAGTAATTAGCCTGTAATTAAAATAAATAAATTTAAATTAAAAAAAACTTAACTCATAATTTTCATATTTTTTTTAAGTCAACATTGTGAAATACAACAAGAGAAGACTGAAGGTGAGAAACTGAATATTTCCTGCTGTATCAGTTAACAAAGGATGTCACAGTCATCAGAGTTTATAGCCACCCCCAAAGGTGAGCTGCTGAGCTCTGATGAAACTCAGGAAGGAAAGAATACCTGCCATCTAGGATCCTTTGGACACCCTATGGTGAGCCCTGAGGAAACTCAGGATGTGAAATCATAGGATGCTCTCCCCAGGTGAGTGAGGAGCACATCAAAGGAATGATTCAGGAGACAACTCTTGCATTAATTAGCATTAAATTTCTTAGCTTGAGATATCTGGTTTTCTTTTCATTAACAACTTTTGATATTCAAACTACTTGGTTTTTGTTACAAAATTTCTATAAAACCTAGGTCCTGTCCTTGCCTCCTCAAAGCAGTTCTTTCAAGGTTACTTGAGATGCTACCTCCCTGGCTTAAAGTCTTAAAAATCCCTGCCTAATAAAACATAACTCTCTTTTGCCCTACCTCATTACCACATGTAAAATAGATAGCCAGTGCGAATTTGCTATATGATGCAGGGAGCTGAAATCCAGTGTTCTCTGACAACCTAGAGGGGTGGGATGGGGTGGGAGGTGGGAGAGAGGTTCAGGAGGGAGGGGATATACGTGTACCTATGGCTGAGCCCTGTTAATATATGGCAGAAACCAACACAATATTGCAAAACAATTATCCTCCAATTAAAGGTACATTAAAAAAAAAACATAACTCTCAACTTTTAGGTTGTGGATTTTTTTTTAAAGCAACAAGACCATTGTAATAATAAATGAAAAATTGTGAGATGATGTTGAATATAATTTTCTCTAGAAAAATACCATAAACATGATTTTGGAGAGACAAACAGAAGACTAAGGGACAGACTAAAGTATGTGAAAATTGAACAAGAATAGTTCTTCTGTTATGTTTTTGTATTTAGATAAGCAAAATAAAGATAACTTACTTGTTTTTGCTCCACAGTTGTGAATATATATTCATTTTTAGACAGTTTTATTGTTAAGAAATTCTAAAAGTTTATTCCATAAATCTAATACTATGATAAGTAAATATGATTGATATATATAAATAATAATTTTTCTACTATCTTTCACTCTCAGAATTGTACTAGTATGAATAGTATATTATGGGTTTACTTTAACTTAATCATTTGACAGAATAGGCAGCTAATGTAATGCCACCAAAAATGTATTCTTTCTGTCTCCACAAATACCAGTACATGCTTGCCTGAACTTATTTTGAAAAACAAAAAGCAGTTAAGGCCACAGGAAAAAAAAAAAAAGACTCCTACTATGCAGGCCCACATGTTTTACCAAGAATTGTGAATTTTTAATATCTTCTCACATATTTTTCTTCTTGTATGTATTCTTATATATGCTCCTTTTTTCCATGAATAATTTGCAATTAAGTTGCTGGCAACACTGCACTTTACCACTAAATTAGAATCAATAGGAGTTATATTATGTATGCTTGAGAACTTTGTGACAGTTAAGGCTACATTTTAGTATAGAGTCATTAAAATCACCTCAGCATTAAGACTATAATTAATAAATTATAATCTCTTTCAGAATGAATACATTTATAAAGTTATTTTATAGATTTTATATACATTTTTTGAGAACCTTTCTGTATTTAATAAGTTATGAACATAATAGTCAAAAGCTGTACTCACAGGAAAATTAAAATCTATTGAGTTGTGCCTAACAAGAGATTAATAGCATATTTTATGTCATTAAAAGCTTGAAGAAAAAAAAAAAACACCAGGGAAAATTGATAGATTACAACTGGGATACTGTTTCAGATAAGAGTGTATCTTCTAGGTCATTCTTTGGAGTTCTATTTGAACATAAACTTGAAAGATGTGAAAATGTCAGTCATGCGAATATCTGGCAGTCAGATGCTATAGTCTGAGGGAACATAAAGTGCAAAGGCCTTATTGAAGTATAAGTTCTGTTTGATCAAGGAAGAATAAGACGGTGATGTAGCTTGAAGGCAGAAAATGAACCTCAGAAAAGAAACCACATAACTGATGATGTCAGAGCAGCTGCCAGGTTGGTTGGAATCACACAAGGCCTTTTTTTTTTTTTTTACCATGAATCTGAAGAGGGTGCATTTTATTATTTTTTTTAATTTTATTTTATTTTTAAACTTTACAATATTGTACTGGTTTTGCCAAATATCGAAATGAATCCGCCACAGGTATACATGTGTTCCCCATCCTGAGCCCTCCTCCCTCCTCCCTCCCCATTCCATCCCTCTGGGTCGTCCCAGTGCACCAGCCCCAAGCATCCAGTATCATGCATCGAGCCTGGACTGGCAACTCGTTCCGTATATGATATTATACGTATTTCAATGCCATTCTCCCAAATCATCCCACCCTCTCCCTCTCCCACAGAGTCCACAAGGCCTTTTAATCACTGTCCAGATTTAGATTTAAGACTTGGCAAACTATAGCAGGCCAAATAGCCTCCAGACGACTTTACATGGCCTGAGAAGCCAGTAATGTTTTTGTTGCTGTTGTTGTTTTTACATTATTACATGTTTGTTAATAAAACATCAAAAACAAAGAACATGTAGCAGAGACCATATGTGGAGCGGGAGGCTGGAAATATTTACTTTCTGGCCCTTTCTGGAGGAAAAATTGTCAACTCCAGGTTGAGAACCATTAGGATTTGCAAACAGAAGAGCCACATAGCATGGCCTGCGTTTCATAAAGGTCACTGTGAGGGACATGGCGGCCATGTTCCGCACACGGGCAGAGCCGAGGCGGGAGGACCTGCTGAGTGTGATGGCAGCGGTTCAGCCCTCGGTCGCTGGTAGTCCAGGGCTGTCACCTCGAAGTAGCCAAGACCTGATTGGACTCGAGATATAATTGAAGGTAAAATCAGCAACGATTGCTGATGGTTTTGAATAGAAGGGAAAGAGAACAGTCAGGCATCAATCCTTAAAGTGTAGACTGAATTACTATATGTCAATTTCTTTGAGGTGGAGACCCATAATGTACAATTTTTGTTAGTGTTCAGGTTTAGAGATGATTTTTTTGTTTTCCTTCCTCCAGAATTAAACTCTTCTCTTCTACTATTTCTTTATGCTTTTTGTTTAACAAAAAAAGCTATTATAGCAAATGAATGTAGAAAATTTTAGCATTTATTAAAGCTATCTTTCTTAATTACTATTCTTCAATATATTTCCAATTTAATTATCAGTTTCTTTCACTGACACCAAATTTCAAAATAACAACTTAAGAATAGTAAAGGAATTTTGTCAAAAACCTAGGAAAAAACACAGTCATATTTACCTTAAATAAATTTTGTCACTTTAAAGACCCCTACTGCATCTATACTGGAGCTAGAGAACTATTTTTGTTATTGTATATAAGTAGCCTATAAACATTCTCCCATTTTACACAGCTAATCTAAAATAATCATTTCTGCAGTTACATTAGTCACCATGAGACAATTTATCAAAGTTTTATGGTATCCGTTTTTAACAAAATTAAAGTCCTTTAATAGTGGTATATCTACTTTTTTGAAAAATTCAATAGCCTTAGCTATATACACTCTTTCTTTCATTAAAAAATCCTAATTTCTAATTATTTCAATATCTTGATCTAAGCAGTGTTTATGGGGTTCAGGCATACAAGAGAATTTATCGAAGGGTATATAGAGTCAGACATGACTGAAGTGACTCAGCAAAACAAAACAGCATAGCACACATACATGAAAAATGCAACAAACTGTGGAGAAAAGGAAATCATTTTATTGTATGGAAGTTTTGATTCAATAAAAAAGTTATGAAAAGCAGTTTCCACAGTACCTGGCATATGCTAAGGGCAAGAAGTGATAGCTATAGATCAAAATAAGTGTCACCTAAAACCTCGAGAAATAAATTTCCAATTCCATTTTGACAAAAGTAAGCAGTAACTAGCCAAAGGAAGATTCGTTTTAATAACTGGTCAAATGTTTTGTAAACTATATATCATATATAGATGTCCAGAATATCATCGACACATCAATAAAGTATTATACAAGCAGTATAGATGTTAGAATATTCCTGTATATTTAAAGTTCCAAAAATTTAAGAGGGAAGTAATTTATTGTTCATCAATGAGACTGATAAAATGCTTGAAACATTTTTAGTGCTGAAAGCTCAAGATTTGACCTTGTAGATATAGTAGACATTACTCTTTATAGAACAAATATCTCAAAATAAAAATAAATTCTCTAATTTTTTGAGAGTAATTTTGAGACTAATTCTCTAATTTTGAGACTAAAAATGAAGATCAGATACAGTCCATTACATTTAATATAACATTTGATAATCCTGTTTTGACTGATACCATGTACCATATCCCTCCTCCAGCAAAGAATATACAGTGTTTCCTTTTTAATTAAAATAATATAGTTTTGCATTTTGAGCCAGATTTTTAGTAATTAACAGGTGAGCATAGAGATATTAACATATTTTTTGCTGTTTTGGTCCAGAATTACATTAAACATCTCAGAGATTAGAAATTATAATTTTTCATTCACTATAGAACATTACATCTTTATTATAGTTTAAGAGTAAATTTTTATTTTTTAGCATATCCTGTTATTTTAGGTAAAATCACTTTTGCCTCTTCAGTCTCACATTTAATCAACTTTTCTATCAGTATTTTTCTGGGTACAGATACATGTATTATTTACTTAGACATCACCTATTTCTCTGAGCTAACTGTCTACTTCAATATTTCTAATGAATGTAAAGTCCCAAGTATCTTAACACATTTTTTTTCTTTTTATATGTCTAGCATTCCCTCATCATTTTAGGTGGTGCTTACATTTTATTATGTCAGGAATATAGTATTAGGGAACTAAATGACTAGACTAAAGGAGCACCTAGTTTGGTGTCAGATCTAGACTAAATCTCAACTCTCTAGAGGTATGGATTGTGCTGTGCTGTGCTTAGTCACCCAGTCATGCCCAGCTCTCTGTGCCCCCCATGGACTGCAGCCTAACAGGCTCCTCTGTCCATGGGAATTCTCCAGGCAAGAATACTAGAGTGGGTTGCCACGCCCTCCTCCATGGGATCTTCCCAACCCAGGTCTTCCTGGGTTGCAGGGGGATTCCCTACTGTCTGAGCCACCAGGGAAGCACTATAGAGTTATGATTTACTTGTGTTATTTGATCTCTTTTAAGTTTATTTAGGGATTAAACCTTTTAAAATGAGAATGATCATACCATTATGGAATGATTCCAATAATAAAGATGGGATCAAGTGGCTAGTTACTGACACATTCCCTGGTGGCCCAGATGGTAAAGAATCAGCTTGTAATGTGGAGACCCAAGTTCAGTCCCTGGGTCAGGAAGATCCCTGGAGAAAGGATGGCAATCCACTCCAGTATTCTTGCCTGGAGAATTCCATGGACAGAGGAGCCTGGTGGGCTACAGTCCTTGGGGTTCTAAAGAGACAGACACAGCTGAGAGACTAATACACACACACACACAGAAATACACAATCTTGTAATAAACATTTCCTATTTTTATGTAGGCTAATTTCTTATATTTCCTTCAAACCCCAATAAACATACAAAAAGTGCTCTCAGGTCAACGGCATACATGTGCAACTCTCCCAAACAATTTTCATAAGGCAGATACTGCATTTTTCTTGTTCTCAGCCTCTCACAATATGATACTGTGTTTGAACAAGACAGAAAAACCACTGAAAATCTCAAATGTTTTGGATGCTGACAAAGGCAGACTTTTAAAAATCATCATCTTCAAAGAACTGCTCTGCTATCCAACTGTCCTGTATAAAGAAATCCTAATTGGATAAAGGGACAGTTTTTCTTTCCTTAATTGTGATTATCTTTGGATATCCATTTCAATAACTGAGAAAGAAAAGTGGTGCCAACACCTTAACTCATTAGCCAGTTTGTGCCACTCAGCACACCTAGGTTTAAATACCAATTCCTTCAGAGATAGGACTTAGATTTTTGAACCCCTCCTTTTTGTCTCAGCAGTTACCAAAACCACCGTGGAATTGTGTAGAGTACCTTTCGTCAGCTGGCTTATGTTATGATCCTATTTATAAGACAACAAGATTGATATTTGGCAGGAATAAAAAGGAACTACAGTGTCCTAGAAGACAAAATATGTCACATATTCACTTAGGTACAAAGGAATTATTCCTCGCTGAATAGATATTAAATGTCTGGGAAAGCAACTCGGAATGTTTCATAGTAGCATGTGTATTTTCTGGGTCAGTTCTCTCTTTAATATACTTGGGTAAAGTTTTCTTTCCAATGTTTCTAATATTGAAATGTGGGAGTTTCAAAGATGAACCCAAAGGAATCACACTATAGCACATAATTAATTTTGATATTAAGGTTTTCCTGACCTGCATATTAAAGTATGGCTTACTTTTTCACTCGTCAATTTTCTTGGTAAAAAGCAAAGAAAATCAATTCTGCACCTCATAGATGAGAGAAGAGCTCTCTTTCTCTCTTTCCACACACACACACACACACACACACACACACACACACACACACACACATCTATCTGTTATATATGTATATGGACATATAGGTATATAATGTGTTTCATGTACATATATATATATATACATATATTTTAATGTACTATGTGAATTAAAATACAGATATGAAAGCAGATAAATCATGCCTATGTAGATTGATTTAATCACCCATATTATCAAAATAACTCCTTCCTTTGAAAATGTCAAGACTTTTTAAAAAAAGTAAATTTTGCTTCAGAATATTTGGCCTAAATTCTTACCAATTTATTTGCTATTTTGGGTGAAGAAAATCACATTCAACTTGGACTGTATTGAGAGTAGTGTAGAGCTGTGCTCCACAAAATGCTACACTGTGTGGAGAGTAGTATGTAACTTTAACATGTCTTACAGGACTCTCTTTCCCTCAGTTAGGTTAGAAATTCTAGAGAGCCTTATATTAATATTGGAGATTTTCACTTGAAGTAAGCAGTAATAAAAGAATACAGAATCTAGAAAAAATTACACGAAACTACAGTAAAATGCAGGTTTCCTTGGTGGCTCAGTTGGTAAACAATCTGCATGAAGTGCAGGAGGCCTGGGTTTGATCCCTGGGTCAGGAAGTTTCCCTGGAGGAGGAAATGGCAACCCACTCCAGTACTCTTGCCTGGGAGATCCCATAGACAGAGGAGCCTGCTGGGTTACAGCCCATGGGGTCACAATGAGTTGGCCACAACTGGGCAACTTTCACCTTAATGAAAGTAAATATGCTCATTTACTTTAATTTTACCTAGATTTAAAGCTACTTTGTTTCACAAATACTTATCACAATCAGCCAAATTTATGTCTCAATATACTTTTTTACAGATAATTATGTTAAAATTAAAGAAGAAAGTTATGAGATGATTTTCATTAATAAATACATCTGTACATTTTTTTTTTGAAAAATAAATATACCCTGTTGTTGTTCAGTCACTCAGTTGTGTCTGACTATTTGCTACCCCATTGGCTACAGCACCCAGGCTCCCCTGTCCTTCACCCTCCGGGAGCTTGCTCAAACTCATGTCCATTGAGTCAATGATGTCACCAACCAACACATCCTATGTCATCCCCTCCTCCTCCTGCCTTCAATCTTTCCCAGCATCAGGGTCTTTTTTAATGAGTCAGCTCCTCAAATCAGGTGGCCAAAGTATTGGAGCTTCAGTTTAAGCATCAGTCCTTCTAATGAATATTCAGAATTGATTTCCTTTAGGATTGACTGTCTCAATTTCCTTGCAGTCCAAGGGACTTTCAAGAGTCTTCTCCAACACCACAGTTCACAAGCATCAATTCTTCCGCCTTCAGCCTTCTTTATGGTCCAACTCACACATCCATATATGACTACTGGAAAAAACATAGCTTTGACTATACAAAGTTTTTTCGGCAGAGTAATATTTTTGCTTTTTAAAACATTGTCTAGGTTTGCATAGCTTTACTTCCAAGGAGCAAAAGTCTTTTAATTCTGTGGCAGCAGTCACCATCAGCAGTGATTTTGGAGCCCCCCCAAAATAAAGTCTGTCACTGTTTTCATTGTTTCCCCATGTATTTGCCATGAAGTGATGGGACTGGATGCCATGATCTTAGTTTTTTGAATGTTGAGTTATAAGCCAGCTTTTTCACTCTTCTACTCTACAAGGCAAATGTACCCTACAAGGCATTTACTGGGTTAGCCAAAAATTTTGTTCAGGCTTTTCCATAACATCTTATGGAAAAACTTGAATGAACTTACTGGTCAACTTAATATATAGTGAGGCTTATTTTATAGTCTATTCAGGGAACAGTATCATCTTCCTTCATCATTTTTTTCATAGATGCAAAATAAGAAATGTAAATGGTTTAATTTAAATCTAAATTAATAACTCAATAAAGTAAATTCCCATTCACAGAGTTAATGTAATTTTTCTATGACAGATGATATTTTTCCACTTATATAAATTTCATAAATTTCTCAGGCATTTAGGACTTCAGATATTTTGTCTTGCCTGATCATGAAATAAACTTTAAATAGCTGTTTGTATACATGGAAATTCAACCAACTTATTTTCCTGCTTTTTTCTTTTTAATCTATCATATATGTCCTTGAGGCAAACACAAACATATTGAAAATCATATTCAACTTGATACACAATTAATAAATTATGGGGTTTTTTAAATGCTATTCATAAAGAGTTGAACACAACTGAGTGACTGAACGACAACAACAAAATGGTATTACTATAAGTCAATATCCCGAGTGTTGAAAAATTCTTAACTAAATAACGTTAATCCTAGTCAACATGCACTGCATATGTGAATGTAGTGAGCCAGGCACTCTGCTAAGATAAAAATAGACATACTCATTTCTACATTGGTACTATTACTTTCACCATTTTACAGATGATGAAAATGAAGTTTAGAGGAGTTAAAATATTATCATCTTGCCCAGGGCCTTATGTTTGCAGAGCAGTGATTTTAACTATGATCTTATACTGCCTGCTATCATGATTCACTGCCCTATTTCTTCATTCCTTAATAAGTCATGACATTCATAGATCCCACTGGTTTTAATAACTAATATTTTCTCCCCATCATTCTTTTCTCACAAGCCAAAAATATGGTAGACGTTGATAAATACCATTTATGTGATCCTTCTTGTTGCTGTTCAGGCACCCAGTCATGTCTGACTCTTTGTGACCCCACGTACCAAACTGCTGAAAAAAGTTATGGGTGGGTGAGCTAGTATTTACAATTTTCACAGATAAAGAAACTGAGACAATGACAAAATAAAATTTCCCTTAAATTGCAAACAAGAAAGTGATGAAACAATAATATATGAACTCAGGAAGGCTTGCTTCAAAATCTGTGCCCTCAATTGTCAGTGCACTTGCTTTCAAAGCAAAGATGTACATGACAGTCCTTGCTCTCAACTAGGTTATTATTGCAATGGAGAAGTAACACACATACACGTGAAAAGTAACTAGCATATGAGCTAAGCTTGATGCACCACAAAATAATAGTGCACATGGGAAGTGCTACTGGAAATTAGAACTGGAAAATTTCTTTCTCTTTTTTTGCTTCCTCAAAGGCTCCATCTCACCTTATTTATACATCCATATCCAATTCAACATAAGCTAAAAATACTCAACTTGTACTATATATGAACTAATTGTTATTGCTGCTGCTCTTCAGTCGCTCAGTCCTGTCCAACTCTGCCACCCCACGGACCGCAGCATGCCAGGCTTCCCTGTCTTTCACAACCTCCTGGAGTTTGCTCAAACTTATGTCCATTCAGTCAGTGCTGCCATCCAACCATCTTGTCATTTGTCGTCCCCTTCTCCTCCTGCCTTCAATATTTCACAGCATCAGGGGCTCTTCTAATGAGTCAGCTCTTCCTATCAGGTGGCCAAAGTATTTGAGCTTCAGCTTTAGCATGAACTAATTGGATTTCAGCTATTCAATCTGCTCTATCTAGCAGTAATTTAATCACATGCACATAGGGTAAGATTTTATTTTGTAGCTTATAAATGTAGAAGAGAGACATATATGCATGATGGCTTTAAGAAAAACTTACACTTGATAGTAAGTAAACTGTCACAAATAAAAATTACCAAATTTATGTATCATAAAATGCACTCTATAAATATTCATGACTTTCATAAAAAATGATATTTGGTTTCTACTTATTATTTTATTATACAATAAGAAGAAATAGAATTTTAAGTATTACTTCATTCCTTTCCCATTTTTCTTCATCATATGAAAATAATGCAACTCAACTGCTGGCTCAACTGCATAGACATAGAACTAAGAGTTACAGAAAATCACTGAAACTAAAGAAAAAACATTCTTATTTTTTTAGGCCCTTAGTATTGGATGTTAATGCCCAGTCATATACAAAGTTCCTTCTTAGTTTTGATGTCTGTACATTTTTAATCTCTGAAGTTCTATGGTACCTTTCCTTTTTTGCTTCATTTCTCTCACCTCTGATTCGTTTGGTATTCAATTTTGATATTTAGATATTCAGTGCTTATCTGACCTCCTCTGCAAGTTTATCCCATTTTCTTCATGTCAGTGCTATATCTTCCACACTTTAATTACCTAAGTATAAAATACTGCTACCTCAAAATCAATATGTTAAAATTTAACTAATTTGTTTTTTCTCTAAACTAACTTTGATGGGGCTACTCCCCAGGTCAATAGGTGCACAATATGCTACTGGAGATCAGTAGAGAAATAACTCCAGAAAGAATGAAGGGATGGAGCCAAAGCAAAAACAATACCCAGCTGTGGATGTGACTGGTGATAGAAGCAAGGTCCGATGCTGTAAAGAGCAATATTGCATAGGAACCTGGAATGTCAAGTCCATGAATCAAGGCAAATTTGAAGTGGTCAAACAAGAGATGGCAAGAGTGAATGTCAACATTCTAGGAATCAGCGAACTGAAATGGACTGGAATGGGTGAATTTAACTCAGATGACCATTATATCTACTACTGCGGGCAGGAATCCCTCAGAAGAAATGGAGTGGCCATCATGGTCAACAAAAGAGTCCGCAATGCAGTACTTGGATGCAATCTCAAAAATGACAGAATGATCTCTGTTCGTTTCCAAGGCAAACCATTCAATATAACAGTAATCCAAGTCTATGCCCCAACCAGTAACACTAAAGAACCTGAAGTTGAACGGTTCTATGAAGACCTACAAGACCTCTTAGAACTAACACCCAAAAAAGATGTCCTTTTCATTATAGGGGACTGGAATGCAAAAGTAGGAAGTCAAGAAACACGTGGAGTAACAGGCAAATTTGGCCTTGGAATACAGAATGAAGCAGGGCAAAGAGGAATAGAATTTTGCCAAGAAAATGCACTGGTCACAACAAACACCCTCTTCCAACAACACAAGAGAAGACTCTACACATGGACATCACCAGATGGTCAACACTGAAATCAGATTGATTATATTCTTTGCAGCCAAAGATGGAGAAGCTCTATACAGTCAGCAAAAACAAGACCAGGAGCTGACTGTGGCTCAGACCATGAACTTCTTATTGCCAAATTCAGACTATGAAGAAAGTAGGGAAAACCAATAGACTGTTCAGGTATGACTTAAATCAAATCCCTTATGATTATACAGTGGAAGTGAGAAATAGATTTAAGGGCCTAGATCTGATAGATAGAGTGCCTGATGAACTATGGAATGAGGTTCGTGACATTGTACAGGAGACAGGGATCAAGACCATTCCCACAGAAAAGAAATGCAAAAAAGCAAAATGGCTGTCTGGGGAGGCCTTACAAATAGCTGTGAAAAGAAGAGAAGAAAAAGCAAAGGAGAAAAGGAAAGATATAAACATCTGAATGCAGATTCCAAAGAATAGCAAGAAGAGATAAGAAAGCCTTCTTCAGCGATCAATGCAAAGAAATAGAGGAAAACAACAGAATGGGAAAGACTAGGGATCTCTTCAAGAAAAGCAGAGATACCAAAGGAACATTTCATGCAAAGATGGGCTCAATAAAGGACAGAAATAGTATGGACCTAACAGAAGCAGAAGATATTAAGAAGAGATATATCTTCTTATATATAGAAGATATATATAAGACCAGATCAGATAAGATCAGTCGCTTAGTCGTGTCCGACTCTTTGCGACCCCATGAATCGCAGCACGCCAGGCCTCCTGTCTTCACGATCCAGATAATCACAATGGTGTGATCACTGACCTAGAGCCAGACATCCTGGAATGTGAAGTCAAGTGTGCCTTAGAAAACATCACTATGAACAAAGCTAGTGGAGGTGATGGAATTCCAGTTGAGCTATTCCAAATCCTAAAAGATGATGCCGTGAAAGTGCTGCACTCAATATGCCAGCAAATTGGGAAAACTCAGCAGTGGCCACAGGACTGGAATAGGTCAGTTTTCATTCCAATCCCAAAGAAAGGCAACGCCAAAGAATGTTCAAACTACAGCACAATTGCACTCATCTCACACGCTAGTAAAGTAATGCTCAAAATTCTCCAAGCCAGGCTTCAGCAATATGGGAACCATGAACTTCCTGCTGTGCAAGCTGGTTTTAGAAGAGGCAGAGGAACCAGAGATCAAATTGCCAACATTCACTGGATCATGGAAAAAGCAAGAGAGTTCCAGAAAAACATCTATTTCTGCTTTATTGACTATGACAAAGCCTTTGACTGTGGATCACAAGAAACTGGAAAATTCTGAAAGAGATGGGAATACCAGACCACCTGATCTGCCTCTTGAGAAATTTGTATGTAGGTCAGGAAGCAACAGTTAGAACTGGACATGGAACAACAGACTGTTTCCAAATAGGAAAAGGAGTTCGTCAAGTCTGTATATTGTCACCCTGCTTATTTAACGTATATGCAGAATACATCATGAGAAACGCTGGACTGGAAGAAACACAAAACTCGACCAGGAAGAAACAGAAAATCTTAACAGACCCATCACAAGCACGGAAATTGAAACTGTAATAAAAAATCTTCCGGCAAACAAAAGCCCAGGTCCAGACAGCTTCACAGCTGAATTCTACCAAAAATTAGAGAAGAGCTAACACCTATCCTGCTCAAACTCTTCCAGAAAATTGCAGAGGATGGTAAACTTCCAAACTCATTCTATGAGGCCACCATCACCCTAATACCAAAACCTGAAAAGATACCCCCAAAAAAAGAAAACTACAGGCCAATATCACTGATGAACATAGATGCAAAAATCCTTAACAAAATTCTAGCAATCAGAATCCAACAACACATTAAAAAGATCATACACCATGACCAAGTGGGCTTTATCCCAGGGATGCAAGGATTCTTCAATATCTGCAAATCAATCAATGTAATACACCACATTAACAAATTGAAAAATAAAAACCATATGATTATCTCAATAGATGCAGAGAAAGCCTTTGACAAAATTCAACATCCATTTATGATCAAAACTCTCCAGAAAGCAGGAATAGAAGGAACATACCTCAACATAATCAAAGCTATATATGACAAACCCACAGCAAACATTATCCTCAATGGTGAAAAATTGAAAGCATTTCCTCTAAAGTCAGGAACAAGACAAGGGTGCCCACTTTCACCATTACTATTCAACATAATTTTGGAAGTTTTGGCCACAGCAATCAGAACAGGAAAAGAAAAAAAAGGAATCCAAATTGGAAAAGAAGAAGTAAAGCTCTCACTGTTTGCAGATGACATGATCCTCTACATAGAAAACCCTAAAGACTCCACCAGAAAATTACTAGCACTAATCAATGACTATAGTAAAGTTGCAGGATATAAAATCAACACACAGAAATCCCTTGCATTCCTATACACTAATAATGAGAAAACAGAAAGAGAACTTAAGGAAACAATTCCATTCACCATTGCAACGGAAAGAATAAAATACTTAGGAATATATCTACCTAAAGAAACTAAAGACCTATATATAGAAAACTATAAAACACTGGTGAAAGAAATCAAAGAGGACACTAACAGATGGAGAAATATACCATGTTCATGGATTGGAAGAATCAATATAGTGAAAATGAGTATACTACCCAAAGCAATCTATAGATTCAATGCAATCCCCATCAAGCTACCAACAGCATTCTTCACAGAGCTAGAACAAATAATTTCACAATTTGTATGGAAATACAAAAAACCTCGAATAGCCAAAGCAATCTTGAGAAAGAAGAATGGAACTGGAGGAATCAACCTACCTGACTTCAGGCTCTACTACAAAGCCACAGTTATCAAGACAGTATGGTACTGGCACAAAGACAGAAATATAGATCAATGGAACAAAATAGGAAGCCCAGAGATAAATCCACGCACATATGGACACCTTATCTTTGACAAAGGAGGCAAGAATATACAATGGATTAAAGACAATCTCTTTAACAAGTGGTGCTGGGAAATCTGGTCAACCACTTGTAGAAGAATGAAACTAGAACACTTTCTAACACCATACACAAAAATAAACTCAAAATGGATTAAAGATCTAAACGTAAGACCAGAAAGTATAAAACTCCTAGAGGAGAACATAGGCAAAACACTCTCTGACATACATCACAGCAGGATCCTCTATGACCCACCTCCCAGAATATTGGAAACAAAAGCAAAAATAAACAAATGGGACCTAATTAACCTTAAAAGCTTCTGCACATCAAAGGAAACTATTAGCAAGGTGAAAAGGCAGCCTCAGAATGGGAGAAGATAATAGGAAATGAAGCAACTGACAAACAACTAATCTCAAAAATATACAAGCAACTCCTACAGCTCAACTCCAGAAAAATAAATGACCCAATCAAAAAATGGGCCAAAGAACTAAATAGACATTTCTCCAAAGAAGACATACAGATGGCTAACAAACACAATGAAAGATGCTCAACATCACTCATTATCAGAGAAATGCAAATCAAAACCACTATGAGGTACCATTTCACACCTGTCAGAATGGCTGCGATCCAAAAGTCTACAAGTAATAAATGCTGGAGAGGGTGTGGAGAAAAGGGAACCCTCTTACACTGTTGGTGGGAATGCAAACTAGTACAGCCACTATGGAGAACAGTGTGGAGATTCCTTAAAAAACTGGAAATAGACCTGCCTTATGATCCAGCAATCCCACTGTTGGGCATACACACTGAGGAAACCAGAAGGGAAAGAGACACGTGTACCCCACTGTTCATTGCAGCACTGTTTATAATAGCCAGGACATGGAAGCAACCTAGATGTCCATCAGCAGATGAATGGATAAGAAAGCGGTGGTACATATACACAATGGAGTATTATTCAGCCATTAAAAAGAATACATTTGAATCAGTTCTAATGAGGTGGATGAAACTGGAGCCTATTATACAGAGTGAAGTAAGCCAGAAAGAAAAACACCAATACAGTATACTAACGCATATATATGGAATTTAGAAAGATGGTAACAATAGCCCTGTGTACGAGACAGCAAAAGAGACACTGATGTATAGAACAGTCTTATGGACTCTGTGGGAGAGGGAGAGGGTGGGAAGATTTGGGAGAATGGCATTGAAACATGTAAAATATCATATATGAAACGAGTTGCCAGTCCGGGTTCGATGCACGATACTGGATGCTTGGGGCTGGTGCACTGGGACGATCCAGAGGGATGGAATGGGGAGGGAGGAGGGAGGAGGGTTCAGGATGGGGAACACATGTATACCTGTGGCGGATTCATTTTGATATTTGGCAAAACTAATACAGTTATGTAAAATTTAAAAATAAAATAAAATTAAAAAAAAAAAAAAGAAACACAAGCTGGAATCAAGATTGCCGGGAGAAATATCAATAACCTCAGATATGCAGATGACACCACCCTTATGGAAGAAAGTGAAGAGGAACTCAAAAGCCTCTTGATGAAAGCGAAAGTGGAGAGTGAAAAAGTTGGCTTAAAGCTCAACATTCAGAAAACGAAGATCATGGCATCCAGTCCCATCACTTCATGGGAAATAGATGCGGAAACATTGGAAACAGTGTTAGACTTTATTGTTTTGGTCTCCAAAATCACTGCAGATGGTAACTGCAGCCATGAAATTAAAAGACGCTTACTCCTTGGAAGAAAAGTTATGACCAACCTAGATAGCATATTCAAAAGCAGAGGCATTACTTTGCCAACAAAGGTTCCTCTAGTCAAGGCTATGGTTTTTCCAGTGGTCATGTGTGGATGTGAGAGTTGGATTGTGAAGAAGGCTGAGTGCTGCAGAATTGATGCTTTTGAACTGTGGTGTTGGAGAAGACTCTTGAGAGTCCCTTGGACTGCAAGGAGATCCAACCAGTCCATTCTGAAGGAGATCAGCTCTGGGGTTTCTTTGGAAGAAATGATGCTAAATCTGAAACTCCGGTACTTTGGCCACCTCATGCGAAGGGTTGACTCATTGGAAAAGACTCTGATGCGGAGAGGGATTGGGGGCAGGAGGAGAAGGGGATGACAGAGGGTGAGATGGCTGGATGGCATCACTGACTTGATGGACGTGAGTCTGAGTGAACTCCGGGAGTTGGTGATGGACAGGGAGGCCTGGCATGCTGAGATTTATGGGGTCGCAAAGAGTCAGACACGACTGAGTGACTGATCTGATCTGAAACCATACCTTTATCTTTTAGTGTGTCCCTAACTTAAACACTCCCTTCATAGATCACTGCCTTGTGATGAAGGAGCTTGCATAATTCGATGAAGCTATGAGCTGTGCTATGCAGTGCCACCCAAGATGGATGGGTCATAGAAGAGAGTTCTGATAAAACGTGATCCACTGGAGAAGAGAATGGTAAACTACCCCAGTATAGTTGCCATGAGAAACTCATGAACTGCATAAAAGGCCAAGATATGATACCAAAAGATGATTCCCCCAAGTCTGAAGGTGTCCATATGCTACTGGGGAATAATGGAGAATTATCAATAGCCCCAGAATGAATGAAGCATCTGGGCCAAAATATATATGATGCTCAGTTGTGGATGTGTCCGATGATGAAAGTAAAATCTAGTGCTGCAAAGAACAGTATTCTATAGGAACCTGGAATGTTAGGTCCATGAATCAAGGAAAAGTGTACCTGTGGCAGATTCATTTTGATATTTGGCAAAACTAATACAATAATGTAAAATTTTAAAATAAAATAAAATTAAAAAAAAAAAAGCAAAAGTGTACATGGTCAAGCAAGAGATAGTAAAATAAGCATCAACATTTTAGGAATCCATGAACTAAAATGGACAGGAATGGGCAAATTTAATTCAAATGATCATTATATCTACTACTGTGGGCAAGAATCCCCTAGATGAAATGGAGTGGCCCTCATAATTGACAAAAGATTCTAAAATACAGTCAGCTCACTTCAGTCACTCAGTCGTGTCCTACTCTTTGTGACCCCATGAATTGCAGCACGCCAGGCTTCCCTGTCCATCACCAACTCCCAGAGTTCAGTCAAACTCACATCCATTGAGTCTGTGATGCCATCCAGCCATCTCATCCTCTGTCGTCCCCTTCTCCTCCTGCCCCCAATCCCTCCCAGCATCACAGTCTTTTCCAATGAGTCAACTCTTCATATGAGGTGGCCAAAGTACTGGAGTTTCAGCTTCAGCATCATTCCTTCCAAAGAACACCCAGGACTGATCTCCTTTAGAATGGACTGGTTGGATCTCCTTGCAGTCCAAGGGACTCTCAAGAGTCTTCTCCAACACCACAGTTCAAAAGCATCAATTCTTTGGCGCTCAGCCTTCTTCACAGTCCAACTCTCACATCCATACATGACCACTGGAAAAACCATAGC
The DNA here is from genome assembly GCF_019923935.1 of Bubalus bubalis. NCBI lineage: Eukaryota > Metazoa > Chordata > Mammalia > Artiodactyla > Bovidae > Bubalus > Bubalus bubalis. The sequence continues at coordinate 4,464,086 of NC_059179.1, read as the reverse complement.
CTTGACTAGATGGACCTTTGTTGGCAAAGTAATGTCTCTGCTTTTGAATATGCTATCTAGGTTGGTCATAACTTTCCTTCCAAGGAGTAAGTGTCTTTTAATTTCATGGCTGCAATCACCATCTGCAGTGATTTTGGAGCCCCCAAACATAAAGTCTGACACTGTTACCACTGTTTCCCCATCTATTTCCCATGAAGTGATGGGACAGGATGCCATGATCTTAGTTTTCTGAATGTTGAGCTTTATGCCAACTTTTTCTCTCTCCTCTTTCACTTTCATCAAGAGTCTTTTTTTTTTTGGGGTGCAAACTCAAACATGACAGAACGATTTTGGTCATTTCCAAGGCAAACTATTCAACATCACCGCAATCCAAGTTTATGCCCCTACCACTGATGCCGAAGAAGCTGAAGTTGATCAGTTCTATAAACACCTATAAGACCTCTTAGCACTAACACCTAAAAAAAAGATGTTCTATTCATCATTGCGGATTGGAATGCAAAAGTATGTTGTCAGGATACATCTGGAATAACAGGTAAGTTTGGCCTTGGAGAACAAGATGAAGCAGGGCAAAGGTTAACTGAATTCTGCCATGAGAATGCACTAGCAAATACCCTTTGTCAACAACACAAGAGACAATTTACACATGGATATCACCAAATTATCAATAATGAAATGAAATTGATTATATTTTTTGCAGCCAAAGATGGAGAAACTGTACGCAGTGAACAGAAACAAGACCTGGATCTAACTGTGGATCAGATCATCGGCTTCTCATAGCAAAATTCAGACATAAACTAAAGAAAACTAGGGAAAACAGTAGGCCAGCCACGTATGACTTAAATCAAATACTGTATGAATTTGCAGTAGAGGAAACAAATAGATTCAGAGGACTAGATCTAGTTAACAGTTTGCCTGAAGATCTATGGACAGAGATCCTTAGTATTGTACAGAAGGCAGTGAACAAAACCATCCCAAAGAAAAAGAAAAGCAAGAAGGCAAAGTGGTTATCTGAAGAGGCTTTACAAATAGTGGAAGAACAAAGAGAAGCAAAAAGCAAGAGAGAGAGGGAAAGGTACATCCAATTAAACACAGAGTTCCAAAAAATAGCTAGAAGGGACAAGAAGGCCTTTTTCAATGAACAATGCTTAATAATAGAAGAAAGGAACAAAAGAGGAAAGACTAGAGATCCCTTGAGGAAAATTGGAAACATCAAGGGAGTGTTCCATATCAACATGTATTAAAAGAAAAATGGGTATAATAAAGGATAAAAATGGTAGCGACCTAGTAGATGCTGAAGAGATCAAGAGATGGAAAGAATACATGGAAGAACTGTATAAAACAGATGTTCATGAGCTAGATTACTATGATGGTGTGGTTATTCACCTGGAGCCAGATATTCTGGAGTGTGAAGTCAAGTGGGCCTTAAGAAGGACTGCTGTTATTAAAGCTAGTGGATGCTATGAAATTCCAGCAGAACTATTCAGATCTGTAAAGGAGGATGCCATCAAGGTTTTTCATTCATTATGTCAGCAAATCTGGAAGACCCAGCAATGGCCACAGGACTGGCAAAGGTCAATCCTCATCCCAATTCCCAAGAAGGGTAGTACCAAAGAATGTGCTAACCATCAGACAGTTGCACACCTAACCCATGCTAGTAAGTTCATGCTTAAAATCTTGCATGCTAGGCTTCAGCATTATGGGAACCAATAATTTACAGATGTCTAAGCTGTGTTTAGAAAAGGAGGAGGAACTAGAGATCAAATTGCCAACATTCACTGGATTAAGAGAAAGCAAGGAAATTTCAGAAAAAAACATCTATCTCTGTTTCATTGATTACACTAAAGCCTTTTGACTGTGTGTATCATGATAAACTGAGGAAAGCTCTTAGAGAGGTGGGAATAGCAGACCATCTTTCCTGTCTCCTGAGAACCTGTATGTAGGTCAAGAAGCAATAGTGATAATCCTGAATAGAACAACTGATTGGTTCAAGAGTGAGAAAGGAGTATGACAGGGCTGTTTGCTGTCACTCTGTTTAACCTATATGCTGAGCACATCATGAAAAATGCTGGGCTGGATGAGTTACAAGCTGGAATCAAGATATGTGAAAGAAACATCAACAACCCCAGATATGCTGATGATACCACTCTAATGGCAGAAGGCAAAGAGGAACTAAAGAGCTTCTTGATGAGGGTGAAGGGAGAGTAGAAGAGCCAGCTTAGGACTAAATATTAAAAAAAAAAAAAAAACAACAACTAATATTATGGCATCTGGCCCTGTTACTGTATGGCAAATAGAAGAGGAAAAGGTGGAATTAGTGACGGATTTCTTCTTCTTGGCATCCAAAATCAATACAGACTGTGACTTCAACCATGAAATCAGAAGACAGTTGCTTCTTGGCAGGAAAGCAGTGACAAACCTAGACAGTGTGTTGAAAAGAAAAGACATTACTCTGCTGACAAAGGTCCATATAGTCAAGGCTTTGGTCTTCCCAATGGTCATGTATTGTTATGAGAACTGGGCCATAAAGAAGGTAGAAGACCAAAGAATTGATGCCTTTCAACTGTGGTACTGGAGAAGACTTCTGAAAAGTCCTTTGGACAGCAAGGAGATCAAATCAATCTTCAGGGAGATCAACCCTTAATTTTCACTGGAAGGATTGATAGTGAAGCTCCAGTATTTTGGTCATCTAATGCACAAATTTGACTCATTGGAAAAGTCCTTGATGCTAGGACAGATTGAGTGTAGAAGGAAAAGAGGGTGTCAGAGGATGACATGGCTGGATGGCATCACTGATGCAATGAACATGAACTTGAGCAAACTTCAGGAGATGGTGAGGGACAGGGAGGCTTGGCATGCTACAGTCAATGGGGTCTCAAAGAGTTAGACATGACTAGATGACTGAACAGTAACAACAACAACCTGAACTTACCCCATTGCTAAGTCACTTAAGTTGTGTCCGACTCTGCGTGACCCTATAGACAGCAGCCCACCAGGCTTCCGTCCCTGGGATTCTCCAGGCAAGAACACTGGAGTGGGTTGCCATTTCCTTCTCCAATGCATGAAAGTGAAAAGTGAAAGTGAAGTCGCTCAGTTGTGTCCGACTCTTTGCGACCCCATGGACTGCAGCGCACCAGGCTCCTCCTTCCATGGGATTTTCCAGGCAAGAATACTGGAGTGGGTTGCCATTGCCTTCTCTGACCCCATTACCTTGTTTCAAAAGTAAGTCCTATTTTCTCTTTCAGAGTACCTTTCAGACTATTTCTTTCTTCTTTGTATTTAATGCCTTCAAGTAAGCTCATAGCCTCACAAATTCTCTCTCCATTACAGCAGACTCCTGGCTATAACCATAGGTAAAACATGTAACAATAATAATGACACAAATGTATATTCAATTTCTAAGTATAAAGTTCATTGTAAAATGCAATTAAATTATATACTGTTAAAAATACCAAAGTAAAAGTATAACATTAAAGAAAATCTTTAATGACGTGAGAATTGGACTATACAGAAGGCTGAGTGCCAAAGAATTGATGCTTTGAACTGTGGTGCTGGAGAAGACTCTAGAGAGTCCCTTGGACAGCAGGAGAACAAACCAGTCAATCTTAAAGGAAATAAACGCTGAATATTCATTGGTAGGACTGATGCTGAAGGACTAATACTTGACCACCTGATGTGAAGAGCTGACTCATTGGAGAGGACCCTGATGATGGGAAAGATTGAGGGCAAGAAGAGAAGAGGGTAACAGAAGATGAGATGGTTGGATGGCATCACTGACTCAATGGATGTGAGTTTAAGAAAGCTCTGGGGAATAGTGAAGGACAGGGAAGGCTGGTGTCCTGCAGTTCATTGGGTCATAAAGAGTTGGACACCACTTAGTGACTGCACATCAACAACAATCTTTTGTGCTTCCATAAGCTGTATAAATTTATGGTCTGAGAAAAGTAGTGTTGGTATATCTCTAAAAAAGCTTTTGATTTGCATAGTGAGCGCCTACCAAAATACACCTTTATCAGTTATATTGATTATGGATATATTAAATCATGAGGATGCTTTTGTAGAGAAAACAATGACAGATGGACAGGAATAGCTACCTTGAATTTCAAAAGAATATTAATAAGAACACTGTGTCATAGTCCTCTTCGAGAAAGAAATAAAATTATTATTCCTACTTAAGTAATTCTATAACTCTTTGTCTATATTTTTATTTGTAACTGTGATTCTTTTTCCATCAAAGAATGTTTAAATAGTCACTCTGAAATTTCCATCTCTTCTTTTACTACACAAGCCACTTACCTAAGTAAAAAGAATAACTGTTTCTCAGAGACAAGGTTAAAGCAAAGTAATTCAGCTTAAATTCTTTCCAGCTACTTATCTTCCTCCCTTTAAAACTTTTCGAAAAAAAAGCAAAAACAAAAAAAAATTAAGATATCAGCAGTATCAATCTCTACCATTTTCTGATCAGGTAAGATAAGAACTTTTTCCTTAAAAATTAGGAGAGAACATTTAAACTGCAAACCAACTTTTAAAAATTATGAAATTCTGTCTCTTTGTACTCTTTAAATAGCATCCTTTTCCCTAATTCATACTATTAACCACTTACAGAAGGAAGAGAGAAAGGCCAGGAAGACTAGGTTAACTTTGCTACTAATTGCTATGCAATTCTCTAAGAATCATGGCTCTTCAATAATTGCACTGTAAGTTGCAGATAAAGTTGAGTTTTATAGATGGACTGTTGTTTACAAAGTATCTTTTCTTCTAAATTAAAAGTTTTATTTTGAACTTATATTCACTTATATAAGAAATGATATCGAGATCCAGTGCACCCTTTACACAGTTTCCCCAAGAGTGATATATTATAAATTTATAGTGTAATATCACATTCTCACATTTGACATTGTCAAGACAAAGAACATGTCTTTTGAATCTTTTAAATGTCATGATGTTAATACATTGAGTTTTGATTCTAGGTTCCCAGACAAAATTATCATTAAAAGTCTTTATCCATTGCTGTTGTTGTTGTTTAGTTGCTAAGTTCTGTCTGACTCGGCATCCCCATGGACTGCAGCCTGCCAGGCTCCACTGTCTATGGGATTTTCCAGGCAAGATTAGGGGCTGCAGAGTAAATGATGTAGAAAGGGCAAATACCTTCCCCCATCTACTTCTACAAACTGAAGAGCCTAATTAGCCAGTATTTATTCCTAGAAATTACATTATCTTCTTGAAATATTCTCTTCTTTATAATTGGCCTTCTAGTGTGGTATAATTATCAGGGACCTTTCTTAAGCATCTAACATTTTAATATACCTGTTGACTTTATGATATCAACCATATGTCAAATGTTTCATAATTCTCTAAAATTGATGACTATTATATGGCGATTATGGCAAATTTTAGAGGATAACAAATTCACTTTAGTGCACTTCTTTCTTTTAAGGCTGAATATAACAGATTGTGGTTCTTATGGCATAAAATTGCTTAGATGATATCTTATTTCAAGATAATGTCTTATTTATCTATTAGTTGCCGCAGTGAAGATATAAGGACCATGTTTCATATATCATCTTGGATTGTTTTTAAGAACAAAGCCTCTCAGTGTAACTTAATAGGTCATACCTTCTGAAAAGTATTACAAATCTCATATATTTAAAATACTTTGGACAAGTGAAAAATGGAGTGTTTTTTATTGGCTAAATAACTGTCATCTCTGTAGTATACTGAATATGTGATTTTTTTTTTTAGTATTTTTTTTTGGTAAAATATAAAGTTTACCATTTTAGCCACTTTATATGTACAGTTCAGTGGTATTGACTCTTCACACACTGTCTTGCAAACTTCACCACCATCCGTCTTTAAAATTTTTCCATCTTCCTGAACTGAAACTCCATATTCATTAAACAGAAGATTCCCCCTCCCCCTCCCATAGTCTTCGTCAAACACTATTCTATTAAATATTCTCTATCTCTAGGAATTTGACTACTGCTAAGTGTAATACTTCATGTAAGCAGATCATATAGAATTTATCTTTCTGTGACTGACATGGAAACTTGTAGAGGTGAGAGACATGTCTCTTACCTTGGTTATGGTAATAAATTCATGGATGCAAACATAGCTCCCAAATCATAAACTTGTATGCATTAAACCAGTGCAGTTTTGCATAGCAATTATACCTCAGTAAAGTTGATTTAAAAACTGGAATATCATTCAGCCTAAATGATTCTGACATATAACATGGATGAAACTTGATGACAGTATACTAAATATGTGGTTTTGCAGAAAAATAAAGAATATTTATTCTGACATAGATATTTCTCAGTGCTCGTCCACACACAACTGATGCTCATTAATGAAATTCCAACGATAGGTGGAAGTGTGAGGAAAATAAAGATTAGTAACTGAGGTACTCACAAAGTGAAAAATATTAACTGAAAGATCTATCCTTATTTTTTAGATTATGATTTCAACTTTTTTGGTGGAAAATGCACTTTTGTTTTATATGCAATGAGAATTTACTAGATCAGTTTGCTTGTGTGCTTTTCAGTGTCCTTATTTGGCATAATAAAAGTTTAGCTCTCCTGTGCTACTCCTTCAGTGCATTAAGGGTTTTGTCACCCCTTCTCCCACCAGACAGAAAATTCTGAAACTAATGGCTTTCAGTAATTTTCTTGAAAGATTTCATAGTATCAAACGTATCACTAGAAATTTCAACCAATTATATAAAGTGTGTTCCTTCCTGCAGATAATACTAGTCTATAGCTGAGCTATTTGCTGAGCTGGGGATAAAGAATTCTTGAAGAGATGAAAAGTATCAATGGATGCAGTTCCTAGAAGCCACCATTGCCAAGGGCTACTGTCACTTTTGAAGTAGATACTGGAAACTACTGACATTCAAAGTTACCCCAAGTTATCAATAACTATCCCTTGAATGGGGTGAATGAAAAAAGCAGCCCCAGGGATGAACTTCCACCAGGATTTGCTGCTGAAGTAGGGGCAGAAAATAAAAAGTAGGGTGCTTCTCACCTTTCCGTCACCCATGGCAGATATTGCTAATTTTTAAAACACTTCTTCCTGATAAGTACAAATAAGACTTCAGAATTTATTTTAATGAAAGTCACTAAAAATCAATTGGGAATAACACCAAAGACGAGCACTATTTTCTATTACAGACCCAGGACTGTGCCAATAACTAACCTATTGCTATCCTACTTCACACTCTTTATACATTTCTTTGCGGTACTGGCTCTGGAACTCCGTAAACCACATTTTTGCTCACTTATTGACTCCATCTCTTGAACAGGGAGGAAAAAGGGAGAAGACAAGGCTGAAAGACACAAAAGGGCACTCTCCTTGTTTGTTTTTTCTGTTCCTACCATGGCCCTTTAACTAACAATGCTACCAGTAGCTCCCAGTCCCTCCTAATAACACCCATTTAATCTTATTAACATTTTTTTCCCCAACACTCACAAAACCAGTCTTATCACACATTTGTAAAACACTGACACCCCCAGTCTGGGTTCTAGTCCTTCAGGGCTCCTTCTAAAATCTAAAACACACCAAGCTGCTTCCCCTCTCAAAGTAATGAGTGTCAGTTCTGCAGACTTTATTTTCTAAGTTTCCAAATTCTATAACTCCTTCCACTTTAATTTGTGTCCTTGGCCTTATGGTGATAGCTGATTCTTGGATTACTGATTCTTCTTATAATTATAGTAATATTATTATTTATTGAGATATTTTAATGTGTCAGTTGCTGTTACTCATTTACTAAATCACAGCCAACTCTTTGAAACCCCAGGGACAGCAGAAAACCAGGTTCCTCTGTACTTCACTATCTCCTAGAGTTTGCTCAAGTTCATGTTCAGTGTGTTGGTGATGCTATCTATCTCATCCTCTGCAACCCCCTTCTCCTTTTCCCTTGAATCTCTTCCAGCATCAGGTCTTTTCCAATGAGCTGCCTCTTCACATCAAGTTGCCAAGGTACTGGAGTTTCAGCTTCAGCAATAGTCCTTCCATTGAATATTTAGGATTGACTGGTTGGATCTGCTTGCAATCCAAGGGACTCCCTAGAATCTTCTCCAGCACCGCAATTCAAAAGCATCAATTCTTTAGTGTTCAGCCTTCTTTATGGTCCAACTCTCACAACCACACATGACTACTGGAAAAAAACATAGCTTTGACTATACAGAACTTTGTCAGCAAAGTGATGTCTCTGCTCTTTAATATGGGTCTAGGTTCGTCATAACTTTTCTTCCAAGGAGCAAGTATGGTTGAATTTCATGGCTGCAGTTAATGTCTGCAGTGATTTTGAAGCCCAAGAAAATAAAGTATGTCAGTGCTTCTACTTCTTCCCCTTTTATTTGCCATGAAGTGATGGAACCAGATCCCATAATTTTTGTTATTTGAACGTTGAGTTTCAAGCCAGCTTTTCCACTCTTTCAACATCATCAAGAGATTCCTTAGGTCCTCTTCACTTTCTGCCAGTAGAGTAGTTTCATCTGCATATCTGAGATTGTTGATAGTTCTTCCAGCAATCTTGATTTCTGCTTGTGAGTCATCCTAAACACAGTGCGTTTGTGCAATCACAAAAACAACAGAATGGTCTTGGTTTATTTTCAAGGCAAACCATTCAGCATCACAGTAATCCAAGTCTGTGCCCCGACAACTGATGCTGAAGAAGCTGAACTGAATTGGTTATATGAAGAAGACCTGCAACACCTTCTAGAACTAACAGCAATAACAGCAAAAAAAAAAAAAAAAGAAAAAGTGTCTTTTTCGTCACAGGGAATTGGAATGTAAAAGTAGGAAGTCAAGAGATACCCAGAATAACAGTCAAGTTTGGCCTTGGAGTACAAAATGAAGCAGGGCAAAGGTTAACAGAGTTTTGTCAAGAGAAAATACTGGTCAGAGCACACACACTTTTCCAACAATACAGGAGACAGTTCTACACAGGGACCTCCACAAATGGTCAATACCAAAATCAGATTGATTATATTATTTGCAGCTGAAGATGAAGAAGATTTTTACAGTCAGCAAAAACAAGACCTGGTACTGACTATGGCTCAGTTTATTCATCAACTCCTTGTTGCAAACCAGGCTTAAATTGAAGAAAGTAGGGAAAACCACTAGGCCATTCAAGTATGACCTAAATGACTCTCTTATGACTATATAGCAAAGGTGACACATAGATTGAAGGGGTTGATCCGATAGACAGATCACCTACAGAACTCTGCACAGAGGTTTGTAACACTGTACAGGAGGCAGTGACCAAACCATCCCAAAGATGTGTCAGCCAGTATATGAATCTCATATTTGCATATATACACATACATACACACACTTAGTCCTTAAAACAGTGCTAAGTCCTTACCATTTTGGAAAGAAATCTAATGTCCTAAGTGGTAAGTCCTATTATTATTTACATTTTAAAATAAAGGAACAAGAAGATTCTTGACTTGCCAGTGGTGGACTGTAAGTCACAGAGAACCAACGTTAGGAAGAGCAGTAGGAAATGCTAAAAAGTTAAAGCTTCTCTGCTCAGATATTTGTAGACTTTCCTCTCATCCCAGAATCACCCTCTGGCCAAAACAACTGTTGGGTGAGATAGGAGCCATGATCTTTCAGTATCTTTCTCATTGAATAGATAGAGATACATACATCTTCAAAAATACTAAATAGATTGGACCTTTCAGTACCTTTGAAAGAAATATAATGTTCACTGAAGAGAATAACCGAACTTAAAGATGAAATCTACATCTAATACACAAAAAACATAAGGGTTTTCCTCAAGTGCAACCGAGTTCTTAACCAAAAAGTTCCCAAAACATCTCATTTTAAAAATCTTCTGTTATTCGCTATGGCTCTAAAAATGAATTTGCTGATAAAATGGAATATATTTAAGAATAAAAAAGTATTTTTTTTATTTCCTAGGCAGTCTAGTGGTTAAGACTCTGTGCTTCCACCACAGGGATTCAATCCCTGGTTGGGAAACTAAGATCCTGCATGCCATGTAGCATGGATAAAAAAAGAAATAAGAGATCCAGTTCAAAAAATACATTTAAAAAACTATTCATTGGATCTCAAAAATAAAATGTTACTTTGAAAATCCTTTATTCTTGATCCTTTTATACTTACAAATGTGTAGTTGTCTTCAATTAGTAATTATTTAAGAAGACTACCAATGATATTCATTCTATTTTTACTTTGACAGTATAATATCAAATTAATCAAGGATTGCTAGGGGGAGGGATCAGTCCAAGGTCCAGTAGTTCCAGTTTATGGCTCTAGTAAAAGTACAGGTTTTTGAAAAGCTGATGAGATTCTCACTTCAGAGAGTAAACTCAATCATAAATGCACATCTTTTCCTAGATCTCAAATTTTACTGCATTGTATCACTGTGTATCTTTTAATAGTATGGTAATATAAATGTTTATTGAGCCCTCAGATGGTGATTGTGTAGAGCATGAATCAACTTTAATTTTTAAAATTCTGTGAGAGGTAGATACTATGACATCCAAATTTTATATAGTAAGGAAACTAAGGTTTCAGTTCACTTCAAGGTTTAGAAAATGTTAAATCTCTCAAGAGCTTAAGAATAAGCAAATCAGTTAAATTAAAACTGGAAAAAAAAAAAAGCTGACTGCCACAAATACTACCTCTCTTTGCAAATAACTATTATTGGATTAAATCCTACCAACACTTTTAGTAATTACAATGCCAACAGATTTCCTATAGAAATTAGTATAGAAATCTTTCTGCTTGAAAACTTCCCTTTGTCCTCTTTCTGGATATAGTAGTTGAAAGAACAGACTTTTCAGATATTCTCAGATCTTATTTTCAAGCAAGAAATCCATTCAGAACCACTGTTAAAAGGTACAATTTCAAGAATCAATGCAAAGCAAGAAAAGATACAAAAAATTTTTTAAGCTTCAAAAACTTATAGAATGAAAAAAAATTCTGATCCACTCAATGTGAAAGACTATTTTCAAAGCTTGTTTGATAAAATACAACAACTGTCTGAGAGAACATAAACCTAGAGTACTCTGAACTCTCAATTAGAACAATTATAAGCCACCCCTTTGGAAGCGGAATCTTCCAGTACCTGGAGAGCTGAGATTTACAAGAAGCCAAGGCTCAGCGTCCCTACCACCCTCAGCAATGGTTGGTTTTGGGTTGGTGATCAGATAAATAATAAGATTATGTGGGTATTTTTAAGGCAACTATTTGGGGCAATTTGACTGGAGAAACCAGAGACTAGGGTCAGCACAACTAACACCTTAGGAATAGCAAGGTCAAGGGAATGGAGATATGATGAAGGCAGAGGCAGTGAGAATGGTCTGAAAAGAAAAGATGGGAGAGAACTTGCAGCAGGAAACGGAAGTCATTTGTGAATAACTGGTTAAAAGAGAAGACAGCTTGGAATTAAAGAGGATGCAAATTTCAAAAAAGCAGAGTACTCCCACACACACAGAAATAGAATTTAGAAAAAGTCAGTAAACATACTGTAAATGATCAGTCACTGAAAGATAAAACATGCTGCTTTTTCAAATAGGAAATTATATTCTTTGAAATATAATAATCTGGACTTCCAACAATACACAGAAAAACTATACAAAAAAGATCTTCATGATTCAGATAATCACAATGCTGAGATCACTCACCTAGAGTCAGACATCCTGGAATGTGAAGTCAAGCGGGCCTTAGGAAGCATCACTATGAACAAAGCTGGCGGAGGTGATGGAATACCAGTTGAGCTATTTCAATCCTAAAAGATGATGTTGTGAAAGTGCTGCACTCAATGTGCCAGCAAATTTGGAAAACTCAGCAGTGGGCACAGGACTGGAAAAGATCAGTTTTCATTCCAATCCCTAAGAAAGGCAATGCCAAAGATTGCTCAAACTACTGCACAATTGCACTCATCTCACACGCTAGTAAAGTAATGCTCAAAATTCTCCAAGCCAGGCTACAGCAATACGTGAACCGTGAACATCCAGGTGTTCAAGCTGGATTTATAAAAGGCAGAGGAATCAGAGATTTAATTGCTAACATCTGTTGGATCATGGAAAAAGCAAGAGAGTTCCAGAAAAACATCTATTTCTGCTTTATTGACTATGCCAAAGCCTTTGACTGTGTGGATCACAAGAAACTGTGGAAAATTCTGAAAGAGATGGGAACACCAGACCACCTGACCTGCCTCTTGAGAAACTTATATGCAGGTCAGGAAGCAACAGTTAGAACTGGACATGGAACAACAGACTGGTTCCAAATAGGAAAAGGAGTACATCAAGGCTGTACATTGTCATCCTGCTCATTTAACTTATATGCAGAGTACATCATGAGAAACGCTGGGCTGGAAGAAGCACAAGCTTGAATCAAGATTGCTTGGAGAAATATCAATTATCTCATATATGCAGATGATACCACCTGTCATCAAAGTGAAGAACTAAAAAGCCTCTTGATGAAGGTGAGAGAGGAGAGTAAAAAAGTTGGCTTAAAGCTCAACATTCAGAAAACTAAGATCATGGCATCTGGTCCCATCACTTCATGGCAAATTGATTGGGAAACAGTGGAAGCAGTGACAGACTTTATTTTCTTGGGCTCCAAAATCATTGCAGATGGTGATTGCAGCCATGAAATTAAAAGACACTTACTCCTTGGAAAGAAAGTTATGACCAACATAGAGCATATTAAAAAGCAGAAACGTTACTTTGCCAACAAAGGTCTGTCTAGTGAAGGCTATGGTTATTCCAGTAGTCATATATGAATGTGAGAGTTGGACTATAAAGAAAGCTAAGCACTGAAGAATTGATGCTTTTGAACTATGGTGTTAGAGAAGACTCTTTAGAGTCTCTTGGACTGCTAGGAGATCCAACCGGTCCATCCTAAAGGAAATTAGTCCTGAATATTCATTGGAAGGACTGATGGTGAAGCTGAAACTCCGATATTTGGTCACTTGATGCAAAGAGCTGACTCATTCAAAAAGACCCTGATGCTGGGAAAGATTGAGGGCGGGAGGAGATGGGGATAACAGAGGATGAGATGGTGGATGGCATCACTGACTCGATGGACATGAGTTTGAATAAACTCTGGGAGTTGGTAATGGACAGGGAGGGCTGGCATGCTGCAGTCCATGGGATCTTAAAGATTCGGACAGGACTGAGCAACTGAACTGAACTGGACTTCCAGTGGAGAGAAAAGCAAGAATAACTCCTGAAGTGAATAATTCATATGCATATATAACAAGAAAGAAATTCACATATGGCTACTGATTTAGTGTAGGTGTTTGGTTAACAGTTCACTACTGATTACTTTTCTTGTTTTTTTAATATATTTATTTTATTGTATTTTTTAACTTTACAATATTGTATTGGTTTTGCCATACATCAACATGAATCCGCCACAGGTATACACTTGTTCCCCATTCTGAACCCTCCTCCCTCTTCCCTCACCGTACCATTCCTCTGGGTCATTTCTTCTCTTTCTTTCTACCAATGTATGCTTTGGAATGAATGGCTTTTTAATATATTTGCAAAGGATTATAAATATTTCTAAATAGCAGTGAATAAAGTTGGCTTCCTCTCAAAGTCCAAATATTAACATTTTAAACTTTATTTTTTTAAATTTTATTTTATTTTTAAACCTGAAACACTGTATTAGTTTTGAACTCTTAACCAAGAAGTCAAGGAAACAGGCAACCATTAAATGTATCATAGTCAAAATGGCTTCAGAGGAACAATGGCTACTGCAAATGAATTCATAAGAAAAACATAAGATGTAAAGTTAGAACGTGTTTATTTATAGAATGATGTGTATAATCAGGAATGATATGCAAAATACTTAACACTGAAATGACCAAAGAGAATGCATGTACATGCCAATGTACATGTCAGTCAGGCATGACAGTTTAAAAGCTAGTCAGGGGTATACCAGTGGTGAGGAATTTGTTGTTTAGTCACTAAGTTACGTCTGATACTTTTGCAATCCCATAAACTGTAGCTTGCAGGGTTTTTATGTCAATGGGACTACCCAGGCAAGAATACTGGAGTGGGTTGCTATTTGCTTCTCCAGGGGGTTCTTCCCAACTCAGCATCTCCTATACTGGCAGGTGGATTCTTTACCACTGAGCCACCAGAGAAGCCTGGTGAGGAACTTAGTATTTTTTTTTTCTAAACTTCTAAACTTTGGTAAAATGATTGGATTGAATATATGTCTATGTGTTTATACACACACAGATACATGGATATGTGAACAAACAAATCAGTAGAGAGGGTAACAGCAGCTGTTTTGCCTTGGTGATACATGATGAACATACATAACTTATTCTGAAAACTTGCTTTGACTCAAAAACTATATCAACTAGATATTGGCTTATGTAACTCATGGGTTTTAGAAAAGGCAGAGGAACCAGAGACCAAATTGCCAGCATCCACTGGATCACGTTTGAAAAAGCAAGAGAGTTCCAGAAAAACATCTATTTCTGCTTTATTGACTATGCCAAAGACTTTGACCATGTGGATCATAATAAACTGTGGAAAAATCTGAAAGAGACGGGAATACAAGACCACCTGACCTGCCTCTTGAGAAACCTATATGCAGGTCAGGAAGCAACAGTTAGAACTGGACATGGAACAACAGACTGGTTCCAAATAGGAAAAGGAGTACATCAAGGCTGTACATTGTCACCTTGCTTATTTAACTTATATGCAGAGTATATCATGAGAAATGCTGGGCTGGAAGAAGCACAAGCTGGAATCAAGATTGCTGGGAGAAATATCAATAACCTCAGATATGCATATGACACCACCCTTCTGGCAGAAAATGAGGAGGAACTAAAAAGCCTCTTGATGAAGGTGAAAGAGGAGAGTGAAAAAATTGGCTTAAAGCTCAACATTCAGAAGATGAAGATCATGGCATCTTGTCCCATCACTTCATGGGAAATAGATGGGGAAACAGTGTCAGACTTTATTTTCGGGGGCTCCAAAATCACTGCAGATGGTGACTGCAGCCATGAAATTAAAAGACGCTTACTCCTTGGAAGAAAAGTTATGACCAACCTAGATAGCATATTGAAAAGCAGAGACATTACTTTGCCAACAAAGGTCTGTCTAGTCAAGGCTATGGTTTATTCAGTGGCCATGTATGGACGTGAGAGTTGGACTATAAAGAAAGCTGAATGCCGAAGAATTGATGCTTTTGAACTGTGGTGTTGGAGAAGACTCTTGAGAGTCCCTTGGACTGCAAGGAGATCCAACCAGTCCATTCTGAAGGAGATCAGCCCTGGGACTTCTTTGGAAGGAATGATGCTAAAGCTGAAACTCCAGTACTTTGGCCACCTCATGCGAAGAGTTGACTCATTGGAAAAGACTGTGATGCTGGGAGGGATTGGGGGCAGGAGGAGAAGGGGACGAGAGAGGATGAGATGGCTGGATGGCATCACTGACTCGATGGACGTGAGTTTGAGTGAACTCCGGCAGTTGGTGATGGACAGGGAGGCCTGGCATGCTGCGATTCATGGGGTCGCAAATAGCTGGACATGACTGAGCGACTGAACTGACTGACTGAATGAACTCTGGGGTAAGAATACCCTCCAGTGTCCTTGACAGAAGAAACTGCTGGTAAAACTCATGCAGTATCAACATGAAGCATGCAGTACTTCATGTGAAGTATCAACAAGTGTTGTCACTGCTGGGCATAACATAAACAGCTTAAGGACTCTGTATACAGCAACTAAATGAACAATTGCATAGAACTTTCACAGAACTACATGGGGAAATTCTTTTAAAGCTTTCCAAGGGGGTATGTTTACCTTGATCAGATAAGTATTAGCTGTTCCCTGAATGTTTGCTAGAAGGTTTCACTAAAACAGTTCTTATGATATACTTTTATCTAAAGATTTCAAATCACAAAAAAGAACTTTTCCAAGGAAAAAACAAAAACAAAACCTATTCTTTCTCCTAGTTTATACTAAATATAAACTTTAAATAAAATATTTTTCCAATAAAAATATATAAACTTTTGGCAATGTTTATAAACTCATAATTTCTAAATAACTTTAAAAGTTTAGTATTTTATTAATTTGTACAATTTTCAATGCCTGAATTGTTGACAAAGATAACTTTTTATGGTATTTTAACATCTAAATATGTATTGGATCCCTATTAAGTCTCCTTTTCCATTCCTAATATTGTTTAGTTACTGTATCTTCAATCTGTTTTCTCCCTGTGATCAATTTTGCAAAATGTTTAGTGTTCTTCTTCGTCTTTGTAATATAAAAACTTTTTAGGTATACAGAAATTCTTTAATATATAATATTTAATTTTCTTAGCTTCCATCTTATATTCCTTTTTTTTTTATGGTATCTTATTTTGTTGATACCTTTATATTTTCATTAATTGACAGTTCACTTTTAACTTTCAGTATTTTATTTTCAACATAAATATTAAATACTAAATCAACTTAAAAATACCAGTTTAGTTATACTGCATTAATTTTGACATGTGGTGTTCTCATATTTCAATTTTAAATATTATTGACTTTCTACTATGAATTCTTCTTTGATTCAAAAGTTATGTAGGAATTTGTTCCCAAAGACATACATTTTTATAAGATTGTTTTACATTTTATAATATTGTTATCGATTTCTATCTTATTATCGATTTCTAATCTTCCCTGATGACGCAGAGGATAAAGAGTACACCTGCAATGCGGGAGACCCAGGTTCGATCCCTGGGTCGGGAAGATCCCCTGGAGAAGGAAATGGCAACCCACTCCAGTATTATTGCCTGGAGGATCCCCATGGACAGAGGAGCCTGGCAGGCTACAGTTTATGGGGTCATGAAGAGTCGGACACGACTGAGCGACTTCACATTTACGTTTACATTTTAGCTTGATAACATTGCATTTAAAGAACATATTCTGTTTGGTATATATTTCCTGAAATTTGTTGGGACAATTATTATGGCTGTGTATGTTGTAAATTTTTTTACAAGTGTACTTCAAAATCAAACAGATGCTTTTCAGTTGTTAGATTTAAATAGCACAGAATAGATAAAGCTTTGTAAATTATTTTGTTCACATCTAAATCTTACATAAACCTGTTTATTTTTTTGGTCATTTCAATGTACCAACTACTGAGAAAAGTATGACAAAAATTTCTATAATCCTAGTATATTTGTCTATTTCTCTTTTCATTTCTCTAAGTTTTATATATATTGAAAATAATGTACATAGGTCCATACGAGTTCAGAATATTTTTTTCTTCCTGATGGGATTAAAAGCTTTATTAGCATACAGAACCATTTTGTCTCTAGAATTTTTTTTTCTTCTTTCAGTGTTATCTGGTATTTATACCACAGTCCTATTTTTATTTTTGTTTTTGTGGGCACATATTTTTCATTCATTTGCTTTTAAGGTTTAAATATCCTTATGTTTTAAGGATGCTTTTACAAATACCATAGCTGGTTTTACTCTAAATTCAGTTTGATAATTATCTTTTAACTGATGAGTTAAATGAATCTATAGTAATTATGATAAAGTATGTGTGCATTTGTATTTGTTGCTACTATTTTATTTAGTGCTTTTCTATTATTTTCCAGTGCTTGCTTCTCCTTTTTTACCCCATTGAACAGAGTTATCTTCCTTCTTTCCTCCTTATACCAAATTTCTTCTCTGGTTTGGAAACTGCATTTTTTTTCACTACTCTGCAGTAAAGGCTCAAATATCAGACTACCTTCACATTTCAATAGCAAACCACTCTAAAAAATACTTTCAGCCTTTCACTCCTAAATTCTGTAATTTGTCACTGTTTTACCATGCATTTTTGTTGCTTCTGGCTACTCGTGTAAGCTTGCACTTGAGAAAGATTTTTTTAAGGAGGTATTCATGATTTATTTAGTTCAATACAGAGGTGTTTTTTTTTTTTTTCTTTTCTTGTTTCTCTGGGTAACCAAAACATACATTGTAGATTCCTGTCTAGGATTTAGGCAAGCCTAGAATTATAAAATATATTAAACTAATTGGTCTCCAAAGGGCTCAAATACATGATCTTAAGCTCATTAGCTCTGAGCATCTAAGCAGGATAAATACAACAAGGAATCCACTATGAAGCAGGATAACACTATTAAGAATCTGAAAATTTTAATTTGTTTACTTTGAAAATTAAAGCAAAGCAGAGATATTACTTTCTTGTTAGTACCAAATTATTTATCCTTAACTGAATTCAGATGAAAATTTGGTGTTTACTCAAGCTGGATGTAATTACCATTAGTGGGTGGTCATATAAATATTCAGTGGGCAGTTTGCATGCAAGCATATAGAGTAAATCTGGTAACCTTAACATTATCAAAATGAGATAATTCTTAAGTCACTTATTTGGAGTACACTCTTCACCTTCCTCCTTGTTAATTTAGTTTTGCACTATAGACATAGCTAAGGTTACATGGATAAAATTCAAGACTATGTTAGGTAGAAGAGAAAATTAAATTTAAAATCACTTATGTTTAATCACATTAATGTAAATTGATAAATGTTGTATATTTGCTAACCAAAAAGTGCTGACCAGCTCTTAACTAGGATGTTCATTTTAGGATCATTGTCATTAGTACCTATGGCTCAGATGGTAAAGCATCTGTCTGCAGTGCAGGAGACCCGGGTTCAATCCCCGGGTTGGGAAGATCCCCTGGAGAAGGAAATGGCAGCCCACTCCAGTACTCTTGCCTGGAAAATCCCATGGATTGCTGAGCCTGGTAGGCTACCGTCTATAGGGTCCCAGAAAGTCGGACACGACTGAAAGACTTCACTTTCACTTTCACCTAATTCAGTTAGCAACTTTTTATCATGTTACATGTGACCATCTGTTATTTTCTTCCTCAAGTTCCCTTCAGTTGTCTGTAACTGCCCAAATGTTTCTCTTCCAGTTGTTTTTCTTTGTCTCTGAAGTATGTCTCAGGATTTCTAAAGTAATTTTCTGCTGTATCATAATGCAACATGAAGCAGTAAAATGTAATGCTTGACATCAGTTTTATGGGAATAGAGAAGGCTTGGATCTGGCCTTATTTGGCCTTCATTCCATTTCTAGATCTGCTACTTATTATCTGTGCTACTTATCATCCAGGGCAAATGACTTAGTTTCCCTCTGCTTATTTTCCCTTATATGTAAAATAGAGTAATATCTATCTCTAGGAAGACTTAATGGAAAAAGGTATTAAAGTGCTTGGTATATAATAGGTGCTCAATAAAAGTTTCTATTGCATGGCTAGTTTCTATTCTGGCCTTGTATAATTCTTTTGAAATATCTGGAAATTCACATGCCCTAACACCAAACCGGGTGCAGACATAAAACTGTTTACCATATTGTCTTTCTAGAATTCACATAGAGGGGATCTTTCATTGGAATGCATTTAATGATAGTAGCTGTAACTAATTTCTACTCACATGGAGAAACAGCAAATGCCCTTTATGTCTGAAGGCTATGAGGGTATGTAACATAACTCCATCCTGCCCTTGCTTTCTATAAATCTTTTGTATTTTGTATATATGTCCTATCCCCTATTATATTCCAAGTCTGAGGGAAAATAACCTTTAACACACATATTTCTTAGAAATTGCTATGGAAGACTTAGGCACCTAGGAAAAACACAGGCCTAGGTAAAAATGTATACTTGACTAAAGTGTACACATTGCTATTATCATAAATGTGTGTATCCTTATAAAATTTTATTTGGAAAATTGACTTCCACATAAAGGTGCACCAAGTTACCAATTTTTCTGGGAAATAAAGATTTGTGTGTTAGTCACTCAGTCATGTCTGACTTTACCATCCCATGGACAATGGCCTCAGTCTATAGAATTCTGCAGGCAACAGAATAATACTGGGGTGGGTTGCCATTTCCTTCTCCAGTAGATCTTTCCAACCCAGGGGTCGAACTCAGGTCTCCCACATTGCAAGCAGATTGTTTACAGTCTGACCCATCAGGGAGCCCCAAACAAACTTTTAACAAATGAAATTAAAAGTACCAGTAGAACAAGAAAGGTTAGAGAATTTTCCTAAGAAATCAGGTCATGTGTAGAATTTTCATACCCAGATTTTTTTTCCTCTTTCTACATTCTCCTCATTTAAGGGGATTGATTCATCAATACAGGGCTTCCCTAGTGGCTTAGATGGTAAAGAATCTGCCTGCAATGCAGGATATGTGGGTTGGATCCCTGGGTCAGGAAGATCCCCTGGAGGAGGGAATGGCAACCCACTCCAGTATTCTTGCCTGCAGAATTCCATTGACAGAGCAGCCTGGTGGGCTACACAGTCTGTGGGGTAGCAGAGTTAGACAGGACTGAGTACCTAACACTTTCACTGATTCATCAATAGAGAAAAATATTCAGCCTGACACACATTGGAAACTAAGAAGCAAACTTGGGTAATAAATCTTATGGAAACTGCTCTTGAGGCAATGCTTTGGTCAACTTGAGGAATCTGGGAGACAGTTTTCCAATGATTACGTTTTCTCTTAACCATTGATATCATATAAACATATAAAGAAAGCATTTTTACAAGATACATTTTCAGTTCAGTTCATTTCAGTCGCTCACTCATGTCTGACTCGTTGCAACCCCATGAATCACAGCACACCAGGCTTCCCTGTCCATCACCAACTACCAGAGTTCACTCAAACTCATGTGCATCGAGTCAGTGATGCCATCCAGCCAACTCATCCTCTGTTGTCCCCTTCTCCTCCTGCCCTCAATCCCTCCCGGCATCAGGGTCTTTTCCAATGAGTCAACTCCTTGGATGAGGTGGCCAAAGTATTGGAGTCTCAGCTTCAACATCAGTCCTTCCAGTGAACAACCCAGGACTGATCTCCTTTAGGATGGACTGGTTGGATCTCCTTGCAATCCAAGGGACTTTCAAGACTCTTCTCCAACACCACAATTCAAAAGCATCAGTTCTTCAGCACTCAGCTTTCTTCACAGTCCAACTCTTAACACTCATACATGGATCCTGGGAAAACCTTAGCCTTGACTAGACGGACCTTTGTTAGCAAAGTAATGTCTTTGCTTTTCAATATACTATCTAGGTTGGTCATAACTTTCCTTCCAAGGCGTAAGCATCTTTTAATTTCATGGCTGCAGTCACCATCTGCAGTGATTTTGGAGCCCCCCAAAATAAAGTCCGACACTGTTTCCATTGTTTCCCTATCTATTTCCCATGAAGTGATGGGACCAGATGCCATGATCTTCCTTTTCTGAATGTTGAGCTTTAAGCCAACGTTTTCACTCCTTTTTCACTTTCATCAAGAGGCTTTTTATTCCTCTTCACTTTCTGCCATAAGGTTGGTGTCCTCTGCATATCTGAGAGTATTGATATTTCTTCCAGCAATCTTGATTCCAGCTTGTTCTTCTTCCAGCTCAGCATTTCTCATGATGTACTCTGCATATAAGTTAAATAAACAGGGTGACAATATACAGCCTTGACGAACTCCTTTTCCTATTTGGAAACAGTCTGTTGTTCCATGTCCAGTTCTAACTGTTGCTTCCTGACCTGCATACAAATTTCTCAAGAGGCAGATCAGGTGGTCTGGTATTCCCATCTCTTTCAGAATTTTCCACAGTTTATTGTGATCCACACAGTCAAAGGCTTGGCATAGTCAATAAAGCAGAAATAGATGTTTTTCTGGAAGTCTCTTGTTTTTTTCTATGATCCAGTGGATGTTGGCAATTTGATCTCTGGTTCCTCTGCCTTTTCTAAAACCAGCTTGTACATCAGGAAGTTCATGGTTCACATATTGCTGAAGCATGGCTTGGAGAATTTTGAGCATTACTTTACTAGCGTGTGAGATGAGTGCATTTGTGCAGTAGTTTGAGCATTCTTTGGCATTGCCTTTCTTTGGGATTGGAATGAAAACTGACCTTTTGCAGTCCTGTGGCCACTGCTGAGTTTTCCAAATTTACTGGCATATTGAGTGCAGCACTTTCACAGCATCATCTTTCAGGATTTGGAATAGCTCAACTGGAATTCCATCACCTCCACTAGCTTTGTTCATAGTGATGCTTTCTAAGGCCCACTTGACTTCACATTCCAGGATGTCTGGCTCTAGGTCAGTGATTACACCATCGTGATTATCTGGGTCGTGAAGATCTTTTTAGTACAGTTCTTTTGTGTATTCTTGCCATCTCTTCTTAATATCTTCTGCTTCTGCTAGGTCCATACCATTTCTGTCCTTTATCAAGCTCATCTTTGCATGAAATATTCCCTTGGTATCTCTAATTTTCTTGAAGAGATCCCTAGTCTTTCCCATTCTGTTGTTTTCCTCTATTTCTTTGCATTGACCCCTGAAGAAGGCTTTCTTATCTCTTCTTGCTATTCTTTGGAACTCTGCATTCAGATGTTTATATCTTTCCTTTTCTCCTTTGCTTTTCACTTCTCTTCTTTTCACAGCTATTTGTAAGGCCTCCCCATACAGCCACTTGCTTTTTTGCATTTCTTTTCTATGGGAATGGTCTTGATCCCTGTCTCCTCTACAATGTCACGAATCTCATTCCATAGTTCATCAGGCACTCTATCTATCAGATCTAGGCCCTTAAATCTATTTCTCACTTCCACTGTAGTTAATAAGAAATAGCAATAAATGAGCATTGTTCAAAGTAGGTTTCCTGAGAATTCTATTAAATGATACATATACACCAAAGTTCTAGTCACTACTTCAAATGTTGCTATTACCTTTCTTGTTCTTAATGTATATAAATGAGGTTTATACATTTTAAACAAGGGCTGGATGGTTATAAAATAAAAAAGAAGAAATATTCATTGTTGGAAGTGAGATTCTCTTTCTTAACAATCTTTTTAATATAAGGGTCTTTCTTCAGAGTATCTGTCACACGTGTAAAATGTACAAATTCTTAAAAATACTTTCACAGTTGATATTTGCTTTCTTACAATCCTGTAGGAAGGATCATAGCTCCCTCTTTAGAAGAAATTCTTCTGACACTTCTTAGCTATTTGATCGTTTAGCACAGCAAACTTTCTCCTTTATATAGATTTTTTTCTAGTCCTCACAATGACTTGTAAACAACCAAGAATGTTTTCATTTTGCAGATGAAAAAACAAAAGCACAGAGAGATGACTTATTGTTGCTGGTCATGTAGCTATGTGAGAATTTCTTTTTCCAGTACCATCTTGAACTTAGAGGCCATTTCTACTCTCTACAGCATATTTCTCCTGTGTTAAAATGAATCAAGTAAATTGTGTATTGTATACAAAGAAGGAAGCAAACAGTTGTGGGCTTCTCTAGTGACTCAGCACTAAGGAATCCACTTGTCAGCAGTAAAGAACCCATAAAGGAGATGCACCTCAATCCCTGGGTCGGGAAGATCTCCTTGAGAAGGAAATGGCAACTCACTCCAGTATTTTGCCTGGAAAATCTCATGGACAGGGAGCCTGGAGGATTACAGTCCATGGGGTCATAGAGTCAGACACTACTTAATAAGTAAACAACAACAGAGCAGTAGGAAGAAAATAAAAATATAGAGAAGACGGTAATATAAATGAAGAAAAGAAATGGAAATTGAAAGTGGAGAGAAGCTAATGGTAGTGACAACTGATTTTTTTTTTTTTTTTTTTTTGTCATTGACTCTGTTCCTGGTACAGACCCATATATGGTTTGGAGAACATTCCTCTTTGAATCTACTTCTAAGTTGCCTTATGTAAGTTGGTTTCAGTAGAAACAATATGGCATAGAGTTATGCCATTGTTTACTTCATTCACTCAGACTTCACACAGGTAGGCCAATCAAAGTGAGCTAAATTGAATTGGAAAAAATCAAGTCTTTGATGAAAGACTTGACTTGCTTTTCCTGATGGATTTTGACTGTCAGGTATAGAAATTTGAGGGCACTGTGCCAAACCTCTGAAAATAGAACTAACTCAAAAGAGGGAGAATCAAGACATGATCCTTTATGACCTCATTTGACCCCCATTTTTGCCTGCTTGAAAATTTGTAAGCTTTCAATTGTGAGAATTCTCTACTTTTTGTGTAAACCATTTTAGACCTTCTATATGTAAATGAGAATGAGTTGAAGTCTACATTTGTTGACTTCCTTCATGTATATATCAGAAATTGGGTATAGTTCAAGAGAATAAGATTCCAACCAGAAACACCCCTTAATTAGCCACCATGTGACTCTGTTTTCCTAATTTCTATGGTTCCTGGTTTCTCTGGTTGCTCCCCAATCCTGTCAGAAATATTCAAAGAGCTTATATAAAAATCCACTTTTGGAGGAAGTCACATTGACCAACCCCAATATGTTTTACCTGTCAGATACATCCAATATTCCTTCAAAGTTATTTCTCCTGAATAGCAGACTATAAAGAAGTAATATCCCCTCTACTTATAGTAATATCTCCTGAATTTCTCTACATAAACTGGTTTACTCAGGGTAGTTGTAATGTGCACTTAGGTTTCTAGCAAAATTACTCTTAGTCTCTTATTCCTCTCTCAAAATAGTTCCTGGTTCCATGAGAAATTACATAAGCACTCTATTGCTAATAGTTCTATTATAGCATTAAATCATTATTAATTGTAGCCATTTTTTCATTTACTGTTAGGTTGATATATCTAACCTTCACTATATTATTGTTTTTTTAGTGTATTACACATTGGTAGTCTCAGAATATTTTATGTGGCAAACTTAAGATTTTATATCCTTTCAAAACACGAGTCTTATGAAAATGCAAAATGCTATATATTTTAAATATTAAATCAATTTAATTTTACTTTCAAAACTGGTAAAGGTAAATAGCAGTATTTACAAATACTATACTATAAACAAAAATCTTTAAAAACATGCAACAAAAATTTTTGAAAGACTAATGTTAGTAACTATATGCCTCAGATTTCAGTTAACAGAATGTCTTTCATAAGTGCAGTGAAAAAATACAAGGAGTTAAAAAATTAATTATTTTTCAAAATAACATTCCAAACATTTATCAGAATGTCAGACCCAGAAATTCTGATTTATCGCTTGATCTCTTTTTATCTTTCTGTCTCTCTGTCTCTTCCTCTCTCTCCCTCATACACATGCACACATACACATAACATTCTTAGGATTTTAGATCAACAATTACTACGAAGCTATTCTGATTCCTCAAATAATTTTCCATTTTTAAACTCTCCAACATCTTTAGAAGACTACATGCTATGACAGACAACATGGGTGCTGTCAGTTCAATACCCTGCTACTTTATGCATCAGAAATAAAACCATGAGTTATTATTTTTTTCTCTTTTCTTAGCTAATAAACACTGAACATCCTGTACCTTATAAAATTCTCATCCTCAGCATATTGATCACTCTAATGGTGATTTACAGCAATGGGGTCAAACAAGATGCGTGCAAACAATATACAGGCTCATACACCGGAGTTATACTAACAAAACTCCCCAGATCCCCAACAAAAGAGAAAAAAGAGTATTACAATATATTTTTTTCTATTTTGTCAATGTGTAAATCTTTCTCTTTTTATCTTTGTTTTTAAAAGCTTTTTAGATTTATGGAATTATTTTTATGGCATGAGATAGAGTTCCAACTTCATTCTTATATTATAAAAATAGTCATACACTGAATTATGTATATTTTTCTAATGTATATGTAAAATGTGTGTATTTGTTTATGTTTCTGCACCAATATATGTACTCTGTTATATAAAACAACAATGGAAACTATATATATTTATATATATATTTGACTTTCTCTCATTGTTGTTCATTTAGGTATATATATTTTATGTCCAAATAGGTGAACATTTTTCCTGTTTTAAAAAATATATTCCTTACTAAGTTTTACTTTTCTACATAAAATTTTAAGTTCTCAACTATAAAGAAATTCCTTCTGGAAATAATATCCAAATTGGAATAGAAGAAGTGAAATTGTCATTATAGGAGGATGCCATGATATTCTATATAAAAAAACCTAAAGACTCCACACAAAAGCTATTAAACTAATAAATGAATTAAGCAATTAGCAGGATACAATATTAACATATAGAAATCTGTCATATTTCCCTTTCAGAAAGATAAAGTTAAAAAAAAATCTTATTTATAATTGTGCCAAAAAATAAAATACCTAGGACCTAGGAATAAACCTAATTAAGGAGTTGAAAGACCTATAAGCTCAAAACTGTAAAATTGATAAAGGAAACTGAAGGTGAGTCAAAGAAATGGAAAGATAGTCAATGCTCTTAGACTGGAAGAATTACTATTAATAAAACAGCCATACTACCTAAAGCAATGTATATATTTAATGTGATCCCTTTCAAACTGTTCATTGCATTTTTCACAGAACTAGAACAAATAATTCTAAAAGTTATATGGAGCCACAAAAGACCCAGAATAGCCAAAGCAATCCTGAGGGGAAAAAAGCAAGTCAGGAGACATAACCCTCTCAGACTTCAGACAGTACTATAAAGCTGCTGTAGTCAAACAGCATGATATTAGCAAAAAAAAAAAAAAAAAAAAAAAGACAGATGGATCAATTGAATAGAATAGAGAGACCAGAAATAAACACACACAGCTACGATAAATTAATCTCTGACAAAGATGCAAGGGTATACAAGGAAGAAAAGAAATTTTCTTCCACAAGTGGTGTTAGGAAAGCTGGACATCCTCACATAAATCAATGAAATTAGAATACTCCCTTATACCATATACACAAATAAACTCAAAAATGGTGTAAAGCTCTAAATATAAGATATGACACCATAAAACTCCTAGAAGAGAACATAGGCAAAACATTTTCAGAAATAGAGCATAGCAATATTTTCTTAGATCTGGCTCCCTAGGTGAAAGAAATAAAAGCAAAAATAAAAAAAAATGCTGCTGCTGCTGCTGCTGCTAAGTCGCTTCAGTCGTGTTCCACTCTGTGCTACCCCATAGACGGCGGCCCACCAGGATCCCCCGTTCCTGGGATTCTCCAGGCAAGAACATTGGAGTGGGTTGCCATTTCCTTCTCCAATGCATGAAAGTGAAAAGTCAAAGTGAAGTCGCTCAGTCATGTCCGACTCTCAGCGACCCCATGGACTGCAGCCCAACGGGCTCCTCCATCCATGGGATTTTCCAGGCAAGAGTGCTGGAGTGGGGTGCCATTGCCTTCTCTGATAAAAAAAAAAATGGGATCTAATAAAAATTAACAACAACAACAAAAAATAAATTGTATAGCAAAGGAAACTTTCAACAAAACAAAAAGAATATACTGAATGAGAAAAATATTCATAAAGGATATAACTGCTGCTGCTAAGTCGCTTCAGTCATGTCCGACTCTGTACGACTCCATAGACGGCGGCCCACCAGGTTCCCCCATCCCTGGGATTCTCCAGGCAAGAACACTGGAGTGGGTTGCCACTTCCTTCTGCAATGCATGAAAGGGAAAAGTGAAAGTGAAGTCGCTCAGTTGTGTCCGACTCTTCATGACCCCATGGTCTGCAGCCTACCAGGCTCCTCTGTCCATAGGATTTTCCAGGCAAGGGTACTGGAGCGGGGTGCCATTGCCTTCTGACAAGAGATTATTTCTCAAAATATAGAAATAGCACATACAACTCAATAGTTAAGAAGCACACAATCTAAACAAAAATTTGACAGAAGATCTAAATAGACATTTCTCTAAAGAAGGCATAGAAAAGATCAAAAGACACATGAAAATATATTCAATGATGTCAATTATTATTCAGTTCAGCCGCTCAGTTGTGTCTGACTCTTTGCGACCCCATGAACCGTAGCACTCCAGGCCTCCCTGTCCATCATAAGCTCCTGGAGTTCACTCAAACTCATGTCCATCCAGTCAGTGATGCCATCCAGCCATCTCATCTTCTGTCGTCCCCTTCTTCTCCTGCCCCCAATCCCTCCCAGCATCAGAGTCTTTTCCAATGAGTCAACTCTTCACATGAGGTGGCCAAAGTATTACAGAAATGCAAATTAAAACTACAATGAGGTATCACCTCACACTGATCAGAATGGCTTTCACAAAATGTCTATAAATAATAAAGACTGGACAAGGTATGGAGAAAAGGGAACACTCTGACATTCTTCAGCTTCTTCAGCATTATTAGTTGGGGCATAGACTTGGATTACTGTGATATTGAATGGTTTGCCTTGGAAATGAACAGAGATTGTTCTGTCATTTTTGAGATTGCATCCAAGTACTGCATTTCGGACTCTTCTGTTGACCATGATGACTACTCCATTTCTTCTAAGGGATTCCTGCCCGCAATAGTGGATATAATGGTCATCTGTGTTAAATTCACCCATTCCAATCCATTTTAGTTCGCTGATTCCTAGAATGTCGACGTTCACTCTTGCCATCTCCTGTTTGACCACTTCCAATTTGCCTTGATTCATAGACCTAACATTCCAGATTCTTATGCAATATTGCTCTTTACATCATCGGACCTTGCTTCTTTCACCAGTCACATCCACAACAGGTATTATTTTTGCTTTGGCTCCATCCCTTCATTCTTTCTGGAGTTATTTTTCCACTGATCTCCAGTAGCATATTGGGCACCTACTGACCTGCGGAGTATCCTATCATTTTGCCTTTTCATACTGTTCATGGGGCTCTCAAGGCAAGAATACTGAAGTGGTTTGCCATTTCCTTCTCCAGTGGACCACATTCTGTCTAGAGCCAGACATCCTGGAATGTGAAGTCAAGTGGGCTTTGGAAAGCATCACTACAAACAAAGCTAGTGGAGGTGATGGAATTCCAGTTGAGTTATTTCAAATACTGAAAGATGATGTTGTGAAAGTGCTGCACTCAATATGCCAACAAATTTGGAAAACTTAGCAGTGGCCACAGGACTGGAAAAGGTCAGTTTTCATTCCAATCCCAAAGAAAGGCAATGCCAAAGAATGCTCAAACTACTGCACAATTGCACACATCTCACACACTACTAAAGTAATGCTCAAAATTCTCCAAGCCAGTCTTCAGCAGCATGTGAACCATGAACTTCCAGATGTTCAAGCTGGTTTTAGAAAAGGCAAAGGAACCAGAGATCAAATTGCCAACATCCACTGGATCATAGAAAAAACAAGAGACTTCCAGAAAAACATCTATTTCTGCTTTATTGACTATTACAAAGCCTTTGACTTTGTGGATCACAATAAACTTTGGAAAATTCTTCAATAGATGGGAATACCAGACCACCTGACCTGCCTCTTGAGAAACCTATATGCAGGTCAGGAAGCAACAGTTAGAACTGGACATGGAACAACAGACTGGTTCCAAATAGGAAAAGGAGTACGTCAAGGCTGTATATTGTTTCCCTGCTTATTTAACTTATATGCAGAGTACATCATGAGAAATGCTGGGCTGGAAGAAGCACAAGCTGGAATCTAGAGTGCTGGAAGAAATATCAGTACTCTCAGATATGCAGATGACACTACACTTCTGGCAGAAAGTGAAGAGGAATAAAAAGCCTCTTTATGAAAGTGAAAGAGGAGAGTGAAAAAGTTGGCTTAAAGCTCAACATTCAGAAAACGAAGATCATGGCATCTGGTCCCATCACTTCATGGGAACTAGATGCGGAAACAGTGGAAACAGTGTCAGATTTTATTTTTGGGGGCTCCAAAATCACTGCAGATAGTTACTGCAGCCATGAAATTAAAAGACGCTTACTCTTTGGAAGGAAGGTTATGGCCAACCTAGATAGCATATTGAAAAGCAGAGATATTGCTTTGCTAACAAAGGTCCATCTAGTCAAGGCTATGGTTTTTCCTGTGATCATGTATGGATGTGAGAGTTGGACTGTGAAGAAGGCTGAGGGCCGAAGAATTGATGCTTTTGACCTGTGGTGTTGGAGAAGACTCTTGAGAGTCCCTTGGACTGCAAGGAGTTCCAACCAGTCCATTCTGAAGGAAATCAGCCCTGGTTGTTCTTTGGAAGGAATGATTCTAAAGCTGAAACTCCAATACTTTGGGCACCTCATGGGAAGAGTTGACTCATTGGAAAAGACTCTGATGCTGGGAGGGATTGGGGGCAGGAGGAGAAGGGGATGACAGAGGATGAGATGGCTGGATGGCATCATCAACTCGATGGATGTGAGTTTGAGTGAACTCCAGGAGTTGGTGATGGACAGGGAGGCCTGGTGTGCTGCGATTCATGGGGTCGCAAAGAGTTGGACATGACTGAGCGACTGATCAGAACTGAACTGACATTCTTTGTAGGAATGTAAACTGGTGCAGTCACTATGGAGAACAATATGGAGGTTCCTTTGAAAACTAAAAATAGAGCTAGTATACGATCCAGCGCCCTCTTTTGTGGAATTGAGAAAAGATGCACAGTAGCATGTTATATGTGTTTCCTCCATAGATACAATAGACATAAATCACTTCACAAAGACAGATAATTGTAAAATACAGCAAAATAATTAGTAATCAATACATTTAGACTATTCCCTTTAAAGTATATAATTTATTTAATTATAAAGTTATATAATTTTTTTTTTTTTTTAATATTAGCTCTCTTAGAATGGTGTTCAGTCACCACATAAATAAATCCAGGCTAACTTGTTCCTAATATGAAGCAGCGACCTGCCATTTCAACTCAGGCTGTTCTAGACTAGCTAACCTTGACTGACCTGATAATAAATGTCAGACATATGATGAGTGGACTAGAGGTAAACAAGACTTCTTGAAGTATAGGCTCGCTTACTGATACTTAGAGTACTGCCTCACACACTAGTAGCTCAACCAATGGAGACAATTCTTATGTTCAATCCTCCAATTAAACTCAGTCTCCACACTGTGGTATGCAGGGCCTATATGATAAACTCTCTCTCTCTCTCACTTGTACCTCATCTCATACTGCTTTCAGCCACTACTTTACCTTTCTCCAACCGGCATGCTCATTCTCACTTCTGGACTCTTCTGCTGTCTGCTTACCCCGCCCCTTCATGTGGTTTGAAACTTATCATGATTATACCCTCATAAGAAATATTAGAAAGCCCTTTCTGTGATATACTAGTTATAGTTACCCCTTGTCACTATCACATTATTGTATTTTGATATCTTAACACTTATCCTTAATTGATGCAATCATTTTCTTATTTAGTGTTTGAATCCCCTATTAGAATATAAGTTCATGAGAAGATTTTTTTTTTTTTGTACATTCACTATATTATATACTTTAGTTAGCACTGAGCCTGAGGAAGGGCACATAGTAAAATAAGTACATAGGAGATAAATGAATGAACATCTAATTTCCCTAACTTAAAAGTGAATAAAAACATCAGGGTCCCTAATAGTTTCTTGGATTAATTATTGTTATAACTTGCAACATCAAAGAATATTTCTGTAATTAAGCTTTTACATTTATTCCCTCCAAATCCTCCATTAACTTTGTAATAAAGAAATAAAATCAAAATCCCCTTAAGAGCAAGGTAGAACTAGAACAGATGAGGGATGTCAAGTTAGCTTTGTATGATCAGAAGTAGATGGCCTAGTGATAATAGCTAAGCAGAATTAAAAAAAAAATATCTGGTTGTTGTGTGGGAAGCCATAAAAAGAAAAAACAATTTGCACTGCAAAATCCCTTAAAAGCTTCATAATTGTAGATGCCAGATGCTTTGATAGGCTCTGTGTTCCTATGTGCATATCTGTGTGTGCGTGTGTGTGTGTGTGTATATAAATGATAGAAGGAGGAAGAGATAAAAATGAGGATGAACTGACTGTCAATGTGAAGTATAAGAAGCAGGTGGACTCCTAGATTTCCTCTCTGATCTCCTACTTAGGGAATTATCACCATCAGACTAACCAGGAAAATGCAGTTTACTCTCTGCAAAGTTTAAACAAAATTTTGTCATCTTTGGAAATAGGAGAGAATAAGAGTGAGGTGCCCATTACATGGATTAAAAAGTATATGCTAGATGATGAGAATTCTCAAGTCTTCTTCCTCATTGGCTTCTAGCATGCTGAGTTAGAATTCTCTAAGACAAAGATTAGAATTCTTTGTGGGGAGTATGACCATCCCAGGAGGGAAAAAGCAAAACTACAAATATGGAGATTTACAAGTTCCCCCAGTGAAACACAGGATTCATCATTAGAGCATCTATGTTGAAACCATCAGTTAAAAAAGCTTAGACTAACACAGAGAGTTTCTAATCAGCTTTTAATATCCCACATTTAAATATGAACTGGCAGCCAATAAACACCAAGCAACTGAGGAAAACATCTAGTAAATGAGACCAATCAAAAAACAGAAGATTGATCTCAATAATGATAAAACCAGCACACTAAATTTTTTAAATTTTATAATTATTTTCTTCAGAAGGGTATTCACATGATAATTAAGCAGAACAAGATCCTTTATGAAAAAGGTTATGTTTAGAGATTAAGGCAGAGCTTTTTATAAAGTAACAATACCAATAATAATGACAATAATAATTAATAATAATAATTGACAATAAAAATGTTAAAATCACTTGAAATTTTGGAACACAGAGCTGAGGAAGATTTGCAGAAAGTAGAACAAAGAGCAGAGATATTTAAATAAAAGAGGAAGGTCAAGAAAATGGAAGATCAGACCAGGAAGTCCACTATTATGTAGGTAATATTTTACAAGTGATATGATTAGGAAATAGAATGGGGAAATGGTGGTGAGCAAATTAACAAAATATACTGGAAAAGTTTCTAGTAACAATAGACCAGAACTTTCAGATTAAAGAAGAGACCAAAATATGAAAAATAAAAAGTAGACAAAAATAATCAAATCTTGAAATTAAAAAAAAAAATAAGATCCTAAATTTTTCAGAAAGGAGTCACAATTGTCCGACTTCACAACAAAAATGCTAAAAAAACAGAAGGAAATGAATACATATTTTTAAAGTTCAGGGACCACTAGATTTACATGTGAGCCAGAGTATGAATAAAGTCAATTTGAATATACTCAGACAGACTATTACTAATGTATTCTTTTCCAGGAAACAATTTGAGACTCTATGCCACCAAAATAAGTACATAAATGAATTAAGAGCAAGACACAGGGTACTGAAAAGAGATATCCAACACCAGAAAGAGACATGAAGGTTCTAAGACAATGATGGAAGAATTGCCAAGATAACTGTTTAGCAACAGGCTAATAGGACAGACAGCCCAAGGATGGAAGGTGCTAGAAAGGATGCTGCCTAATATGAATTGCTATCTTGAGAAATGCTTTAGAATTTTAACTTAAATGTGATACTTAAATCATGAAAGGACAATTAAAACTACAGAAGATCCTAAAAGGATGCAATTTTTATTGGCAGAAGTAAACAAGGATATGGTAAGACAAGAAATTGAATCACGGGACACTACTTTGCTCAGCTATCTATAGTATGAACAGGATTGTGATTGTGCAAATATTGACAATTAATAAGACAAGTAATATTATTTTTTCAGAGGATTGGAGAAATCAATGAATATACATAGGAAAACTGGTCAAAAAAGAGCAATCACCACTTTATACATGCGGACATAAAACATAGGTAATTTTTTCTTTTACATTTCTACAATCCCCTTTCCCTTGGGCTACTTATCCTGGGGTATGCTAAATGTACAAATTTATATAGTGAAAATCAATCAAAGCCACAATTTTTCTGAGGCAGCACATCACAAACTCACATGCAGAGACTGATGAAAATGCTGTTTAATGTATTCTATTCATTCTAGCTTTTCATGGCCCATTGAAACATGCATGGCTCATGGAGGACATAGACTTTGAAAATATTGCGGGGGAAGAGCAACCTATTCACCATACATGAAATGGTGCATGCATCATGCTATATAATGTAAAATAAATACATCTTTTATTAAACATATCTGCCTATGTTTTAAGGCTTATTAGCATCTTATTTAAAATGACCAAATGTCACGTTATTTAAAAAAAAATTAGAAGTAGATATATTAGAATGGTTTTTTAAGGCATACAATGATATTATGTATTGAGAATCATATTAGGAGTTTATCAGGGCATCTTTTTTTTAATTATAAGCCTTTTTCTAGATTACAAGGACAATTTGATTTTTAAAACTATACATATGTATAGCTTTGATTTAAAAAACAGTGAAAACCAAGACATTCCTTTCTCTTTAAAATATAGCAGTTGTTTTGCAATTGAGGGTTAAATATGTCATTATGCAGTAATTTACCTAGAAGTAAGCAAATATGTATATGCTTGCTTTAATCTTATTTTAATTCCAAGTATTTTTATACTGGTAAGCTTGAGGGAGACTGTCAAGGTAATTTCCTCTAGCCATTATACTTCTGAGACAGAAGATGATATGTCTTAATATACTTATTTCTTAATACACTATTTCTTATGAGTTTTAGTGATTATCAAATCTCAAGAGCATTAAATTCAAATTATAAAATCCTAAAAGTAGATTAAAATGATTCATAACAAAAGGATAGGCCCAAAGGGCAGTTGAGCAATATCGTACGTTTACCGTGGTAGTGAGTATATCATCTTGTTCCTTTTAGAGCTGAAATAATAAGGTAAAATCTATAAAATGAAAAATCCCTTAAAGTTTTCTATAAAAACCATATAATATAGAATTCTCTCCCACATATTTAAAAACATAATTTTATAGTATATGGTAGGCATGTAACTCTTTAGAAGGCAAAAGATAATCAAATATATAATATTAATGAAAAAAAAATCTAACAAAATTGTCCCAAACAGAAAGCTAAGTGATAAGGATCTCCTAAAAGGAAATAATATAGCATTCAAAATTCCTCTACAATGGAGGCTTATAATCTGTTGTGAAGAAGTTTTAAATAGGCTTTGCAAAGTAATTTTACTATTTAACATATGAACAGGGTGAGATATTCAAAATTAAATATATTAAGAAAAAATATGCATTTATTCAGTATATACATGTATTATTTTTATAGTTGCATTTGAAGTTAACTTAAATCACACACTGTGTTGACATTATTTTCTTATTACTATTGCTACTAATGATATTGATGTTACTTAGTAATAGAAAATTAACATAGGCATTTGGAGAAAATATTGTGTTTTATGATTTTATCAACAGAATGTAAATTTATATACAGAGTTAAAATGATGAGACAAATGTGGAAAAATAAGCCAAAATGCCAAAATTTTATTTGGCTTCAGCTTTCATTCAAATGCAGCTTCCCTAATAGCTCAGTTCATAAACAATCCACCTGCAATGGAATTTGATTCTTGGTCAGGAAGATCCCCTGGAGAATGGAAAGGCTACCCACTCCAGTATTCTGGCCGGGAGAATTCCATGGACATGATAGTTCATGGGGTCCCAAAGAGGTTGGACAAAACTGAGTGACTTTCACATTCACTTTTCCTTCAAATGTTATATAAACCAGATAATAAAATGCAAAATGTTGCATACTTATTAGAACATGGCAGTCATATATAATTTAGCAATCTGCTTTGGCATAATGGCTAGCAGAATAAAATAAAAATTAAGAAAGAGTTCTAAGGAGATCTGTGTTTGGGTTTCAGTTTGACCAGGTTCTAGTTATGTGCAGTTGGGAATTATTTCTCAGAGTTCAGTGCCATAATTTTAAAATGTGGACTATTTGATAGACCTTTTGAATGCCACTGATTCTTTAAAGAACTGCTCAGTGTAGGGCTATCTCATAAAGTAGAGTAAAGGACAAATGAAGTATCTTACAAAAAGCACAGCACAGTGCCTATGCCTCCAACATGGTAGAAATAAGTAAATGTTAGTAATATAAAATTTATTTAATATTTTTATATTTAAATAATGTAGTAATAGAACCTTACTTTTTGATTTGTCCTAATCTCTTTCTCCTTCACAAGAAGCACAGATTAAACTTATGAGGTATTTGGAACTGAAGTAACAAGTTTTTATTGTTTTCTAATTAATTATTAAGGTACTATCTTCAGGCTGTTGCACATTCTATACAAAATTATATTTAACATCTGAATCTGCATACGCATACACAGATTTTTTTTAAAACAGTAACATCTCAGAACTCAGGGTAGTCTATAATACTCTTATTCAAAAAACTGTTAGTAATTATGAAATTAAGCATATTTGAGCAATATATTTTGTGAATTTATTAACAAATAATTATATATTTTGAAAATGAAAACTAAAAAAGCATCTTTTGTGAATACATAGAATAAAACCTATGACTTGTAAAAAGGAAATAAGTTTCAAAAGGGAGTGCATATATGTATACCTAAAGTGAAAGTGGAGAGTGAAAAAGTTGGCTTAAAGCTCAACATTCAGAAAACGAAGATCATGGCATCCGGTCCCATCACTTCATGGGAAACAGATGGGGAAACAGTGGAAACAGTGTCAGATTTTATTTTTGGGGGCTCCAAAATCACTGCAGATGGTGACTGCAGCCATGAAATTAAAAGACGCTTACTACTTGGAAGAAAAAAGTTATGACCAACCTAGATAGCATATTGAAAAGCAGAGACATTACTTTGCCAACAAAGGTCCATCTAGTCAAGGCTATGGTTTTTCCTGAGGTCATGTACGGATGTGAGAGTTGGACTGTGAAGAAGGCTGAGCGCCGAAGAATTGATGCTTTTGAACTGTGGTGTTGGAGAAGACTCTTGAGAGTCCCTTGGACTGCAAGGAGATCCAACCAGTCCATTCTGAAGGAGATCAGTCCTGGGATTTCTTTGGAAGGAATGATGCTAAAGCTGAAACTCCAGTACTTTGGCCACCTCATGCGAAGAGTTGACTCATTGGAAAAGACTCTGGTGCTGGGAGGGATTGAGGGCAGGAGGAGAAGGGGATGACAGAGGATGAGATGGCTGGATGGCATCACTGACTCGATGGATGTGAGTCTGAGTGAACTCTGGGAGTTGGTGATGGACAGGCAGGCCTGGTGTGCTGCGATTCATGGGGTCATAAAGAGTTGGACACGACTGAGCAAATGAACTGGACTGGATGCCTGATTCATGTTGAGATTTGACAGAAAAGAACAAAATTCTGTAAAGCAATTATCTTTCAATAAAAAATAAATTAATTAAAAAAATCACTACTGGATATCTTAGGTTTTATTTTTAATAAAATTTATGATCACACATTCATTCATTATGTTTTAAATCTATGCAATGTTTATTGAGCACTCAGTCTATGTTGGACAATTCACCAAGTATAAGGAAAATACAAGGATAGACTATCTGTCATGGACAGCAGGGTATAGAATTATACAAACAAACAATGGGCAGAAATGGGTGGAAACTACCTATCTAGAGGAGGGAGTAGCTTCTGTCCAGGAGAATGACAGAGTGCCTCCGTGTGATGTAAGGCTATGGCTAAATCTTTACAGATAAATAAAAATATTGATGTAAGATTTGTTTGCACCTAGAGGGAGATGTGGTAGGAAGAGGTCTTGAGTTTGGAAATATTATGAAAACTTAGGTGTGAACAGTGTATTTGGAGAACAATTCAACATATGTGACAAAAAGGCAGAAACTGAGATTGGAAAAGTTGATCATAATCAAACACGTCAAATCTTTAGTTATCCTAGCCCAAGTTTTAGAGACTAATAGATCATTGACTTACAAAAAAAAAAAAAAAATTTTTTTTTTAAGTCCCAGTGAATGGATCAGCTAAGAAAACTAAGTTAACCCTTTGAGGAGGCACTTTTGCTTAGTGTTCCTTCAAGTCTGTACAACATTCAGATAATTCTCTAAAACTTGATTTTAGTGGGATGTGGCAAAAGTGATGAGATATCACTTTTGTTATAAAGTTATAAGAAATCTTCATAAAGAGGAAAGCTAGGTGCCATATTGTTAGTAATCCTCTGAGGGGATGAGGATCAACTCCAATGAGACTAAGGCACTCAAACCAGCAGCCTTTAAGAAAGTGGATCTGACAACATCCATGTACATGGGCTTGGAAGCTGATTCTCCCTCAGGTCAGCCTTCAGATTGGGCTTTCCTTGTGGCTCAGCAGTAAAGAATCCACCTGCCAATGCAGGGGATGTGAGTTTGTCCCCTGGGTCTGGAAGATCATCTAGAGAAGGAAATGGCATACACTCCAGTATTCTTGCTTGGAGAATTACATGGACAGAGAAGTCTGGTAGACTACAATCCATGGGGTTGCAAAAGAGTCAGACATAGTGACTAAACAAATAAAACAACACAAACAAACAAAAAACCAAAGCCTTTAGATTGAACTGTATCCCCAAATGATGCATCTTAATTGAGGTCTTTTGAAATGTCTCGAGGCAAACACATGCTTCCCTGGTGGCTCAGCAGGTAAAGAATCTGCCTGCAATGTGAGAGAACTGGGTTCAATCCCTGCATTGGGAAAATCCCCTGGAGAAGGAAACAGCTACCCACTCCAGTATTCTGGAGCCTGGAGAATTTCAGGGACTATATAGTCCATGGATCGCAGAGTCAGACACGACTGAACGACTTACACTCACTTCACAAACACACTCGAGTAAGCTGAGTCTAGGCACATAACAAATTATGAGGTAATAATTGTTGTTTTAAATAGTATATTTCAGTATGCTTAGTTACTTAGTGTTAGAAAGCTAAATCATAGTTATCTGTAGAAAATATTTTCATGATTTGGTTTATATAGAGAAGGATATTATCATTCTCTACATTTATAAAGAAAAAGTGACATCTGGAACCACCTGTAGGAATTATATAATTGTGTTTACATACTAGAGATACACTACATAGTTTTGGATTGCTACAATAAACTTGCTTTCTCAGTAACTTAAATTTCTTTATTTAGATATAAAACACTATATCAGCAATTATCAATATTTTTGCTTTTATTTTCAGTTTAGTTTAACCATGAGGAACACTTTTGGGTGTGTGTCTAGTTGCAAAGTTATTTTTACCTTAAAATAACCATATGTTTTATTGCTGAATTGGCTGCTTCTCAGAGATAGTAAGTTATTAAAAAAGAAAAATGTACCTTTTATCCATAAAGCATATGAGAAGTAGTAAATGCATGAGACTTTAATCATATCTTCAGTATTTTTTGCTTTACATAAATGTAATGGCCATGTATGGATGTGAGAGTTAGACTATAAAGAAAGCTGAGGGCCAAAGAATTGATACCTTTGAACTGTGGTGTTAGAGAAGACTCTTGAGAGTCCTTGGACTGCAAGGAGATCCATCCAGTCCATCCTAAAGGAGATCAGTCCTGGGTGTTTACTGGAAGGAATGATATTGAAGCTGAAACTCCCAATATTTTGGCCACCAGATGCGAAGAGCTGACTCATTTGAAAAGACCCTGACACTGGGAAATATTGAGGGCAGGAGGAGAAGGGGACGACAGAGGATGAGATGGTTGGATGGCATCACCGCCTCGATGGACATGGGTTTGGGCATATTCCAGGAGTTGGTGATGGACAGGAAGGCCTGGCGTGCTGTGGTTCATGGGGTTGCAAAGAGTCGGACACGACTGAGCAACTGAACTGAACTGAATGGCAACCCACTCCAGTATTCTTGCCTGGGAAATTCTATGAACAGAAGAGCCTGGTGGACCACAGTCCAAAGGGTCACAGATTCAGACATGACTGAACAACTAAACACATTATTACTATAGTAAAAAAGATAAATAGAAAATGTATGAGTTCAGTTTCTTTGTAGTGTTTACTGCTTTCAAAAACCTATAACTTTTTTCTTTGCAAAACCAGATATTTCTATACTTCAGATTTAAATATAAAATTAAAATATTCTTTAGTGAATCAATATGAGAAATTTTGAGCATAGATTTCCTGATATTTCTGTTGAGATTTCTGATAAAATATTAAGAAAATAAAATTATAGTAAAATACTTATTAATATAATATTTTCTTGTTAATTGTGATGGCCATAATATTTCACTTTTTTATTAGCACAATGTAGCACTAAGAAAACAATAATCATTAGAATAAAAGTTATAATTAGCATATAGCTTATTACTCACTAAAAGCTTTATATATACTATTTTTATTATCATAACAATTGCTTAAGGCATATATTGCTGTTTTCTTGAAATAGTATGGAAATGGTTTTCCAGTAATATTCTATAATTTTGCCAAAATTTACTAAAGTTTAAATCCTGTAATGACATCTCTGTTATGTTTATTCACAAGACCTAGGTCTTCATGCTTCCAGAAGGGGCAGTAAGATCATTATAAAATGGAGAAATTTGTGTTACTAGTTCGAATCAATCAAGTCCAAGTCCACCTTTTTGTTTCCCTTTGCTTCACTTTTTTTTTTTTTTCTAACTTCATAGAAGTTACCAGTGGTTAATTAATCTTTTGATATGCCAACTCTAGGCAAAATGGAATTATCTTCCAAGTTACCTTTGCAATTTACAAAAACAATGGTTTGCCTCTTTTTTATTTGCTTATTGTTTCTAAAGCCCAACTATCTTTTACCTGTAAGATCTAACACTGGAAGATAGTGTTCTCTTCCCTCTTAGTAGGTTCATGGTGTTGATCACCTTGGCCAGTTTTCAAGTCCCCCGTGGGACCACAATAGACTCTAAGACTCTCATTCTGTTTAGAGACAAGTAACATCTTCTCTATGATTCACTATTTTCAGGAAACTCTAATTTTGCTATTAAATGTTTTAATTCTGTGATGAGTTAAACATCTCATTCTATCTTCTGACTAAAGGTAAGTTTAAAATCTAAACTGTAGATTATCCTTATTTTAAATCTCTGGCAACCAAAGTAACAACAACAAAAAGAAGCGTAGGGGCCCAGCAAACCTCAACCCCACCTTCTGTTTTCCTTTTGTATTCTTAGCCTTTATTTTTTTTTTCCTGTGCTTTCTTTTTTTTTTTTTTTCTTTTTTCTAATTTGGAAGGGTGATATAATATTCAATAGCATATGCATTGTTACTTAACTATGAGGAGTTTAACTACGAGGATTTAAATGAAATTCTTAGCATGTCTTGATACACTATAAGGTGGTCAATAAGAGGTAGCCATTAGTACTATTCTAATCAAATAAGCACTTTATTTCTTGATTATTCTTGGAAATGTCTTTTAAAATTATTCAATTCGGACAAATTGGAAAGAACACTAGAATGTTTATGTATTGAACATTTCCCTGAGTATGGTTGACTGTAAACTGAGGAGAACAAGACACCTTTCTGAAAATTTATACACCTACACTCTTCACCATTAGGACACAAATAGCTTAATTTCTAATGGCTGAGTTAATGAGGTGAGCAACACAAAGTGAACCTTTAATGGGAAATACTAATTTTCAAATATTGAACAATTAGTGTTTTGTTAAGCATTAATAGAAATATCCATATTCCTAATCAAAAGAAATATCATTAAAAAATCAGATTCTTCCATAATTAAGTTGCCATTTTATATTTAAGGGCAACAACAATTCCATATTTCAAAATAATACTGAACTTTCAAAAGGTGGCTTTTTCACACTAAATGTAATTTACAAATGTACATCAACATTGAGTGAGTGAGTGAGTGAAGTTGCT
Organism: Bubalus bubalis; assembly: GCF_019923935.1. Classification (NCBI taxonomy): domain Eukaryota; kingdom Metazoa; phylum Chordata; class Mammalia; order Artiodactyla; family Bovidae; genus Bubalus; species Bubalus bubalis. The sequence goes on along the minus strand of NC_059179.1, from coordinate 4,422,641 downwards.
CAGTCATGTCTGACTCCTTGCGACCCCATGGACTGTACCCTACCAGGTTCCTCCATCCATGGGTTTTTCCAGGCAAGAATACTGGAGTGGGTTGCCACTTCCTTCTGCAGGAGATCTTCCTGACCCAGGGATTCAACCCAGGTCTCCCGCATTGTAGGCAGACGCTTTACCATCTGAGCCACCAGGGAAGTCATTCTTTTTATAAAAATGGTAAGCTATACCACATTACAATTTTTTTTAATGCTTTCAGCATTTTGAGAAGTTTAGAACAAAATACACTTATTGAAGGACAACTGCTTTACAATATTGTGTAAAAATCTGAATGTCTTTTCTTAATTAAAATAATAATGCCTAAAAATTTAGTTTTATGATATCTCTTTGAATGTGTAAAAGTCCAGAATCATTCATATATTTCCATGATATGAAATTAAAGTCCTAAATATGTTAATCAATAAATTATATAAAAATGATAAGCATGTCCTTTCTTTTTGAAGTAAGAATTAACACACCAGTACCAACATCAGCTGGATCATGGAAAAAGCAAGAGAGTTCCAGAAAAACATCTATTTCTGCTTTATTGACTATGACAAAGCCTTTGACTGTGTGGATCACAATAAACTGTGGAAAATTCTGAAAGAGATGGGAATACCAGGCCACCTGATCTGCCTCTTGAGAAATTTGTATGCAGGTCAGGAAGCAACAATTAGAACTGGACATGGAACAACAGACTGGTTCCAAATAGGAAAAGGAGTACGTCAAGGCTGTATATTGTCACCCTGCTTATTTAACTTATATGCAGAGTATATCATGAGAAACACTGGGCTGGAAGAAGCACAAGCTGGAATCAAGATTGCCGGGAGAAATATCAATAATCTCAGATATGCAGATGACACCACCTTTATGGCAGAAAGTGAAGAGGAACTAAAAAGCCTCTCGATGAAATTGAAAGTGGAGAGTGAAAAAGTTGACTTCAAGCTCAACATTCAGAAAACAAAGATCATGGCATCCGGTCCCATCACTTCATGGGAAATAGATGGGGAAACAGTGGAAACAGTGTCAGACTTTCTTTTTTGGGGGCTCCAAAATCACTGCAGATGGTGACTGCAGCCATGAAATTAAGACGCTTACTCCTTGGAAGGAAAGTTATGACCAACTTAGACAGCATATTCAAAAGCAGAGACATTACTTTGCCAAAAAAGGTCTGTCTAGTCAAGGCTATGGTTTTTCCTGTGGTCATGTATGGATGTGAGAGTTGGACTGTGAAGAAGACTGAGCACCGAAGAATTGATGCTTTTGAGCTGTGGTGTTGGAGAAGACTCTTGAGAGTTCTTGGACTGCAAGGAGATCCAACCAGTCCATTCTGAAGGAGATCAGCCCTGGGACTTCTTTGGAAGGAATGATGCTGAAGCTGAAACTCCAGTACTTTAGCCACCTCATGCGAAGAGTTGACTCCCTGGAAAAGACTCTGATGCTGGGAGGGATTGGGGGCAGGAGGAGCAGGGGACGAATGAAGATGAGATGGCTGGATGGCATCACTGACTCGATGGACGTGAGTGGGTGAACTCCAGGAGTTGGTGATGGACAGGAAGGCCTGGCGTGCTTCGATTCATGGGGTCAGAAAGAGTCGGACACGACTGAGGGACTGAACTGAACTGAACTGAACTGATGCAGATGACACCACCCTTAGGCAGAAAGTGAAGAAGAACTAATAGCCTCTTGATGAAAGTGAAAGAGGAGAGTGAAAAAGTTGGCTTAAAGCTCAACATTCAGAAAACTAAGATCATGGCATCTGGTCCCATCACTTCATGGCAAATAGATAGGGAAACAGTGGAAACAGTGGCTGACTTTATTTTTCTGGGCTCCAAAATCACTGCAGATGGTGATTGCAGCCATGAAATTAAAAGACGCTTGCTCCTTGGAAGGAAAGTTATGACCAACCTAGACAACATATTCAAAAGCAGAGATATTACTTTGCCAACAAAGGTCCATCTAGTCAAGGCTATGGTTTTTCCTGTGGTCATGTATAGATGTGAGAGTTGGACTGTGAAGAAGGCTGAGTGCCTAAGAATTGATGCTTTTTAACTGTGGTGTTGGAGAAGACTCTTGAGAGTTCTTGGACTTCAAGGAGATCCAACCAGTCCATTCTAAAGGAGATCAGTCCTGTGTGTTCATTGGAAGGACTGATGTTGAAGCTGAAACTCCAATACTTTGGCCACCTGATGCGAAGGGCTGACTCATTGGAAAAGACTCTGATGCTGAGGAAGATTGAGGGGAGGAGGAGAAGGGTATGACAGTGGATGACATAGTTGGATGGCATCACCGATTCAATGGACATGGGTTGGGTGGACTTGGTGATGGACATCGAGGCCTGGCGTGCTGCAGTTCATGGGGTTGCAAAGAGTTGGACAGGACTGAACTGAAAGCTTTATGTTATCCATGTTAAAAGTTATGATGAATTGACATTTCCTAAAGGAAAATAACCAATAAGGAGGAAATTAAATGCTAATTAGTTAAGAAAAAGAATTTTCTTAAAGAGTATACCTTAGTATTAAAAATATTGACTTTGAATCAGCCTATGATACTCTCTAATAGAAACATAAAAGTCTCATTTATTAAGTGATAATTATATTTCTAGATTTCTTTAAGAAGTGAAGATTTTATTTCCATTCTAGCTTCAACCTCTTGATTTTTTTTTATTTAGTCAACATTACCAATTCATATTCAGTGTATGAAGTAGTATAAAATTTATACAATCTTATCTGTGATTCCAAATATTTCAGGAATTTTATCACCTCATTGTACATAGTCAACAACTGTGCACACTCCACTCTAACCAATAAAATCATCATTAAAAAGTTAGATTATGTACGCATGCTAAAATATACATTTCAATGACTATTTTCAAATTTTATTTAGAGCCTTGTGACATCTTGACATTTGAAACAGTTCAGCTGGAATGACATCAGGATTATGCTCAAATTCCTTCAAGCTAGGCCTAAGCAGCACATGAAATGAGAACTTGCAGACGTACAAGATGCATTTAGAAAAGGCAGAGGAGTCAGAGATCAAGTTGCCAACATCTTCTGGATCATAGAAAAAGCAAGCGAATTCCTAAAATAAATTACTTCTGTTTATTGACTATGCTAAAGTCAATGTTGATTGCGGATCACAGCAAACTGTGAAAAATTCTTAAAGAGATGGGAATACCAGATCACCTTAGCTGCCTCCTGAAAAAACCTGTATGCAGGTCAAGAAGCAACAGTTAGATCCAGACTCAGAAAAATGGACTGGTTCAAAATTGGAAAAGAAGTATGTCAAGGCTGTATATTGTCACCCTGCTTATTTAACTTACATGCAGAGTACATCATGCAAAGTGCCAGCCTGGATGAATCAGAAGATGGAATCAAGATTGCCAGGACAAATATCAACAACCTCAGATATGTAGATTATACCACTAATACCAGAAAACAAAGAGAAACTAAAGTTTGAGCCTCTTGATGAAAGTGAAAGAAGAGAGTGAAAAAGCTGGCTTTAAAAAAAAAAAAAAAAAAAAGCTGGCTTAAAACTCAACATTCAAAAGCAAAGATCACGGCATACAGTCACATCACTTTATGGCAATTAAATGGGTAAAAAGTGGAAATAGTGAGAGATTTTGTTTTCTTGGGTTCCAAAATCACTGTGGATGGTGACTGAAGCCACAAAATATAAGACACTTGCTTCTTGGAAGCAAACCTATGACAAACCTGGACAGCATATTAAGAAACAGAGACATAACTTTGCCAACAAAGGTCTGTATAGGCAGAGTGATGGTCTTTCTGATAGCCATGTATGGGTGTGATAGCTGGACCATTAAGAAGGCTCAGCACCCAAGAATCAATGCTTTTGAACTGTACATGTGCGTGTATGCTAAGTCGCCTCAGTCATGTTCAACTCTGTGTGACCAAATGGACTGTAGCTTGCCAGACTCCTCCTTCCTTGGTATCTCCAGGTAATAATACTGGAGTGGGTTGTAGTGCCCTTCTCCAGGGATCTTTCCAAATCAGGTATTGATCCCGCCTCTCTTACATCTAGTGCATTGGTAGGAGAGTTTTACCACTAGCACCCCCTGGGATGCCCCTTTGAACTGTGGTGCTGGAGAAGACTCTTGAGAGTTCCTTAGACTGCAAGGAGATCAAACCAGTGAATCCTAAAGGCAATCAACCCTGAATATTCATTGGATGTACTGAAGCTGAAGCTTCAATAATTTGGCCACATGATGCAAAGAGCTGACTCGAGAAAAGACCCTGATGCTGGGAAATATTGAAGGCAAGAGGAGAAGGGGATGACAGAGGGTGAGATGGTTGGATGGCATTACTGATTCAATCAGCATGACTTTGAGTAAACTCAGGGAGATAGTAGAGGACAGATAAGCCTGGTGTTCTGCAGTTCATGGGTTCACAAAGAGTCAGATACAACTTTGTTACTGAATAACAACATCTTGACATTGTGAAAAATTGATCCTTCTTTCAAACAAATGTAATTCTAAGTGACATATCAACCAATACAATAGATTTAAAATAAGCTATTTTTAAGATTAATGCAGATTTTCACTTTTTTCAAAATATTCTTTATGTGTTTCTTACAGATCTTTCATGAGAGTGCTGCAGATTTCTGCCCCTTTTAACATTTTCCCTCATTTTCTGTATTACTATTTTTTATTATTTACCTTTACAATTTAAAATAATTATTGATTTGCAAGATTTTGAAAAAACAGTAAAAAATTGTTTAAGAAATCTATTACTAAGCTTTTTCCTATAGTTGTACATTCAAAACTGTAGTGCATTCTCAGAATTTGGAAATTAAATCTGCACAAAATATGCAGAATTGGATTTTCACCTTTCTAAAAATTAAAAAATATATATGATACTTCAAACACTATGACTAGTTTGTACATTTCTTATCTATTCTTCCATGCTTATCTAATTTTATCATTAAACTGCCAACTGTTTGATAATTTCTAAATTGATAAAATAGCTTATTTAACCCCATCATGGTTAAACTATTTCAAAATTCATTATATGAATAACATTTTACATTTCTTTTATTCTGTGTTAGGTTTTTTTAACTTTCTTATACTGTTATTTTTTCATTATTATCTTTACTTTATTTCCCTCACCACAAGTAAAATTTCATTTTTGCATTGTGTATCTACTTTTCTATTTCATCAGCAAGAAAGCTCTATTAGAAACATTGAAAGTTTGCCGAGTTAGAACAAAATAGATTTAGAACTCATCAAACATATTAGCAACATTTGTCTCATGTATGAGAGCGAAATTGTAAAAGATAATGTAGTGCATATTCTCCATTGGTTTATAGGACAAACAAAATAATAATTTTAGCAGATATTGTAAGCATGGCCAAATAGCTTATATGGAAGTACATAAGAATAAAATATTAATTGCCTGTGGAAATTAATAATGAGGTGACAGAGTGATTATATGAAGATTTAATCAACTAGATTATGACTGTGTATTTCTTTGCATTGCCCAATGATTGTCATTTCTTTACTTTAATATGTCATTTCATACAGGTATTCCAAAGCTGAGCTCAGTTTAAAATTATATCTCTCTCCATACATCCCACCTTCTATTGTGTAGTTACCAAGCCTTTTGAGAATAAATAAATTCCAGCCATCAGTTTGTATGTAATATTTACATTGGATATAAATACCTAATGTGAAAGGTTGCCTATGCTTTTCTCTCAAGCCTAGATTATAGAACTTTGAGTCTAATAAATTAGAATTTTATGTTTAAATAAGAAAACATCCTTTCCCATAATTAGTTCAGTATGTAAATATATATTGTATATTTTTTTTTCCTCTCATTTAAATCACTTGAGAAACATTCACTTTGTATTTGTTAGTTAGGTAGGCAACGTTAATTACCATATGTTAGCATGCATTAAGTTATAAGAATCTTAATAATAACTAAAAAATCAGAATAAAACTTTTAAAAGACTGTTTTAAAATTCTACTCCATCCCCATTTCTACTAGAAATTTTTATTTTTATTTTTTTTTAATTTTATTTTATTTTTAAACTTTACATAACTGTATTAGTTTTGCCAAATATCAAAATGAATCCACCACAGGTATACACGTGTTCCCCATCCTGAACCCTCCTCCCTCCTTCCTCCCCATGGATTCTTCATTAGGTTAGTTAAGAATCTTCTGTTAATATCTAAATTCCACCTTGCATGTAGACACTTTTAGTCATCACAGGAATCAGAGTCCCCTTATTTGTAAAAGTCACATATCATGAAGCTATCCAAAGTGAGATGGTATTATTAGCTGCAGAAATTTCCTCATGGGAAGAGAACATTAGAAGTAATTACTCATCATTTAGAAAATGCAGACTTGTGCAAAAGATGACCATCCCCTTCTGCTGAGCATGGGGAAAAGTAATTTTAATACTATACTACAGGTTATCAAAATTTATGTTAAAATCCTAACCCACCATGTATTAAGAGGTGGGGCTTTTGGGAGGCAATTAAGACATAAGAGTGGAAACCTTATTAAAGATATTAGTGCCCTTGTAACAGAGACATGATCTTGTGCTCTCTGGCTCTTCTGTTTCTCCCCTTACCACACTCTCTCTCCTTTCTCTCTCTTCACTATGCAAGGATAATGAGATGATAGCAATCTGAAAACCAGGAAGAAGGCCTTCATCAAGAACCCAACCATACTGGTTCCCTGATCTCAGACTTTCAGCCTTGGGAATCATGAGACATAAGTGTTTTTGTTTAAAGTACTCAGTCTATGATCATTTGTGATAACAGAATGAACCAGAACAAAGGGTCACATGGGACTCTGATAATCCACATCGTAGTTGTTACATCGGAGAAGGCAGTGGCACCCCACTCCAGTACTCTTGCCTGGAAAATCCCATGGACGGAGGAGCCTAGTGGGCTGCAGTCCATGGGGTCGCGAAGAGTCGGACACGACTGAGCGACTTCCCTTTCACTTTTCACTTTCATGCATTGGAGGAGGAAATGGCAACCCAGTCCAGTGTTCCTGCCTGGAGAATCCCAGGGACGGGGGAGCCTGCTGGGCTGCCGTCTATGGGGTCACAGAGTCGGACACGACTGAAGCGACTTAGCAGCAGCAGCAGCAGCAGCTGTCATATGGACTTTCTCACATAGGATTTCAATTTTAAGAACACCAAACATTCCAAAGTTGCCTTGAATTCCAAGACACCACAGTTGCTAGAAAAAGGGTTCTGGCTACAACACAAACATCACCATTTTCTAGTTGTAATAACTCTGGCCCTGGAACAAATATGTAATATGCATACCTTGAAATAAGCCCAGGCCATATGTGACAAATGGCTCTCAGTTTTGAATATATTCAAAGCAGTTATATCTATAGACATCTAAGACAGTAAAATGTATACTCCCAATTCTTAGATGTTGAGGTAAATGGTTTATATATAATATTCTTGATTAGAAACCCAGAGCAAATTCCCTTAAGTTTGTTTTCAGTAAATACTCCTATACAGCCTGAAACACATGGTCATTTTTTCTTACAGTTTCAATGTACTTAAATCAAATCTCAGTGGGAGAGACTGTAGTGTATAGGTATTACAAAAGAGAAAATAGTTAAAAATGAATATGTTGGTCAGTTATTCTAATTTCTGTTTAAATGATCTCTGAATAAACAAAATATGACTCTGAAAGAACAAATCTACAACTGATTTAGCAGACTGAAAGACTGACTTGCACTTCCTTTACTTGAGAGCTCAGTCATGTCAGACTCTTAACGACGCCATGGACTGTAGCCTGCAAGCCTCTTCTGTCTGTGGAATTTTCCAGGCAAGACTACTGGAGCAGTTTTCCATTTCCTACTAAAGTGAAATCTTCCTGACCCAGGGATTGAAACTGTCCCTGGCAGGTGGATTCTTTTACCACTGAGCCACCTGGGAAGCCCAACTTGCACTTAAAAGATTACAAAAATCTCCTTTTCTGTATCTTTATAAATTAAACATATTCAAATTCAAAATGGATTAAAGAGCTAAATATAAATCTGGAAGCCATATCCTAGAGGATGACATAGGCGGGACACTCTTAGACATAAATCTGAGCAGTTTTTTTTTTTTTTTTTTTCCTTTGTCTCCTAAAGCAAAGGATCACTTCCAATTTACATTGATTTATGGGCCTAACATTCAAGGTTCCTAGGCAATATTGTTCTTTACAGCATCGGACTTGACTTCCATCAGCAGTCTCATCCACAACTAGGCATTGTTTTTGCTTTGGCTCAGCCTCTTCATTCTTCCTGGAACTATTTCTCCACTCTTCTCCAGTAGCATATTGGGCACCTATCAAACCTGGGGAGTTCATCTTTCAGTGTCGTATCTTTTTTGCCTTTTCATACTGTTTGTCGGGTAGTAAAAGCAAGAATACTGAAGTGGTTTGGCATTCCCTTTTCCAGTGGACCAGATTTTGTTGGAACCCTCCACCATGACCTGGCATATTAGGTTGCCCTACATGGCATGGCTCATAGTTTCATTGAGTTAGACTGTGAGGCTGAGATTGAAAAAGCTGGCTTATAACTCAACATTCAAAAAACAAAGATCATGGCATCCAGTCCCATCACTTCATGGCAAGTACATGGGGAAACAAGGACAGATTTTATTTTCTTGGGCTCCAAAATTGCTGCAGATGGTGACTGAAGCCATGAAATTGGAAGATGCTTGCTCTTTGGAAGACAAGCTATACAAACCTAGACAGCGTATTAAAAAGCAGAGATATTACTTTGCTGACAAAGGTCCATCTAGTCAAAGCTATGTTTTTTTCCTGTAGTCATGTATGGATATAGAGTAGGACCATAAAGAAAGCTGAGTGCTGAAGAATTGATGCTTTTGAACTGTGGTATTGGGGAAGTACTCTTGAGTGTCCCTTAGGCTTCAAGGAGATCAATCCAGTCAATCCTAAAGGAAATCAATCCTGAATATTCATTGGAAGGACTGATGCTAAAGCTGAAGCTCAATATTTTGGCCACCTGAAGCAAAGAACTGACTTGTTAGAAAAGACCCTGATGCTGGGAAATTTGAAGGCAGGAGGAGAAGGGAATGGCAGAGGGTGAGGTAGTTGGATGGCATCATGTACTCAATGGACATGAGTTTGAGCAAATTCCAGGGGTTGGTGATGTACAGGGAAGCCTGGAGTGCTGCAGTCCATGGTGTCACAAAGCGTCAGACATGACTGAGTGACTGAACTGAACTGAAAGCAAAGGACATAATAGCAAAAATAAACAAATGAAGCCTAATTAAATTTTAGGCTTCATGAAAAAGGAAAACAATGACAAAAACAAAAAGACAACCTACTGAATAGGATAAAATATTTGCAAATGATATGACTGATAAGAAGTTAATATCCAATATACATACATAGCTCATACCACTCACATCCAAAACAAAAGCAATCTGATTAAAAAGTGAGCAGAGGACCTAAATAGACATTTTTTTTTTTCCCAAAGAGGAAATGTGGATAGCCAACAGCAGGTGGAAAGATGCTCAGCATTGCTAATCATCAGAGAAATGCAAAATAAAACCACAATGAGGTATCATCTCATACTTGTCAGGATGGCTATCATCAAAAAGAACACAAATAACAAATGTTGGCCAGGATTTGCAGAAAAGGGAACACCTGTACACTGCTGGCGGGTATAAACTGGTGCAGCCACAGTGGAAAACAGTATGGAGGTTTCCCCAAAACTACAAATATGATCCAGCAATTCCACTTTTGGGTATATATCCAAAAAAAAGCAAAATACTAATTCAAAAAGATACATCTTTCCCATTGTTCATAACAATATTATTTACAATTGCCAAAATATGGAAGCAACCTAAGTTTCCATCAACAGATGAATAAAGAAGTGGTATATGTACATATATGTGTGTGCATATGTATATACATATATGCATACATACATACCCAATAGAATACTACTCAGCCATAAAGAATGAAATTTTTCCACATGTCACAACATGTTTTGAGTTGGAAGGCATTATGTAGGTGAAATAAGTCAGATAAAGATAAATACTGTATGATATCACTTATATGTGGAATCTGAAAAACACAACAAAGTACTGAATATAACAAAAAGATGTAAACTCACAGATATACAGAAAAAAGGAGTGGTTACCAGTGAGGAGAGGGAAGGGGAGGAGGGAAACACAGGAGTAAAGGATAAGAGGTACAAAGAATTAGGCATAAAATAAGCTACAATGATATATTGTACATCATAGGGAATAAAGCCAATATTGTATAATAACTATAAATGGAGTATATAACTTTAAAAACTTTCAACTCACCATAATGTACACCTGTAACATATAATATTATGTAACAACTATGCTTCAATTAAAAACTATTCATTTGACTTAAGACAGAGTTCACTTGCTCCTTGGAAGAAAAGCAATGACAAGCCTAGACAGCATATTAAAAAGCAGAGACATTCCTTTGTCAACAAAGGTCTACAGAGTCAAAACTATGTTTTTTTCCAGTAGTCATGTATGGATGTTGTTTAGTCTCCCAGTTTTGTCCAACAATTTGTGATCCCATGGTCTGCAGCACACCAGGCTTTCCTGTCCTTCACCATCTCCCGAACCTTGCTAAAACTCACATCCACTGAGTTGGTGATGCCATCCAACTATCTCATCTGTTCCCCTTCTCCTGCCTTCAATTTTTCTGAGTATCAGGGTCTTTTGTAATGGCTCTTCGCATAGGTGACTAAAGTATTGGAGCTTCAGCTTCAGCATCTGTCCCTCCAATGAATATTCAGAGTTGATTTCCTTTAGGATTGACTGGTTTGATCTCCTTGCAGTCCAAGGGACTCTCAAGAGTCTTCTCCAACACCACAGTTCAAAAGCATCAATCCCTCAGTGTTCAGCCTCTTTATAGTCCAAACAACTACTATTAGGAGTAACAAGATGAGCAAAGACAGTGTTCCTTTTTCTCAGGAAGGTGGATTTCCTTAGTTCTAGGATGAGAGAAGTTAATCCCTCCAATGCCATCTGTTAGCTGTGTGAGTTTTCAGAATTTATTGAGACAACTAATATATAGGATTGTGGGATTCTGCAAGGCATTGTGCTATGTATTCTTTGTAATATTGAATTCTATTAGCTATGCACAATTATTTTGCAAGCAGATACGCATATACACACATACATGTGTGTGTATATATATATATATATACACATATATATGCTATACGCTTTTCTTTTATTTCAAGTTAACTGAGGCTGAGAGTAGTAGTTTTGCCCAGGTCACAGATTAAGACTCAGGACTCTTACTTCTAGATCCATTTCCTAAACAATTAGCAGGACTGTCTCTCATATGGGCTTTGACATCTTAGATTTTGGTTTTCTAATTGAAGAGTTAGAGGAGGAGTTTTTAACATGAATAAATTTTTGGTTGTGGAGAATTAAAGAAGAATTTTTTTGGAGGGAGGTAGAGTCTAGAATTTTATATAATAACTGAAGACGTTGAAAAGATCTTTCAAAAAGAAAAAAAAATAGGCAAAGGTCTTGTTTAATCTTTTAGAAAGGAACAAGATTGAAATCACTGTTATGCATAAAGTAGGAAAATATCCATATTCAGAGTATCTTAGGTTTGGTTGAATGTCATCAAGGAGATAAAATTATACATAGTGATATGAGGTAATAGTGAACTTACAATTTATGATAGGTTGTAGGATTTAAAAACTAATAATTAGACATCAAGAAAATAATCTTTTCTAAGTATAGGAATGTATGAACAATTTTAAAATTTTTCAGAGGAAATGGAATGAAAAGAAAAGCTTACAAAGAGTTTGCTTAAACAAGATCTTTTAAAAAACAACTTACATTCATGGTAGAAAAAAAACAACTGAGTTGATGAAAGAAAATAGGAAACACTGCATTTCCGTATAAAGGAAGTTTATTTCCCAGGATAGTCTATCAGTTAGCAGCTATGTTCATAATGAGTACAATACAGTGCATTTTCATATTCTATTGAACTCCTCACAGCTTCCCCCAAACACAAAACAAATGAACAAGAGCAGAACTCTAGGATTTTACTTATTTCAGTACTGCATAAATATTAAATGCAGGCAGGGAATTGTAAATGGCAAAAGGAGACTCTGCTGAATCTCAATTGTAATGAAAATACCATGGGGAAATTGTGGTCCCAATTTGCTACTTAGGAAGAAATTGTATGTGAATCACAATCCCAAGCCCCTTCAAAAACCTCCACACCATATTATGTTGTTAGGGAGGTTTTGTTGTGCATTCTTTTACCTTTTGTAAGACGGGTCATGTAGATGTAGCTCCTGACATAAGCCTTATTCTCTCCCCCCCCAGAATGACACATCCACTCAGTAGACTGATGTTTTTAAGGCCATATTCTGTTCTGTGACTAGCACAATGCCAGGACTCAATAAATATTAAAACAGATAATAAACAGACAATAATAATCAACATTCTGGTTTTAAGAGGCTCCCTCAAACACAGGTTCTGTCTAAAGTGAGTTCTGAGTGTGTCATTATTTCCAGATTCAACAGCTTTTACACAAATCACTGAGCATTGCGTTTGAAGTACCCTCTCAAATTGATTCCTTTGTTCAAAAGAAATCATCCATACCTCACTGTCTCTCTAATTCTTAAATGTTAATATTCCATCTCACTCAGCCTGCCATTTTACTCTATAAAATAACTTAAATTCAAAGTGTTGCTTTAAAACCTGTGTAATATTTGATATATGTGTGAACCTTAAAATATATCATTATATTTATTTGTAAAAGATCATTAACAATTAAATGTGTACAAAATGAGAATATTCTGATCACTTGTCCTCAATTCTTTTGAGAGACATTTGAACCACAAAATATAATGTGTCCAGAATATCACAGAGACAGTCCAACATGAAGTAGAATGCTACCTTCCATTCCCTGGTCAAAGTGCCTTTAGTACCTCCCATTATAAAGGCTGCAAATTTCTCTTTCTTGCTTGTCATGATCCCCTTTTCCCTTAAGCTCATTATTTGATAGATTGTTTAGATTTTTTGGTAGAATGAATGACATGTCACTCTCTTCAGCATTAGGAAAATTAAGCTTATATATTAACATGCTGCTTCTGCTGCTGCTGCAGCTAAGTTGCTTCAGTTGTGTCCAACTCTGTGCAACCCCAGAGACAGCAGCCCACCAGGCTCCCCCGTCCCTGGGATTCTCCAGGCAAGAGCAATGGAGTGGGTTGCCATTTCCTTCTCCAATGCATGAAAGTGAAAACTGAATGTGAAGTCACTCAGTCGTGTCCAACTTTTCATGACCCCATGGACTGCAGCCTACCAGGCTCTTCTGTCCATGGGATTTTCCAGGTAAGAGTACTGGAGTGGGGTGCCATTGCCTTCTCCAATATATTAACATGAAAGGACCTCTAATACTGTAGACAGAAGAAAACAATTACCATTCCACACCGGTTCAAAGTTCTCAATATGTGTTATATACATTGTTGGGAAACTGCTTAAACATACAGAATCTGCATCTCTGGGAAAGGAACAAGAAAATATGCCATTTTCCAAGTTTTCTGTGTTATTCTTTCGGCAACAGTTGAAAGAAAACCAAAAAATTCTACCTTCATGACCTGTGGTATGATAAAATTTATCGTAAATACTTAGAAACAACTAAAATACATTTGTTAAAATCTATCATGATCTTGATTGCCAGGAGAAATATCAATAACCTCAGATATGCAGATGACACCACCCTTATGGCAGAAAGTGAAGAAGAACTAAAAAGCCCCTTGATGAAAGTGAAAGTGGAGAGTGAAAAAGTTGGCTTAAAGCTCAACATTCAGAAAATGAAGATCATGGCATCCGGTTCCATCACTTCATGGGAAATAGATGGGAAACAGTGGAAACAGTGTCAGACTTTATTTTTTTGGGGCTCCAAAATCACTGCAGATGGTGATTGCAGCCATGAAATTAAAAGACGCTTACTCCTTGGAAGGAAAGTTATGACCAACCTAGATAGCATATTCAAAAGCAGAGACATTACTTTGCCAACAAAGGTTAGTCTAGTCAAGACTTTGGTTTTTCCTGTGGTCATGTATGGATGTGAGAGTTGGACTGTGAAGAAGGCTGAGCGCCAAAGAATTGATGCTTTTGAACTGTGGTGTTGGAGAAGACTCTTGAGAGTCCCTTGGACTGTAAAGAGATCCAACCAGTCCACTCTGAAGGAGATCAGCCCTGGGATTTCTTTGGAAGGAATGATGCTAAAGCTGAAACTCCAGTACTTTGGCCACCTCATGCGAAGAGTTGACTCATTGGAAAAGACTCTGATGCTGGGAGAGATTGGGGGCAGGAGGAGAAGGGGACGACAGAGGATGAGATGGCTGGATGGCATCACTGACTCGATGGACATGAGTCTGAGTGAACTCCGGGAGTTTTTGATGGACAGGGAGGCCTGGCATGCTGCGATTCATGGGGTCACAAAGAGTCGGACACGACTGAGCGACTGAACTGAACTGAACTGAATAAATATTAACATCAGAATGAGCGAACCTATTAATTTCCAATGGGAAAATTATTTTTTAGGATGCATAGAAATGTGACTGTATAAGTCATGCAGCCATTTCAATGAAAAAGTCTAAAAGAAATACCATCACTTTAGATGGCATGGCAAATCGAATTTCTGCTCTAGACCAAACATCTTTCTTAGTGTCATCTTATTTTTGGCCCTATTACTGTTTTCTTAAATAAATGATACAAATTTTCATTGTGTCTTCTACTCTGCAGTTTCCCCTATCTTTGAAGTGTTGCTCTTTGAAATGTGGCAGGTTTTGGCAAGTCACTCAAGCAAGAGATGAAAATCGATGTAGTTTTGCATGAGTTTAAAGCACAAAACTGGTCTTCAAAAAAATCAATCAATCATTAGAGTGTAATTTAATGTGTAAACTAAAGTTATCACTGTTTTAGCTCTGTTTTTTAGGAGAAGAAAACAGGAATTTAAAGATAAATTATCTTCACTGGTCTCCATCTAGACTATATGCTCATGCTTTGAAACTTAGGCTCTTCAGAAGAATGTAATAGTGGACCACTAATATAAATTTGGAAAAGTTATGGAAAATGCAAAGCAAAACAAAAATAACTCAAGAAGTGGGGAAAAAAAAACCTCAAAGCACCTTATATTACTGTGTCACTGTATTCATAATTACAGTTGAACTATTCAAATGATATTTAAATGTTATATGCATACATCCATATATTGATTCTCACTCAGAGGAAATATACATTTTCCAAACCAGATAAATTTCAAAATACCAAGTGTTCCTGTCATTGGTCTAGTTACTGATCTCATTCATGAAGTCTCCACCCTCATAACCTGATAATCACCTCCTAAAGGCTCCATCTCCTAATATCATCACATCAAAGGTCAGGATTTCAACATATGAATTCTAGAAGATGCAAACATTTATTCCATAATACTAGGTGGGATTCCCAGGCAACACTAGCTGTAAAGAGCCACTTGCCAATGCAGGAGGCTTAAGAGATGCAGGATTGATCCCTGGGACAGGAAGATCCCTTGGAGAAGGGCATGGCAACCCACTTCAGTATTCTTGCCTGGAAAATCGCATAGATCGGTAAGTCTGGTGGGCTACGGTCCATAGGGTCACAAAGAGTCAAACAGGACTGAAGTGACTTAGCATGCACACACTTACTATGTGACTCATAGATCATAATTTTAATTTTTATATAATTTTATATTTTATCTATTATTATATAATTTTATATGTAAATATAAAATATAATTTTATATTTACATTTAAAAATCTATTATGTTTTTAAAATCTGGAATACTGCTCAAAGAGAAAGAAAGGCTCTAGTAATTGCTTAATATATCTGAGTGTCTAAATTGTCTAATATCTCAGGACAAACTTCAGAAGGGATGGCACCCAAGTAATATGATCAACGCTATAAGATCCATAGAGTGAGTGAGTGATAGTCACTAAGTCATGGACAACTCTTTGCAACCCCATGGACTATTGCCTGCCAGGCTCCTCTGTCCATGGAATACTCAAGGCAAGAATACTGGAGTGGGTTGCCATTTCCTTCTCCATAACCTGTTTATAATATTTTCCCCTAGAATTCCTCAATGTGTACCATAAAAAAAATTTGTGAAGATTAGTTTTCACTTCTTAAAAACACTTTTAATCAGAGAATACAGTCAGTTTCTACTTAATGTTCAGAGAACTAAACCAGAAAGAATTCTATGCTGTCAACCGTGCTTAGAAAGCTGACCTCAGGCTGACCTATGCAGTTAGCAATCAGTGCTCTGCAAAATTATCCAGTTTCTGTTACCATGATAATGCCAATATCCTACACAGAGCAGCATCTGGAAAATCAATAAAGAAACTCAAAGTCTGCATCAATGGCAGAAAAATAAGTATTTTACTAGCAGTTTTTTTTGTTCCAGCAGGAAGTAATCCATGGTGCCTTTTTTGATTAAGAGATAAGAGTTAGGACAAATGAACATTTTAGAAGTTTCACAGTATCAGCCTGTGGATAAATATCACAATAATTGAAACTGTAATTGCATGTAATTTCCTTCCCACATCTAAGTCTAGCCCTTCTTCCACAGTACTCCCAGAGTTATCCAATGGGATGTATTAAATATAGCTACTCTGGGGATGAAAGACAATGGAAACATGAGTTATCTGTGTTGGGCAATATACATGAGACTGAGTTTGAATAATTGCTATTTTCTCAGATAATTTTCTAGCACCCAACTGAAGAAGAGATGCTCCAATTACAGAAGAATAATGTGTAAGAAGGAAACACTCAAATTCAAATTAAAATGCTCTCAGTTTTAAGAATTCTTTGATTTATTTCCTAAATGGAAAAGCAGTCCAGTTTAGAAAGTTGATGTTTCTAACTGGCTTTCAGTAAGAAAAGTGATCATTATTGGATCAAATCAGGGAAGTTGGGGAGCCATTGCACCTGCTCTAATACACATTCTCCTGTGTATCAGAAGTTATGATGGTTATACATCATTTTGCAATAATAAGCTAATATTTGCTGCACAGGCCAATAAATTTTCTGTTAGAAAGACCTAGAAGTTTTGTGTGTTTTTTTTTCTTTTTAGTTATAATTTTTCAAATTTAGAGTAATATTGTATTTTCTCTATAAAATGTTAAGCCACAAATAGGAATATAACATCATCAGCAATAACAACACAAAATGCACTTTTTGTCAAAAATTCCAGCCCCTTTTCTGCCCCAGAATAAATTATTACTGCTCATTTGATGTGCAAACCTCTGGTGTTTTTTATATACTTTGATTGACACTATAAGTGAATGGACAAGTACAAACATATATTAACTTACATGTTCAAACAGATTCACACGTTGTTTCAAAGACAGGTATGTGCTTCACATAAATGAGATTCTGTTTTAGAGCTATTGTTCTATCTTTGATCAACTGACACTGAATCTTGGAGTTTGCTCATCTCAGTTAAGGAGAGTCTATCTTATTATTTTAAATTGCTGCAATGCATTCTCTAGCATAGATTTTCAATATTTCATTTAAATACCCATATTGGTCAGCCTACTGGTAGTTCCTATTCTCATAACAGCAAACACTGTTGTAGAAATCCTGTATACATAGACTTATGTAAACTAAGAATATTTCTTCAAGATGAATTCAAAGAAGAAAATGGCCTAGTAAAAGAGAACATGTTCATTTTCAATTTGAAAGATAACCAAATTTACATCTCAAAAATTCACCAGTTTATACTCCAGAAAGAGTATAAGAGAGTGTTAACCAGGATAATACTTGAGAATTATTGTGGTTTTTTTTTTTACATTTTTGTGAAACTGATGACTAAAGAAGAACAATCTAGCTCTTTATATATTTATGGCCATTAAAAATCTACTTGAAAATATGGGGAGCACTTAAAATTTTGATTATTTTCTTATTAATAATTGGAATTTTGACTTTTTCTAATTGGTTATTATGGCCTTTATAAATACTCAGAGTAACCAAACACATTCATTTCATTATAATTATATACACACATTTACATTTGTATATTATATGCAAAATATACCTAACTCTATTGTATATAGGTATGTTTACATATACATTTTCCTACATATATATTAGCTATTTAAGTTTTTCACTTGTATCTGTGGGAGGGGGGGATGATTTGGGAGAATGGCATTAAAACATGTATAATATCATACAAGAAACGAATCGCCAGTCCAAGTTTGATGCAGGATACGGGAAGCTTGGGGCTGGTGCACTGGGATGACCCAGAGGGATGGTATGGGAAGGGAGGTGGGAGGGGGTTCAGGATGGGGAACACGTGTACACCCGTGGCGGATGCATGTTGATGTATGGCAGAGCCGATGCAATATTGTAAAGTAAAAATAATAATAATAATAATAATAATGATAAAATTAAAAAAAAGTTTCTTGTCAACCAGTTTTATTTTTAATAGTTCAATTAAATCTATCAGTTTTTTAAAAAAGCTTTGGGATTGTATGTCTCTTTTAGAAATACTTCAAATATTTTAGAAATATTTGCTTATGATTTATTTCTGAAACTTGTTTTGCACACATCTGTTTAATCAATTTGTAATGTATTTCAGGGAATGATATAAAAATAAAGGAAGGATACATGGGATTTAAAGGGGATAAGAGTCTGATAGACATGGAAAGATTTACTATTGTGAAAATGTCATTTTTCTCCAAAGCAATCTCTACATTTAAAGCAACCCCATTCAAAATGTCAAAAGTATTATTTGAGGATCCTGACAACTTGCTACTAAAATTAATATTGATAAAGGAGAATCTAGTAGAACCAAAACACATACAAAGATACATAACATGGAATGAGCACAGGACTTATGAAAAATTATAAATTTATGAAAAGTAAGACAATGATTAGAAGTAGACAGATTGTAAAAGGATAAATTAGGAGACACAGACCTCCATACACATGAGAGTTTATTATAATAGGGGTGGATAAAATGGATCCTCAGAAGAAAACAATACTTCTTTTCCAACAAATGGAGCTAGACAATTTAGTTATCTGTACAAATAATAAATGAAATAAAATGGGCCATCTCTTTACATGATACCAATCAACTCCAAAAGGATTCAGAACTTGTATATCCAAAGTCAAATTGTAGATGCTTAGAAGAAAATACAGATTAATATTATTCTGACCTTGATGTTGCAATGTATAACTTAAATAAGAGCATACAAGCACTAAACAGAAAGAAAAAAACTGTCTACATTAAACTAAAACTTTTGTTCATTATTTGTTACTTTAAGGAAAGACAAGTTGAAAACAGATATCCGCAATACATAAACCAGGGTTTTCCAGGTGGCACTAGTGGTAAAGAACACACCTATCAATGCAGGAGATGTAAGAGATTAGGGTTTGATCCCTGGGTTGGGAAGAGAGCACAGCAACCCATTCCAGTATTCTTGTCTGGAGAATCCCATGGACAGAGTAGCCTGGCAGGCTATGGTACATAGGGTCGCAAAGAGTTAGACATGACTGAAGCAAATGAAGCAATTTAGGAGAAGGACATGGCAACCCACTCCAGCACTCTTGCCTGGAAAATTCCATGGACAGAGGAGCCTCGTAGGCTACAGTCCATGCGGTCACAAAGATTCGGACACGACTGAGCAACTTCACTTCACTTCACTTCTTCAAATGTAAACATCAGAAATATCCTCAGAAAGTTAAGGAAATTCATACTAGTAATATTCTGCTATATGATGTTTATTTTTTAAGCCTATCAGAAATTTCATGAACTATCAATATTATAAGTATATAGTGCTCACTAAGCCAAACTTCTCTCCCAATAGTTTAAAATTATCTTACTTAGATTTGTTTTGTTGAGATAGTTGATGATACACATGTAGTGGTAAGGAATATTAACAATATAGAGATATCCTGCATACTCTTTCCAGTTTTTCCCAATGATCAGATCTGATCAGATCAGATCAGTCGCTCAGTCGTGTCTGACTCTTTGTGACCCCATGAATCGCAGCACGCCAGGCCTCCCTATCCATCACCAACTCCCGGAGTTCACTTAGAATCACGTCCATCGAGTCAGTGATGCCATCCATCCAGCCATCTCATCCTCTGTCATCCCCTTCTCCTCTTGCCCCCAATCCCTCCCAGCATCAGAGTCTTTTGCAACGAGTCAACTCTTCACATGAGGTGGCCAAAGTACTGGAGTTTCAGCTTTAGCATCATTCCTTCCAAAGAAATCCCAGGGCTGATCTCCTTCAGAATGAACTGGTTGGATCTCCTTGCAGTCCAAGGGACTCTCAAGAGTCTTCTCCAACACCACAGTTCAAAAGCATCAATTCTTCAGCACTCAGCCTTCAACACAATCCAACTCTCACATCCATACATGACCACAGGAAAAACCATAGCCTTGACTAGACAAACCTTTGTTGGCAAAGTAATGTCTCTTCTTTTCAATATGCTATCTAGGTTGGTCATAACTTTCCTTCCAAGGAGTAAGCATCTTTTAATTTCATGGCTGCAGTCACCATTTGTAGTGAATTTGGAGCCCTGAAAAATAAATTCTGACACTGTTTCCACTGTTTCCACATCTATTTCCCATGAAGTGGTGGAACCAGATGCCATGATCTTCGTTTTCTGAATGTTGAGCTTTAAGCCAACTTTTTCACTCTCCACTTTCACTTTCATCAAGAGGCTTTTTAGTTCCTCTTCACTTTCTGCCAGAAGGGTGGTGTCATCTGCATATCTGAGGTTATTGATATTTCTCCCAGCAATCTTGATTCCAGCTTGTGTTTCTTCCAGTCCAGAGTTTCTCATGATGTACTCTGCATATAAGTTAAATAAACAGGGTGACAATATACAGCCTTGACATACTCCTTTTCCTATTTGGAACCAGTCTGTTGTTCCATGTCCAGTTCTAACTGTTGCTTCCTGACCTGCATACAAATTTCTCAAGAGGCAGGTCAGGTGGTCTGATATTCCCATGTCTTTCAGAATTTTCCACAGTTTATTGTGATCCACACAGTCAAAGGCTTTGGCATAGTCAATAAAGCAGAAATAGATGCTTTTCTGGAACTCTCTTGGTTTTTCCATGATCCAGCGGATGTTGGCAATTTTATCTCTGGTTCCTCTGCCTTTTGTAAAACCAGCTAGAACATCAGGAAGTTCACGGTTCACATATTGCTGAAGCCTGGCTTGGAGAATTTTGAGCATTACTTTACTAGAATGTAGTACAATATCACAACCAGGATATTGACATTGATACAATGCAAAGTTGTTTTTCAAATTTATGCAGTTTTACTTGGAAAATTAATATAATTAGTAATTCATTACAGGACTTCCCTGGTGGCTCAGCTGGTAAAGAATCTGCCTGCAATGTGGGAGACCTTGGTTCAATCCCTGGTTTGGGAAGATCCCCTGGAGAAGGGAATGGCTAACCACTCCAGTATTCTGGCCTTGAGAATTCCATGGACTGCATAGTCCAAGGGGTTGCAAAGAGTCGGACATGACTGAATGACTTTCACTATCACTTTACATGCAAATGGGCTGTGGGGTGTCCTATCTTCCAAGACTTACTTGCCTAAACAGAGAGAACTATGCTACCAGCTTTCAAACCTTTCACCCAGAAAGGACCTGATATATTTTTGCTCATATATATTGAAAAAAGCAACAGGGAAGTTCCTAAGACAGTATTCTTGAATAGTAATAATAATTCATAGGAAACAGACTTTAGAAAATTATTCAGACTTTTTTTTTTTCCTGTTCGATTTTTTCATTGGATGTTTCTGGCATCATCCATACGATATTTGTTCCAGAAAGAGAAACAGTAAATGCTTGGTAGCATTTCCTCTCCTGTGATTTGTGAGACCATTAAAATTACCAGTGAAATCTTCAATATATTCTGATCCTGACAGATGTATTTTGTTGGGCAAGTGCCTTTATACACTACCAAAAAAAAGTGCACATAAAAAGTATTAGCACATCTGAACAATTTTCAATTCAATTAATCAACACCTACTACCATCTCTCTGGCCTAAATTTACTTCTACCTTTGGAAAAAATGATTGGTTAAAAAATATTCATCGACTTCTTTGTCTCTTTTAAAATATTTAATTTGTATTTATATTACTTTCCCAAAGTTACAAAATGTTGGAAACAGTAGCAGAACTTATCGTCCCATAGCTTTTCTCTTTTATTATAATTCTATTTCTTTTTTTCTGTAGGGAAGAGGAATTTAACAAATATAATAAAATAATTAATTGAGAAAAGTGGACATTAATTAGCTATCAAATATATCATGAAGGAATCTAAAATATTGCTCAAGTTATAGTAAAATTAAGAGCCCAGAAAGGTAAAGTTGTAAGAATCTATGGCAATATAACTTTACCAGTAAAGTATGAGATAACAAAACAGCACTGTGAATTTTAAGTGAAGCACAGTATGGTTTTTCTTTTGGCTAGGAGAGTTTGCAGCTAAATTCCAGAAACATATAAAGCTATTCTTGTAACTACATAGCTCATTCAGTACTGCACATAAAACTGAAACACTCAAGTATGCTGATTGATCAATAAAGTTTGTGGCTCCATTTGTAAAATGTGCAAAAATTAAACCATTTCACTATTTGGTTCAGTGAGTTAAGTATATAATGGTTCAAACAGTATATTATGCATTTGAAGTCAAGCAAATTACAGACTGCACTCTAGTCAACCACAAAAACATGATATTTCAGTGATTAGGCTAAGAATATTAAGTTTGAAATAAAATTAGTAAGTGGATGGAAAATTACACAAAATGCTAATTAGTCAGTGAATTTCCTTTATCTGTCATCCCCTTTTAAGCACTTTTAATATCTAAGAATTTATTTAACACATGGCTTTCATTTGGAAAGCATCCTTCTTTATAATAATAGTATGTGTGAAAATGCATTTATCACATTTTAAAATTTTATACTTTATATGACAGAAATGCATTAATCCAATACATGAGAATGTTTTGTTAACTGAATTCAAGTTCTAAAAATCTAGTTACTTATAGGTGGATCCAAGACCAGTAGTTATTTCCCATACAAAGGAATGAAAGTATGGAGCATTATAAGCTATGTTTTCCAAGAAGGTTCAACTCTTTCAGTTGATTTTATATGTGGTAATGGTTATAAAATAAACGTCTCTCTTAAGTGAGGGTTTTGGAAGATGCTGTTTCCTAGGAACTATGGTTCAGAGAGTTCAAAATTCCAATGAGAGCTGCATATGGAAGCCTTTCTCCACAGCACCATTTGGAAACATTTGTAATACAGGCAAGGTGTCTCATCTAGTAACAAGTTGTTTGCCAGAATGGTAAATGACACATTTAAGGTAAAGAGGATTCAGTTCAATGGACAAAAGTTTATAATCCTCTGACTTGGTAAGGTTAGGCATAGAGGACAAGTAGAAAACAAAATCTCTCTTCTCAAGGAACCTACAACCTTTTGGAGAAACAAGCTTATGTACAGAAAATAAAACAATATGAGGAAATAACTGTAATATTATAATATATGATAAAGACAACAGGTTTTGTGACTTTTTATAAATAGGGAAAGCTTGTGTAATCTGCAGGACTTGAAATATTGGTAGGATTGTGCCAAAAGAAATGAACATGACATTTCTGTATCTCAACCTTGCTACATCAAGAACACTGTGAATAATTAGCTTCAAGATCAGCTTGGTTTAGAAAGAGTCTAGGCTATTCCACACACCTCATGCCATTGGAATTGATGAGTAATTCAGCTACAGAGCTTGAAGCATCCCAATTCATCATGTTGCATGTAATATGTTGCAGAAAATTAGCAGCTAATTTTGGATAGAGAAAACATGCTCAGATTTTGGGGTAACTGGAGGACAGGATATCTTGGATTTAACCTCCTTGCAGTCAGAATTTGCTATAACTCATTAGGAAGAATAAAACTATGATAATTGCAGTATTTTAGGAAAATTAGATTTAGTTCTAAATAGGCCTTGAGGAAGACGGAGATTATGAGAGGAGATTAATTATTTCATTAGCCAGGCATAAGCTTTTGAGAGCTAGAATCAGATGACTATAAATGGAAATGAGAGCTGAGTTTTAATTTAAAGAGACTATTGACAGGACTTGATGATGGGAAAACAAGGATGGAAGTATGCAAAGGGTCTAATATGATTCTCGATTTTGAAACATTTTTTATACATGTGCAGGGCAGAAAAGAAGTGTCTTGAGAAATATAGGGCAAGGGTATAAGAAATAGAGGGGGATGAAACTTATTAGAGGTATCTGTAAAGAGTTAAGGCATATGGCTTTGGTTAGTATACATGAAAGCAAAGGGTAGATGTCTGAGAACTGAAATTCAGAGTGAGTTTTACCTTTGCTAAAGGTAAGGAGGAGTGTAGGAGAGAAATGAAATTAATAAAACTGAAAGATGTTAGGCATAGAGGAAAAGAAGAGCTAGAAGGATGAGATGTCATAAACACCAAGATAAATTACCTTTTTTCTTTTCTTTTTATTTATTTATTTTATTATTATTATATATATATATATTTAATTTCATTTTATTTTTAAATTTTACATAATTGTATTAGTTTTGCCAAATATCAAAATGAATCCACCACAGGTATACATGTGTTCCCCATCCTGAACCCTCCTCCCTCCTCCCTCCCCATACCATCCCTCTGGGTCGTCCCAGTGCACCAGCCCCAAGCATCCAGCATCGTGCATCGAACCTGGACTGGCAACTCATTTCATACATGATATTTTACATGTTTCAATGCCATTCTCCCAAATCTTCCCACCCTCTCCCTCTCCCACAGAGTCCATAAGACTGTTCTATACATCAGTGTCTCTTTTGCTGTCTCGTACACAGGGTTATTGTTACCATCTTTCTAAATTCCATATATATGCGTTTACTTTACAATATTGTATTGGTTTTGCCATACATCAACATGCATCCACCAAGGGTGTACATGGGTGTTCCCCATCCTGAATCCCCCTCCCACCTCCCTCCCCATAATTTCTAAAAAATCAGTACATTTGAAATTTACCAAGAAATCAAGAATAGAAAAAATGGAAAAATCAGGTCACAGGACTTGGAGAGAAAAATCAGAGAGTGTAACTAAATCGATGAAGGCCAAAGAATTCTGTTTAATAACTGGGAAGCCTTTAAAAGTTTTTAAATGACAGGAAAAGGGCCATCAATAAAATTGTGTAATATATTGATTGAATATGTACTATGTGTCCTGAATAATTATAGTTGATGAGGAGCACAGTGGTGAGTAAGACAGGCACAGGAATTGCTCTAATGAAGTTTATACTCTAGTAGAGATAATCAGTACCTAATCAGGCAAATAAATATAATTTCATGTAGAAATAGGGGTCTCCCCTGGCGCCTCAGTGGAAAGAATCTGCCTGCAATATAGGAGAAAAAGGAGAGGCAGTTTCAATTCCTGTGTTGGGAAGATCCCCTGGTGTATGGCATGGCAACCCACCCCAGTATTCTTGCCTGGAAAATTCCATGGATAGAGGAGCCTGGCAGGTTACCATCCATGGGGTCAAAAAAGAGCTGGACACTACTGAAGTGACTGAGCATTCATGCACACACACAGGCAGAAATAAGAACATGGAAAAAGTATATTATTAGATGGGAATGGTATTTTTGATAATATAATAACAAAAAGTCTCATGAAGGAAATTATATAATTTTTTCAGCAAGTTTGTTGAATAGTGAATGAGGGAAAATATGTCATGAAATGAGATCAAGGTGGATAGGTAAAATTCACATTATGTGGGATCATGTGGACTTTGTAAACCATTTGGTCAGCCATTCTTTGGTTTTACATATACTAATAGTACAATATTTTTGTTTGCTTGTATTTAAAAGCTCACCTTTGCTATTTTACAGACCATTGTTTATGGGGTAGAAATGGAAATAGAGGCAGTTATTGGAATACAGTATGTGAAAGATGCTGTTGGCTTGAAATCAAGATTGCTGGGTACAACCTGTGAGATAGTATGCAATGACTCTGCTTAGATGGGCACAATAAGGGACAGAAATGGTGTGGACCTAACAGAAGCAGAATATATCAAGAAGAGGTGGCAAGAATACACAGAAGAACTATACAAAAAAGATCTTAATGACCCAGATAACTATGATGGTATGATCACTGACCTGGAGCCAGACATCCTGGTGTACAAAGTCAAGTGGGCTTTAGGAAGCATCACCATGAACAAAGTTAATGGAGGTGATGGAATTCCAGTTGAGCTATTTCAACTCCTAAAAGATGATGTAGTTAGAGTGCTGCCCTCAATATGCCAGCAAATTTGTAAAACTCAGCCATGGTCACCGGACTGGAAAAAGTCAGTTCTCATTCCAGTACCAGACTGGCAATGCCAAAGAATATACAAATGACTGCACAATTGTACTCATCTCACATACTATCAAAGTAATGCTCAAAATTCTCCAAGCGAGGCTTCAACAGTATATGAACCAAGAACTTCCAGACACTGAAGTTGAATTTGGAAAAGGCAGAGGAATCAGAGATCAAATTGCCAACATCCATTGGATCATTGAAAAAGCAAGATAATTCCAGAAAAAAAAAAATCTAATTCTGCTTTATTGACTATGCCAAAGCCTTTGACTGTGTGGATCACAGCAAACTGTGGAAAATTCTGAAAGAGATGGAAATACCAGACCACTTGATCTGCCTTTTGAGAAACCTGTATGTAGGTCAAGAAGCAACAGTTATTACTGACCATGGAACAACATACTGGTTCCAAATAGGAAAAGGAGTATATTAAGGCTGTGTATTGTCACCCTACTTATTTAACTTGTATGCAGAGTACATCATACGAAATACCAGGCTGGATGAAGCATAAGCTGGAATCAAGATTTCTGAGAGAAATATTAGTAACCTCAGATATACAAATGACACCACCCTTCTGGCAGAAAGTGAAGAGGAACTAAATAGCCTCTTGATGAAAGTGAAACATGAAAGTGAAAATGCTGGCTTACAACTTAATTTTCAAAAAACAAAGATCATGGCATCCGGTCCCATCACTTTATAGCAAATAGATAGGGGCAACAATGGAAACAGGGACACACTTTATTTTCTTGGGCTCCAAAATTACTGAAGATGGTGACTGCAGGCATGAGATTAAAAGACTCTTGCTCCTTGGAAGAAAAGCTATGACAAACTCAGAATATTAAAAACCAGAGACATTACTTTGCTGTTAAAGGTCCATCTAGTCAAAGCTATAGTTTTTCTAGTAGTCATATATGGATGTGAGCTGGACCATAAAGAAAGCTGAGCACCAAAGAACTGATGCTTTTGAACTGTTGTGTTGGAGAAGACTCTTGAGAGTCTGTTGGACTGCAAGGAGATCCAACCAGTTCATCCTAAAGGAAATCAGTCCTGAATATTCATTGGAAAGACTGATCCTGAAGCTGAAACTTCAATATTTCAGCCACCTGATGTGAAGAACTGACTCATAGGAAATGACTCTGATGCTGGGAAAGACTGATATCAGGAGGAAAAGGGAATGACAGAGGATGAGTTGATTTGATGGGATGAGTTTGAGCAAGCTCTGGGAGTTGGTGATAGACAGGGAATCAGGTGTGCTGCAGTCCATGGGGTCACAGAGAGTGGAACACAACTGAGCGACTGAACTGAACTGACTTTGGTTACACTTACACAGTTTAGAAGAGAAAAAAAAAAAAAAAAAACAATGGCCACATTCTCAATGGGGAGGCAGATTCAATATGGACCAGGTAGATTAATAGGATGTGAGAACGGAAATAAACAGAAGGACTGAAGATGATTTTAAGCCCTTGGCTTATGGTAGAATGGAGAGAATGATGTAGCTATTAGCTTAGGTTTGGCAAAACCTGGTTTGGTGAGGCTTGGTTTGAGCAGGAAATTGAAAGGTAGCATAATAGTATAAGTTAAGTTTGATATAGCTATTGAATGAATATTCAAGAGAAGATATCAGCTAAGAATATCACATGTGAATCTGAATCTCATAAGACCTATCAGTGTTCGAAATGTAAACATGGAGATAACCAACATATAAAAGCTATTTAATGCATAGGACAAGTACATATCATAGAAAGAAATTAGAAAATAGATAATTCAAGGGCTAAATTTTGGGACTCAGAGGTGAAATGAAAAGGAGAGTGCAAAGGTGTATCAGAAGCTAAGTAACAAAAGTATTTCAAAGACAGGAATCAGGCAGTTGCGTTAAGATGATAACTGAAAAGCAATCACCTGATTGAAGTTAATTAGGGCTTCCCTGGTGGCTCAGAGGTTACAGCATCTGCCTGCAATGCGGGAGACCAGGATTCGATCCCTGGGTTGGAAAGATTCCCTGGAGAAGGAAATGGCATCCCACTCCAGTACTCTTGCCTGGAGAATCCCATGGACAGAGGAGCCTGGTAGGCCTCAGTCCACAGGGTCACAAAGAGTCAGGACATGACTGAGCAACTTCACTTTCAGGGCTACAAAGAGACTTTAAGACACTGAGACAGCAAGTATGCACTTTTTTTTAAGGGGCTAAAAGAGGCAAAAGGAAGCATAAGAGAGAGGGGTATAATAATATTTCTAGAGATAGTTAATAGTATAACTTGCTTTTCAGTTCAGTTCAGTTCAGTTCAATCGCTCAGTCGTGTCCGACTCTTTGCGACCCCATGAATCACAGCATGCCAGGCCTCCTGTCCATCACCATATCCTGGAGTTGACTCAAACTCACGTCCATCATCGGT
Organism: Bubalus bubalis; assembly: GCF_019923935.1. Lineage (NCBI taxonomy): Eukaryota > Metazoa > Chordata > Mammalia > Artiodactyla > Bovidae > Bubalus > Bubalus bubalis. Next base: position 4,393,825 of record NC_059179.1, on the reverse strand, counting down.
AATGCCATCCACCCATCTCATCCTCTGTCGTCCCCTTTTCCTCCTGCCCTTAATCCCTCCCAGCATCAGAGTCTTTTCAAATGAGTCAACTCTTCGCATGAGGTGGCCAAAGTACTTGCTTTTAGGCCAGTGCAAATAATCCAATAGAATGAAAAATGGGTAGTACTGGAAAGCTATACCAGACCACCTGACCTGACTCTTGAGAAACCTATATGCAGGTCAGGAAGCAACAGTTAGAACTGAACATGGAACAACAGACAGCTTCTAAATAGGAAAAGGAGTATGTCAAGGCTGTATATTGTCACCCTGCTTATTTAACTTATATGCAGAGTACATCATGAGAAACACTGAGCTGAAAGAAGCACAAGCTGGAATCAAGATTGCCGGGAGAAATATCAATAACCTCAGATATGCAGATGACACCACCCTTATGGCAGAAAGTGAAGAGAAACTAAAAAGCCTCTTATGAAAGTGAAAGAGGAGAGAGGAAAAGTTGGCTTAAAGCTCAACATTCAGAAAACTAAGATCATGGCATCTGGTCCCATCATTTCATGGGAAATAGATGGGGAAACAGTGGAAACAGTGTCAGACTTTATTTTTTGAGCTCAAAAATCACTACAGATGGTGATTGCAGCCATGAAATTAAAAGACATTTACTCCTTGGAAGGAAAGTTATGGCCAACCTAGATAGCATATTGAAAAGCAGAGACATTACTTTGCCAACAAAGGTTCGTCTAGCCAAGGCTATGGTTTTTTCCAGTAGTCATGTATGGATGTGAGAGTTGGACTGTGAAGAAAGCTGAGAGCCAAAGAATTGATGCTTTTGAACTGTGGGTTGGAGAAAACTCTTGAGAGTGATCCAACCAATCCATCCTAAAGGAGATCAGTCCTGGGTGTTCATTGGAAGGACTGATGCTAAAGCTGAAACTCCAATACTTAGGCCACCTCATGCAAAGAGCTGACTCATTGGAAAAGACCCTGATGCTGGGAGAGATTGCGGGCAGTAGGAGAAGGGGATGACAGGGGATGAGATGGTTGGATGGCATCACTGGCTCGATGGACATGAGTTTGGGTAAACTCCAGAAGTTGGTGATGGACAGAGAGGCCTGGCATGCTGTGATTCATGGGGTCACAAAGAGTCAGACAAGGCTGAGTGACTGAACTGAACTGAAGAAATCATGACAGGAGAAAAGCATGTGAATGGGACACCTTGGGATGCAATGCATAAATGGAATGATGCCTGCCCTTAATGGTAGGATCAAAGAATGTTTCTTCTTCTGAAGAGAAGTCAAGGGATACTATAGTATAAATATTAAAGGAATTGTCATTCAATACTAGCAAAATAAAGTAGTTCCAATTTAATTATTTCCAAAGCCTTTGACTCTGTGGATCACAATAAACTGTGGACAATTCTGAAAGAGATGGGAATACCAGAACACCTGATCTGCCTCTTGAGAAATCTGTATGCAGGTCAGGAAGCAACTGTTAGAACTGGACATGGAACAACAGACTGGTTCCAAATAGGAAAAGGAGTTCGTCAAGGCTGTATATTGTCAACATGTTTATTTAACTTATATGCAAAGTACATCATGAGAAACTCTGGACTGGAAGAAACACAAGCTGGAATCAAGATTGCCGGGAGAAATATCAATAACCTCAGATATGCAGATGACACCATCCTTATGGCAGAAAGTGAAGAGGAACTCAAAAGCCTCTTGATGAAAGTGAAAGTGGCGAGTGAAAAAGTTGGCTTAAAGCTCAACATTCAGAAAATGAAGATCATGGCATCCGGTCCCACTACTTCATGGGAAATAGATGGGGAAATAGTGGAAACAGTGTCAGACTTTATTTTTCTGGACTCCAAAATCACTACAGATGGTGACTGCAGCCATGAAATTAAAAGACGCTTACTCCTTGGAAGGAAAGTTATGACCAACCTAGATAGCATATTCAAAAGCAGAGACATTACTTTGCCAACAAAGGTCCTTCTAGTCAAGGCTATGGTTTTTCCTGTGGTCATGTATGGATGTGAGAGTTGGACTGTGAAGAAGGCTGAGCACTGAAGAATTGATGCTTTTGAACTGTGGTGTTGGAGAAGACTCTTGAGAGTCTCTTGGACTGCAAGGAGATCCAACCAGTCCATTCTGAAGGAGATCAGCCCTGGGATTTCTTTGGAAGGAATGATGCTAAAGCTGAAACTCCAGTACTTTGGCCACCTCATGCGAAGAGTTGACTCATTGGAAAAGACTCTGATGCTGGGAGGGATTGGGGGCAGGAGTTTAAGGGGACAACAGAGGATGAGATGGCTGGATGGCATCACTGACTCGATGGACGTGATTCTCAGTGAACTCCGGGAGTTGGTGATGGACAGGGAGGCCTGGTGTGCTGCAATTCATGGTGTCGTAAAGAGTCGGACACAACCGAGCGACTGATCTGATCTGATCTGATCTGATTTTCTCACTGAATATGAAAAGGCAACAAAGAAGGGAATAAACAGGGAAGAGCAGAGGCTCAAATGTGACGAAAAAGATGCTGGTAAGAAAAGAAGGCATTGCCTAGTGGATATAGAAATTATTTCCATATTATTCTGGAGCAGAAATGAAATTGAACAATATGTTGACTAAAATAAAACAGATTTTTAACATATTAATAAATCGGTCAGACACACAAAATTTCATTTTTCTAATTCTAAAATTAATGTTTCTGTAGAGTTCAAGCATTAAGCCTTTTCATACAGTTTGAAAAAAAAAATTAGTTTTACTTGTAGTTGACTTCTCTAAAATATTCTTCATACCCATTTGGAAGGCAAACCTCTAGGTAATATTACAGTATGTTAAAGTCATTTAAATACAAATGACATATGCCATATTTGCATTTAACAATTTAATTCAGGTCCATCCTACCTTTAGGGCTTTTAAAATATTACAGAAAGGACAGATAAGCAAAATCTTTCAAAGTATTGGGCTCCAAGTCTCAAAATGTAAAGTGAAATGTAGAAAGACAAATGACTCTGCTTTGATCTCTGTAGGAATTTGGGGCTGAAATCCACATTTTAACTCATCTGTGAACTGTACCTTGTCTAATGAACAGATTTGTAGTAAAATCCTTTGGACTTTTTAGTTTATTTCCTCGATAGGAATGGCTCAGGGGTAACTTGATGGTCCACAAACACTAAAGATTAAATCTTTAGATGATTAAGAAACAAAAAGAACAATGAAATAGAATACCTGCCTATGCTATGTCTTTTATTCAACTAATCAAAATTCCTCAGGCTTTAATTAAGTAGCATGAGGCTGCCCAATTAATTCAACATATGCCATAATAAGGCTTTGCCAAATTCATGGTTATGACACATGAAATTCAACTGTAACAAATTGAAATGTCTTTTTCAATCTTTCTAATAATCCTACTGTTTTAATTCTAACCTTTCCCCATAATGATATCCTACTGAAGGGTGAAGTTATAGACATGGAGATAAATGACCGTAGTCCTGGGCAAAGTCTTCATGTGTCACCATTCTTGCACTGCTGTTGATGGGACGTTAAAAGGTCAATCTATCATGAAAATATTTGATATCCCAGCTTGATAACTGCTGCTGATATGCCTAAAATTATCATTATATTATGCAAACCTATGCTTTGGTAAGGTTTTTTCATTGCATTTGCAGACAGTCACTATTAAAATATTAGCATCTTCATCAGCAATATCACACTCCTCATGAATACACAAACAGATAATTAGCTAAGGTTGGAAGAAATAAGAGAGTGAGATTCAAGTTTGATCCTGAGATAATTATTACTAGAATGTTCTCCAAACAGCTACTTATAATTTCAAAATTTTAACAAGTTTAGAAACATCTGTCCTTGAAAGACTAAATCTGAGATGGATTACAAATTTTTGTCAATTATATTAAAAAAAATAAATACTAAACCGATATCCAAAAAGCATGTGCGTCCTATCTTACTACTTGATATATTTCTGTTTTCTGCTTGGAGTTGTAATTAATGGTCAATATTTGTTGCATTAGCAACCAAAGAAAATTTCATCTGCTAAAGTAAAAAATAAATGCAGACTGCTTATGTTTTCTGCATAGCCTCCTCAACAAATTCAATTTCATTATTGGGATAGATACATAGAAAGAGATTTAAGGTTTAAGATTTATATAATAATCCAAACTTCAAGCAATTCCTTAAAATTGCTAATATAGAAAGAAGAAATCTTCATGATTTGTCAAAATATTAGAAAATAATGTATTTCTACCCTGAAAAAACCTAGATATGAATTGCCTTATGCTATTTCCTGGCAACAAAGGTCACTCCTTAAATATTTCATCCTACCCAGGACTGATACACTGAAACCAAACTGAATAAAGAAGAAAACATTCATAAAAACCTAATGACTTTCCACTATAAATTCCATAAGCATATGACTATGTCTTTTTTGTTATTATATTTTCAATATTCATGATGGCAACTATAATTCACCATATCTGCTATACATTGTGAACAGTTCTTTCTTGAATATATGAATGAATGATGCCTTTGTTTTGCATTTAATCCTCACAATAAGTTTCTCTAGAATGGCAACTTTTATATCACTATAAAATCCTAGGTTGAGAAATGTTTAAAGTCCTTATCAAAGGTATAAAATTAGTAATTGGCAGGTACTCAATTCCAATCCAAATCCACTGTTTGCATTATGCTATAGCTACTTGTGATTCCTAAGTAACTAGAAACCTAAATCCTTATATTAACTGAGAACTTACCCTGTCCCAAGAACTCCTGTAAGGACTTTCCATGAATTGATGTATTCAGGTATTATTAAAACCTATACATTTACAATATTTTGAAACCATTTTAAAAATGATCAAGCAGAATCACATAGAAAACACATAAGTTGGAAAAAAAAGTATGCAGTTTTTCAGGATTCAAGCCTAGACAACATGACATCATCTATTGTCTTGTAAGCCCTACATCATACATCTACATGTCTAGTTGATAAATCAAGTCATTAAACAAACAATTGTTGAGTTAGAGGGACAGCATCACATTGTATTTACTCTTTAAAATTCGAGAGGAATTCCCTTTGGCAGGTGTGCAATTAAAGAAAGAAAAAAAGCAGATGGATGGACAAAAAAATTAAAGGATATGTTTCTACTAATCTGGAAAGTTACTTTCATTAGATTCAGGATTTTAGCTTTGTACACTGTCCTATAGAATGGGAAAGACTACAGACCTCTTCAAGAAAATTACAGATACCAGGGGAACATTTCATGCAAAGATAGGCACAATAAAGGACAGAAATGGTATTGACCTAAAAAGAAGCAGAGAATACTAAGACGAGGTGGCAAGAATACCCAGAAGAACTATACAAAAAAATTTTACTGACCCAGATAACCATGATGGTGAGATCACTCACCTAGAGCTAGATATCCTGGAATGTGAAGACAAGCAGGTCTTATGAAGCATCACTACAAACAAGGCTAGTGGAGGTGATGGAATTCCTGCTGAGCTATTTTGAATCCTAAAACATGGTGCTGTTAAGGTGCTGCACACAATATGCCAGCCAATTTGGAAAACTCAGAAATGGCCATAGGACTGGAAAAGGCCAGTTTTCATTCTAGTCCCAAAGAAAGGCAATGCCAAAGAATATTCAAACTACCTCACAATTGCACGATTTTCACATGCTAGCTCAAAATTCTCTAAGTGAGGCTTCAATAGTGCATGAACTGAGAACTTCCAGATATAAAAGCAAATTGAGAAAGTGCAGAGGAACCAGAGATCAAATTGCCAACATCATTGGATCATAGAAAAAGCAAGAGAGTTCCAGAAAAACATCTACTTCTCCTTCATTGACTATGTTAAGCCTTTGACTCTGTGGATCACAACAAACCGTGGAAAATTCTGAAAGAGATGGGAATACCAGAAAACCGTACCTGCCTCCTGAGAAACCTGCATGCAGGTGAAGACACGGCACTTAGAACCGGACATGGAACAACGGACTGGTTCCACATTGGGAAAGGAGTATGTCAAGGCTGTATACTGTCACCCTGCTTATTTAATTTCTATATGATACCACCCTTATGCCAGAAAGTAAAGAACTAAAGAGCCTCTTGATGAATGTGAAAGAGAAGAATGAAAAAGCTGGTTTATAACTCAACATTCAAAAAACTAAGGTCATGGACTCTGGTCCCATCACTTAATGGCAAATAGATGGGGAAACAATGGAAAGAGTGACAGACTTTATTTTCTTGGCTCTGAAATCACTGCAATTGATGACTGCAATCATGAAATTAAAAGTTATTTGCTCCTTGGAAGAAAAAAACTATGACAAACCAAGACAGAGTATTAAAAAGCAAAGATTTTGCCAATAAAGGTCCATACAGTCAAAGCTATGGTTTTTCCTGTAGTCATATATGGATGTGAGAATTGGGCCATAAAAAAAGTCTGAGCATTGAAAGACTGATGCTTTTGAACTGTGGTGTTGGAAGAGACTCTTGAGAGTCCCTTGGACTGCAAGGGGATCAAACCAGTCAATCCTAAAGGAAATCAATCCTGAATATTCTTTGGAAGGATTGATGCTGAAGCTGAAGCTTCAATACTTGACTACATGATGTGAAGAACTGACTCATTGGAAAAGACCCTGGTGCTGGGCAAGATTGAAAGCAGGAGGAGAAGGGGACAACAGAGAACAAGATGGTTGAATGGCATCACCGACTCAATGGACATGAGTTTTAGCAAGCTCTGGGAGATGGTGAAGGACAGGGAAGCCTGGCCTGCTGCAACCTTGGAGTCGCAAAGACTTAAAAAGTAGAGATCCCCCTGCCCTCTCTCATGCCTAGCCTCTCCCATTATCAGCATCCTCCCACCAGAATGGTGCATTTAATTGAACTACAAGGAAATTACTATCATTCAGATCCATACTTTACATTACGGTTTGCTCATAGCATTGTGCATTCTATTGACTTGGGAAAACATGACATATATCTACCATTATAGTATCATATAGAGCATTTTTATTGTCTTAAAAACCCTCTGCACTCTGCCTATTCATCCCTTCCTTCTTCTTAACTCCTAGCAACCACTGATCTTTTTGCAGTCTCTATAATTCTGCCATTACCAGAATGTCATAGAGTTGATGAATATTAGTCACTCAGTCATGTCTGACTCTTTGCAACCGTATAGACTGTAGCCCGCCAGGCTCCTCTGTCAATGGGATACTCCAGACAAGAACACTGGAGTGGGTTGCCATTTCCTTCTCCAGGGGATCTTCCGGACCCAGGAATTAAGCCCAGGTCTCCTGCATTGTAGGCAGATTCTTTACCATTTGAGCTAGCAGGGAAGTATATATAGTTGATATCATATAGTTGTACAGTCTTTTCAGATTGGTTTCTATCACTTAGTACTATGCATTTAAGGTTCCTCTGTGTCCTTTCATGCATGATAGCACATTTCTTTTAGGATTGAGAAATATTTCATTTTCTGAATGTACCATAGCTTATTGACCCAGTCACCTACTGAAGGACAACTTGGTTGCTTTCATGCTTGGGCAATTATTTATAAAGCCTGTCATGAACTCTACATAAAGGTTTTGGGGTGGATATGGGTTTCAACGACTTTGAAATCATTTCAAAGCATCATATGGCTAAAGTATGTTTAGTTTGTAAGAAACTTCCAAATTGTTTTCCAAAGAAACTATACCATCGTTCACTAAATAAGAGTTCCTGTCTGCACATTCTCATCATCATTTGGCAATCAATGTCCTTATTTATTTCAGTTCAGTTCAGTCGCTCAGTTGTGTCTGACTCTTTGCAACCCCATGAATTGTAGCAGGCCAGGCCTCCGTGTCCATCACCAACTCCTGGAGTTCACTCAGACTTACCTCCATCGAGTCAGTGATGCCATCCAGCCATCATTTTTTTTTTAATTTATTTTATTTTTAAACTTTACATAATTGTATTAGTTTTGCCAAATATCAAAATGAATCCGCCACAGGTATACATGTGTTCCCCACATCATTTTATTTATAAGTTTAAAGCGAGTGAATGATCTACTCAAGTTCTAACAGATATCATGTGGTAGAGCTTAATTCAAACTCAGTAATGTCCACATCTTTGCTCTCACCAACCCTGCACATGGACTTACACACACACACACACACACATGCATCAAGAAATAAAATTATTTTTATTTATTTTTAGCTGGAAGATAAGTACTTTCAATATTGTGGTGGCTTCTGCCATACAGCAACATGAATCAGTCATAAGGATACATATGTCTCCCTACTGAACCTTCTGTCGAAAACCTACACCACTCCCTCTAGGTTGCCACAGAGTATTAATATAATAGAGCAACTTCCCATTAGCTATCTATTTTACATATGGTAGTATAAATGTTTCAGTGCTACTCTCTCAATTCATCCCACTCTGTATTTACCCCTGTAAAACAGAGACTAATGTTATTATATGGATCCATTTTCCTAGTCTTCAAAGTATCTAATAAACTGATAGCTTAAGTGAACTATTAGGATTTTATGTAGTTTTAACACATATTTATAATCACATTATACTATATTATATAGTGCTGGTGAGGATTCTTGTATCAATAAACTCTCATATACTGGGGAATATAGCTTCCTTTCAAACACCAGGCATGGAAATACAGCTTCAATAGGGCCTTTTCTGTTTTTCTTAAAAAATATTTGGTATTATATATAAAAATAAAAATATAGCATAGACTTCCACTTTTTGTGACAATTCTGAAACACATACAAGAATATTTATTGCAGCATATATGCAGAAATTAAGCAAAAATATTCTTCAAGTAATAAACAGTAAAATAGACTAGAGACATATAGTTATGTATAAAATAAATTTACTTTCCAGTGGTTGTTTGAAAAAATAATCATAACTTTTCACTAATTTTAAAAATTCATTTTCACAGAAAATGCTCATCTAACTATTCCATTTAAGTAAAAAATAATGGTGAGGAAATTAATATATTATAATGGAGAGGAGATTATTACACATCAAGTTGTTAATAAAAGTCATTTTTAAGAAAATGAGTATGAGGGACTGCTAGCAAATTGGATATTCACATTTCATTGTATGAAATGTAGAAAAATCTACTTTTCTTCAACATTCTACAGTGAAAATATATCTATATTCTATTGTGCAAAATAAACAAAAAATATAAATTAAAAAAATACACATTAAGAGGTTTTGGTCTATCTATGACCTCAAGATTTTCAATTTGTAGCTCACTGGGATAGAATCTAATATGCATTTGGCATAGAATTTTCAGATTTAAACCTAGTGTCTCTACAATAGACTGACTTACTACTGTATTAAAAAATGTTCACAGTGCTAGTCATTAGGAAGAAAGAATCAATCACAGAAAATAAAGAAAAAATTTTAAAAATAATTTCCCAAATTAAATGTTCAGGTACCTTCGTGAATTAAATCATTGCTTTTTTCATGGAGGAAAGAAACAAAAATTATCCTCTGATGGTTAAAAAAGGGTATATACATTTATTATGGAAGGCTACTTTTCCTTTTAAGTGGAGGAATGTGTTGTTATAAAGAGGAAAAGACTATGAACAATGAACAAGAAAAAACAGAACGAACACTACAAAGGTGTTTTAGAATAATTCTGACATTTTGCTGTCAGTTGCTTTCACATTTAATTAAAAGGAAGACTAATGAACCACACAATTTTCATTTTATAGCTCCAGGCTCTTTCAAGCAAATATGGGGACAAGGGGAAGAAAATGGGTCCTTTGATTGTCAGGATCAGACAGGTTGAAATAGTGCTCATCCCATGCATTCATAAGCATAAGCGTTTTCCTGACTTCCCCACACTATAGAAATATGTCTGTCCCTGGGTACAGGTCTCTAACTTGAATTGTGCAGAGTTTATGCAAAGCTTAGATCTTCTTGTCTCCATGCAGCTTCTCAAAACTAATTTTTCTGAGATCTATGGAAGATCTGTTCCACAAAAAATACAAGTTTTCACTCATTAAATTTGCAAATATTAACCAAGTTATGTATATCAAAAATTTCTAAGAAGAAACATCAATAAGAACCTATTATTTCCACCAGAGCTCTTCTGACAATATGTGAAATTGATTCTACTTCATATAACTCATGAAATCTTATATGCAGTTCCACTCACAGAATTAAATTTAATCCCATGATGGGGTAATGGCATCCACTATCTGAAGAAATATCACTATATTCTTTGTCTACGTCATTCCTTCTGTAAGAGTAGTATATAAGAATGGTAGAGAACTTAGTAATTATCTTGAAGTTCATACCAGTTAGAGAACTAATTAAATGATTTTTCTGAATCTCTCAATCTGTTAGTGAAGATAAGAACAAATGGTAAAACTATCCAGAGAGGATTTTCTATAATGGTGGTTAAGTTGAACAACTTAAGAATTCTTATTCTGCCTCATGTTAACTCATTCCACCTCTCTGAGAATATTTTTACTTACACCTTGTTTTCAAATAAGATTTGAAATTAGTGGCTGTGACATATGGTCTTAGTTGCTCTATGGCGTGTGGAATCCTCCTGAACCAGGGATCAAACCCACATCCCCTACATTGGCAGGTGGATTTTTATTCACTGTACCACCAGAGAAGTCCTTGACTTTATTTCTGTGTATGGTGTGAGGGAGTATTCTAATTTCACTGATTACATGAGACTGGCCACCTTTCCCAACACCACATGCTGAACTCAAAATGGCTTAAAGACAAATGTAACATGACACCATAAAAATTCTAAAAGAGATCATAGACAAAACATTTGAGCAACATAAATCACTGCATCAGTGTTTTCGTAGGTCAGTCTCCCAAGGCAATAGAAATAAAAGCAAAAGTAAACAAATGGAATCTCATCAAACGTATCAAGTTTGGCACAGCAAAGGAAAGCAAGAACAAAATGAAAAGACAGCTTGCATACCAGAAGAAAATATTTGTAAATGATGTGAACAACAAGGGCTTGCTTGATTTCCAAAATATATGAACAGCTCATAGAATTCAATAATTTAAAGAAATCAAACAAAAAAAATGGACAGAAGACCTAAACAGACATTTCCTCAAAAAAGACTTCCAGATGGCCAACGGACCCACACAAAGAAGTTCATCATCGCTATTGTAAAACTAGAGTTACCATATGATCCAGCAATCCCATTTCTGAGCATATATCCACATAAAATTCTAATTCAAAAAGATGTGAGCACCCCAATGTTCACAGCAGCACTATTTACAATAGTCAAGACAAAGAAACAACCTAAATACCCAGCAATGAATGAATGGATAAAGAAGATGTGTTATATATCAACAGTGAAACACTACTCAACCATAAAAAAAAAATGAAATAATGCCATTTCCAACAACATGGGTGTAGCTAGAGACTATCATATGAACACGGATGTAACTAGAGACTATAACTGTGTGTAGTTCAATAAAACAAACATTACTGTGGATTCTTTGGTGCTTTTTGCATAAGATGCAAAGGTAAGTCAGAAACAGAAAGATGAGTACTATACCATATCACTTACATGGAATCTAAAATAAGACACAAATGAAACTATTTATGAAACAGAATTATTCTCACAGACATAAAAATGAGCTTATGGCTATAAAGGGGAAAGGGAGTGGGGAAGGGCTAAATTAGGAGTTTGAGATTAGCAAACTGATCACTACTAAATATAAAATAAATAAACATCAAGGTCCCACTGTATAGCACAGAGAAATATATTCAACATTCTGTAAATAGCCATAATGAAAAAGAATATGAAAAAGTGTGTGTATATATACATATCTATATATACATTCATGACTGAGTCATTTTGCTTTACACTAGAAAACAATAAAACATTGTAAATCAACTGTGTGTAGTTCAATAAAACAAACAAACGTTTCTGTGGATCTTTTGGTGCTTTTTGCATAAGATGCAGATAACTAAAGTATAATTTTTTGCTTTATTAAATTTACACCTTTTTTTTAATTTTACAGACCCTTAAGCTTCTCAAATATAGTATGAAAGAAGCATTTGTAACTTTTTTCTGAAAAGACATGTTTTCAATATTTCAACTTCCAACATGATGTTGTTGAAAGGTTTGTGTATGGGTTATCTATTCATAAATCCACTTGATGAATTAAAATACATATATATAGTATTGTATTTCCATTTTGCTATTATATGTTTAAATCATGTTCAGTTCAGTTGCTCAGTCATGTCCGACTCTTTGCAACCCCATGAACCTTTGCATGCCAGGCCTCCCTGTCTATCACCAACTCTTAGGGGTTTACCCAAACTCATGTCCATTGAGTCAGTGATGCCATCTAACCATCTCATCCTCTGTTGTCCCCTTCTCCTCCTGCCTACAATGTTTCCCAACATCAGAGTTTTTTTACAATGAGTCAGTTCTTTGCATCAGGTGGTCAAAATATTGGAGTTTCAGCTTGAACATCAGTCCTTCCAATGAGCATCTACGACTGATCTTCTTTAGGATGGACTGGTTGGATCTCCTTGCAGTCCAAGGGACTCTCAAGAGTCTTCTCCAACACCATAGTTCAAAAGCATCAATTCTTCTGCACTCAGCTTTCTTTATAGTCCAACTCTTACATCCATACAAAACTACTGGAAAAACCATAGCCTTGATTAGATGGACCTTTGTTGGCAAAGTAATGTCTCTGCTTTTGAATATGCTGTCTAGCGTGGTCATAACTTTCCTTCCAAGCAGTAAGCGTCTTTTAATTTCATGGCTACAGTCAACATCTGCAATGATTTTGCAGCCCCCAGAAAAATAAAGTCTGACACTGTTTCCCTATCTATTTGCCATGAAGTGATGGGACCGGATGCCATGATCTTCGTTTTCTGAATGTTGAGCTTTAAGCCAACTTTTCCACTCTCCTCTTTCACTTTCATCAAGGGGCTATTTAGTTCTTTTTCACTTTCTGCCATACGGGTGGTGTCATCTGTATATTTGAGGTTATTGATATTTCTCCTGGCAATCTTGTTTCCATCTTGTGCTTCCTCCAGCCCAGTGTTTCTCATGATGTACTCTGCATATAAGTTATATAAGCAGTGTGACAATATACGCCTTGACATACTCCTTTTCCTACATGGAAGCAGTTTCTAACTGCTGCTTTCTGACCTTCATACAGGTTTCTCAAGAGACAGGTCCCATGGCCTGGTATTCCCTTCTCTGAATGGGTACTTAATTGATAGAAAACATTTAAAAGCTTACTAAGTTTATAATACTTTCTTCTTCCTTTGTTTAATATAATATATTATGTCAATTAATTTTCTAATACTATGCCAGCCTTTTATTTTTAGAATACATTTTTATATATTCTGAATTGAATGTGTTTATATTTTGATGAGAAATTTTGCAAATGGGTCTAAAATTTCTAGATGCTTCCCAAACTTATAATCACTTGGAACAACTACTTTTTGACTTCTTTAATAATATTTACTGTAATTTTATTTCTATTTCACTAATTTCTTTATTATAGTTATTAGGCCCACATATTTTGCTTTTCTCAGCTGTTCTAAGTTTAAAAATTAGCTTATTAAATATCTGAGTTTGTTTTCACTTCTAGTCAAAGCTAGATTCTTAAGATTTTAAGATTACAAAATATCTATTTGCTTCCACTTCAGAGTCAAAGCTATGGTTTCTCCAGTAGTCAAGTATGCATGTGAGAGTTGGACCATAAAGAAAGTTGAAAGCTAAAGAACTGATGCTTTCAAACGGTGGTGCTGGAGAAGACTCTTGAGATTCCCTTGGACTGCAAGGAGATCCAACCAGTCCATCCTAAAAGACATCAGTCCTGACTATTCATTGGAAGGACTGATGCTGAAACTGAAACTCCAGTACTTTGGCCACCTGATGCAAAGAACTGACTCATTTGAAAAGACCCTGATGCTGGGAAAGATTGAAGGCAGGAAGAGAAGGGGACAAAAGACAATGAGATTGTTGGATGGCATCAGTGACTCAATGGACATGAGTTTGAGTAAGCTCCAGGAGATGGCAATGAAGAGGGAGGCCTGGAATGCTGCAGTCCATGGGATTGCAGAGTTGGATGGGACTGAACTGAAATGATGTATATTTTTCAGTTTTGAAGATATTCTATTTTGCCTCATAATTTTCTGACTATGCATTATTTACAGATGCAAACTTAAATAATCAAAATTTCAAATATTTTTCTTATCCTTCCTTGTAACTCAATATAGTCAGAGTGTGAAATCAGTTGAATATCAATCTTTGGCTATCAGTTGAGTCTAGGCTTATAACCCAATAAGGGATTGGATTTCCTAAATATCCTTTGATCATTTGAAAACTTTTGGAAAAGGCATATATAATAAAGTTTCCCACAAGTACTTCTTATATTACTTTAAATTTTTGCTTGATATTTTTGAGACTATGCTAATAGTGCATTATATTCATACAAATTCAGAATTGCCATATAAATGTTACAAATATAAATGATTTGTTGGGTGGACTTAAGTATGAAACTCCAATACTTTGGCCACCTCATGAGAAGAGTTGACTCATTGGAAAAGACTCTGATGCTGGGAGGGACTGGGGGCAGGAGGAGAAGGGGACGACAGAGGATGAGATGGCTGGATGGCATCACTGACTCGATGGACGTGAGTCTGGGTGAACTCCGGGTGTTGGTGATGGACAGGGAGGCCTGGCGTGCTGTGATTCATAGGGTCGCAAAGAGTCGGACACGACTGAGCTACTGAACTGAACAGAAGGATGTGTCTTTCAAATTTTCAGAAAAAAAAATTGGTATTTTAATATTGTCTCTTTCTCACATGATTTTGTGTAGTTTGACTGACAGACACCGTCTTGATCTAAGGTTGTCCATCAATGAGAAAGAGATCCAAAAACTCCAATATAAGTTTCTTTGCAACTCAGTGAGTCTTTATTCAAATAGGTTATAATCTGTGACTATAAAATACCTGAAACTAGCTGCATTAGAGCAATTCCTTTTAAACTAGCCCTGTGAATGTGGATCAGAACATGAATTTTTATCCACATTTTTCAGTTTGGCAGTTAGGTATTTTTCATACTAGGCACAATGATATTCTGGTAAATAGTTGCACATACCTCTTTTCTTCCTAGATATTCATTCATTGTGAAATATCTCACAGAGGGGGACCAAGAAGTGATAAAAGAACCTGTACAATACTGTGATAACTTGACTGGTTTTGTTGGAAGCATAAAAAGCTGGTACAGTGACAGATTGCTAAAAACAGTTAATGATATTAGGATTTCCCCCCCTCCCCAAGATGTGCTGCAATGTGGAGCTTATCACAGAGTATTTCTGAGATGGTTTTTTCTGCTTTACTCAAGAGTAATTATCTCCTGACTTCGATTCTGCCTATAAGCACCATCTCCACCATGCTGCTACCATTAACAGGCTAATTAGGAAGGCTATCATGATCTGAAAGTCTGCTAAGTGATGAGACTCTGCCTCATAAAACGTTCATTAGAGGACAATTTACCATTTTTTAAACAGAGAAAACATCTTCTCAAAATATGTCTCCTCTTATCTTCTTTGCCAACATCTCAGGTTTGTTTACTACTGCTACTCATTATTACAGCCATTAGGACTAGTTAAGCCTGGAATTGATCTCGTTCTAATATGATTTTTTTTAAGCATTAAATCAACATTCACAAAATTCCTTTGTGGTATTGTTTGAACAGAGGAGAAAGGAAACACCATAAACTGCCTGTCAATACACTCAGTGGATATGGGTAGAATTGTTAATATGCTGTTGAGATTGCTCTTAACAAGCATAGTTATCTATGGCTGTGTATAGTTTTGCTACTTCTTCACTAGATTGGGACAAAATACATTTATTTTTATGCCCTTTTTTTTGGGGGGGGGGCATGGAGAAGCCCACATCTCTGCATGAATATAAAAGCATATAAACAAATTCCCCTAGTTAAAAAATCTAAAGAAGCCCAAGTTGTGGCCAGAAAGTCTATAGTTATGTTATTGTTATGTTAATTAACAATTACCCTATTCTCTATTATCTTACTGTCTTTCATATCTGATCTTAACTTTCAATTTTAAGTGAGTCTGATGTATTCAAATATGACAGTGATCATTCTGCCCATATTAAGAATAGGATTACCTTCAATAAATAAAGAACTGAATATCAAGTAAGGTAACTAGTTTAGGCAGATCAAAGAGAATTTCTAAGTTGGATGTTTTCTTATTTGGAATATATATTTGCAAACTTTAAAATAACAATTACTAATAAACTGCCAAGACAAATTCGAAGTACTATTGAATCAGAGGGCTAGGATGTTTTGAGGGTTTAAGTTTCTCTCCTCTCTTTTACGTTAATGTGTCTCAGACCGGAACGAGCAATTCCTGTCAACCTGTGAAGTACTTGGAGTCTGAGCTCTCCTGAAAGTGCACAGAGCCTGAGGCAAGCCCATGCTCCAGAACAGGCTGCTTCAATTTTATACTCCATTTAACAGTACGTTTTTATGCTCAAACTTCATTTTAGTCTGCAGTGTTAAATTTCCAGCATCTACCTGATTAGGGCCATGGAGTTGCATGAAACAGTCACAAAAGACAGTTTGAGTAAATCTTGGCTTTGATGCTGAAGAGGGGCGAAAGCCCTTCTGTTTATAACTGAGAAGATCTTGAGTTTTAAAACTAAGGACCATGAAACTACACAAAAGGAGCCTTACTTCAAAAGGAGTTATAAAATATACCTTGAATATAGTGGGAATTTCAGAGCAGATGGTCCATAGATCATTTAATTGATATGCAATGCCAACAGGAGCTGTTGGGGGAAATATATATATATATATATATATATATATATATATATATATATATATGGAAGATGTGCAGGGACATTGTATAAATATTTAAATTCAGGGAAGTGTAGCAAAGATAAGAACTGACTACTTCTTTTAGGTTCTGAGAGATAAATGTGGAAGTCTTGTATTAGATTTCCTTTGGAATGGATTTTTAGATACTGGCTTAGTTTTTTCAGGATTGTTTACATGCCTTATTATAAGGCTGATATCATTCACAACTTGTGCAGTTACACAGGGTCCATACTTAAAGAGCCCCATGCTTAGTTTAATATTCTGCTGTGGTCTTCCTTTAAAAGTTTTGATCAAGAGTTCCCAGACTGTCACTTCTGTACTGGGTACCCCAAATTATTTAAAAAGCTTTGCTTCTTCCTGGATACATTTTTTTAAAAAATAAAACAATATATAAAACATCATCAAGGTGAGGCATCGTTTCACCTAAATTGTTGGTTGACAAACAAATGAAAGGAGTTAAGGTCAGAACCTTTGAGTAACCATGCCGTGAATCTCAAGGTATTTGAGGCTATCAAAACAAAGTAGCATGCAGGTACTTTTTAAAATTTATAACCACAGTTTTTGTTTTCTATAATAAACCCACAATCGGGTTAGAGAAGATAACATTATCTGTTGTTAGGTGCTTTTAAGATTGTGCCTTCTAAAAATACTAAGCACAATAGATATACACTGGCATATTGTGGTTCCACAAAACATGACCAAGACATCTTATTGCCAGGCATTTGTTTTCCCAAAGCAAAGACAGCAAATAGAATCTCTTTGCTATTAAGTCAAGCAAAATGAATAGAACAGAGGTAGTCCACTTGACAACAATTTTGAGGTTTCTTGATGCGGGTAGATCCTTTTCAATCTCATGTATATATCAGCATCTCTCAAATGTGTTGATAAACACCGAGGCTAGGAGGTGTGCAAAAAAGATAGAATTTGTCAATTCTTCATGGGCCACACTGATTGAATATATTAAAAAGGGAGATGTTGATTATTCTCCCTTATAATGATAAAGATGTTCTACTTTTAATTAAATATGATTCTTAAGTAGATAGAGTCTAGTAAGCCTGATTCACCTAGAGGAACTAAAACTAAGATTTATTTTATCATCCCCTGGTTAAATTCACATTTATAAATTGTCCTTTTCATGACCACCTCAGGGTTCTGCTTCAATTCAATATTAAACCATGTACCATCAAATATTAATGAGAAAAGTCAGAGCCATTTATTTTTTATGCTGAAATGTAGCCAATTCTTCCAGAGAGATAATACAATTATAGAACTAATTTTGAAGTGCATAATGGATTTTTAAAAGTTAACTTATCCATAATAGACTGCAGCCAGATGTTAAGTAAGATACTGGGTGAGGGAAGACCCTGAGAGTGTAGCATATTAACTATTTAGCACAATAAAACCTGAACTGGCATAATCGTACGGAACTACTAAATACATAGTAAATATTTTCTCCAACATTTTAGTTTTTTTCCCAACGTCTTCAACAAAGTCTCCTCTTTTAGATAAGAAGTGCTTCATAAATTTAGAGGCTATATTTAGTGAGGGTCATGGTAGGATGGAATAGCATCAACAGAAGAGAAGACCTTAACACACCACATGTCTCTCTGTTCAAGTCTTCCGCCTACTCCACTCTATTCACTTCCCATTATTCCATCGTAAGAATGCTTCCTAAGCTCTTTAATGATATCTATATTGTTCAATTTAATGCTTTTTTTTCTATCTTACCACTCCTTAGCAATGCATTTCTGACAATACTTTTCCCCATGTTACCTTCTCAGACACTACAGTCTTTTCCTTCTTGTCATTTCTCTGATCCTCACTATTCATTTTCTTCTGAAAGTTCATCATATGCTTTTTATTAAGTAAAATATTATTTCTGGTCTTGCTTTACTTTGTTCTCAGGAAATCTCCTCTGTGCCCAGAACTTCAGGTGGCATGACATTGGCTCACACATGTGGTCTCTACATTACTCAACATCTTGGTGGATCAACGACACTGATTTAACCAGCTTCTTGAAGTACAGATTTTTCAAAGACAATGAAAACATACATGAAACAAAATTATAATCATTTCTCCACTCACTATTAAACACACACACATAAAATAAAATATCTTGCTCTAGAATTTTCTCTTTCAACCAATGCCATAACTATGTATTCAATTAAACATACTCAAAATTTTAGATTCATTTCTAAGCTTTTCTCTCTTGTACTTGCCATTTCTAAAACTTTACCAATACAGCTTTGCTTCCTAAATATTTATAAAAATTATTCACTTATCTCTAGCTCAGAAATAAACATTCTAGTCCAAATAGTCATCATTTCTCACCTGGACTAATGGAATAGCTCTATAAAAAAATATGTTTATAATTGACTTTTACTGATCCTATTCTCTAATCTATAGGAAGAGACATAATTTAAAAGTTAAAATTCAATAATTAAATTCCCCTATTTAAATTCTCAGTAGCTACCCCATTACTCTGGGGTCAAGACCAAGATCCTTGACATGATTACCAATGAGGCTCTGCACCTTATTTTCTTATCTTCAGCCATGCTGCCTATTTTCAGAGCCATTTAAATACCAGAGTTCCTACATTTTGAGGCTTTCCACATGCTCTTTCTGTGCCATACATGCCCTGCCTCCCATCTCTGTTTTTAACCTAACTTCCTCTTAATCTCCACATCTCAACTCAAAAGCCAGTCTTTCATTAAAGACTTTCCTTCCACATTTGCTATACTCCTGACTAGATTAAGTCCAGCTATTTTACACTGTGGTTGCACTCATCGATTTTTAATGATTTTCTGATATTTACCTACTGACCTATTTTAGTATACCAGTTCCCTGAGTGTAAATCCTATAATCTTGAATACAAAGACTATTCAATAGCCGAATACACCAAAACTTATTTGCAAGAATAAACTAACTGGTTCATTTCCTAGTGTATTTATTTTTAAATTTTAAATTAATTTAATTGAAGGATAATTACTTTACAGTATTGTGATGGTTTTTGCCATACATTAACATGATTTCGTCATAGGTATAAATGTGGCCCCATCCTGAACCCCTTCCCACCTTCCTCTCCACCCTATCTCTAGGTTGTCCCAGAGCACTGACTTTGGGTGCTGTGCTTCATGCATCGAACTCACACTTGTCAACTATCTTACTTACGGTAATGTATATGTTTCAATGCTATTCTCCCAAATCATCCCACCCTCTCCTCCCACTGAGCCCAAAAGTCCATTATGTGTGTGTCTCCTTTGCTGCTTGTATGTAGGATCATTGGTACAATCTTTCTAAATTTCATATATATGTGTTAGTATACAGTATTTGTCTTGCTCTTTCTGACTTACATCATTCTGTAAAATAGGCTCTAGGTTCATCTACTGCATTAGCACTGACTCAACAGTTGTCCCTTTTATACCTGAGTCATTCATTGCATATATATACCATTACTTCCTTATCCAGTCATCTCCTGATGGACATCTAGGTTGCTTTCATGACCTACCTAGCCATTGTAAACAGTGCTACAATGAACATTGGGGTACATGTGTCTCTTTCAATTCTGGTTTTCTCGGGGTAAATGCCCAGCAGTGGGATTGCTGTGTCATATGACAGTTCTATTCCCAGCTTTTTAAGGAATCTCCACGCTGGTCTCCACAGTGGCTGTGCCAGTTTGCATTCCCACCAACAACATAAAGGTTTAAAGGCAATTTACCCAAACCATTGAGAAACATTTCAGAAAGCTAAATCAAGAACTCTAGATAGTTTCAACAATAGATCAGGCTTCTTTCCTTTCTGTTTCTCTTCCTTCTTTTTCTTCCATATCTCATCCATTTCTGCCTGCCTGTTCTTGTTTTTTTTTTTTTTTTCCAGTCACAATTGAGTACTTAGAATGGAGTTTTGTGCATTTTAGATGCTCAATAAAATTTGTTGAATTAATGAATCAGAATATCCAAAATGTGCAAATCAAAATCAAGCCTTATATAAGAAATGACTTTGAATATTTTTAAAAGTAAACTAAATCTTGACTTTGATGCCATCTCCATGGAGTTCTCTTCTGAAACCCAGAGACATAGCAGTGGATGCACTTGTCATCAGAAAAGCCCACACAACTCGCTCACAATACTGAATGTTCTCTATAGTTTTCTAATCAAAACGTTTGGTTTTTTTATGAGTAATGTGTACTTTTGAACTTATAGAGAGCTTGCTCAGGGCACTATTGAGGTTAAAGGGCTTAAGAGATTGCTTTCAACCATTCCTAGGGGGCAGTTAACAAAGTCAGCTACCCCAGTAACTCAGGATGGACTACAGACTGACAGCACACTCAATTTCCCTTTGCTCTCAACTACACTGAGAGCAGATTCTCAACAGGAAATAAAGATAACTTTCATGGTAAGAAGCCATTCCCCTGTTTTCTCAAATATATTTTTAAAAATGAGGGAGTTTATCACTCAGAATCTGTGCAGGTTTCCTCAAAAGAGTGAGTTACAGTCATACAGAGAGAGTTTATGCAGAAACTCTAATATAAAATGATTCTACAACCCTGACCCCTGCACTTGTCTCCCACTTTTTTTTCCACTGTTTCTCACTGGAAATATTGATAATTGACTTCAACCTGTCAGCTCATCTGCTTTTATCATGACAAAAAATTTAAGGCATATCTCCTGTACTATTCCAGCATTTTAATTCCCGACCTGTCTTTAGATCTGAGCCTTCAATATTTCTATTTTTTCATGCCACATGTAATTAGACTGCTATTTGGCCAGGGAAGCACTACAGACAATTATCATGGGGCAGCTACAACAGCATCAAAATGAATGCCAAAGCCAAGGTCTCAGTGCAGTCCTTTGGAGACACTGTTTGGTTCATGTGATGCTAATTTTTGGCTTCTTCTAAATGCTCATTGAAAACAGAGTTTAGATAAAGAGAAGAAATGGTCAACAGATGGTATAAACAGCAGGAAGATCCTAGATTTGGAGGGAAAAAAAAATGAAGAAAGTGTGATCCCTCAAATTCTAATACAGAGTAAATTAAATGTTAACTAGAGTTCAAAAGTTATCTTAATCTCTCCAAATATACTGAGCTTCCAATGTACATTTTCTACAATTCTCTTGTATTCTAGATAGAAATTTACAGTGGTTTTATATATATGTCAAAAATTCAATTCTCTCCTATCACCAGAGATAAAAAAGCTAATCCTTTGGTATATATTTAAATAGTGCATAAAATATATGTTACTATGACTGTACACTACAAACTGTCTTTTTAGCATGCATTTTTAAGGAAGAACCATGATCATGCTTTATATTAATGAGTATTATTTCACAACATCATTTGCAAGGGATAATGGCATTTAACTTAAAATGTACCTTTAAAGTTAATTCACCTTTTTTGAACCATAGAATTTTCAGTTTCTTCTTTTTTACATTATATAGACCCCTTGGGTTAAATCTTTGTTTCTATTCAATATTATTTTCTTTGGATAAATTCCTATAGCAAATATGCCTGGGTAAAATGAGGTAGAACATCAAGCACATCAGATCAGATCAGATCAGTCGCTCAGTCGTGTCTGACTCTTTCTTAATAATTTTAAATAAGCCAATAAACAATTGTGAGAGCTGACACCTCCTTGGATATTATTCACTCTCTAAAGAACTAAAAGGTACTAAGAAGGAGAAGGCAATGGCACCCCACTCCAGTACTCTTGCCTGGAAAATCCCATGGATGGAGGAGCCTGGTGGGCTGTAGTCTATGCGGTTGCTAAGAGTCGGACACGACTGAGCGACTTCACTTTCACTTTTCACTTTCAGGCATTGGATAAGGAAATGGCAACCCACTCCAGTGTTCTTGCCTGGAGAATCCCAGGGACAGGGGAGCCTGGTGGGCTACCGTCTATGGGGTCGCACAGAGTCGGACACGACTGAAGCGACTTGGCAGCAGCAGCAGCTGCAGCAAGAAGTAGACAATGGGAACATTTCAGAATGTCAGACCACAGTTGGCAGGCTATTTTTTTTTTTTATATATACCGTTTTTGAAAAACCTAGATGTGCCTAGCAGCTTGTCTTAATAAAACTGCTTTACTGAAGTATATCTTGGTATTTAACTCAAAGTGGAATACAGGTACACTTATGAGGAAGGATGTTCTTTCTTTTATTCATTTTTTTCATGCACAATGCAAAAATTTAAACTGTGAGGATTAATTCTGAAATGTTATAGAATGGAAACTTTATGATTTACATGGCAGTGACCAAATAATAAACTCTCATATAACATCTATTGATAAATCTTTTGTTTCCATTAGAATTATCCAAACCATAAAGTAAGAGCTATATTTTGAAGCTTCACTGGTGGGCTAATATTATGCTACAGTTATTTCTCTCATAGAAAATTACTACATTAAAACAATACTCTGTGATAATTAGTTTCCAAAACAGCACACTCTCTAGCTTGTTTTAGCTAATCACTAAGTCATGCAAATGTTATTATTGTCAGCCCTCTTACTAAATACTTGAATATTAGAATCTTTGAAAATGATGTTATTTATATATGTCATTATATAAATTCATTGTAATACATAATATAACTTTATAATGGAAAACACCATCAGATTTGGTTATGTCTGTAGCAGTGGTCTGTGAGTTTCTTTGCTTAATGTTTTCATTCATTCAACAAATTTTCATTGAATACCACCTAAATGGTCATGGCTCTATGCACTAAGAATGCAACAATGAATAAAAAAGATAAAACCCCAAACTCACTGTTCACTAGACGTTCTCTGTGGCCTACACTGATACCAAAATGAGTTTCTAATTTGCCCCCACTGAATTGAATTTATCTATTTGCAACCTGTCTATATTTTGTATAATCATTTTCTATATTGAGACCTCAGGCTTTTCCCAGTTCTAAATGCTCATGATGAAGGATATTTCCCTTAGCATCTTTACACTTTTCTTAAGTTTTATTACATACTTCTTCCCTTGCATTTGTATGAACCAAGTACTGATTTAATGGACTTGCTATTTTAGGATCCATTTATTAAACCTTCAATTTTCTTTTAAAGTCTCATATCAGTTCCATGATTTAAAACTAGCACATCATTACACCTCTATTGTTTTTTGCCTAAAATAGGGCATTATTTTATATTTAGAACTCAAAAGTGTTCTTCATTAATACAGATGTCTGGTACTAATACATAAGACCTATTGATTAGAATATGTTAACATTCACACACATAAAAAGAACAGCAATTTTCAGTTGTCACACATAGTATTGAGAAGGGGGTTCTACTCAAAAGTGTTCCAAGTTTAAGATTTGACGAGGCTGTGATCATTTTGCTTAAAAGTCAACCAATTCACAACACAAATTTTATTATGGATTGAGTTATAACCACATCCTATAACACTTTCTATCATTATTCTTATTAAACGCTAAATGTCTGATTAATGAATGAACCACTAACAGTGGTTGGCAACTTTGCTGATACTGTCATGTAATGACTCAAAATCAATGATCCGCAAACTGTTGTCCTTGGAAAACTACCTTAGTCAAGCTAACTTTCCTGTTTAACCATCACCGAAAATAAAGGAGATCATTTTGGCAAATGGGTGGACAACAGGGACTCCTTCAGTTGGCTTCAGAATAAGCTAAGATAGTGATCCTAAACATGGAACACCATGCCAGAAGCTGCTCTGTGACTAGGTCAAAATGGCAAACATAGTTCCACTACATATAACTCAGCTTAGTTACTCTGTTCCTGTGTATTTTGTTCTTTTTCTTTTTTTGAGGGGTGAATTGGTGAAGGGAAAATATACTGTAAGGGAAAATTAAGAAATTGAGGCGAGAAAATTAATTGTGCCACAGTATTTCCCTCGGTAAAACGGGGATGATAGCAATACATATCTCATAGGCTTGATCTGAAGATTAAGTTAATTTATATTTATCAAGCTCTTAGACCAATGCCTGACATATAATAGGTCCTACATATGCAATTTATTATATTTAGTATGCATTCAGTTTATTATCAGATAGATAAATAAATGTATGTATTTATTATATTTATTATGTATTAATTTTATTATTGGATAGATGAATAAATGCATATATTTATTATCTATTCGATGTATTAGATAGATTAATAAATACATATACAAATAAAATATTCTTCTGTTTAGAATATTCCGTTTCTCACTTTGTAAAGTGCTATTGAATATATATCTTCTGTTTTTATATCTCAATGTGCAGAGTATCTGGCAATACAAGCTTATCTGAAAAAAGGAAGCTCAAAACAACGCTTGAAAGCGTAAGTTTGCCTAAAATCAAGAGCAAATGTCCATGTTCAAAATGAATATTGTAGAAAGTAAGCTTTTTGGTTTTGACCATATTTCTCAGCCAATCAAAGTCGTATCAATGAAAGTAAACCCATATCTAGCCCACAAGAATAAACCCAAAGACTCAGAAAGAAAAAAAAAAGCATAAAGAAAACCAAATGGAAGAGACAGGCAAGCTAAAAAGAGGAAACCATTACTCCAGGACTTCTCACCATGACATCTTATGGGCCTCTAACATTCCGTGCATGTTATTACATGAGTCAAAATTTTTTCTAAACTTATACGCAAGCTAAATTAATGTATCCACCTGAAAACTGATGAATAAATTAATAGATATTTACATTAATTTTAGAGATGCTACATATGCATATGTACACACATCCAAACATCAGTTCATAGGCAAATGAATAAAGAAAATGTGTATCCATACACACATAAAATATTACTCAACTATAAAAAAGAAGGAAATTTTGCCATTTGACAACAGGGATAAAACAGCAGGATATTACGCTAAGTGAAATAAGCCAGGGAGAAAAAGAAAGGACAAATACTACAGGTTCTCATGTGTGGAAGCTAAAAAAATTGAATGCCCAAAAGCAGAATTTAAAATGAAGATTGCTAAGGGCTGAAGGACTGGGGGAAATAAGGAGATGTTGGACAAAAGGTACAAACTTTCAGGTATAAGATGAATGAGTTCTTTGAGATTTATGTACAACATGGTGACTATAGTTAATGATGCTATCTTGTATACTTGAAATTTGTTAATAGGGTAAATCACACACATAAGCAAAAAGTAACTATATGAGGTAATTGATCTATTACTTAGCTCACCTGTGGTAATCATTCCGCAGTGTATATGCATATCAAATCACCATGTACATTTTAAAAATGTCCTTGTCATTTATACCTCAATAAGCTTGGGGCAGGGAGAGCAGGAAACAGAAAGAAAGTGAAAATTCTGGCTGAGAAGTGAAGACGAATCAGGGAGAATAACTCACTATTATGGAAAACACTTTCTGTTCATGAGTCAGTAATACCTTCCTTACATAATAGTGACACTTTATTGCTCGATGTTCTGCTCATTATGTCCCATTCATAACAATCTGTTACTGAATCTCTGTGGTCATGCTTTGAAATATGTCTGTAGTTCATAATAAGCCTCTGAACATACTGAAGGCAGTTACATAAGTACTTTAACTCAGCAACAGCTTACTTTAAGATGTGATGTGTATTCTGGACCATGGTTGATGACACTTATGCTTGTCAAGATGCTTGAAAATTTTCTGAAATAAAAATAGCTTAGAGCTTTAAGTGGCAGACACAACACATCAAGATGACTTTTCTTCTGTATTACATACAATGTTTTTATGGTCTTGTTAAAAAGTAAAGTGTCACTTTTCTTACACTGTTTTTATTAAATATTAATATCAAATATTTCCCCTTTTTTAAATAATGCTTTCTCTCAAAGATTATATTTTGTATTGGCTGCTTTAAGGACTGAAGATGTTATAAAACCCTTCTCTCTGATAACATTCATTAGATAAATATGAGAATGATTTTTTTATCAACACAATATAAGAAAAAAAATTTTAACTTCCAATATACAAGTCTTTTATACGTGTACAAAAATCTAGTCTTAATTATCCTTTCTCCTTTTAGTTTTACTTCCTACTTCCCTCAATCTCTAAAACTATTTTAAATTTAAATATACATCAAAGGCAAAGCTGGTTTAAAACTATAGCTAGAGTATTAACCTTCACATAGCACAGCAAACATTCCTTTTCCATGCTTTCAGCATTATACACTTCTGCGAACCCAAGAACACAAAGTCAGACTCAGACCAAGGATTTCTTTCAATGTATGTTTATATCATATTAATACAAAAGCCTAATTTATCCCCACCACCATCCCCTTTACCCTTTGGTAATCATAAGTTTGTTTTCCAGGTCTATGAGTTTCTTTCTGTTTATATTTCATATTTGTATGTAATGATTTTACTTTTTAAAAAGATTTATACAAATACTATGTTTTCAACAAATATTAAGTAACTACTACATACCACGCATTATATCAGGAATTTGACACATGAGTAAAATGAAAAAAAAAAAATTCTGCCTCATAATGTACATACATTTCAATGGGGGATGGGATAGGGCATTGACTAGCAAACAATAAGCATAATAAATAAGAATATAATATGTTAGAAAAATGCCCTATAGAAACAAAAATCAAAAGAGAAATTGGAAGTGATGAGCTGCAGATGGATGATTGCAAATTTAAATAGGGTGATCATTGAGCAACTCATTCCATGGTTATAAAGACTGTTCAAAATTTAAAATCCTTATGTTACACACATTCTGAAATTTTCATCTATTTTTAGTGAATTTAATATTGAAATGTGTTTTTCTTAATGTCCCAATTAAGTTTATAGAATCATATCTTTGATTGTAGTTTTCTCTATATTGCATTGTTTTTATTTCTAATTAAGTTAATCTCTTCCACAAATTTGCAAATTGCACAGGCAGGAGATGCCTTAATATACATTTGTGTAAATAAAGCTCTTTTAAAAATTTGGAAATACATTGAATAATAATTTAAATGTGTAATATTATCTTTGGAAACTCAGTTAGCATGGCTTTAAATGATTTAGAAAGTTATTAACCTATATGTGTGAGTGATGTCAACATACCAAGCTAAAAAAATGAATTCTAAGGCAGATGCCCAACTGAACCAAAACCAGCCAATCTGAGTTCCAATATTGTAACTGTACAATCACCAGGTTCCATGACACAAACAAAAGAGGCAATCTAAAATAAAGTCAGAAAATCATAAAGACTACAACATATGCCCAAACACTATTCAGGTCTTTTGTTTTGTAGAAAAATTAAAGAGTTTAGTTTAGAAAAGAATGGAATTGAATATGGCATAGAGCATGACTAGAAAACATAAATACATTAACTAAGTGGACAGATTAATTTATGCAATTATCTAACTTCCAATGGGTCCCCATCCACAGCAACTACAGATGTTAAATCTCCAAGCAAGAGGCTAAAGGATTCTGTCCTGGGGAACCTGCCTGGTCTATTGGAAAAGTCCTCCAAAATACTAACATTTGGAGTATTCCAAAGAATTGAATGAGTTTGCTCTTTTTTTTGCTCTAAAACCCATCAGTCCCAAGCATTGCTCTTCCACACAGAACTTCCCAGCAGATTTTAATGTTTTACTTTTAAGAAAGGATGTCCAGGAATCACCAGAATTGAGGAAATTCTCAAGAGTAAAAGAAAGAACCCAAAACACATACAGGAGAGAAAGGAGGAAATATGACAAAGTAGATTTAAGTCCCCTCCATTATATACTAAAGATTAAATTATTTTCTTTATTCTCAGAAATTTGGAATCAAATTTAATACATAGTACTCACTCAGTAAATTTTTGTGGGACAGAAACATAATTCTTTATATTTATAATAAATATAATTTTATTATAATAAATTTGAGTGCACACATTAAATATGTATATATTTATGTGTGTGTGTATATATATATATATATATATATATACACATCTACATACATACATATATGCATCTACATTTTAATACTGATATATTAGGTGGGCCAAGAACTTTGATGAGTTTTTCCACAAAATGTTATGGAAAAACTTGAATAAACTTTTTGGCTAGTGGTCATGTATGGATGTGAGAGTTGGACTGTGAAGAAGGCTGAGTGCCGAAGAATTGATGCTTTTGAACTGTGGTATTGGAGAAGACTCTTGAGAGTCCCTTGGACTGCAAGGAGATCCAACCAGTCCATTCTGAAGGAGATCAGCCCTGGGATTTCTTTAGAAGGAATGATGCTAAAGCTGAAACTCCAGTACTTTGGCCACCTCATGCGAAGAATTGACTCATTGGAAAAGACTCTGATGCTGGGAGGGACTGGGGGCAGGAGGAGAAGGGGACAACAAGGGATGAGATGGCTGGATGGCATCACTGACTTGATGGACGTGAGTCTGGGTGAACTCCGGGAGTTGGTGATGGTCAGGGAGGCCTGGCGTGCTGTGATTCATGGGGTCGCAAAGAGTCGGACATGACTGAGCGACTAAACTGAACTGAACTGAATATAAAATATTGTATACAGTATACTAACGCATATATATGGAATTTAGAAAAATGGTAACAATAACCCTGTATACGAGATAGCAAAAGAGACACTGTTGTATAGAACAGACTTTTGGACTCTGTGGGAGAGGGAGAGGGTGGGATGATTTGGGAGAATGGCATTGAAACATGTATAATATCATATATGAAACGAGTCTCCAGTCCAGGTTCGATGCATGATACTGGATGCTTGGGGCTGGTGCACTGGGATGACCCAGAGGGATGGTATGGGGAGGGAGGAGGGAGGAGGGTTCAGGATGGGGAACACATGTATACCTGTGGCGGATTCATTTTGATATATGGCAAAACCAGTACAATGTTGTAAAGTTAAAAAATAAAATTAAATTAAAAAAAATATTGTATACCAGTATAGAAATGTATGTTTGTATTATTCTTTTTATATAATAATTTAAATTAGAACAAATATGCTTTTTGAGAAAATGCACATGTGCTCAATAAGAAATAATAGCTGATAATTATTAAGGTTCACAAAATGATGGATATAGTTTGATATTCTTCATACAAATCAAATCACACAATCATTAGATCATTTTCAAACTGACAGAGAGAGAGTTAAGTGATTTATCCATATACAGAGAGTAGGACATGATGGAGCCAGTATTTAAATTTCAGGATTTCTAACAAAGCAGAAAAATAAAAGGAAAATAATAAGAAAACTGTTCTGAGAACTTCCTGGGTTCATTTTTAAAGATTATAAGTACAGGGTCTTATAATATATATAAGTACAGGCCCTCCTCCAAGGGATCTTCCAAACTCAGGGATAAAATTCACATCTCCTACATTGGCAGGTGGAATCTTCCCTGATGAGCCACCAGGGAAGCCCATGACTTCACTGTATTTCTGATCTAAAATTTGGCTTTAATTTAGTTGATTAAAAGAATAATCTATGTTCAGTCCTGCATTAGTCCTTGTTATGATTTCTCCCTGACTCTACAAAAGATAGCACCTCCTTCTTGGTGAGTTGAGACGTGCTGTAACCCTCTCACCTCAGGAGTAATAGAAATAAGATGGAAACTCTCAACTGGCTAGCTGATCATTAAAATGATAGTTTAAAGCACAGAAAAGTCATTGTGTTATGCCTCTCTTAATTAAAGGTGTTACTTATCAAACCTTAGATAAGTGATGCTATGCTATTACTTCCCTTGCAAATTAAAGAAAACTCAGGGTCTACTTATGACACTACCTCCATAAATTAGATGAGTAAGAAAATTATGTCCTAAATGCACAGCAAAGGTTGAACTCTTCCTGCCTAGCAAGACAACGAATAAACACTTAATTAGGGAAGGTCTGAAATCAGAGAAAAGAGATAAGAAGGCTTTCTTACAAGAACAATGCAAAGAAATAGAGGAAAACAACAGAATGGGAAAGACTAGAGATCTCTTTAAGAAAATTGGAG
The DNA here is from genome assembly GCF_019923935.1 of Bubalus bubalis. Lineage (NCBI taxonomy): Eukaryota > Metazoa > Chordata > Mammalia > Artiodactyla > Bovidae > Bubalus > Bubalus bubalis. The sequence continues at coordinate 4,363,048 of NC_059179.1, read as the reverse complement.
ATACCTAGGGAACATTCCATGCAAGGATGGGCATCATAAAGGACAGAACTGTAAGGACTTAACCAGAAGAGATTAAGAAGTGGCATGAATACATGAATACTTTACAAAAATAATCTTAATGATGCAGATAGCTATGATGATGTGATCACTCACCTAGAGACAGACATCCTGGACTGTGAGGTCAAATGGGACTTAAGAAACATTACTATGAACAAAGCTAGTGGAGGTGATGGAATTCCTGAGCTATTTCAAATTCTAAAAGATGTTGCTGTTAATGTGCTACACTCAATAGGCCCGCAAATTTGGAAAAGTTAGCAGTGGCCACAAAACTGAAAAACATATTTTTATTCCAATCTCAAAGAAGGGTAATGCCAAAGAATGTTCAGATCACCATACAATTACCATCATTTCACATGAAAGCAAAAGTGAAAGTCACTCACTCGGTCATGTACGACTCTGAATCCATACAGTCCCTGGAAATTTCCAGGCCAGAATACTGGAGTCGATAGCCTCTCCCTTCTCCAGGAGATCTTCCCAACCCAGGGATCGGACCCAGGTCTCCCTCATTGCAGGCAGACTCTTTACCACCTGAGCCACAAGGGAAGCCCAAACATAATTCTCAAAATCTTTAAGCTAGGCTTCAGCAGTGGGTGAACCGAGAACTTCCAGATATAAAAAATAGGTTTCAAAGAGGCAGGGAAACCAGAGATCAAAATATTAATATTTATTAGATCATGGAGAAATCAAGTGAAGTGAAAGTCACTCAGTCGTGTCTGACTCTTGTGACCCCATGGACTGTAGCCCAGCAGGCTCCTCTGTCCATGTGATTCTCCAGGCAAGAATACTGAGTGGGTTGCCATTTCCTTCTCCAGAGGATCTTCCCAACTCAGGAATTGAATCCAATTCTCCTACATTGCAAGCAGATTCTTTACCAACTGAGCTATGAGGGAAGCCTGCAGAGAAATCAAAGGAGTTCCAGAAAAGCATCTACTTCTGCTTCATAGACTACACTAAAGCCTTTGACTGTGTGGATCACAACACGGTGGAAAATTCTTAAAGAGATGGGAACACCAGAGTACTTACCTGCCTCCTAAGAAACCTATATGTGGGTCAAGAAGCAACAGTTAGAATCTTACATGGCACAATTGACTGGTGCAAAATATGTAAAGGAGTATGACAAGGCTGTATATTGTCACCCTGCTTGTTTCACTTCTATGCAGAATACATCATGAGAAATTCCAGGCTAGATGAACCACAATCTACAATGAAAATTTCTAGGAGAAATATCAACAACCTCAGATATGCAGATGATACCACTCTAATGGTAGAAAGTGAAGAGAAACTAAAAAGCCTCTTGATGAGGGTGAGAGAGTGAACAAGTTGCCTTAAAACTCAACATTCAAAACACTAAGATCATGGCATCTGGAGTCATCACTTCATGGCAAACAGAAGGTAGAAAAGTGGAAGCAGTGACCGATTTTATTTTCTTGGCTTACAAAATCACGGTGGATAGTGACTACAGTCATGAAATTAAATACGCTTTCTCCTTGGAAGAGAAGCTATAACAGATCTAGGCAGTGTATTAAAAAGCAGAAACTTCACTTTGCCAATAAAAGTCCATATAGTCAAAGCTATGATTTTTCCAATAATCATGTACGGATGTGAAAGTTGGACCCTGAAGAAAACTGAGCACTGAAGAACTGATATTTTCAAATGATGGTGCTGGGGAAGACTCTTGAGAATCCCTTGTACAGCAAAGAGATCAAAGCAGTCAATTCTGAAGGAAATCAACATTGGGAGGACTGATAATTAGGCCACTTGATGGGAAGAACCCATTCATTGGAAAAGATCCTGATACTGGGAAAGACTGAAAGCAAAAGGAGAAGGGGTCAGTGGAGGATAAGATGGTTAGACAGCATCATCTACTCAACGGACATGAATTTGAACAAACTGCAGGAGATAGTGGAGTTCAGGGGAGCCTGGTGTTCTGCAGTCCATGGGGTCACAGAGAGTTGGACACAACTTATTGACTGAACAACAATTGAAATCAGAGGATTCTGTTTCCAGGCTTTGGTAAAATTTTATTTGGCTATAATTGGATTTTAATTAAAAATTTCATATGCTTTACAGTTTAATGTCTTTAGGATTCCCTTACTACTTTCAGTAAAAAAGCTTCCATTGATGAAGGTCAGTCTCCACCCTCACACTAATATTCAGAACTGTACTGAATTTAATCAGGAGATAGTCACTTGTTTTATTTTACTTAACGCTGATGCCAGTGTTCAATTATGTTTGGACCATTTGGCACCTGGTCAGGATGTTTCAGAGTTCTTTATAAGCCAGAATTCTCTCCAAGAAACCCACTAGTTACACTGCATATATAATATATGAAGTTAGGTTCACCCTGAAAGATTATAGGTGAGATGAATACCACATGTCACTTACAAAATATGGAAGTACATAATTACATTCTTGCTCTATCAATCTCATACTAATAAATACTATAGCATATATTGCTACCAAATTTGATTAGACAATGATCTCATGCTAACACATACAATAGCATATGTTGCTAGTCAATTTGATTAGACAACTATAAAAGTCTTATGTTAATTTTTATTGAAGTATGATTGACATATAGTGTTAGTTATATTACTTCCAGGTGTATGCATTACTTGGCAAATGCTTCTTACAGTCTCTATACAGAACTGAGACTGTGTTTTTACCATTTTCACTTGGAAATAAGAGTGTAATCTCCATTAGCCTCTGAAATATCTACTGTTGTCCACAGAAATCAAAACCCAAATTTAACCTACTTTCACCACTGACATTTTTCTTTTGAGGCCACTTCTCAAGAGAAGGTGCTTCCTTTCAGCAGATACAAACATCATCTAAAGTGCCTGCCAGGTAATTTTAGCCTTCACCAGAGAGTGACATGTTGACATGCATGCCAAGTAGAGATACATTATACAAGATGCACTCACCAGAGATACAGCCTGTAAGCATAGTGCAAATCCTAGACACAGAAAAAGAAAGATTCTGAAAATCCTGTGTCATGCTTTCTGTCAGGCAATATGCCCCTCTGAGTGTCCTATTGACAGGGTTACTTATACACTCACATTCCCATAAATAATAAGTACATACACACAAAAAATGGCAATTTAAATCAGGACTTGATGCTTTTATCTAACAAGGATTACTTTATGCTTTTATAAAACCTGAACTCAAGTTGTTATATTTAAACTTTATTTGGTTTAGAAAAAAATATTGTTTATAGGAATCTGAGGCATTTTCATATAACATATTATAAAAATGGTAGTCATTTGTGACACCTTGATTTTTTTCAATGTGCTAAGTGGGTATATTTTTAACTTTTTGAGATAATTGTAGCTTTATATATCATTTAAAAATGGTAAGAAAGGTTTTATGTGCCTTTTGCCTTGTTGCTAGCAATGGTAATGTCTTGGAAAATTATAGAACAGCATCACAACTAAGATACTGACATAAACAGTCAAGATTCGAAATATTTTCATCAGTACTAAATTCCTTCATGTTGTCCTTTTATATTCATACTTACTTACTTCCCACTCCTATCCCTTCCTTTACCACTGGCTACTGTTAATCTGTTTTCCATTTTAAAAGTTTTGTCATATCAAGACCATTCTATTACTGCAGTCATACTGTGTGTTGCCTATAGCGTTAGGTTTTTTCTTTTGGTATCATTCTCTGAGGATGGATCCAGGTTGTTGCGTTCACCAATAGTTCATTCCTTTTCATGCCGAGTAGTAATCCATGGTATGAACATACTATCACTTGTGTAACCATTAACTCATTAAAGAACATTTAGATGGTTTCCAGTTTGGGACTATTATCTATAAAGCTGATATGAAGATCTGTGAACAGGTTTTTGTATAAACATAAATTTTTATTTCTCTGGGATAAATTCCAGGAGGACAATTGTGAGTCATATTATAGTTGCATGTTTAGCTTTGTAAGAAACTATCAAAGTGTTTTCCAGACTGGCTGTATAATTTTATGTTCCTACCAGCAATGTGTGATTTAAAAAGTTTCTCTATTTCCTTACTAACAGTTGGTGTTATAATTTAATTATTTTAAGAAGAGTTTATTTTATTTTATTATAAATAAGAACTGCACAAAAAAGATCTACATGACCCAGATAATCACGATGGTGTGATCACTTACACTCACATAGAGACAGACATCCTGGAATGCGAAGTCAAGTGGGCCTTAGGAAGCATCACTACGAACAAAGTGGAGGTGATGGAATCCCAGTGGAGCTATTTCAAATCCTAAAAGATGGTGCTGTGAAAATGCTGCACTCAATATGCCAGCAAATTTGGAAAACTCAGCAGCGGCCACAGGACTGGAAAAGGTCAGTTTTCATTCCAATCCCAAAGAAAGGCAATGCCGAAGAAAGCTCAAACTACGCACAACTGCACTCATCTTGAACACTAGTAAAGTAATGCTCAAAATTCTCCAAGCCAGGCTTCAGCAATATGTGAACTGTGAACTTCCAGATGTTCAAGTTGGATTTAGAAAAGGCAGAGGAACCACAGATCAAATTGCCAACATCTGCTGGATCATGGAAAAAGCAAGAGAGTTCCAGAAAAACATCTATTTCTACTTTATTGACTATGCCAAAGCCTTTGACTGTGTGGATCACAATAAACTGGGGAAAATTCTGAAAGAGATGGGAATACCAGACCACCTGACCTCCCTCTTGAGAAACCTGTATACAGGTCTGGAAGCAACAGTTAGAACTGGACGTGAAACAACAGACTGGTTCCAAATAGGAAAAGAAGTACGTCAAGGCTGTATATTGTCACCCTGCTTATTTAACTTATATGCAGAGTACATCATGAGAAACGCTGGGCTAGAAGAAGCACAAGCTGGAATCAAGATTGCCAGGAGAAATATCAATAACCTCAAATATGCAGATGACACCACCCTTATGGCAGAAAGTGAAGAACTAAAGAGCCTCTTGATGAAAGTGAAAGAGGAGAGTGAAAAAGTTGGCTTAAAGCTCAACGTTCAGAAAACTAAGATCATGGCATCCGGTCCCATTACTTCATGGCAAATAGTTGGGGAAACAGTGGAAACTGACAAAATTTATTTTTTGGGGCTCCAAAACCAATGAAGATGGTGACCATAGCCATGAAATTAAAAGACGCTTACTCTTTGGAAGGAAAGTTATGACCAAGCTAGACAGTATATTCAAAAGCAGAGACATTACTTTGCCAACAAAGGTCCGTCAAGTCAAGGCTATGGTTTTTCCAGTAGACATGTATGGATATGAGAGTTGGACTGTGAAAAAAGCTGAGTGCTGAAGAATTGATGCTTTTGAACTGTGGAGTTGAAGAAGACTCTTGAGAGTCCCTTGGACTGCAAGGAGATCCAGCCTGTAATTCCTAAAGGAGATCAGTCCTAGGTGTGCATTGGGAGGACTGATTTTGAAGCTAAAACTCAAATATTTCAGCCACTTGATGTAAAGAGCTGATTCATTTGAAAAGACCCTAATGCAGAGAAATATTGAGGGAGGGAGAATAAGGGGACAACAAAGGATGAGATGGCTGGATGGCATCACTGACTCAATGGAGATAAGTTTGAGTAAACTCCGGGAGTTGACGATGGACAGAGAGGCCTGGTGTGCTGCAGTCCATGGGATGGCAAAGAGTCAGACATGACTGAGCAGCTGAACTGAACTGAATAGGTATGTGTCAAATAGTTGGGCAGCAATGCCTTATCTTAGTTTTAACTTGCCTCTATTTACTGGCTAATGTTGTTGTAAATCTTTTCATGCATCTATGCCTTTGGCAAAGTATCTATTCCTGTCTCTTGTCCATTTTTACCTGATTTGTTGCCACTCTTGTGTATTGAATGTTCTTTTTATGTTCTTGATACTAGCCTCTTTTTATGTATGTGGTTTGCAAATACTTTCTCCCGATCTGTAGCTTCTCTTTTATTCTCTTACCAGGATATTTTACAGAGTAAATTTTTCATCTTGATTAAACCAAATAATGTTTTCATTTCATAGATCATATATTTTGATGTCAAGTCTAAGACATCTTCGCCTAACTCTAGATCCTGAAAAGTTTTCCTCAGTTTTCATTCTAAAAGCTTTATAATTTTATCCTTTACACTTTACCACATGATCCAGTTTTGTTGTTGTTGTTTGTTTGTTTTGTTTTTACTATGGTGTGGGGCTTGAAGCTTATCTTTTTAGTGTGTGGCTCTTCAATTGCTCCTGCACAATTTGCTGAAATGTCTATCTCATCTACACTTAATTGCTTTTATAACTTTTTCAAAGAGCAGTAGGGAGTTATCTGAGAAGTAGGGCTATTTTCAAGTTCTCTATTTAGTTCTATTGATCTTTATGTCTATCCCTCTGCCAAAACCACACTGTACTGACTATTGTAGTCATATAATTATCCTTGAGGTAGTGTTTACAGCTTTCCCCCATTGTATTATTCTTTCTCAAAATTGTTTAGCTCTTCCGGTTCCATTGCCTTCATCTATTAATTTTAGAAAAATAATGTCTCAAATGTTATGGGATTTCATTGAATAGACATTTTGTTAATCTATGTATCAATTTAAGGAGAAACAACGTGATTTACTGTGTCAAAGATTCCAATCCATGACCACAGTTCAGCTGTCCATTGATGAAGGTCTTCTTTCATTTCTTTCCTCATTACCTTGCATTTTTACTGAACAAGTCTTATGTGTTTCAATAGATTTAAGTTTTTCACTTTATTTCAGGAGATTTTAAATAGTAATATAATTTTAATGTGGTGTGCATGTGTTTATTTTTAACATATAGAGACACAATTGATTTATGTGTATTTATCTTGGATTTTGTGATATGCAGTATCTGTGATATTGACAAACTCACTTATTAATTCTAGGGGTTCTTTTTCTGTAGATCCCTCAGGATTTTTATATGCACAGCCATGCCGTCTGTTTATAGGTACAGTTTTATTTCTTTCTGATTCTCTTTCTTTTCATGACTTTTTCATTTCCCTCACAGTGTTTGAATAAGAATGGGGACAAAGAAACTTGTGTTGTTCATAATCTTAAAAGATACATATTCAGTCTTTCAACATTAATTAAGGTATTAGCTGTAGTGCTTTTTTCAGTGCTCCTTATGAAATTGACTAGTTCCCTTATGTATGAGTCAAGACTCTCTAGAAGAAATAGATAGATAGATACTGTGCTCAGTCAGGTCAGACTCTTTGAGACCCCATTAATTACAGCCTGCCAGGTTCCTCTGTCCATGCAATTGTCCAGGCAAGAATACAGGAATGAGTTGCCATTTCCTACTCCAAGGGATCTTCCCAACCCATAGATTGAACAAGCATGTCTTGTGTCGCCTACATTGGCAGGTAGATTCTTTCCTACTGAGCTACCTGGGAAGCCCAGAAAGATATTGAGAGAAATATGTTTTAAGGAACTGACTCATAACATTGTAGGAGCTGGCCAAGTTTAAATTCTGCAAAACAGTCAGGAAAAAGTTAAGCTGATTTTGCATCTGGAGCCCAAAAGCAGACAGCACACAGAATTCCCTTTACTTCAGAGGGAATTAGCCTTTTATCTCTTTAGATCTTTACTAGATTGGAAAGGTGAGCACAATAAAGGACAGAAATGGTATGGACCTAACAGAAACAGAAGATATTAAGAAGAGGTGGCAAGAATACACAGAAGAACTATACAAAAAAGATCTTCATGATCCAGATAACCACAGTGGTGTGACTACTCACCTAGAGCCAGACATTCTGGAATGTGAAGTCAAGTGGGCCTTAGAAAGCATCACTACAAACAAAGCTAGTGGGGGTGATGGAATTCCAGTTGAGCTATTTTAAATCCTAAAATATGATGCTGTGAAAGTGCTGTACTCAGTATGCCAGCAAATTTGGAAAACTCAGCAGTGGCCACAGGACTGGAAAAGGTCAATTTTCATTTCAATTCCAAATAAAGGCGTGCCAAAGAATGTTTAAACTACCACACAATTACACTCATCTCACATGCTAGCAAAGTAATTCTCAAACTTCTCCAAGCCAGACTTCAACAGTGTGTGAACCATGAACTTCCAGATGTTCAAGCTGGATTTAAAAAAGGCAGAGGAACCAGAGATCAAATTGCCAACATCTGTTGGATAATCAAAAAAGCAAGAGAGTTCCAGAAAAACATCTATTTCTGCTTTATTGACTACACCAAAGCCTTTGACTCTGTGATCACAACAAACTGAGGAAAATTCTTCAAGAGATGGGAATACCAGACCACCTGACCTCCCTCTTGAGAAATCTGTATGAAGGTCAAGAAGCTACAGTTAGAACTGGACATGGAACAACAGACTGCCTGCATATAGGGAAAGGAGTATGTCAAGGCTGTATATTGTTACTTTCCTTATTTAACCTATATGTAGAATGCATCATACAAAATGCCAGGCTAGAAGAAACACAAGTTTGAATCAAGATTGCTGGGAGAAATATTAATAACCTCAGATACAGAGATGACACCACCCTTATGGGCAGTAAGTGAAGAAGACTAAAGAGCCTCTTGATGAAGGTGAAAGAGGAGAGTGAAAATGTTGGCTTAAAACTCAACATTCAGAAAACTAAGATCATGACATCAGTTCCATCTCTTCAAGGCAAATAGATGGGGAAACAATAGAAACAGTGAGAGACTTTAGTTTTGGGGTGTCCAAAATCATTGCAGATGGTGACTGCAGCCATGAAATTAAAAGACACTTGTTCTTTGGAAGAAAAGTTATGATCAACAAAGACAGCATATTAAAAAGCAGACACATTATTTTGCCAACAAAGGTCCATCTAGTCAAAGCTGTGGTTTCCAATAGTCATATATGGATGTGAGAGTTGGACCATAGAAAGCTGAGCTCTGAAGAATTGATACTTTTGAACTGTGGTGATGGAGAAGACTCTTGAGAGTCTCTTTGACTGCTAGGAGAGCCAACCAGTCCTTCCTAAACAAAGTAAGTCCTGAATATTCATTGGAAGAACTGATGCTGAAGCTGAAACTCCAATACTTTGGGCACCTGATGCGAAGAACCGATTCATTGGAAAAGACCCTGATGCTCAGAAGGTAGAAGGCAGGAGGAGAAGGGGACAACAGAGGATGAGATGGTTGGATGGCATCTCCAATGAGATGGACATGAGTTTGAGTAGACATTGGAGTTGGTGATGGACAGGGAAGCTTGTGCTGCAGTCCATGGGGCAGGAAGAGTTGGACAATGAGTGGCTGAACTGAGATTGGATGAGGCACACTCACACTATGGAAGGTAATCCGCTTTACTCAAAGGCTACTTATTTAAATGTTAATCTTGTCTAAAGTATATCTTCACAGCAACATCCAGATCAGTATTTACACAAATACCTGGATACCATGGCCTAGCCAAGGTAACCATCAGAACTCCATCCTTTGTAAACATGGTATTCATAGACATCTCTTTAAACCATAATTTACCTTCAAATAAAGATGATAATAAATAATACTTTCACTAAACTTGATACAATATCTTGTATGTAACTAATAATGTACAAATCCTTTCCTCAGAGAAGGAGAATTCTTTAGTGATGTTCACTTTTCCCAAGATCATGTACCTTAAGTGCTATGACATAAAGTTAACAATATGTATGTATTATGATATAAAGTTATTTTGAGGTAAAAATTGCTAGTGGTCAGTGTAGAACTCTGAGACCTCAGTCTTGTTTTCAGTAAACATCCTGATCTATTAACCTGAAACTACCCTTTGTCACAAATTCCTGGAATGTGACCTTGGTCTGGTAGATTATCAGCAGTCAAATCCAGGGAATGGCATAATTAACTTCTGTTCCATATGCTTAAGGAAAAAAAAAAAAAAAACTGTAGATTGTTAATCATAAGCCCATACATTCTATCCATTGTAAAATGGCTAGGGGGCATGAAAAAGGTTGGCAACTTAATCCAAGGGTCAAGAGCAGCCATAAAGATGTTAAGTTAAGCATCTGGACCTCTAAACTGATTGGTTAAAATTACATATTTTAAGGAGCGAACCAAAAATGTACAGGTTAAGTATATAAAAACTGCTATAAGTCCTGCCTTTGGGGGACTCTTTACCTCCTCTCAGTGTCTTTGCTAAGAGCTTTCTCCTCTCTAATAAATCCCATTCACTTGCTACTGTGAGTGCTTGTGTGTGTGTGGATTCTATTCTTTGGCTCTCTGAACAAGAACTCAGATTCCCATTTCAAATTCATCTTAAATTATAGGATAAAAGGCTAAAAGGACACACACACATATTCCTAACAAAATAAGGAAGAAATAAGTATACTCATGACCCTTACATACCCCTTGCATCTGCAATTGTTCATGTGGTCATAGCTGATATTTGTAACTACTTCCTTCTATGTATGACCTTTTCCATATTCCTGTTGCCCTAAAGCAAATACCTCTGATAGTCATGGTTCTTTCCTTGGTGGGGATATCCAAACCTTCATTCCTGAAGGGTTGGGCTATTATTAATGGTAATTCTGTCTAGATTATGTTGTTGTAGTTTTCTATTAACTTTAATCACAGAGAATGATGGTACTAAGACATACCCTTAACGTTGGGGCTTCCCTGGTGGCTCAGACAGTAAAGAATCTGCCTGCAATGCTGGAGGTACACGTTTAACCCCTGGGTCAGGAAGATACCCTGGAGAAGAGAATGGCAACTCACTACAGTATTCTTGGCTGGAGAATTCCATGTACAGAGGAGCCTGGCAGGCTACATTCCTCCTGGTGGGGCTACAACCTATGTGGTCACAAAGAGTCAGACATGATTGAGCTAAGAGACACTCTAAAAGATCCTTTATATATCCATCCATTGTGGAATAGCAGTCTACGGTTCTCATGGTAATCAGGATGAATCACCACAGGGGTACATAATTACCTTTTTGTCTGTTGATACAAGCAAAGAATGTTTGCTGGGGAATCCAAAGTGGCAGTGTGGTAGTCTTAACCTCCTGTTCAATATGTTTACCAGTTATGGAGCTATTCAAATGACCTATGTCACATGGGAAGATTTTTTGATAGTTGGCTTTTTTTTGAGAAATCAGTCCATTTGGTCTATGTTGTCTAAGTTATCAAAGTTGTTTGTATTTTTGCCTTATTATCCTTTTGATTTCTGTAGAGACTGCAATAATATCTCTGAACTGTGCCCATCTGTGTATGTGGTTTTTTTTTTTTTTTTTATGTCAGTCTGCCTAGACGTTTGTCAATATTATTGATCTTTTCAAAGAACCAGCATCTTATTGCACGTATTTATCTCAATGGATTTCTTTTTGTTCTCCATTTCATTGATCTCTGATCCTAACTTTATTAGTTCCTCCCTTCTTTGAGTTTATTTTGCTCTTCATTTTCTATGTTCTTGAAGAAGGAGCTTACATTATTAATTTGAGAGTTTTCCTTTTTTCTAATATATGCATTTAATGAGATAAAATTTCCTCTCAGAATTGCTTTAACCATGTCTCACCAATGTTGGTATGTTTGAGGTATCTTGCTGGAGAGTGTGGGATTGGCCTTTTCTGGTATATTATAGCAGGAGAACATGGACATAAGTGATAAATTTTATTCTCCTTAAGGTGTCATAACACTTTAAAATTCACAAAATATATTTATGAGCATTATCAAAGATTATATGTATAAACATATCTTAAGGTTTATTTCTATCCTTATTTAGCAAAGGTGAAAACTGATATTTCTGTTGATCTAATACCTTCTTCAGTGCTGGACAGCAGGGAAACAATTTGAAATCAGGTCATTTCATTCTCACTGAATAGTTTTGCACTGCCTGTTTGTACCAGACATGATGATATGTTCCAAGGAAACAAATAAACCACATGTAGTTCTTTCACCTTTCCTTCATTGTCTTTTGCTGTGCACAATGACAAGGTAGCTCTTGCCATGAAAGACTGTGATGCCAGGAAACCACAGCTGTCTGCAGGTCTTTACATGGGTAGCAGGGTTATGCCATGCTGCCCCTCTGAGCCTCTGCCTAACAGATGTTTCTGCCTGGCAGGAATATATTAGTTGGTGGTGATTCTAAAACTTTTATCTTTGCCTTTGGGTGATATTCTCCTCCAATTCATATGCTTTGTTTGAGACAAAGGTCACAATTTAAATTAAATAATGAAGCCAGGCAGACCTAATTCAACTGATGGGTCATGAGCAAGCCATCTAACCACAAGTCTGGGCTCATTCTTTCCCTTCTGGAAATTGCCAACACAGTGAATTTTGCAGTTGTACTCATTGAATGAACAAAGGGACGGCTCAGAGTGGCCATTTGAGAGATCAGCCAATTTAACAATTAGTTACCTCTTTGTTCCAGATTGGAAAAGGGAATGGTTACCCATGCCTAGAGAATTCCATGGACTATCGTGCATGGGATGATGAAGAGTCAGACATGACTGAGCAACTTTCACTTGTTCCAGATGGAATAGTAAAGCAGTGGCATATTATAGATACCTTTTTCACTGGCAGATTTATTTATTTGAGAAATATTATGGGCTCAAACCCTCTGGTTTTATGAGTTTTCAAAACAACCTACATATAAGCTATTATGAAAATACTTACTATATGTGGGAAATAGTCCAATGTCTGTGTCACACTGAGTAAAAGAATTTGATATTACTCTTCTATAATAAAGTAAGATATAAGAGAGGTTTGCAATGTATAAATACAAAGAATTGTGAGGTATTGCCATGCAGGTTAGTACATGAGGCTACAACACATATTGAAAATTAACCCTGTTTTAAAGATGAACACTGAAGCCAAGTCACACAAAATAGCAGAAACTATCTGAAACAGATAAATGCAAGTAAGAACTCCAATCTTTTACTAACTAGTCAGAACTCTTACATCATTATATGTATACTGTATGTATATGTATATTGTATATACATATATATGTATATATGTATATTATATGTATATATTATATACATATAATGATGTAACAGTGTCAGACTTTATTTTTGGGGGCTCCAAAATCACTGCAGATGGTGACTGCAGCCATGAAATTAAAAGACGCTTACTCCTTGGAAGGAAAGTTATGACCAACCTAGATAGCATATTCAAAAGCAGAGACATTACTTTGCCAACAAAGGTCCGTCTAGTCAAGGCTATGGTTTTTCCAGTGGTCATGTATGGATGTGAGAGTTGGACTGTGAAGAAAGCTGAGTGCTGAAGAATTGATGCTTTTGAACTGTGGTGTTGGAGAAGACTCTTAGAGCCCTTTGGACTGCAAGGAGATCCAACCAGTCCATTCTAAAGGAGATCAGTCCTGGGTGTTCATTAGAAGGACTGATGCTAAAGCTGAAACTTCAGTACTTTGGCCACCTCATGCGAAGAGTTGACTCATTGGAAAAGACTCTGATGCTGGGAGGGATTGGGGGCAGGAGTTTAAGGGGACAACAGAGGATGAGATGGCTGGATGGCATCACTGACTCGATGGACGTGAGTCTGAGTGAACTCCGGGAGTTGGTGATGGACAGGGAGGCCTGGCGTGCTGCGATTCATGGGGTCGCAAAGAGTCGGACACGACTGAGTGACTGATCTGATCTGATCTGATATATATATATATATATATGTATGTGTGTGTGTCTGTGTGTAATTATAATATACTGATAATATGTATAACCCAGGTTAACTTGATATGTTTGTGTGTGTGTGTGTGTGTGTGTGTGTGTGTGTATATATATATATATATATATATATAATTATATATATAAAATACTGAGTTGGCCAAAAGTCCATTTGGGTTTTTCCATAACACTCTATGAAAAAGCCAAACAAACACTGGCCAATCCAATATATAATGTATATAGTGTTGAAAGTGATACTTTTTTTATTTTTCTGGTCTGAAACATTTGTAGAAGAAGCTTTGCTACTTTTACTGCTAAGTCACTTCAGTCATGTCGGACTCTGTGCGGGCCCAGAGACGGCAGCCCACCAGGCTCCCCCATCCCTGGGATTCTCCAGGCAAGAACACTGGAGTGGGTTGCCATTTCCTTCTCCAATGCATGAAAGTGAAAAGTGAAAGTGAAGTTGCTCAGTCGTATCCGACTCTTAGTGACCCCATGGACTGCAGCCTACCAGGCTCCTCTGCCCATGGGATTTTCCAGGCAATAGTACTGGAGTGGGGTGCCATTGCCTTCTATAAAATACTGAGTTGGACAAAAGTCCATTTGGGTTTTTCCATAACACTTTATGAAAAACCCAAACACTGGCTGACCCAATATATAATATATATAGTGTTGAAAGTGATACTTTTTTATTTTTTTGGTCTGAAACATTTATAGAAGAAGGTTTGGAGTCAGCCAAAACCACGTTGAAAGGGAGGTATATTAAATTAGATGAAAAGTATCAAATTTCGGTTGTTCAATCTATTACTATTGAGTTGCCCACTTGAAAGTTTAGAAAAACTCACTCAAGCTTTGTTTTTTCTTGTAGCCCAATTTCCTAGGATAGAGATACAACTTTCGTACCAACCAAAGTATTTTATCACCCTAGTGAGTTTTGAGGTAAAATATGTTACCCCCTATATTTTGAATATTAAACTTTAGGTATCAAGGGGATGTGCTTGGTAAGGGCATAAGTTATGTCATATTTCCTCTCTAAAAGTATAATCCTCAGGAAACATGTCTTAAATACAAAGGCAGTGGCAGTAAAAACTATACTAATAGAGCATTCTCTGTATGCCAGAGCTTCGGGTATTCTACAAATTCAAAGTGTCAAGAGAGCCTGGAAGTGAGTAAGGAAATAAATAAGGGTAAGAGAAGTTGCCATTTAATAGAGACATCACAGATTTAATAAAATCTTAAGATACTCAGCTTTGGAACTGTTGTAGGAGATGATGGCACTGATGGCCTAATTAATCTGATAGAATTTAAAATGGAATGAGCAGTGAGATTCTCTCACAGGTCCTTGGTTTGAAATGTACGTCCTTATAAATGACTCTCTTGTACAAGACAGGCGTCAGGAATGGAAAGACCAAATTAAATAGTGCTTAACATAGGTGTACCAAAGGAGACAAAGGGAGGGAGAGATAAATTGGGAATTTGGGATTCATATATACACACTACTATATATAAACTAGAAAAACAAAAGACTATATGTTATTATAAGATATACTTAATAACTTATAATAACCTATATTGAAAAATAACTTTAAAAATAGTATATATATATATATATATATATACACAACTGGATTACTTTCTTATATACCTGAGATATTATGAATCAACTATTTTGTTGCTGTTCAGTTGCCGTGTCCAGCTATTTGTGATCCCATGGACTGCAGCATGCCAGGCCCCCCTGCCCTAAAAAGGCAGATGAACTATACTTAAAATTAAAAAAAAACAAAAACAAAAAAACAGGTATTCTGTAGTAAACATTAAACTCCATTCTCTTCAGATGATACCCTGAAACCATTTCTACTCCTCTGTCTCTGGTTTGAAAAAGATCTAGGGAATAACAGCTGTTGGACAGAGACTCCAGGAAGAGTCACTGAACCTCATTGTGAATTCCATTATTATAAGTGGGAGAGTGCCTTACCTATAAAATATGATATTTGGGAGGATGTTTCCCAGTTTGGGGATCAGAATATCAAACTGTGAGGCCAGGAAAAGAATTTGTTTAAAATTATACTATAAATATATACATGTATGAATATGTATTACTGAATCACTTTGCTGTATAACGGAAACTAACACAATATTGTGAATCAATTATACCTCAATTAAATAAGTATAATGAAAGAAAATTAGATACTTCAAATCTACTTTTATCTTAATGTTTGCGTTGTCTCTGCCTCCCTCTCCCCATGCCTCAGATAGACTAAAAGTCACTTATTTTTACTTCTCTTAGTGATAGCAAAAAGCAGCTATTCCCAAACTATAATGAGGTATCACCTCACACCCAAAAGAATGGTCATCGTTAAAAAGTCTATAAACAATATATGCTGCAGAAGGTGTGGAGAAAAGGGAACCCTCATATACTTTTGGTGAGAATATAAAACAGTACAATCATTACAAAGAACAGATGGTGGATCCTTAAAAAACTGAATATGGAACTACCATGTGATTCAGCAATCCTACTCTTGAGCATATATCAAAAAAAAAAAGTTCAAAAAGACACGCGCTTCAGTGTTCACTGCAGCATTATTTACAAAAGCCAAGACATGGAAGCAACGTAAGTGTCCACTCACCGAGGAGTGGGTTAAGATGTGCCACACAGATACAGGAGAATATTACCCAGCCATAAAAAGAATGAAATAATGCCACTTGAAGCAGCATGAATAGACCTGGAAATTGTCATACTGAGGGAAGTAAGTCCATAGAGAAAGACAAACAGCATGTGGTACATTTATAGTTGGAATTAAAAAAAAAAGGTGCAAATGAACTACCTTATAAAAACAGAAATAGAGTCACAAATGTAGAAAACAAACAGTTTCCACACCGCCCCCCCATCACCCCAGGAACATGGTAACATATAGTTACCAGGGGGGAGAGGAAAAGGGATAAATTGGAAAATTGGGATTAAGATATATACACTACTACAAAAAATAGATAACTAATAAAGACCCATGCACAGCATAAGTAAATCTACTTGATACTCTGTAATGACCCAAATGGAAAAAGAATAAGAAGAGTGGATGTGTGTATATGTATAACTGATTTACTTTGCTGTACATTTGAAACAAACACAACATTGCAAATTAGCTATACATCGATAAAATATACATATATATATATTTTTTTTAATTTGCCATAGGGAAAAAACAAAAATAAGCTCTAATTCTTTCTAATGTTCTATTAAAAAGTAACCTTCCATTTCAGAGTTTTACCCAAGCAAAATTATATTGCTAAAGACATATGGATATTTATATAGGGTTGTAATACAGCTCTAAAGATAAGCAAAATATTAAAATATCAGTTTCAGCTATTTTGAACTTGTGGCCATGCTTGATCTTGAAGTCACTTTATGTGGAAAACAATATATTTACTCTCTTTTATCCTAGCAACCTGACTGTGAGTCACAAAGCAATACAGATGGGAACATAAACAACAGTCTAAGACAAGAACTGCTTAGCTTGAAGAAAGAAGCTAAAAGAGTCAATATATTTTAATGTTATAAGAATACTAAAACTCAAGCCTACTTCAACGTTCTGGGTAAAATACAGGAATTATAATTTAGATATCTCTTAAAATGGCTTCTCTTTTAGCTATTGCTTTGCAAATCTCAATTTTAATATGTTCAAGTTATACAATATTCCCTATCCATGATGAGAAAGTTAAAAGATATATCATTTGACACAGTGCTTGTATTTAACACCCTGTTTTTCAGGAACCTAAAAAAGGAAATCACTAAAAAAGTCTTCTTACCTACCATTCACTCAACTTCCTCCATTCCTGTTTTACCTTAAATATTTGTTCACATTTCTTTCCATGCCTGAAATGTTCTTACTCCCCACCACCACCCTTGCCCACTCCCTGGGTACATTCATTTTTCCTCTCAGGGTTTAGCTTAAATACCTTCTAAGAGATCTCAGTACCCTACAAAATGCACCTCTCATTGTTTACGTTAAAAATCTCTATTTACTATCACATAAGCACTCTGTAATTTTTCCACTTATTCATTTCTTATAAGTCAGCCTTCTTGCCTAGCATGTTAACAGGAAACGTATCTATCTTGTTTACTGTTATGTACCCTGCATGTGTCTGACACATAAGAGGTTCTAATAAATTTTTGCAATTGTCCCATTCACTTAGGAGTATTTTTGAATATACATAGTGAAAATGAAATGAAATTCATTCAATCACCTAGGGAAAAAGGAACTATTGAATCCCTTTTTTTTTTTCATATAAAATGTCATTGTTAATTTTAATCTATTTGTAATCTAACCCAGATTAGTTTGAAATTGAAGGATTTTGATTGAACCAGTTAAATTACAAAAAAAGAAAAAAGTTAGCTTTTCTCATATGGAAGAAAGAAGAAAAAATAGCACCCCACTACACACACACACACATACACACAATTTTATATATCTGTTCTTACAGCATGTATTGGGAAGTTGGGAATTAATCAGTGAATCTGAAATGGGTAAATCAGTTCTGTTAGGTTTCACAGTATGTTCCTCAGTAGCATAAAATTCAGTAATTCATGTTGAAGTCTATCTTGCTTTTAAAATTTCCATGAGAAATTGTCTCATTATCTATACACTTACAGGTGGATCTGTGAGTATACAGATGGGACAAAGTAAAAAGATGAGAGAGCTTTTCTCAATTTTTTCTATCTCAAGAATGGAAGACTGTATAAATGAGTTATTCAGTCTGAATCCATCTGCTTGATAATGAAGGAGTCCCTTAATGCAGGGGGTTCCAGAATTCTGTATTCAGAGAAGCTCCTATATAGCAATAATTATAAAACCACGGGGTCACAAAGAGTAGGACGGGATTTACCAAATGACACCAGCAATAATGAATCTTGAGTATATTCAGTACAGTAATTATACTTATTTTTTATCCTTCCTGCCTATCACAGGGATTAACATGTATTAGCACTCCATATATATTTGCTCAATTAATTTAATCAAATGATGCTAACCAGATTAGTTAGAATCTATCCAGAATTCCTGAAAGTTTATGAAAAGGATACAATCTCACTTTATTAGAATGTTAATGAAATAGAACTTTATGGAAATATCGGGAGATTGAGTAAATTTTTGAAGATTATTAGGTGGCCTGATAAATTATAGGGTCTCAAAGAAAAGCTCAGAAGATGTGTGTTTTGGATCATCATCTGAGACCCTCTGTTCTTCTATGCAGCAAAAGGGTGAGATAGAGCATGACTCAAAAATCTAAACTCCAGCCCAAACCAGAACTAACTCTCTGTGGGCCCCCGAAATGAGAAGTGGGGACTAGATGACTGCCAATATTGTTCCAACAGCAAAAAAAAAAAAGTTATAATTCTCAAATATTCACAGTTATACATGAGAATTGTCTGTTTTAATATTCAGGTACTCAAATATTAGGTGACAATTGGTGATACACCAATAAATCATTCTATTCTACTAACCAGGTCTCTTCACAAATACAAAGTACTTCTGATTTTATACGCTGTGAATCAGGGGAGCAACACTCTATTAAAAGAGGTTGTAAATATGGGGAGAGTGAATTTCATCTGCTGTGAGTCACTATTATGGCAAACTTTTGTATTAATTGTGTTTTCATGCTGCTCCAGGGCAAGCTGCTGAAAAGAGATTATTATAAATAAGCCTTTGGTATAAAAACCGATTTGTGCCATATCAAAGAAAAAAAAATCAAAGAAGCTATTAATTTTGCTTTGCCAGCTAGCTATTTAACTCATGCATCCTGGTGTTTCTATGTTGTAGCTAAAGGTAAGAAATGCCACATGAACTCAGTGTAAAAGGGTACCAGTTATAAAAATAAGAAAAATCATTATATGATAAAAAGAAAATATTTTGCATTGCCTGCTGCTGCTGCTGCTAAGTCGCTTCAGTCGTGTCCGACTCTGTGCGACCCCAGAGACGGCAGCCCACCAGGATCCCCCGTCCCTGAGATTCTCCAGGCAAGAACACTGGAGTGGGTTGCCATTTCCTTCTCCAATGCATGAAAGTGAAAAGTGAAAGTGAAGTCGCTCAGTCGTGTCCGACTCTTAGTGACCCCATGGACTGCAGCCCACCAGGCTCCTCCGTCCTTGGGATTTTCCAGGCAGGAGTACTGGAGTGGGGTGCCATTGCCTTCTCCATTGCATTGCCTAAGACATGCTAAAATCTTAAGGAATGTGAGAGGAAGAGATCCACCTGTACATATACAGATAATGAGACAATTTCCTATGTTGAAGATAGCAACCAGCAAGATGGTCAGATCAGATCAGTCGCTCAGTCGCGTCGGATTCTTTGCGACCCCATGAATCGCAGCACGCCAGGCCTCCCTGTCCATCACCAACTCCCGGAGTTCACTGAGACTCAGGTCCATCCAGTCAGTGATGCCATCCAGCCATCTCATCCTCTGTCCTCCCCTTCTTCTGCCCCCAATCCCTTCCAGCATTTGAGTCTTTGCCACTAATAATAGATGTAGTCTACTGTGGGACTTTTTTTTTAAGAAGGCAAAAATATCAGAGTTTTCATTGATACACTTATTGTGAGTCTTTATTATGAATTTTGACTGTTCTGATAATTGTAGAATGGAAATATTTAAAAGTTGTATTAGGGGCCCCTATGCTGTATTTAGGCTTCCCTGGTGGCTCAGAGGATAAAGTGTTTGCCTGCAATGCAGGAGACCCAGGTTCGATACCTGGGTTGGGAAGATCCCCTGGAGAAGGAAATGGCAACCCACTCCAGTATTCTTGCCTGGAGAATCCCATGGACAGAGGAGCCTGGCGGACTACAGTCCACAGGGTCGCAAAGATTCAGACATGACTGAGCTAATTACTATGCTGTATTTAATACAGAATGATAATCCAACATATAGAAACTAGATTTCTTAAATTCAGTATATCTTTTCTTGGCATAAAAATAATAGTGGAATAATGGAAAGGTGGAGGTATATACTTGACTCCACAAAAAAGTAAGGATAATTAAAACATATTGATACAAATAATAAAATAATTCAACAGATGTTTACTGACTAGTGACAGGGGCTGCATTTGAGAATAAAAGAGATAGAAGTCCTGCCTTTACAGAACTTAATTTCAAAACATTAAAAATCATTAATTTTTAATATCATGAAAACAGCCTCCCTTCCACTACAGAGGTTCCCTTCCTTACTGTTCACTTCCTTACTTCCCTTACTCTGAGTTGAGGGACTTGACAAGGTAAAAATTAACCCTTTCCTCAAAAAAAAAAAAAAGAAGAAAAGAAAAAAAGTTGCTTTTAGGCTTTTTTTTTTCTTTTTTTAAGATATCTAAGAGTTTAATCTCAGTGTCAGAAAATTATTTGAAAATGAAACTATGGAGAATTGACAATAGATGATTTTGTCAAAAGGTTTCCCTTTGGGGTGACATAATAGATGTCTAAAACACAGAACAGTGAAAACATAAGCTTCTATTTTTTTAAAGTTTATAAGTTGACCTCATCATTTTTCAGCATATGCAGCGATTAGACTGTGAATCAGTAGGTAGATACAAACTTCCAAGTGGTTTTGGCTAAGCTATAAATGGACTGTTAACAGATTTCTTTAGGTTATTTACTATACATTGATTACACTGTACATTCTGCTATAAAATGCTACATGTGAGACTATTATGTTAATATAGGGAAGTTATATGGACTCATTTACACTGGTTAATTAAGGGGTTTGGATAAAATTGCTAGACCAATTATGTTGAAAAATAAATCATCTAATTGAATTTGAGTAAAATAAAATACACTCACCCATAAAAATTCACCACTTGTTTTTTATATACAAAAAATGATTTTCAGTGCTTAAGGTAGACAGTGTATGGGAACAGGTAAGGGGAAATCAGAATCACTTGTGGATTTTCTTTTCTTTTTTTTTTTTTTTACAATACACCCAAACTGTTGGTAATTACATTTAATCTTGTCTAAATATTGTTTCCAGCCACAGATAATTATATAATTAAAAATTCTGTGTCAAGTATTAGGCTAAGTGCATGGTACCTAATTATTTCATGTTATCCTTATATCATTTTCATAAATTAGGAATATCTTTCTTTAAAAGCTGAGGCTTATTGAATTTAAATTATTGAATTAATGATGTACAACCAGTTTATGGCAGATGTATCTGGTTTGCCAAAAAGTTCATTTGGATTCTTCTATAACATCTTATAGAAAACTCTGAACAAATTTTATGCCCAACCCAATAGATGTAAATTCAGATTTATTCTGTCTCCAAATCAAATTCTATGCTGGTAACCATCTGGTTGTATGTAATGGCAGAAAGTTAAGAGGAACTAAAGAACCTCTTTATGAGGGTGAAAGAGGAGATTGTAAGGGCTGGCTTAAACCTCAACATTCATGGCATCTGATCCCATCATTGTATGGAAAATAGATGGGGAAGAAGTGAAAGCTTTGACAGATTTTATTTTCTTGGGATCCAAAATCACTGCGGATGCTGACTACAGCCATGAAATTCAAAGATGCTTGCTTCTTGAAGGAAAGCTATGACAAGCCTGCTGCTGCTGCTAAGTCACTTCAGTCATGTCCGACTCTGTGTGACCCCATAGATGGCATCTCACCAGGCTCCCCCGTCCCTGGGATTCTCCAGGCAAGAACACTGGAGTGGGTTGCCATTTCCTTCTCCAATGCATGAAAGTGAAAAATGAAAGGGAAGTCGCTCAGTCGTGTCCGACTCTTCGCAACCCCATGGACTGCAGCCTACCAGGCTCCTCTGTCCATGGGATTTTCCAGGCAAGAGTACTGGAGTGGGGTGCCACTGCCTTCTCCTTCTCCATGACAAGCCTAGACAGCATATTAAAGAGCAGAGACATCACTTTGTTGACAAAGGTCTGTATAGGCAAAGCTATGGATTTTCTAGTGGTCATGTATGGATGTGAGTTGGACCATTAAAAGGGCTGAGCACCAAGAATTGATTTTTTCAAACTGTGGTGCTGGAGAGGACTCTTGAGAGTCCTTTGGACAGAGAGGAGATCAAACCAGTCAATCCTAAAGGATATAAACTCTGAGTATTCATTGGAAGGACAGATACTGAAGTTGAAACTTCAATACTTTGGCCAACTAATGCGAAGAACCGACTCATTAGAAAAGACCCTGATGCTAGGAAAGATTGAGGGTAGGAAGAGAAGGGAGTGACAGAGGATGAGATTGTTGGGTGGCATAACCAACTCAATGGACATGAGCCTAAGAAAACTCTGGGAGATAGTGAAGGACAGGGAAGCCTTGTGTGCTGCAGTCCATGGGGTCACAGATTTGGACACAAATTTGTGACTGAATGAAAACAACATTCTGATATAACTGACAGTATGTTCCATCCCTGCTCTCCCCAGGAAACTCCTCTTTCTGAGATGTTATGTATTACAGCTTCCTTTCCTTTTATACATTTTTGTCTATTATAGATCTAATTTAGCATTTTCTGGTGGGATAGAGGACAAATTGTTGAGGAAGAAGGAAACAACAATTGGCAAGAGAAGATACCTCAGATATAGACAGAATACCCTTTAAACTCTAGCCCTCACTACTATATGAAAAATTCTGGGTAACTAATTTTTGGGTTAATAGAATATATAGTTATTTCTTCCTTTCTTTTGTTTCCTGGCTTTGCCATTATGACTTCAATCATTTTCTATATTTAAGTGTCCCCCAAAGGAAGGAAAAAAATCTCAAATATCTATAATTTTTTATTATAGACAGTCACTACCAACAGGTTAAAACCTCAATGTTACATTTATTAAAAACTGTTTAGTTTTTTAAAAACACCACAGGAAGTTTAATCTCACTGTCCCCTCATGGAGTCTTATCTTAAATAGCTCAGTTATGTTTTTCCACACTTGAGTTTATTGAGTTTCCATAATGTACCTCTTGAAAATTATTCAGAAAATTTGGAAGTGAATTTATATATTAAAATAATTTTTTAGCCTTTTGCACAATGATGACATTCAGAGTAAAGTTATTGTACTGCTAAATATTGTTTTCCAATGAATTAAAACCATTGGCTAAGATATCAAGAATCAGGAAATTTCCTCTACGAATACCCAGTGATTTGTTAAACTGATGCACCAATATATTTTGTTTATTTATAATCACATCAGATGCCTTCTATTTAAAGACCATAAAGAAATAGGAGTCTAATTTTTAGAGTAAGACTACATAATATCAATATGCATCATTATTTGTAAAATACATATTATTTTCCTATAATAGTAGATAATAATGTAGGATAATATATGATTATTCCTGGATTTCTAAAGCAATCCTATCCACAACTAGGACTTGCCATTTTCTTAGATTATGTTATAAAATAGTTTATTTATGGAGAAGTTCAAGAGTTTTGCAAAAGTTTTGTAAATGTGTTTAACATGATAAAATCAGGAAAAATAGTAAAACTTATTAGAATTTCAAATTGTTGCTGTTGTTCAGTTGCTAAGTCATGTCCAAGCCTTTGGGACTTCATATACTATAGCCTGCCAGACTTCTCTATCCATGGGCTATCCCAGACAAGAATTCTGGACTGGGTTGCCATTTCCTTCTCCAGGGCATCTTGACCCAGAGATCAAACCTGAACCTCCTGCTTGGCAGGAGAATTACTACTATTATTATTATTTTTAACCACTGAACCACCAGGGAAGAAATTTAAAGGCTATTAGATATTAATTCACATGCTATATAAGAGGAAACCTTAGTAAAAAGTATTTTCAAAGATGTAAGTTACAGACCAAAGTTACATATGTGACAACTGATTTGTCTCCAGGCTCCTTCCTCTCAGAATCCTCCTCCCATCTCCTAGCCACAATTATACTGTTACTTCTGTGCCCTGAGATTATTTTCTATTCTGCCACATCACAGTTCCCATATTTATGTATTTGGTGAGAAACTATGCTTCTGATTACATTCATCTGTGCAAAGGTAAAAAGTCTAGACTCACATATTCAGTATTTCACAGTAGTAATGAACTCTGCAGTCTTTCTACAGAAATACAAAATGATCTAGTCAATAGGAGTCACACAAAAGTTAGATCTAAAAGTGTTCTCTGTGGCATTGAAAAAGAAAAAAAGAAGAAAAAAAAATAAAAATAAATAAAAGTGTTCTCTGTAACAATACATGCTTGACAGAGAACTCCCCTTTCTGTATTTTAAATAATTAGATCTAACACACAAAGAAATATGCAACTCTAAATTAATAATATTGTCTCAGGTGATTAGCAAAACCTTAAAACTAAATACCAACTAGAGTATCTATTCTCAAACCCACTGGAATTACTTGTTGAAGTGAACTTACAGCTGCAGAATATTAAGAACATTTATCAAAATTCTTATTGCTTCCTATTAACTCTTTAAAAAGTCTATCATGTAAGAACTTTTTACAGGCTTTCCTGAGTCTACTTGTAGTTTGAGTCTATGTTTGTTTTGATCTATATAAATGGAGGAAGATTAGATGAAGGCTAAAAGCATACATTGGAATCAAGTACAGATTATTATAACTCCCTTTTCTAATTCTTGGCCCTGTTATTTGAGCAAATTACACCTCTCTCTAAGGGTCAGTTTCCTTTTCTCTAATATACAGACAATAATATGCTCTTCATAATGACATTTGTAAATTTAAGAACATGTTGGCATTAAATTTCTTTGGATAGCATCTGCAATATAATCAATAAATTTGTGGCTTATATTGTTCTGATTATTATTCATATAATTATAGTTCTCATACCAAGCTTTTCCCCAAACACTGGACTCAAACTTATAAATCCCACTAGTATTTAAGTCGGAGAAGGCAATGGCACCCCACTCCAGTACTCTTGCCTGGAAAATCCCATGGATGGAGGAGCCTGGTTGGCTGTAGTCCATGGGGTCGCTGAGAGTCGGACACAACTGAGCGACTTCCCTTTCACTTTTCACTTTCATGCATTGGAGAAGGAAATGGCAACCCACTCTGGTGTTCTTGCCTGGAGAATCCCAGGGACAGGGGAGCCTGGTGGGCTTCCGTCAATGGGGTCACACACAGTCGGACACGACTGAAGCGACTTAGCAGCAGCAGCATTTAAGTCTCTCTTTCTAAATATTATGGATCCTCTTTACCTATATAAGCCAATCCTTCTTCAAACTAACCTAGTTTAGCTCATGGCATGAATATCTACTCACAACCACTGCTACCAAGAACTTAATCCACCGCCCCCCCACCCCAGCCCCCTGCCAACTAGCTTGGAACCTGGGCAGGTGGCAGGAGAGAAGGGAACTGAATTGTAATTTAATTATCTGTAAAGTAGGAACATTTTAAACTCTCTGTGAGGGTTTGCCTCATAATTAAATATGTTAATATACAGAAATCACTTAAGCTTACTAGCCACAAAATAACAATTCAAAAATCTTAAATACTGTAATATTATATTCTTATTGTCTTTTAAAAATGTTCTTTTTTCCATCTTCCCCATTCAATTCTTCAAGTCCACAGTGTTCTCCTCTTAGGCTATTCTGTTCTACAAACTCAATACTACATCTATAACCAAATTCCATGGCAATATACATTTGAAAATATTATTTTGGTATTAGACAATCTAATTTTCAAGTAAATCCTTGGAATAAAAATGTGTCACAGAACTTTACATTTTAGTTCAGCTAATGTTTCCCTTCAACCACAAATGCATTATTATTTTCCATATCAAAGAAATGAATATAGGTATTTTCCCCCTGTAGTAGCAATTTTCTTCCCTATGTTTATTAAAACCTTGCCCTTTTAAATATTTTAACAGCCCAGGATATACAAGATTCAGTAGTGTTTGTTTGCTCTCCTTAAGATTATTTCTTATCAATGAGATTTTAATCAATAATGAACTTTTAAGAAAGTTTTCAGTAATTGCAGCTTGAAGCTCTTCACAATTTAAAACTCTAGTGCTCCAACATGAAAAGCTGAACAAGCTGCTTTGACAGACCTCTCTCCTAGTACGACCACACAGAAAGGGTAGTTAAAATATAGCAATAAGAAATTTTTCATATGTAAAGTCCAGCTTAAAAGGGAACAGAAAAAGAGAACAGAAAATTTTATTGTTAAAAGTGGAAAGTGTAATCAAAGAAAGGAGGAAAGAAACCTTTATATCTGAGTGAAGGCAGAAGGAGTTGATCTCCAGAACCCATGAGGAAACTGGAGAGATGTCTTCTGGATTATAAAAAGCAAGGTAACTGGAACTAGGCTAGAGATCTCTAAAAATTATTATTTCTGTGAAAATAAGAGGGGTGAAGCTCTGACTCACTAGCTGACAATGGTAGGAAATAATTTTAGTATATATAAAGTCTTGAGTGAAGAATCAGAAGCACTGACCTATAGTACGTATACATATAGAGTAGTAACAGGAGCTTCAAACTGAGAACATAAAATAACAATTGGACAAGGACAATTGAATTCCCTGCCCTGGTGGATCAAAATAAAAACCCCTCTGCTGGACATTTTTTATAAGGTAGTCATTCACCTATACAAGAAAAAATTGCTCTTGAAGAATTGCAGGTTCACAATTAAAACACATATGGGGGAATATCAATGAGCCTAAACTGTAAAAGGAGGAACATCCTAGTAACTAGAAACAGTAATCTGATTGAGAAAACAAATTAACTGTGTTCAAATAAGAAAAAAATATTGAAGACTCAATAAAATATAGTTCATTTTGGAAACAGAAAAAATAAGATTTTAAAGAAAAGAATGCTTAGAAATCTGGAAATGGTGATAAAAATGAAAATATGCATGGATAAGCCAAAGAACAGATTAGACAAAACCAAAGAAAAGAAAATGACCTGGTAGTTAGAAATGAGGAAGACACCCAGAATTCAATGCTAAATATATATTTACACACACACACACACACATATATATACACATACAATATGAAAGAGCAAAGAAAAGGCACATTTAGAAAACCTAAGTAAATTACATTTAAAAAATGAAGAGAGAAAATATCTGAAACTATAATATTTTATAAAATTGCTTAAGCAAATGCATGTGTTTCCAGACTCAAGACACTTGAGTCCTGGTAAAAAGAAATAAAAGCAAAATATGCAACTAGATGTATTTTGGCAAAATTGCAGAATAACAAATATCAAGAAAACTTTAAAGTTGTTTTCATCAAACTGAGCACAGTTTGTAAGAGGAGAAATAGTTACTTCACTGAGAAACTACAATTGTATCCTGACAATCACATAGGTTTCCAAGTGAATTTCTTATTATCAGTATTGTCTGAGCATTTTTAAGAAGAGAATCTAAGTTGTAGTGGCTAGGAGTCATTATGCCCATGTGCACCTTGCAAAAAGAATGACAATTCCTCTGTGGAGTAGGACAACTTTAATACTGGTGAAGGAGTTCAAGTTCTAAGAAAGGTTAGCAATTCATGATTAAACAATCTCTAAGGACAAAAGGACCAAAAACACTATAGTGAGACCCAGAACAACAACAAAAAAACAAACAAAACAAAAACAAAAAAACAGATCTCCAGAGACTTCAAATTCAAATACTGGAATTATAAAAAATATAATTTAGAAGTGAAGA
Source organism: Bubalus bubalis (assembly GCF_019923935.1). Classification (NCBI taxonomy): domain Eukaryota; kingdom Metazoa; phylum Chordata; class Mammalia; order Artiodactyla; family Bovidae; genus Bubalus; species Bubalus bubalis. Next base: position 4,334,809 of record NC_059179.1, on the reverse strand, counting down.
GTGAAAAAGTTGGCTTAAAGCTCAACATTCAGAAAATGAAGATCATGGCATCCGGTCCCACCACTTCATGGGAAATAGATGGGGAAACAGTGGAAACAGTGTCAGACTTTATTTTTCTGGGCTCCAAAATCACTACAGATGGTGACTGCAGCCATGAAATTAAAAGACGCTTACTCCTTGGAAGGAAAGTTATGACCAACCTAGATAGCATATTCAAAAGCAGAGACATTACTTTGCCAACAAAGGTCCGTCTAGTCAAGGCTATGGTTTTTCCTGTGGTCATGTATGGATGTGAGAGTTGGACTGTGAAGAAGGCTGAGCGCTGAAGAATTGATGGTTTTGAACTGTGGTGTTGGAGAAGATTCTTGAGAGTCCCTTGGACTCCAAGGAGATCCACCCAGTCCATTCTGAAGGAGATCAGCCCTGGGATTTCTTTGGAAGGAATGATGCTAAAGCTGAAAGTCCAGTACTTTGGCCTCCTCATGCGAAAAGTTGACTCATTGGAAAAGACTCTGATGCTGGGAGGGATTGGGGGCAGGAGGAGAAGGGGACGACAGAGGATGAGATGGCTGGATGGCATCACCGACTCGATGGACGTGAGTCTGAGTGAACTCCGGGAGTTGGTGATGGACAGGGAGGCCTGGCGTGCTGCAATTCATGGGGTTGCAAAGAGTCGGACACGACTGAGCGACTGATCTGATCTGATCTGATAATTTAGAAAATAATGTTTGATATTACATATCAAATTATATGGGGGCATCTCAGGTGGCACTAGTGGTAGAGAAACAACCTGCTAATGCAGGATATGTAAGAATAGTTGGTTCAATAAATGGGTTGGAAAGATCCCTTGGAGAATGAAATAGCAATCCAATCTAGTATACTTGAGTGGGAAATCCCATGGACAGAGGAGCCTGGCAAGCTGCAGTCCATGTCTATGGGGTAGCAAAAAGTCAGATGTGACTGACCATACACAAACATAAAGTAAATTATATACCATGATATTATATATACATATCAATATCAAAAGAAAGAAATTATAAAGAAATTTCATTTGAAAAATTGAACAAAATTTCTAGAAATAAAAAGCAATAAATTTAACACATCTTAAATGACAGATTTGGACTTATTATACAGAATGTAACATGATACAAAGGTCTGGCCAATAAAATGAGAAAACCTACCACATTTCTAACAGAGATCAAGAGAGATATATTATAAAAATTAGGAAGGAGAAATTTTAAAGAGATTATAGCAAAATAAGTTTTTGGTTGGACTCAAGGTAAAGGAAAAAAGCACATTTTTACCACAACTGAAAGTGAGGCTATCACTATAGAGATAACAGGCTTAAAGATAAGAACTTATGAGGAAATTTTCACTAATGAGTTTAAAACTTTAAATCACAGAGGAAATCATAGAAATATAATCTCAAATTGAAAAAAAAAAACTACTTTGTTTAACTATTGAAAATTGACTTAAATATAGAAATCTTCTCCCCTCAAAGTAATTTGAAGCCTATATACGAATATGGTTGAATTATAACAAACAATTAAGTAAAAAATTAACACTAACCATATACAATTATTTCAGCATACTTTAAAAATAAGTACTCCTACATTTATTAAGCTAGTATAAACTTGATACTAAGAGTTAGTGGAAATTAGGTTATTTGCCAGTTGATCTTTCTCATGAACATAGATGCGAAGATTAGAAACAAAAAGTATCAAACCAGTTCCACTGAGGCAGATGTATATGCATGGTGTATCTCAAACAAGGTGACTGTATTCAGGAGTTTAAGTTTGATTTAGGATTTTAATACAGATTGACAGTTTTACCATAATGACAAAAAAAAAAAAGGAAATATAATCCAAACATTTAGAGAAAACAAAAAGATTTGATACAATTAATTACTACTTGAATTTTTTATATATTACAAACTAGATTTAGGAGGAAACAATTTTAACCTTACACAGGTATTTACAAAATTAATAGCATACATAATAAAATATTGAATAGTTTCTCTTTTCCATTTGGGAATGCAGAAAATATCTGTTATCATTACTTTTAGTCAACATTGACTGGGGATCCTACTCTGTGCAGGAAGGAAGGACAATAATTTAGGAATGTAAAATTGTTAGAAAAAGAAAATTATTGGTTGTATGTAGTCTGTTGATACATACAGAAAACCCAAAATAATCTATTGAAAAGAAAATTTAGAAAGTTGGTTATAGCAACAGACAAAAACTGTAATCCTATCAGGACAACAGTTATAAACAAAAATATTGAAAGATACTGTTTACTATAGTATATTTCAAATGTGTAGGAACAAGTCTAGTAAGAGATTATCAATGTCTATGATCCAGTTTTCCATTTATAAAACTAAGAATCCTTATTGATGGAAAGTACAGAAGACTTGAATAAATGTTACTCCTTGGAAGGAAAGTTATGACCAACCTAGATAGCATATTCAAAAGCAGAGACACTACTTTGCCAACAAAGGTTCGTCTAGTCAAGGCTATGGTTCTTCCTGTGGTCATGTATGGATGTGAGAGTTGGACTGTGAACAAGGCTGAGCACCAAAGAACTGATGCTTTTGAACTGTGGTGTTGGAGAAGACTCTTGAGAGTCACTTGGACTGCAAGGAGATCCAACCAGTCCATTCTGAAGGAGATCAGCCCTGGGATTTCTTTGGAAGGAATGATGCTAAAGCTGAAACTCCAGTACTTTGGCCACCTCATGTGAAGAGTTGATTCATTGGAAAAGACCCTGATGCTGGGAGGGATTGGGGACAGAAGGAGAAGGGGACGACAGAGGATGAGATGGCTGGATGGCATCACTGACTTGATGGACGTGAGTCTGAGTGAACTCCGGGAGTTGGTGATGGACAGGGAGGCCTAGCGTGCTGTGATTCATGGGGTCGCAAAGAGTCGGACACGACTGAGAGAGTGAACTGATCTGATCTCATCATTCTTATGGATTTGGAACATGCAGTATTATAGTTATATCATATATAATAATATTTGGAGTTAATAAAACCTCAATAATATTTCCAACACAATAATGTGTGGAAATAGACAAAATAATACTAAAGTTTATGAAAATGCAATAGGACAAGAATAGTCAAGAAACTCTTTAAAAATAAAAATAGTATGACGTTTGCTTTATCAAGTATACAGGTATTCTGTATACATATAAAACAATTAAATGCTAACAATGCATATATAAATGCCTCAGTTATCTAGAAATACAACATCATGAAAAGATTGAAGAAAAGAGAGTTCTCAGAATCAGAGCCACATCACAAAAAGGCATTGAAATAGGGAAGGTTTGTCCTATAGACAAATAAAGAAATTATAATTTTTAAAAGGTATGTTAAGTCAATAGCCCATATCCAAAGTGGTAAAAAATGAAATAACCCCTATTAAAACTATGCACAAAACCCCAAATAGATTTTAGATTTGAATGTAAAGTGCAAAGCAAGAAAGATTTTAGAAATTATACTAAGATACTGTATTTTTGACTTTAGGGCAGGAAAAGAATCTTTAAACAGTTCAAGAAAAAATACTAACCATAAAGTATTCTGTTAAATTTAAGAATCCTATTCTTTTAATGACACATAAGAGAGTTAAAAAGCAAGCCATGAATTTTAAGGCCTGTAAGTCATGTAACTGGCAAATATCTTGTTTCAAGAGAAAAATTCTTGAAATCATTAAAAAGAAGAAGAAGAAGAAGAAAATAAGCAAGCTGATTGAAAAAGCACAATATAGTTATAATGTCTGAATGTTCAATAGCTACATGAAAATACTCTGACCTATTAATAACAAAATAAAAGCCATTATTAAGTATTATTACACACACACACTAGACCTAAAATAGTTTTTTTTTTTTTTTGTACCAATTTTGACAGTTATATGGAGCAACTCAAGGTTTCATTTGAGACCCATGGGTACTTTATTGTAACCATTGCAGGAAACAGTCAATCATTACTCAGGAAATTTGGATACATGCATTATCTATGACTCAGTAATTCTACTCCAAACTATATATATCCTACATGATATGTTCACAGACACCTAGAAAAATATAACAGAGTGATCATGGCAGTATAATTCATAATATTCCCAAGCTGAAACAACACAAATGATCACTGAAAGTAGAATGGATATAACTGAAAGATACATATCAATATAAATTTAAGAACCTGAATAATTCACAACAAGGATAAATATCCCAAATATATGGGCATTACAGAAAAATCAGAACAAAATATTTTCTCTGCACTTATATTATGGAAAGTTAAAAACAAAAAGGCAAACATAAACTGTATTTTTAGGTTTCCATATTTAGTTTGTAAATGAAAAAAAAAAAAAAAACAAAAGAACTGATTTCCATGGATATCAGCAAAGCTGTTTGTTTTATGGGAAAAAGAGGGAGCACCAAGACGCAGGCATTAATGTGGTTCCTGGGTGTTGAATATCGCATTGTTACAGGGGTGTTCCCTCAATGAAAAATCACTAAATTGTAAATATTGAATTTGTGCACTTTTTATATATATGGTATATGTTAAAAAATGAAGAAAGGATAAAAATGAACTATGCTACTGCTGCTAAGTTGCTTTGGCCGTGTCCGACTCTGTGCGACCCCATAGATGGCAGCCCACCAGGCTCCCCCATCCCTGGGATTCTCCAGGCAAGAACACTGGAGTGGGTTGCTATTTCCTTCTCCAATGCATGAAAGTGAAAAGTGAAAGTGAAGTCGCTCATTCGTGTGCAACTCTTCACGACCCCATGAACTATACTGTTTTACTAATGTTACTATGACTTAATGTAGCAAGCAATTTCATCTTTTAAGTTAAACTTAATCATATTCCCTGGATTAAAGCAGGCTTTTGACTGTCAACTTTTCTCACTTCAAGATTGTTTTACTCCCTAGTAAATTTTAGAGATTGCTAACAAACTAATTTAGGGATTGCTAACAACAACAACAAAAAAAATAGATGTCCTTTTCATTATAAGGGACTGGAAGGCAAAACTAGGAAGTCAAGAAAAACCTAGAGTAACAGGCAAATTTGGCCTTGGAATACAGAATGAAGCAGGGCAAAGGCCAATAGAATTTTGTTAGGAGAACACACGGGTCATAGCAAACACCCTATTCCAACAACAACAAGAGAAGACTCTACACATGGGCATCACCAGATGGTCAACACCAAAATCAGATTGATTATATTCTTTGCAGCCAAAGATGGAGAAGCTCTATACAGTCAGCAAAAACAAGACTGGAGCTGACTGTGGCTCAGATTCTGAACTCCTTACTGCAAAAATCAGACTGATATTGAAGAAAGTAGGGAAAACCACTAGACCATTCAGGTATGACGTAAATCAAATCCATTATGCTTATACAGTGGAAGTGAGAAACAGATTTAAGGGACTAGATCTGATAGATAGAGTTCCTAATGCACTATGAACGGAGGTTCATGACATTGTACAGGAGACAGGGATCAAGATCATCCCCATGGAAAAGAAATGCAAAAAAGCAAAATGGCTGTCTGGGGAGGCCTTATAAGTAGCTGTGAAAAGAAGAGAAGCGAAAAGCAAATGAGAAAACGAAAGATATAAGCATCTGAATGCAGAGTTCAAAGAATAGCAAGGAGAGATAAGAAAGCCTTCCTCAATCAATGCAAAGAAATAGAGGAAAGCAACAGAATGAGAAAGGCTAGAGATCTCTTCAAGAAAATTAGAGATACCAAGGGAATATTTCATGCAAAGATGGGCTTGATAAAGGACAGAAATGTTATGGACCTAACAGAAGCAGAAGATATTAAGAAGACGTGGCAAGAATACACAGAACTGTACAAAAAAGATCTTCATGACCAAGATAATCACGATGCTGTGATCACTCATCTAGAGCCAGACATCCTGGAATGTGAAGTCAAGTTGGCCTTAGAAAGCATCACTACAAACAAAGCTAGTAGAGGTGATGGAATTCCAGTTGAGCTATTTCAAATCCTGAAAGATGATGCTGTGCAAGTGCTGCACTCAATATGCCAGCAAATTGGAAAACTCAGCAGTGGCCACAGGACTGCAAAAGGTCAGTTTTCATTCCAATCCCAAAAAGGCAATGCTCAAACTACTGCACAATTGCACTCATCTCACATGCTAGTAAAGTAATGCTCAAAATTCTCCAAGCCAGGCTTCAGCAATACGTGAACTGTGAAATTCCAGATGTTCAAGCTACTTTTAGAAAAGGCAGAGGAACTAGAGATAAAATGCCAACATCAGCTGGATCATCGAAGAAGCAAGAGAGTTCCAGAAAAACATCTATTTCTGCTTTATTGACTATGCCAAAGCCTTTGACTGTGTGGATCACAATAAACTGTGGAAAATTCTGAAAGAGATGGGAATACCAGACCACCTGACCTGCCTCTTGAGAAACCTATATGCAGGTCAGGAAGCAACATTTAGAACTGGACATGGAACAACAGACTGGTTCCAAATAGGAAAAGGACTACATCAAGGCTGTATATTGTCATCCTGCTTATTTAACTTATATGCAGAGTACATCATGAGAAATGCTGGGCTGGAAGAAGCACAAGCTGGAATCAAGATTGCTGGGAGAAATATCAATAACCTCAGATATGCAGATGACACCACCCTTATGGCAGATAGTGAAGAAGAACTAAAAAGCCTCTTGATGAAAGTAAAAGAGGAGAGTGAAAAGCTGGCTTAAAGCTCAACATTCAGAAAATGAAGATCATGACATCTGGTTCCACCACTTCATGGGAAATAGAGAAACACTGAAATCAGTGTCAGACTTCATTTTTGGGGGGCTCCAAATACACAGTAGATGGTGACTGCAGCCATGAAATTAAAAGGCAATTACTACTTGGAAGGAAAGTTATGACCAAGCTAGACAGCATATTCAAAAGCAGAGATATTACTTTGCCAACAAAGCTCCATCTAGTCAAGGCTATGGTTTTTCCAGTAGTCATGTATGGATGTGAGCATTGGACTGTGAAGAAAGCTGAGTGCTGAAGTGTTGATGCTTTTGAACTGTGGTGTTGGAGAAGACTCTTGAGAGTCCCTTGGACTGCAAGGAGATTCAACCATTCCATTCTAAAGGAGATCAGTCCTTGGTGTTCTTTGGAAGCACTGATGCTAAAGCTGAAATTTAAGTACTTTGGCCACCTCATGCAAAGAGCTGACCCATTGCAAAAGACTCTGATCCTGGGAGGGATTGGGGGCACGAGGAGAAGGGGATTACAGAGGATGAGATGGCTGGATGGCATCACTGACTTGATGGACGTGTTTGTGTGAACTCCGGGAGTTGGTGATGGACAGGGAGGCCTGGCATGCTGCAATTCATGGGTTTCAAAGAGTCGGACACGACTGAGTGACTGAACTGAACTGAACATACTAAGGTGGGAAATAAGGTGCAATTGCTATTTTATTTGACACTTCATGTCAAGATTGAAACAAAGTAATGATGTGTAAATATTTCCTAAGAGAAAACTTTACCACCTTTATTAAATTTGTGTCAAATTTGTTTTATGCTCAAACATCACCCTGAAATGGATTGCATATAACATGTCTAATTCTCACAGATCAACTGTTTTTCTTTGCAGTTCTTCAAGGTAACATCTAAGAATAGTTTATATTGAAGGACGTCCTAATGAAAATCACAGACAGGGAAGAGATAGGCAATAAACACTCGGGTTAAAGTAGAGGAGAGACAGAGTTAGGCAAGAGCTTTGCCTTTCTTCATGGTCTTGATAGAAGACTAATGTTTAATGGACATGACTGCAACATAAGCCAATGAGACTAGGCCTGTAAGAAGCTAGGATCAGAGCCTCATTAAAAAAAAAAAAAAATCGTGTTCCCCAAGCATTGCAGAGGAATAGCTGCTATGCTCATTACTAAAAGGCTCTGCCTCTTGAGGTGATGGTAATCAGGGATCTTCAAAACCACTTGAACTTAGACAACCATAGATATCGGTGAACAAAATTACAGCTCTCTATATATGTATATATACACAACTATATATATATAGTAGAAAACTGTAATTTATATATATATAGAAATATATTTTTTTAATTTAGCTATATAGTTATCCTAAGAAATAATCTGAGATATTATTTTGCAATGCACTCATATGGAGAATTCATTTATTAATCCAAAAAATAATTGATTAAGCATGTATCATGAATAAGTCCTTTCACTAGGTGCTGTAAATGTTAATTTGAATAATACATGCTCTATGGAAACAATAATCATTGAGCAGAGGAGAGATAAGTAAAATGAATATGGCATGAATAGTTCTTAAAACGTGGTATAGGGACCCCTGAGGTCCACAACACATTTCATGTAATTTGAGATTACATCTATTCCATTAATATTATTTTATTTTTCTCTCATTTTCTGATGCTTACCATGAGATATGGTAGAGACTTCTACATATTTCTAGAGACTACACATGCTGTGATGATATTGTTGATTCTGATATCTAGTGAAATATGTATTTGTACATTCTTCTGTTAAAAATTTCAGTTTTAGTTTCTAATAGGATCTATCCTAAGGGAAATCAACTGTGAATATTCATTGGAAGGACTGATGCTGAAACTGAAGCTCCAATACTTTGGCCACCTGATGCAAAGAGCTGACTCATTGGAAAAGATCCTGATGCTGGGAAAGATTGAGGACAGGAAGAGAAGGGGATGAGAAAGGATGAGATGGTTGGATGGCATTTCTCAATGGACATGAGTTTGAGCAAACTCTAGGAGATGGTAAAGGACAGGGAAGCCTGGCATGTTTCAGTCTATGGGGTTGCAAAGAGTCAGACATGACTGAGTGACTGAACAACAGCTAGGGTGATAGCAATAGATACAATCCACATAAGCAAAGGCTCTTTTGAACCCTTAATAATTTTCTGTGTAAAGAGGTCTTGGAATCAAAAAAGTATGAAAGCCATTTGTATACACAGAGCATTAGTTCTATGAAAAAATGACAAGGTGTTTGGGGAAATAAGGAACAATTATTAAGACAATATCAGCATGTCGAGGGATCAAACTGAGAGATTACTACATTAGACTTGGATTATCCCCCAAAATGTACTCAGGTTTATTCAACTTTAGCTCTCAATGACAAGGAAGCCTATAAACAAGGTAAAAGAAAGGAGGGATTCACACACAATAATAGGATACACCATAATATAATTTTTTTTAATACAAAATTAAATTAAAAATATGGAATAAGCATAAAGAGTTTAAGCTATAAGGCCACCCAAGAATTAATGTTTTTCTATACAAAATGCAGATAGATAAATGGTTGTCTAATATCTTTCCAACATTTATTATTGTGGCAATTATCTTTGTTAAAACAACACAGACTCTGATGTGCATACTTCATAATGCACATTATTAACTGCTATTTCACTGATTCACATTGATTTTCTTTTCATTGTATATCAGATAGCTCAAATGTTCTAAATAGAATTTAGAACTCGATTAAAAACATCAAATCTTCTTAGAAATTTACAAATGTACTATTTCAGTGATTAAGCATCTCTTAATAGTATGTGTGTGTGTGTGTATATATATATATGTGTGTGTGTGTGTGTGTGTGTGTGTGTGTGTGTGTGTGTGTGTATTCGGAGAAGGCAATGGCAACCCACTCCAGTACTCTTGCCTAAAGAATCCCATGAATGGAGGAGCCTGGTAGGCTGTGGTCCATGGGGTTGCAAAGACATGATTGAGTGACTGACATGATTGAGTGACTTCACTTTCACTTTTCACTTTCACGCATTGGAGAAGGAAATGGCAACCCACTCCAGTGTTCTTGCCTGGAGAGTCCCAGGGATGGGGGAGCCTGGTGGGCTCCTGTCTATGGGGTTGCACAGAGTCAGACAAGACTGAAGCGACTTAGCAGTGGCAATAGTATATTATATCCAACTGGATGCAGAATTCCAGAGAATAGCAGAAAACCTTCAAAGTGAACAATGCAATGAAATAGAGGAAAACAATAGAATGAGAAAGACTAGAGATTTCTTCAAAAAAACTGGAGAAATCAGGGGACCATTTCATGCATGATGGGCACAATAAAGGACAGAAACAGTAAGGACCTAACAGAAGCAGAATAGATTAAGCATGAATACACAGAAGAACCATACAAAAAAGGTCTTAATGACCCAGATAACCATGATGGTGTTATCACTCACCTAAAACTAGGCATCTGGAGTGTGAAGTCAAGTGGGCCTTAGGATGCATTACTATGAACAAAGCTAGTGGAGGTGATGGAATTCCACCTGAACTATTTCGAATAATAGATAATGATGCTATTAAAGTGCTGCAGTCAATATGCCAGCAAATTTGGAAAACACAGCAGTGGCCAAAAGACTGGACAAGGTTAGCTTTTATTCCAATCTCAAAGAAGGGCAATGTCAAAGAATGTTTAAACTACATACAATTGCACTTATTTCATATGCTAGCAAGGTAGCTCAGACAATATAGAATCTGCCTGCAATGAGTTACACCTGGGTTTGATCCCTGGGTTGGGAAGATCCCCTAGAGAAGAAATAGGCTACCCACTCCAGTATTCTTGGGCTTCCCTGGTGGCTTAGATGGTAAAGAATCCACCTGCAATGCTGCAAACCTGGGTTGGATGCCTGGGTTGGGAAGGTCACTTGGAGAAGGGCATGGCAACCTACTCAGTATACTTGTCTCAAGAATCCTCATGGACAGAGGAGCCTGGAGGGCTACAGTTCATGGAGTCACAAAGTGTTGGACACAAATGAGTGACTAAGCATACACAGCAAGGTAAAACTCAAAATCCTTCAACCTAAGCTTCAGCAGTACATGAATCAAGAACTTATAATTGTACAAGCTGAGTTTAGAAAAGGCAGAGAAACCAGAGATCAAATTGCCAATATCAAATAGATCATAGAAAAAGCAAAGGAATTCCCCCAAAAAAAACATCTACTTAGGTTTCCTTGACTATGCTCAAGTCTCTGACTGTGTGGATCACACAAACTATGGAAAATTCTTAAAGAGATGGGATTACCAGACAACCTTACCTGCTGCCTGAGAAACGTGTATGCAGGTCAAGAAGCAAGAGTAATATCCAGACATGGACCAACAGACTGGTTCAAAATTGGAAAAGGAGTACATCAAGGCTGTATATTGTCACCTTGCTTATTTAATTTATATGGAGAGTACATCATGTGAAATGCCAGGCTGGATAACTCACAAGCTGGAATCCAGATTGCTGGGAGAAGCATCAACAACCTCAGATATGCAGATGGTACCATTCTAATGGCAGAAAGAGAAGATCAACTAAAGAGCCTCTTGATAAGGATGAAAGAAGAGAGTGAAAAAGCTGGCTTTAAAACTCAATGTACAAAGAACTATGATTATGGCATCCAATCCCAACATGTCATGGCAAATAGAAGGGGAAAAAATAGAAACTGTGATAGAGATTTTATTTTATTGGCTCCAAAATTACTGTGGACAGTGTCTGAATCCATAAAATTAACATATCCTTACCCCTTGAAAGAAAACCTATGAGAAACAGCATATTAAAATGCAAAGACATCACTGCCAACAAAGGTCAATATCATCAAAATTATGGCTCTTCCAGGCATCATATATAGACACGATAGTTGGACCATAAAGAATATTGATCATTGAAGAGACTCTTGAGAGTTTTTTGGCCAGCAAGTAGATCAAATCAGTTAATCCTAAAGGGAATCAATCCTGAATATTCATTGGAAGGACTGATGCTGAAGCTGAAGCTCCAATACTTTGACTACCTGATGCAAAGTGCCGACTCACTTGAAAAGATTCTCAGGCTAGGAAAGATTGAAGGCAGGAGGAGAAGTGATGATAAAGGATGAGATGGTTGGATAGCATCATTGACTCAATGGACATGAGTTCGAGCAAACTCTGGAAGACAGTGAAGGACAGGGAAGCCAGGTAAGCTGCAGTCCATGGGGTCACAAAGAGGCAGACACAACTTATCATCTGAACAGCAATAGAAGAGTTCAAAATATTTTATCTGATAAGTTTAATACCTAGATATTTGAAGGTTTCATACATGATTCTAAGTTTTTCAGATCTCAAAGACTAAAAATAAGCTTTATTTACCTGAGAATCAATTATTTGTCTGTCTCATATTTGACCACCTTATAAAAGGCACTGACAACACCTCCACATACACAACGACCCAATTACCAATGTAACAAATGAAATATTGATAAAAAAAAAAAAACTACCATCATTAGGTATTATTCAAAGCATTTTAAATGGCACTGGTGGTTGATTTTTCTTTTCCTAAAGAATAAAATGTTCTTTTTAATTGTCTTCTATGGTTTTTACATGGATTTCCATTAAAGACTATAAATGTATATGGCTGTCAAGTCCTAATACATTATTTGAATATTAGAGCTGTTATTTTAAACACAAATTAAGCAATTTCCTATATTTTACATGACAGGTTTACAATTGTTCACTGAAGATAATCACACAGGCCTTTTATAATAATTGTCTATGAGTGTGACTCATTATCATATCATTACAGTGTTTATGTCAAATGAACACCAGAACAGTTTAGCATTTTGTTTCTAATGCCAAAAAAATTCTATCTTATGAATTAAAATTAGTGAGGCAGATTGATTTTTCTATATATAATATCTGAGTGAATATTCTCATCTTCAGTCTTATTCACGTGTTAATTTTGAACTGCCACAAATAATATGTGGACTCAGGAAATTCTGAGGATGAATCATTTCCACGGCCCTATCCAAGGTCATCGAGTATAATTACTCCTGATATTTTGTCCATCATACTTAGTACCACTTAGGAAATCCCCTTTTCTAGAGGAAAACAATTCTAAAAGCAATATCCTTTATCTTTCATCTCTAAATTTTTCCCACAAATATTTTTTTTAAAACTTCCCTTCCCAGGAATAATAATTTGCATCACTATCTGAGTAGTATGTATTCTTCCAAAATATAGTTTACACATTTCAGAAGTATAATTTTGGTATTTCTTAGTGATATTTTTAAGAAACATAAGTACCACACTGTTTGGAATATGCTATCAGTTCAGTTCAGTTCAGTGCAGGAATCCCTTAGAAGAAATGGAGTAGCCATCATGGTCAACAAAAGAGTCCGAAATGCAGTACTTGGATGCAATCTCAAAAACGACAGAATGATCTCTGTTCGTTTCCAAGGCAAAACATTCAATATCACAGTAATCCAAGCCTATGCCTCAACCAGTAATGCTGAAGAAGCTGAACTTGAATGGCTCTATGAAGACATATAAGACCTTTTAGAACTAACACCCAAAAAAGATGTCCTTTTCATTATAGAGGACTGGAATGCAAAAGTAGGAAGTCAAGAAACACCTGGAGTAACAGGCAAATTTGGCCTTGGAAAACAGAATGAACACGGGAAAGACTAATAGAGTTTTGCCAAGAAAATGTACTGGTCATAGCAAACACCCTCTTCCAACAACACAAGAGAAGACTCTACACATGGACATCACCAGATGATCAACACCAAAATCAGATTGATTATATTCTTTGCAGCCAAAGATGGAGAAGCTCTATACAGTCAACAAAAACAAGACCAGGAGCTGAATGTGGCTCAGATCATGAACTCCTTATTGCCAAATTCAGACATAAATTGAAGAAAGTAGGGAAAACCACTAGACCATTCAGGTATGACCTAAATCAAATCCCTTATGATTATACAGTGGAAGTGAGAAACAGATTTAAGGGACTAGATCTGATAGAGTGCCTGATGAACTATGGATGGAGGTTCGTGACATCGTACAGGAGACAGGGATCAAGACCATCCCCATGGAAAAGAAATGCAGAAAAGCAAAATGGCTGTCTGAGGAGGCCTTACAAATAGCTGTGAAAAGAAGAGAAGTGAAAAGCAAAGGAGAAAAGGAAAGATATAAGCATCTGAATGCAGAGTTCCAAAGAATAGCAAGAAGAGATAAAAAAGCCTTCCTCTGCAATCAATGCAAATAAATAGAGGAAAACAACAGAATGGGAAAGACCAGAGATCTCTTCAAGAAAATTAGAGATACCAAGGGAACATTTTATGCAAAGATGGGCTCGATAAAGGACAGAAATGGTATGGACCTAACAGAAGCAGAAGATATTAAGAAGAGGTGGCAAGAATACACAGAAGAACTGTACTAAAAAGATCTTCACAACCAAGATAATCACGATGGTGTGATCACTCACCTAGAGCCAGACATCCTGGAATGTGAAGTCAAGTGGGCCTTAGACAGCATCACTACAAACAAAGCTAGTGGAGGTGATGGAAGTCCAGTTGAGTTATTTCAAATCCTGAAAGATGATGCTGTGAAAGTGCTGCACTCAATATGCCAGCAAATTTGGAAAACTCAGCAGTGGCCACAGGACTGGAAAAGGTCAGTTTTCATTCCAATCCCAAAAAGGCAATGCTCAAACTACTGCACAATTGCACTCATCTCACATGCTAGTAAAGTAATGCTCAAAATTCTCCAAGCCAGGCTTCAGCAATACGTGAACTGTGAAATTCCAGATGTTCAAGCTACTTTTAGAAAAGGCAGAGGAACCAGAGATAAAATGCCAACATCAGCTGGATCATCAAAGAAGCAAGAGAGTTCCCGAAAAACGTCTATTTCTGCTTTATTGACTATGCCAAAGCCTTTGACTGTGTGGATCACAATAAACTGTGGAAAATTCTGAAAGAGATGGGAATACCAGACCACCTGACCTCCCTCTTGAGAAACCTGTATACAGGTCTGGAAGCAACAGTTAGAACTGGACGTGAAACAACAGACTGGTTCCAAATAGGAAAAGAAGTACGTCAAGGCTGTATATTGTCACCCTGCTTATTTAACTTATATGCAGAGTACATCATGAGAAATGCTGGGCTGGATGAAGCACAAGCTGGAATCAAGATTGCTGGGAGAAATATTAATAACCTCAGATATGCAGATGACACCACCCTTATGGCAGAAAGTGAAGAGGAACTAAAAAGCCACTTGATGAAAGTGAAAGAGGAGAGTGAAAAAGTTGGCTAAAGCTCAACA